>NC_045694.1:7504018-8704018 GCF_003331165.1 Xiphophorus hellerii | reverse complement strand
GTGGACCAAAAAGGTTTAATCAGGTCTGTCTAAAAGCCTCGGTCTCAGTTGAATAAAGTGAATTCGAATGCATATATGACTACAAGCGAAGAGGAGACCGCTCTAAAAGCAGGAAGTGGACTAAACCGCAGGGCATTCTGGGTAAATACAACCAAAACAGACGTGTGAGTTTAATATCAGAGGGAGAAACGGCTTCTAGTCTTTTACCAGAGACAGAAGATAAATCCTACAACCACTAAAATCAGACGCAGCTCCATTTTTGCTTACATTTTTAAATTCATGTCGTCATTTCTATGAGTCTATGAGTCGGTTTGATTGATTCGGGACCAAAGTTGCAACATTTGTTGCATTTTCAGCTGCTGTGGTTCAAGTTCACACCGCACCGAGTCAAACGTTTTTCAAACTAACTGACAAATCAGTTCACCTCCTCGCCTGTGGTGGCGCTGTTCCAAGACCTACTGAAGGAATGACATGAAAACCTCTGAAGAAGACATGAGCGCAACGTCATCATCTCTGTTTATACTTCCTATTTATATTCATTTTACTCAAGCAAGAGGAGAAATACTTCATAATGAAATTACTCAAGTAAAAAGTAGAGTATTAAAAATACTCAGAAAACTATTTTTTTTTCAAAACAAGTTACTCAAGCAAACGTAACTTGTTACTACATAACTCTGCTTCCTTGTTATGTAACATTTTAATATTACATTGACAGAAACGTCAGAGGCGGGGTTGTTGCCCTTTACTGGGATTAAAGCAATAATCCCAGTATACAATACGCTGTTGCATCACAGAATATTCAGTCAGATGAGAAAATCTGACAGTGGGGGAAATAAAAGCGATGAAACAGCCATCCAATTATTTACATATTTCGGTTAGAGGAGTATTTATTCAAATGTAAAACTCCCAGTATGAGAATAGAAAGCATCTCTCTCCTCCTGACACAGAAGCTTCCAGAGGACAAAGCCTGCGGATCGCTGCGACTTTAAATGGAGCATGTTCTCTGAACATAAATCATGTTACTGCTCGTTTAGCCTCAGCTGGATGCTGACTGGCTGGCAGGGAGACAGGGTGGGGTCTGATGCTGGCGGGTCGGATACCAGATCTGACGCTTTGCTCTGCAGGGTCGGCTCACAGAGGAAAACTCTCATTGCCTGCACATAATGCAGCTTGCTGTCCTGCGGTGGACTGACAGATGACTCAGTGTCCTTGTGGTCCTGTTCCATCCCAGCTCTGCAGGGAGCTGTGTGCATGCACACTCATCTATCGCACAAATATTTATCACAAATCAAACTGAAAAAAGCCTCTATAGAGACCTGGAAACTACATGAGGTGTGTTTTACAGCATGTCCAAGGATAAAAGCTGCAAAATGAGCAGGACACCATCTACTGACTAATCTGTTTACTAGGATGAAACGATTAATCAGATTAATCGTGATGAATCAATTATTCAAATAATCATCAACTAGGCCTTTCGCAATAAGTAATAAATCAATCACATGATAAATTAAAACTAGGTCAATAATTTCCATTTGCATTATTTACTGTTTTTCTCTTTCTACTAAAACCGGATGATAAAAGTCTTCGGTTTGGTGCTTTAATTTTGTTAACTCTAAACTAACTCCTTTTGTTGAAGTGAATTTGCCATTTCAAGGACAAAATAGTTGTCCTTTCCTTCAAACAATTTTAAATCTAATCTTCCTTCAAAATTATCTGAAGAATAATTTTGTTCACGTAGACTTCATAATTTATTTTATTTGTTGTTTGTGTTGTTTTGTTTATTTATTTTGGATATTTAAAACGTCTTCCAGGTGTAGTGTTAAATGCTAATTAGAATTTAAAGTTTATTAATCTTTAAGAATGCGTTCTTACATTATAGTTATGCCATTCCCATTATATTACTGGAAAATGGTCTCAAAACAACATTATGATTGTTTATCGCAATAACTTCTGGGGCAATTTATCGTCCAGCAAAATTTGTTATCATGAGAGGCTTATAATTTAGTAATCGATTAATTGTTAACTGAACTAAAAAAAAAGTTTATTTTCTGAAAAAGTTACAAATTTACAGCAGTAATTAAGTCAAAACTCTACAAAATTAATATACATTTTGAATTCAAGATAAAAATATCTTTCTCTGTAAAGACGTTTAACCCTGCACTCCTAAAGTGATTTAGTTTTAAATTCATCTGGTGCAAAAGAATGATACATTATTGCATTTTAGACAATAAAATGTTTATTTTTCCTTTTTAAAGAAGAAATTCTTTATTAATTTGCATCTTTTATTGTATTTCTAACATTGTATAAAAACAAAGAAGTGGCTAAATGAAAAATCTTTGGAATGTGGAAATATTTTTGATCTGATTAATCGATTAATCATCAGAATAATTGATTACTAAAATAAGAGTAAGTTACAGCACTGTTGTTTACATGTCTAATGTTTCCTTTCTGTTTGTGTATTCTGCTTTACTATTAAGCAAGTTTTCCCACGCATCGCTCAAATTACATGATCAAATTATCTATCATTTAGTACTTAAACATGACATCATCAAACGGACCAGAATGTGGAGTTAAGTGGAGATTTTGGTATTTTAAGAACTAAAATGACAATAATTCATACAAGCAGCAAAAAATAGCAAATTCAGGCAAAAGAAAATGTTTCCAAATCAGTTTCTTTAAAAAATAACTTATGAAATTTTAACAAAAACTGCAGGTGTGTGTCTGTATCTGGTGAATTTCTGGTTAAAACATGTTTGTTTTTCATCCAGTGGGTAGAAAATCCAGAAATTTTACTCAAGTAACAGTAGAAATACTTTATAATCAAATTACTCAAGTAAAAATAAAAATGTAGTAAAAATATCCCAAAAAACATTTTTTTCCCAAAAGGTTACTCAAGTAAATGTATTTGAGTAAATATAACTAAATACTACCCAACTCTGAATCTTAGGTTCTAGAAACTTCAATTAAAGAAAATAAAAAATGGTTTCTGTTTTCTTGAATAACAATAAAACACAATAATGAAATACAATCTTTATGTAAGCTTATTTACAACCATGAACACTTTAAACCTGCAGCTGGAGTTTCACAGAAACAGCTGAGGTTTCTACTTGCAAAGTAATGTCGAGCTAAACCCACCAGCATGTTGTTTAAGCCTCACTTTCAATATCGGCCCCCATCTACTCCAGATAATTATGTTCCTCTGTAATATGAACATCCTCAGCTAACGACCCTCGGAGCGCTCAGCGGATCAGCTTTTTCCGCTCTGTGCTCCTGGCCGGACAAAAACTCCTTCTGTGCAGACTCAGAGGAGAGCAGGAGGCCATTAAACGATCGGGCATGAAGATAGGAGGAGAGCCGCTGCCTCTGCTGCACACGGCAAACGGATTCAACCCGACAGCTGCACACACCCAGCCGGTCCAGTACAGGCTGAGTTAACACTGCAGCACTTTGTGCCAAGTCATCAATCTGGGTGTGTTGGGTAAAAAAAACTCAGGAAAAATGAGGAATAATTAAGAAACAGGAGAAAATCAGCGTAGGCGCTGATTTAAATGCTCCTCGTCCTATAAACACATAAAAAGCAGAAGTGCTGAGACGTGGAAGCTGAAGAGGTTTATCTACAGCGAGGTAAAGGTGGGCCACTCAACACATTAAATATTAATCAGCTGTGAACCTTGAGTCAGATAGGGACATGAAAACATGCATTCACTGCTAAAAAAACCCCCCCAAAAAAAACCCACTGCGTTTTACCTAGTGCACTGTTAAAACAAACTGTTAGAATTAATCAATTAAACTGGTGTTAAACTTACAAACATTTTAGTTTGTTAGATCTAAATTTATATTCCTGAGTATAAATTATGTAAATTTAACAGCTAAAATGCATTCAAATAAGCTTGCTACATTCTGTCTAATTATGAAGATAATTTTACCTGGCTGCTTTTTCCTCTTTTGTAAGAAGGAAACAAAAAAATCTAAATTGGATTGTAATACATAAAATGTAGCAAAATAAATATAAATATTTTCTAACAACGGGGAATGTAAATACTTACCCTAAAAATTAAAGATATCATGTGACAGTCAAAAATCAAACTTAGGAAGCTACGCTAGATAGCAATTTTCACTTTAGCACCTTTACTGAACAAGTAACAGGTGGAAACAATTTTAAATTCCTTTTTCAAAACAGAAGCTTTTAAAACAAGTTGTAACTTTTCTGAACATTAATGAAAATTAAATTATAAAACAAACTAAACCTCTGCCAGGCGTCACAAACAATAGCTAACAGCTGACTTAGCAGCTAACAGTTAAATTCTAATAAAGATGTCAAGATTGCAGGTTTTATCAAATAGAGTAAATTAATGTTGTTGAATAAAACATCTATAAACTAAACGTGCTTGACCAAAATTTTGATAATTTAACAGCTAATATTGAATGCATCCCAAAAATATTTTTTTACAGTGTGCTAAACAGTTTGTTGGCCAATTTTTCAGTTAACAGAGAGGATAATTTTTATCGTATTACTGGGAATATCAGATTTTAAACCATTTTAAAAGTCTAAAGTTATAACAAATAATTTAATTAAAAATAAATTGAACTTCTCTTTGGTATTATATTATAGTAAGAGTTAAAAATTAAAAGTATTTTAAAAGTATGGACACTTACAGAGGTTAAAGTATGAATCAAATCTATTGACTTGGCCTTTATGTAATTATTCCAAAAATGTTTTGATTTACAAGCAATTATTAGGAGCAAAAAATACATTTTAGATGCCAAGTAAAGAAAACAAAGCACAAAACATTTAGTTTTTTAAGTTTTCATAGAGAATATGTAAATCTAGGAATATCTTCACTCAACACAGAGAGTTTTTTAGGAAAGTGAAAACATTTTAAAGAGGTTGAAGCCTCAGAAATATTTTAAATGCGTGTTTATTGTAATGTAGTTAATCCTCATACAAGAAATATATGTCAGAAAACATTGATAAGAACGAGAAAAGATGAAGTCATTGCGTAATTTTTATGTTTTGTTACATTTGATATGTTTTTGTCATGATGTAATTACAATGAAAGAAGATCTCAGGTCTCAGAAATGTGACAATATCAAACATGAAATGTTTGATATTTGATCAAGCTTTTAAAGCCTCAAGTAAGAAACAAATGTCAGGAAATTAATTTCATTGTTTATTAAATTCTTCTAACAAAACAAATATTAAAAGACTGCTTGTTTTTAGATATATTTTTGTATCATCATTGATCCACATAAATAATAATATCTATTTTGTAGCATTGACCTTATAGAAAGTGCCGCACAGAGCCGGCCCAAGGCACAAGCAAACCAAGCCGCTGCTGTGGGCCCACAAACCATCAGGGGATTCCCATTACTACTTCAATTTTAACACAAACTACAGATCTAACATCTCTACATTTGTTTATTGAGGATCAGATTACTGTTAAAGTTAATTTGGTGATTTCTTTATAGATAAATTAGAAGATTTTTAACTGTTTAACATTTTAATTTAAGATTTAAAAGAATTGGCAAGTTTACCTTCTAAACTTAGAACAGCAATATTCAGTGTTTTATTGTTTGTAAACCTAGTTATAATTATAGTTTTACATCTTTTCTTTGTGTTTGAGCTTATTTTGTTTAAAAATATGTTTCAGCAGGAAATAATAACCAATTAAATATTCCAAGATTTGATCAAAAATCTGTTGAATCGCCATTAGTGGTGAGGCCCACATCAAATTCTGCTTAAGGCCCCAAAAAACCTTGGACCGGCCCTGATAACACATGTAAACACATTGAATTATTATTTTTGCTACTTTTGTAAAGATGTTTTTTCAAGATTTTAGGCTTTTTAAAAAAAAGAATATATCAAATATAGGCTACTAAACCAAATATTTACTCAAAAAAGTAGGTTTTTGTGGAAAATGCAAACAAATTTTATAGAGAAGTTTGAAATATTATATTAAAGTTAATATATTTTGCACTAAAGGAAGTTAAAAAAAATAAAATAAAGGAAAGTCAAGTAAATTTTGCTGACTCGGTTTGACTTGGGTCTTTAAACTGTAAATTCATATTTATGGGATCATATGGGCCCTGAATAATTCATAACCAACCAAATCTAAAATTTCTATATCAGATAATCGATTGATAGATGATGGTAACAACTAGAAACGTTAAAATCCTGAACATAATTTTTGCAGATGAATCCAGATTTACTGCTGCAAATGGCTGGAGAAACCATAATCAAAGGACGCTAACATTTCAATCGAATAATCGATTGGTCTGTAATGGTAACAATTAGAAAAGTGTGCTTCTCAGGTCTTCAGGATGCCAAAGTTTTGCAGATAAATCCAGATTTATGACTTCGAATGGGCCCTGAACAATCCATAATCAAAGGACTCTAACATTTCAATCAACTAATCGATTGGTAAGAAATAACATTGATTGCTAAGTATTGGTATTGATTGGTAAGTAATGGTAACGATTGGAAATGGTACAACCCAGAGCAAATGCTGTAAGAAGAATGTCCTCTCAAGCTGTCAAATGTTTGCAGATAAATCCAGATTAACGGCTAACATTTTAATCGACTAATCAATTAGTCTACGGTAACAATTGGAAAAGTAAAACTCTGAACATACAGATGAAAGAGAAGTGCGTCTTCTCTGGTCTTTAACCTGTCAAATTCTTGCGCATAAATCCAGATTTAGGGTTTCAAATGAGCCCGTTGAACCCATAATCAAAGGACTCTAAGATTTCAATCCATTAAACTCTGAACAAATGCTGTAAGGGAAGTGTGTCTTCTTGGGTCTCTAAACTCTCAATTTTTTACAGATAAATCCAGATTTACGCCTTGAAATGGGTCCCGGATCACCCATAATCAAAAGGAATGTAAAAAAGTAAATGACCAATCGATTAGTCAGTGATGATAACCATTGGAAGCGGTTAAACGCTGAACATACGCCGTAAGGAAAGTGTTCATTCCGTGACCTCTGAGGTGAACTACTGTGACTTACTCGAAAGCGAAGAAGAGGGAGCAGGTTCCGATGATGAGGAACAGGGTCAGGTAGAATATACCCTTCTGCCGGGCCATCATCACCCTCCCATCGCAGCAGAAGGTGTTCTTCCCGGGGAGCTTCTCCCATTTCCGCAGCTTTCGCGTTATCATAACCGCCGACATGCTGGCTGCTTTTTCCAAAATCTTCACTTCTTCAAACAGGGACTAACAGAATCGGGTCAGTGGTGGAGATGTTCGGTCAAAAACAGGCGGGTTGCTCGGATGATAAAGACTTCCGCTGCATTTTTTGTTTGTTTTGTTTTATTTTTTCCTTTTTGGACTGTGGCTGTCACATCGTTGCTGCTTCCTACTCCATCTGACTGCAGCGTGTTTTTATTGGATGCTTCCCTTTCTCCTCAGGCAGGTCTTTAATCCCTCCGGTCCAGATGATTAGAAATCCATCCGAAACGACTGCGACAGATATTTCCCACTATAAAGAGAGGAAATCCACCCGTGGTTGTGGCAGAGCGGACCTTGACCGCTTGACTTTCATATCCTCTCGATAAAAAATAATAATAATAAAGCGAGCTGCTGCTGCTGCAGAAACAACCCCGCTGCAGTCACAGATCCCGGGCTGAGAATAGGATGCAGTCAGACCAACCAGGTCATCGTAAAAAAAAACAAAAAAACAGGAATAATCTGTTTTTTGAGCAGAAATGCGTTGCGCTGTGAAGAGCTCCAGTTTTTTTCCTGCAGGATGAGCTCTTGGTTTTAGTCAATGGCAGCAGGAAACACGCCTAGATTGAAATGTCTTGTCTTAAAGGGACAGCACAGGTGAAACAGAGGAACAAAGGATCAGATTCAGCTCCTCTTACAAAGGATTGAGAAATGTTTTACTATCATTCTATGTAAAATCAACAATTAACTTTGTTTAATTCTAATACTGTTTTATTCATATTAATTATTTACTTAAATGAATTAGTTTGCTTGTTTATTTTTTGTTGCGTTTTTTTTTTGTTTTTTTTTTTACCAATGCTCAGAGCAAAGAGCCGTTTTTAGCCTCATTTTTAACAAATTAATTTCTTGAAAACCATAAAAAAATCCTTTGGAAAATGACCCAGCTTAATATATAATACTATATAAAATATATATGTTTACAGCTAAAGAGACACAGTTATATTTCTATTTTAGGATGAGAAAAATTCACCTTTTTTTTGTTTTGTGTCTTTATTTTGTTTGTTGAAGCACTTTGTGATATTCATTTTGAAAGGTGCTACGTAAATTAAATTTTACTTATTTATTTACTCATCTTTTACAGCAAGAAGATCCACCTAATGTTTTTTAAAATGAAGACCTTGCTCTTTTTATATAAAATATATTGTATTTATCTGCAATGTGTCTATGTTTGCTTAAATCCAAGAACAAAGTGAAAGAATTTTAATTTAACATCAAAATCACAATCAACAGATTTGGTAAATTCAAACTTTTATGTCTTTTTCTATTTGTTTCATTTTAATGTGATATAATGCAGATATTGAACCAAATCACATAAAATCTGCTTTTGCTATAATTAAAAAATCCTTGCTCAGTTCTACAATCTTTGATCAAAATTAATAAGAGTCACTATGGAGGGTCCAAAGAGCAGCATGCAGCTCAACGTCGCAGGTAGCTGACCTATGACCTTTACACTGAGGCCATATTTTCAAAATACAAACTCTGTACAATCAACAGTTCATAAACAACAGGAAAATAGATTTATTCCATCCTATTATAAAGATACCAAGTAATATCTAAGTAGTAGAACGTGTGTTCATCTTGTTTTGGTTCTTTATGTTTTTGACGCCAACCTGCCAGTAGGCTCAAAATTAGCCACTTGGTTATAATCTTATGTGAATATGCTAATGTTCATTAATGTGTATCCCTCCATTTTTTAAAATAAGCTGAGCTGAATAACTAGACAATGTCTTCAATCATTTATTTGTTGTTTATTGGGAGTGAAGAGACAATAAATATCAACAGATGGGTTTCAAAAAACTAAAAAGACAAACAACTCGTATTAACTGTGTATTCATGTCAACAAATCTGAATATGTGTTTATATCGGTGTTGGGAAAGTCTACTTGCTCTGTGTTGAGAAGTTTGACCTCATTAGTGCAGCAATCAAAATGGGATTCAGAAAAAAAATTACATTTTTGCTACAATATACAGACTTTCTCAAAATCAAATCTCATTGCAGTTCTTATTTTTTTACTTCCCTCTTGGCAGCAACCTTCTCTATCTTATCTGTGTTGAGGTATTTTCCAAACATTCATAGAACGTTCTGGTATTTTGCTACAACCACAAATTTTTATATCTTTTACTGTAATTTGATGTAATAAACCTTTTTATGGCCTTGAGTTTGAGGAAGCTCATAACTGTGCTGTGAAAGGCAAATCATCCATGATCTTTAAAAATGTTTTACAAATAAAAATATAAGCTTTACCTGGATACAAAGCCTAAAGATACAACAGAGCGACAATGGAATGGTTTTGCTCAAAGTCCAGACCTAACATTCAATCTAGATCCCATGAAAACAGAGTGGGTGTTAGCATCCAGCAATTAAAATTTTGGTATTTGAAATAATCTCAGAATCTAAAGATTACATATTTTTGGCCGGTGACACAACAATTATGTTCAAATGAGACTTCCTCTTTGTACACAAGCTTTATTGTTTTAATGATATTTTCTATCTGCTAATCCTTTTTAAGATCAAGAAGATACATTAAACTCTATATATTATTCCTGCAAGTATATAAATCTGTGTGTAACACTTGTATATTATCTATTGTAAATATTAGTTTCATAAGTTTTATATAGCAAAAAACTGATTTGGAAAAGTCTTTCTTATGCCTGATATTGTTCCTTTTTAATTATTTATTTGTGTTATTTTATTTTTTTTTAATTTTAGTCTTCAAAATACCAAAATTTACTTTATTCTTTTTACTTTTACTTCAGTAAATTAAAGTAGTACTTCTCTTACTTGTGTACATTTTTCGGTATTCTACCCACCTCTGGTACCACTTACTTGAGTAACTTTTTGGGAAAAAAATTTTCTTAAGTAAAATGTCTGGATAGTTTTAAGTAGGTTTTATATAATGAAGCAGATCATGTAACACTATGGATTTAAAACAGCACTTTGTCGCCATCTACCGACATTAGCGAGAAATTGTCTATTTTGGTAATTACTTCTTGCTGTTTCAACTTCTTCGTGTAATTTATTCTCAGTTTTGTTCTCCGTCCCAAAAGTAGACAAACAAAGCTTGAATTGATCAAATATAACATTTGCAAAGCAGCTAAACATGGGGCCAGCCAATAGCTAATAACAAGCAGTTTGTCCGTCCTTCACAACAGTCCGACTGGAAACAAAAGCTTGATCAATGGCAGGTACCCCATTGGCTGCATGTAGCCTTTTACTAAATAATAAGACAGTAAATCCAAAGCATTTATTCAGTTGCTCCTAAATGGATGGCGTACCTTGTCTTCGTGTGGCTTGTTGTCAGGCACAGCAGTTCAGGTAATGATCTGTTTACAGCGAAAGCTGCTAGCTTAGTAAGCTAGCGGGTAGCAGGAAGGAACTGGTAGAGCGTCAGAAGTTTATTGTGTTTTTAAAAAAAAAAAACTTTTTTTTTTATTTTTATACAGGATGTATCTCCAGTCCAGGGGGATGTTGGACCAGAGTTTTAGCTTGGTTAAACAACCAGACGGGACCGTTCTCCTTCCTGTTTCACCATCCTGCGTCTCACAGCTGGATCTGCAGTCTCTCAGAAACACCTTGACTCCAGTTGTTTGTGACTTCACCTGGAGTCAGGTAGCTACCACCAACTTCAGTCCCTTATTTAAATGTTAGGATTTCTGTTGTGTTTGGTATCAATGGCGATCAGATGGAAGGCAGTTAACTGCAAAGTTTAAAAAACTTAAAATTAATATTTGCACACCTGCTACAAAATTGTCTTTATTTTATTGATCCTATGGCTGCAAGCATAAAGCCTAACACAACATTGATTAAATAGAATAGGGCGCCAAATATAACTTATTCTGTTTGAATAAAAGGAGCTGAGTGTTTTTAAAGAAACCTTCTTTTGTCATGTCTTGTAATCCAGTATTTTGGTCCGTCCAAAGTTATTTTGGATCTAAGCACTTCCGCCTCTGTGCTTCATTATGTGATTATACATGGAAATTTTTGCCACTGTTTTGGTTTACAGTTGTGATGCTGTTGATGCAGAAAGGCCTTATCACTCGTTACTCTCTGTGCTTCATTATAAAGACAATACATTAATTTAATTTTTTTTCTAAATTGAGAGCTCCCTTGTCAGACACACTGCAAAACCACAAAATATGACCAAGTATTTTTGGTTTATTTTCCAGTGCAAATATCTTAGAAGATCTGAAATAAAACAAAACTAATTTACAAGTACATTTTCAGCAAGAAATATAAGCTTGTTTTAAGTAAATAATTCCTTAACATTGATTTTAAAAAGTGCTAGTTTCACTGACAGATTATTTCACTTCTAACATGGAGAAAATGTTTTATTAGTGAAATAATCTGCTAGTAGAACTAATACTTTTAAATCAATATTAAGCAATTATTGACCTAAAACAAAAGCTCAGATTTCTTGCTGAAAGGTTAGTTATCAGAAAGGGTTTTTTAAAAATGTGTTTTATAAAAGTTACATACTGGAGCTTTAAGGTGTTTAAAATCTCTCTTTTTCTCTCTTTAGTCTCCACAGTCAAAAAAGGAGAAGGGAAATAAACTGGAGAGAACCATCCAGGAGTTGTTAGAGTATCGGGGTGAAAGATGGATGGAGGAGATGAGGAGCGATCTTCCTCGGAGCTTCCAGAGGCATGGAGACCTCGTTCTGCTGGGTGACAGCTGCTTTACTCTGCCGATATGGGATAAAATAGGTACCACTTCATTCACTTTAGTACAAACTGTAGAAAATTTGTTCATTTCATGACTCTGAACCCATCCACTCACTGAAGAGATGCCTAGAACAGATAAATGTGAGGATATGCCATAACTTTCTCCAACTTAACAGAAACAAAACTGAAGTTATTATCTTTCTAGAGTCAACACACAGCTTCAGTTATTACAACTAGAAACTACTAATAAGGCCTGAAACCTGGGAGTAGTGTTGGACTCTGACCTGAACCTTCAGAGCCACAAAAAGACAGTTACAAAGTCGACCTTTTATCACGTGAAGAACATTTCCAGGATTAGAGGACTAATGCCTCAGTGAGATCTAGAGAGAAACTCATCCATGCATTTATCTTTAGTCGCATTGATTAATGAAAGCCCTCACAGGTCTGACTAAAAAAATCATCAGTCCTCCAGCTGCAGCTGATCCAGAACGCTGCTGCTCATATTCTGACTAAAACCAGGAAGATAGAGCACATCAGGCCAGTTCTAAAGTCTCTACACTGGCTCTCTGCAGCTCTGAGAAAAGACTTTAAGTCACTGCTCTTAGCTTATAAATCACTGAACAGCTTAGCACCACAATACATTAAAGATCTGCTGTTGTCATAGCAACCTCCCAGGAATCTGGGAGGTTGTTATAGCAACCTATGACAACCTCCTGGTTCCTCTCAGAACCAGGTCTGAAATGAACCAGCTGTGGTTCCTTTAAGGAACCCCAGAACCAAACATGGAGAAGCAGCATTCAGCTTCTATGCACCACAAATCTGGAAAAAACTGCAAAACATCTGAAACACAGAGTTGCTATAAATCTAGACTAAAACCCAGCTGCTTAGAGTTGCTGTTGATTAATAATAAATGAAACATTAATCAACATTTTGATGTGTAATGATGACAAAATATAATGTTTGTCCAATTCTTTTCTTCTATTCTTTATAGCTTTGTCATTTTGTGTTTTTATGATGTAAAGCACTTTGAACTGCCTTGCTGCTGAAATGTGTTATACAAATAAACTTTATTGATTGATTGGCTTCTCTGATGTAGGCAATCAGTTATGGAGTGCAGTCACCAAAGAGCTGAGGGTGAAGCGGCTTGCAAAGATGAGTCGGATATCCAGGGATGATAGATTCAGGTCTCCTGTGGTAACGATGCTGCTGGGCGACAACAGCTGGGTCAAACATGTGGACAATGGCATCAGGTGCATACATATATATAATTTGATTGCTTTTCTAAATATTTTATAGACATGCTCTTAATGAATAATCTGTTTTTGTTTCAGTTATGAGTTTGATGTCACCAGATGCATGTTCTCAGCCGGGAACATCACAGAGAAACTCCGTGTGGCCGGATTTGACTGCAGTGGAGAGACTGTGGTCGACTTATATGCAGGTAATTAAAGCTCAATGTGTTAGTCAGGGCAGGAAGAGGAATCGATTTTATCATTCAATCAAAGTTTTGGTTCTTTAAGATTAAGCCTGTTGCAATAAACAATAAATCAATTAATCGCATGATAAATTAAAGCAAGTTCAATAATTTCCATTTGCATCATTTATTGTTTTTCTCTTTTCTCTCTTTCTACCAAAAGGTGGATGATAAAAGTCTTCAACTGGCGCTTTATTTGAAGGACAATGTAGTTTACAGAAACTCCATAATTCATTTTATTTGTTGTTTTGTTCCAGTGTTAAACGTTCAATAAATATAAACTTTATTACTTGAAAATGGTCTCAAAACAACAATATTTTTATTTAGTAAGTTCTGGGACATTTTATCGTCCAGAAAAATTTGACATGCTTACTGAAGATTTAAGTTTTGGAAATAAGGATTTTTCTTCACCAACTTCTTCGGTTTCCATAGTTCAGAGTGATGTCAACATTGAAAATACATTTAATTATTCTGGCATTTTGCTGTGTAATTGTCCCATTTTTACCTTCTGTCAGGTATTGGATACTTCACTCTGCCATATTTGGTCCATGCGAAGGCCAGCCATGTTCACGCCTGTGAGTGGAACCCTGACGCCGTTGCTGCTTTACAGAAAAACCTGGAAGTAAACGGGGTGTCAGAGCGCTGCACCATCCATCAAGGAGACAGCCGTCAAGTAATGAGTCTTCATCTGGCTGGTTTTGTTTTGTTGTTTTTATTTTTTTTTTAAATGTGTTCAACATAGCTGAATCAAATGACCGAATTCCCTCATCTGCCATTCATTTGATTCAGCTGCGTTGGAGAAGGAAAGCAAATGAGGGGCAATTCCTCTAACGCTCAACTCGGTACCACCCCCTAGTGGTACGATTGGGAAACTCACAATGTGACTGAGTTGGAACAATTAACTTTTTTTTTGCCATTGAAATATAATATAATATAATATAATATAACGATTAATATATTTATGTTTTTTGCCTATTTAGATTTTTTCAAATTATTATTTTTTTAATTACAGGGATTAAGACTTAATAAAATGTATTTATTCATTCATTTATTTACTTAGTAGTATTTTTAAAATATTTTCTATTTGTAGAATAAATTATTTAAAATTTAAATAGTTGTTTGGCGTCCTGTGTACAAAGTATCAGTGGGCGTTTATTGCATCGTATATCATTTATAATGAAAAATGTATTTTATTACTTGTTTTAATAAGAAGAATTTTGATTTGTTGTTGTCTGGATAAATAAAAATAATTCAAAAAATGATAGTATTATCAGAAATATTATTTTTTTCAGCAAGATGTAGGAGCTTGTTTTAACTGAATAACTCCTTAATATTGATGAAAAAATACCAGTTCACTTATAACATGGGAAATATGTCTTATTATAATCAGTGGAACTAGTACTTTTCCATCAATATTAAGGAATTATTTACTTAAAACAAAGTGCTATTTCTTGTTAAAAAGTTACTTGTAAGTTAGTTTTGTCTTATTTCAAGTGTACTGAAATATTTGCACTGAAAAATACAAAAAATACTTAGTAAAATTTTATGTTTTTGCCTTTATTTTATTTTATTCTCAGGTACAGCTGTGTAATATCGCCGACCGGGTGAACCTGGGTCTCATCCCGAGCTCTGAGGAGGGCTGGCCCGTTGCGTGTCGGCTGCTGAAGAAGACGACCGGCGGCGTTTTGCACATTCATCAGAACGTCACCTCTCCTTTACCGAACGCTGCTGCTGGCGACGCCGCTCCTCAAAATGTTTCTGCAAAGAACGCTGACAGAGAGGTGTGGCGGGCCTGGGCCAGTGACACCGCAAACCGAATAACTTCTCTGTTCATGGACCTCACTGGTGCATCATGGGAAATAAATATCCAGCACATAGAACATGTGAAGTCTTATGCGCCTCATGTGCACCATGTTGTGCTGGACTTGGGCTGCAGACCGTCCTGAATTAGCACCGAAAAACCGCTGCTTTTATTCCCAGGAGTAAATAACAGAAGGCTGCAGGGTCGAGAACACTTTTATTTAACCCCGTCAGACCTGGTTTATTTTTTTCTGGTGAGCTAAAAACATTTTACCCAACTGGTTTTTGTTCATCTTACACTGCAAAAACACGAAATCTTACCAAGAAATGTGGGTCTAGTTTCTAGGTCAAATATCTTAGTTCACTTGAAATGAAATCTTTATTTATTTTGAAAGAGTAAAATGTAAAAACTAAGAAGAAAACAAACGAAAATCCTAATAATAATCAAACTTAAAATACAATACAAAACTATCATATCCAGTTTGGAAAGGAGTATTAAACCTTAGCCCCAATTGTCTCAACCAACTATATCTCACATTATACATATTTACACATCTAATTAAATAAGACAAAATAACTTACAAGTGACTTTTCAGCAAGATACAGGGGCTTAGATCAATAATTCACTAATATTGATGGAAAAAATACGAGTCTCATTGGCAGATTATGTCACTTATGATATTTTTCCCCAGTTATAAGTGAAATAGTAGAACTAGAACTTTTTCATCAATTGTAAGGAATTATTTACTTAAAACAAGCTGCTATATGTTGCTTAAAAGTTACTTGGAAGTTAGTTTGCCTTATTTGAAGTGTACTAAGATATTTGGACTAGAAATTAGACCAAAGATACTTGGCAAGTTTTTTTTTGTTGAACGATAAATTGTCCCAGAAGTTATTGCAATAAACGATAATATTGTTGTTTTGAGACCATTTTCAAGTAAAAATGCAGTAACACATTCTTAAAGATCAATAAACACTGGAACTGGAAGACATTTTAAATATCAAAAATAAACAAACAACAGAAACAACAAATTAAAATGATTATTTAGTTTCTGTAAAGAAAATTGTCCTTTAAAAAAAGAGGCCAGTTGAGACCAAAACACGAGACTGAAGATTTTAACATCCAGTTTTTGGTAGAAGGAGGGAAAGAAAAGAGAAAAACAATAAATTATGAAAATATACATGATTGACGTTGCTTTAATTTATCATGTGATTAATTGATTTATTGCTCATTGCAACAGGGACGGTGTTTTTGAAGTGCAAGCACAGAAACAAAAGGATCAAAACACAAAATCCAAACAGAAAAGACCAGATATCTCTACATTTTATAGCAATTAAAGCAAGTATGAGAGTTTATGAAAAGATATATTATAAAATAATTTTGAAATCACAAATTAGCCATAAAATACTTAGATACTTTTTTCTCTGCAGGGTTATGCTAAATAAGCGTTTGAACATTCGAACTCTTGACTTTTTCTCAAAATAACTTCAAATCCTATCACTTGAAATAGTTTTCTAGCCTACCATGAACCATATATATTTGATGTATAACAGACACTCTTTTCCCTTCTGTGTTTTCTTGAAGGAGAGTCAGTTCTCCATGTAGATGATTCCCTGCATGTTTTTATTAGCGTGGATATAATGTGAATCACATGCTGAGACCCTCACAATAATCCTATCTGAGCTCGGTTGAGCAGATGAGGGAAGATTTGCTCCCAGAAAAGGGATTTTTCTTCTCAACGATCTGCTAAAGCAAAACGTCAAAGTTGTTTTAAAGAAAAAAATTAGCTTTGTTGGTAGCAACATGCTGAACATATCAACATTAATTATTTCTGGTTACAAAATAGTTTATCCTGATTAATATTGCTGCTAAACTGTGGCTCCTTTCCTCTCTTCAAATTGAGGCTGACTTTCCTGGAATACTTATTTTGTTTTTAACATTTTTATTTTAAATGTTTATTTAAATTTCATTTTTAATAAATGTGCCAACAAACATTGGTTAGATTTGAAAATTTTGTAGATTTCTTGAAATTGAGCTGTTGGCATGTCTTACAGCAACAGCCTTCAGTCAGAGGCCTCTTCAGATTCACTGCAAGACTGACTGCTACTGGAGACTCTTCCTGCACACAGCAAAGACTCTGAAGACACTTGGATACAAATTTGGGGGAAAATAAAGTACCTTTGAATTACCTTATCTTTATTAAAAAATTATTTTGATTACATAAAACTTTAACGAAAAGATGAAAATCAAAAGAAAAGGAGAAACAATATTAAATGAACATTAAATTATTTCCATTCTTTCTGGAGCTTTAAATGTTTTGCGGGATTTAAGGGGAAATGGAGCTCTTCCCGTTCCAACTTTCTAGCCAAAAGGAAGAAAAAGAGCTGGGATGTGAGGAAAAAACGGTTAATGGGCCGATTTTTCCACATGCAGCGTTTCATTCTGTGGTAAACGGAGCAAAAGAAATGCACCTGTCATGGAAAATGTGGAAAGGCTCTCCGACCCGAGTGCTGCAAACTTTCCTTTATCTTCCGGGCAGTGGTTCGGATCCCGCAGGGCAGGAAGAAAAAGAAAACACCGCCAGGGATTGGAGCAGGGAGGAATATTACTCAGCGTGGAGGTGCGGTTTGGACCGTGGCGGTGAAATAGGGTGAGTGAAGTTACTTCTACGGAATCGTCTGATGGTTTCTGTATTTTTACAGCTCTTAATCGTTTTTTCTCTTTATTTCCTGTCGTTGTCTCTCACAGTAACCCGAGTCAACGCCGACAGCGGACTGGTGTCGACTTTACCAACAGGTGTGCGCAATTCTCACCAATTAACTAGATAATTTTAGACACTTTTATGTAACTGTACCGACTTACAATTTTCACCCGTTTCTATGCGACTCAGACCAGCCTGTAGTCGTTAACGTGGATAGTTGGTGTAACTTGCGTTGCAGTTTGAGGCTCTTAACGTAACGTACGTCAACCGTCCGACCGTTGGTGCGGTTAACGGCTAATGGTGGGCTTCATTGAACGGGCTTTCATCGCCAGATTTTATAAATGTTTAACCTAAACCGGTGAGTTTTAAAGACCATATGAGAGTTGTAGTAGTCACTTGTGAGTTTAAATCCGTTCTTATTTGCATTATCTACTTACCAATAGATTTATTAGGCTTATATATACATCGTGGTAAACCTTGATAAACTTTATTAGCAGCAGTTCTTGTCTTTTGTTAAAATCACCAGTTCCTGGTAGTTGTTTTGTCACCCAGAAGTTGCCCTATAGGTACTGTTTAACTGTTGGTATTCAAACTACGAGGAAAAAGTTGCGTGGGTTATTCCTGTAATGTTTGCTTTTGCTTTAAGGTAACCTAGAAAGCTGTTATTTGAGATGGGAATATGGCTTACTATAAAACCCATGTTGAGTTTAAACAAATGATTATGCTGTTGAACTCCACCCTGCTCTCTGTATCTTTACAGGGTGGGAACCCTCCATGATGGCCAAGTTCATGTTGCTTCAGCCTTCATTAATCAAAAACATTTAACCCCAGCAGAGGATGTCTGTGGGATATTTAAATCCTCCTGCTTCTTTTTATGCATTTGTTTAGTTTTTTTTTTTAGGTGGGGAACTGCATGTCGTGATCCTTTTTCAGAATTTCTGACTAAAGTGCTGTGGGAAAATATGTTTACATCAAGATTTACTCAAATACCTTTTTTTTGATCATTTGAAATGTGGTTTAATCGTCATAGCATGAAGCATTCAGTCCATTTGGTTTTTCTGGGTTTTACAAATGAACCATATCCTGCTGAGTTGAGCTACAAGTTCTGTCGAGTTCTGCAGAAACTTTCTATTGGTTTCTTCTTTGCAGGCTCCTCGTGTCGATGTGCCATCCATAAAGTCGACCCAGTTCTCCTGAGCTGACTGTTCTTAGTTAAAGACACAATGCCGGAGGCTCCTGATTTGATCAACCTGGGCTTCCTGTCCGATTCGGAACAGGAGCTAATCCTGGAAGTGCTGCGACGGGATGAGGAGCTGAGGATGGTGGAAGACAAACGAGTACGGTGAGAAGAAACCAGAGAGTACCAAAACATGTTACGTTTTTATGGCCGGGAGATTTAAACGTTGGGGTTCCCTTAATTTTATGTTCCTCTTGTGACACAGTAAGTTATATTTTAAAGATTGCCATAAAAGTATGGTGGTTGTTGGTTATTTATCTCAGGAAGCTGAAGTCGGAGTTGCTGGAGGTCAAACGGAAAGGGGCCAAGCGTGGCGGTGGAAGTTACAGCGAGCGGAGCTGTGGCCGATGCCAGGAGCCTCTGAGTCGTCTGCCGGTTTTCTCCAACCAGTGTAAAATATGCAATCACTACGTGTGTCGAAACTGCCAATCTGTCCTGCCCAACGGATCCTGGCTGTGCAACGTTTGTATCAAAGAAACGTAAGAACTGTTTTGTCCATAGTTTTCCTCATCCTTGCATATCTGCCGTCATTACTATTACTGCATTTGTTCAAAACCACTCAAAATTTTTTAAAGACTTGATTGAATTTGTAGATTTTTTTTTTTGTCTCAAATGGAAACACCTCAGTCCTTTATGCCATTGGTTTGAAGCAGTAGTGCCCAACCAAAATCCCCAATCTGAAAATATTCAGGGGCAAATTTGTTCTTTTTTTTCTCAATTAAAAATGTAAAAAATATTATTGTGAATTCTTTCTCTTTTACCTGCACATTAAGGCAAATATAGCACTTTAATGTTTACAGTAATTTAGTTTCGTGCACTTTATTTCCATTTTTATAAGCTTATAAAATATTTAAAGTTTATTCCCAGCAACTAAAGTGAGATTTTTTTTTACAACCTTTGCTGTATTTAGCCAAATGTAATGGATGCCTGTGCCAGAGTCTGTTTCGTCTGAATAGAAACATGCTGGATGTTTGTGGCACGACCAAAAACATAATAATATAAAAAGGATAACTCAAGAAAAATTCTTTGTGTTGTACTTAACATTTTCCATTCAAGAAGATATAAACTTGCCATGGAAAATATCGTCTTAGAAAAATTACAAAACGTGTTGGATAGCCAAATTTATTGAATTGCTGTCAGGGGCCACATAATATTAATCAAAGGGCCACAAACCAACTTCCAGCAGCAGCTCATTGTAAAGGGGCTGAGTTTCTATTACTGCTGCACTGCTGACAGAAGAAATCAGACATTTGTCAATTTACTTTGACAAATGTACATTTATCAGTTTGTACCTATTGATGCAAATAAGCATCTTTAAGTAATTAATTTTGCAGGATATATTACATTTAGATATTGATCATTTTGACAACCCTAACTGATGCACTAAACCAGTGACTATGCTTATGTGGTGACAGAAATACATCAGCATACATAAATACAGTACCTATAAAAATTATTTGCTGTCTTGGAGGTTTTAAGGTTAAAACAACCAAGGAGGTGAATCCTTTTGGTGGCAAAATGTCAGATTACACAATTATATGTTAAATGAAAATGCAGCTAATGATGAGATGTTGTACTTCACACTCTGATCTGAGGGGAGCAGATAGAAATGGCCAAAAAGTGACTCAAGAATAGAGCCTTGAGGACCTTAAGATAATTCAAAGTGTTCTACACAAAATCAAGATGTTAAACTAAAAACACTCTTTAATCTACTGCAAAAATTCAACCTTGTTTTGCTACAATCGGACATCAAAACCACTTTTTATTCAGTAGTTGCATCACCAGCCCCTGCTGCCATGTATCCAACTAGATATTCATGCCTAGTGTGTATAAATTCTTTTTTCCACACTTCTCTGAATGTGTTTGTAATAAATTTCAGGGACGTAAAGAAGAGGACGGGCGATTGGTTCTACGATCAAAGAGTTAATCGTTTCTCTATGAATCCTGGGCACGATCTCGTGAGGGTCTCCCTGAAAAAGAGACCAGCAGGTTAGTTAAGAACAGGAACCAGACATGAGCTTCAGTGGTTCTGTTTCTGGTTCTAACAGCTTATTTTATTCATATAGCGAGGAAACGTGAAACAACAGGAGAAAAACTCTTGAGAACTACAGTTCTTCCCAAACCAGAGCATCTGCCCAGACAGAAAAATCTGCCCGTTAACACAGAGTGAGTCTTCATTCCTCATCATTCTTGTTGTTTTCTGAAGGATTAGTGCAAGGTTTATCACAATGCGCAGAAAGGAGTATTTCACAACTATTTGTTACATTTTCATTGGCAGTCAGTCAAGTGAGAATTCAGGATCCATTGCTTCAAGGGAATCTCTTGAACCAAAGGATAGTGTTTCTGCAAAGCCTCCACGCAGTGACACAGAGTCTGCAGAAAACGTCAGTATCTTTAGCGCTAAAACTGAGACTGAATCCGGCCGGGCAACTCCTGATCAACTGAGGTAAATTCACAGTTTAACGCCGTTTATACTAGCCTTAAAATAAAAAGTGAAGTGGAAACTGAAACTGTAACTCGTATTATTTACATGTATTTTATACTACTTACCACATTAAATTCTCTTTATTTGACAAAATTTATTTAACAATCAATTCAAGCATATGTGACCATTTTACTAATGATGTATAAAAACAGAGACAAATAACTAGAGGTGCATCAGTTTATCAGGCAGCCGATTTCTTTAATTTTGGGAGATCAGAAATCGGCCGATTCTTACATGTGTAGATGATCTTATCAGCCTCGGCAAAGGTTTAAAAATCAACCACTGCCTCTTCTGCTGTCCCATGAGAGAGGTTTGACTGACAGACTGGCCCGTCATGTCTGCCCATTCACAGTAAACAATAGTCACCTCACTGTTGCCATCACAGTAACTTTCTCGTTTAACGAAATTTCAGACAAAAAAATCAGGTTAGTCTTTTTCAAGATCGATAATTGGCGATTGGCCAGAAAACTGCAATCAGTGCACCCCTAACAATAACCACAGCTTTTTTTCAATGAATGAATGGGAGCTAAATTATAAAAACAACTCCAATTTGAACTACAGAATATTTCCAAAATTTCACTTGAAGTAAGGCTTTAATTTCTGGAATGTCTTGGTAGGTTAATAAATCTGAGGAATGTTAATTACTTTTTTAAACTGGAAGCGGATTGCTGGTCAGATATTTATTTTTCTTGTTTTGTGTGCTTAAGTAGCAGAATAAAGCTGCACATTTCCGAAGCGTTTCTTTCAGTAGATGTGTGTTTTCCTGCAGAGCTCACAGCTCCGTTCCCTCCAGCCCAGCAGCCTCCACGGCCTCCAGTACGACGGCGCCAGACAAAACAGACGTTGTCAGAACTGAAAGCGGCAGCTCAAACACCAGCTCTGTATGGACATTTACTTCAATCTTAAATGATTGTAATTTTTGTTTTTATATGTGTGTCTATATATTTTCATAATACTTTACCATTTTTGTCCTGGAGGCTCTGGATGTGAAACACCTCAACGTGAACTTCGACCTGGAAGTTGAACGACTTTTCAAGAAAAGCGTCAAAATAGACCCAAAACCCAAAGGTTGTTAATCCCATTTAGAAAAACTATTAATTATTTTATTATATCTACCTAGCTTCTGTTTATGTCTTATTAGAGTGTTTATCAACACTTGACTTGCGTGAGGAACCAGAGGCTTCAATGGGCAAGCGAAGCCGCTCAGTTCCAGGCTTAGACATACAGGTAAGTGGTGAATATTATCGTTTATTTATAGAATCATTATTGTGTCATTTCTTTCTGGTTCTGATCAGGAATTTCTCTCTGTGATGCAATCATTTAAAAATTCATTGATTGGGGCAATTGAGTACTTGATTGGGTTTGGATGTTTCCACTTTTTGCTTATGTTTGATTACTGCATGTACTGAATAGGCCTGTCATAACAACACATTTTATTATACCACTGATCTGAGGGGAGCAGATAGAAATTGCCAAAAAGTGACCCAAGAATAGAGCCTTGCAGACTCTCAATATCACAATATTGTGATATTGCTTATCACAATATTGTAATAAACAATATTTACATTATATATATTTACATATACATATCTGCATTTTTTGAATCCTTGCAAAGACTGCTCTTAAGTTGTTTCTATATTAACAGCATTTTATATTTTATTTTTATTTTATCTACAACTACTACTCAGTGGTAGTTGTTATTGTGTCTTGTCTCTATGCTGTAACTGCGAAGTAATTTCCCTGCTGGGATGAATAAAGTACTTCTATTCTATTCTATTGTGATATTGTTCCACAATATTATCGTTATTGTGATAAACGATAATATTGTTGTTTTGAGACCATTTGCAAGTAATGTAAGGGTAATGGCATAATAATGGAAGAACACATTTTCTCAAGGATCAATAAACTTTAAATTCTAATGAACATTTAGAACTGGAACTGGAAGACATTTCATATATCCAAAATAAATAAACAAAACAACAAATAAACTCAATTATGAAGCCTCTGTAAACAAAAATGTCCTTTAAAAAGGAGCATGTTGAGACTGAAGATTTTCTTTTCAGTTTTTGGTAGAAAAAAAAGATAAATAATGCAAATGGAAATAGTTTGTTTTAATTCATTGTGCAATTAATTGATTTATTGTGATGGGCATAGTACTAAATATTTATACTTATCTAAGATTGATTTTTCAGAAGTGATAGAACAAACATACGTGACCAGAAAGTCTAATTTTACCCGATTGAACCTGGATCACTCAAGCTGCTGATGACATTATAATGAACTCGGCTGTATAGTGTGACTGTTGTGTTTATTTTAATGTTTTTATGACCACACAGGAGGATGAGGAGGAGGAGGAAGATATCGATCGCTTGGTTAACTTTCATAAAATGTCGATTGCCAGAAGTACCTCCAGTCTGCAGAGTTCAAAGGTGTCGATGCTTTGACATTTCTTACAGCATGCACAGCTGATATCAGCTAATCTAAATGAGCATCTTCAACCTCAGGATTTCCTGCCTCAAGTTCGGAAATTCTGAGCTCATCTAGAACACCAGCTTACTCAGTTTTGATACAAATTATCTCTAAAAAATGGCAAATTCTTGCATGTTTAAACAGGATTTGGATAACAAGAAAACACTGTTAGTCCTTTAGGAAATGTCTGAGCAGCGGTTATCTAAAAATCAATGTTTGCTTTAAAATGCAGACTATTTTACTGACTCCTCACGTCTGTTTGTGCAGAGCATGATGAGTATTTACAGTGAATCCGGAGACTTTGACAGCGTGGAGGTGAGCGGCGACGTCCTCTTCTCTCTGAAGTACTATGAACACACACAGAGCCTCCATGTGTTCATCAAGCAGTGCAACGGTCTGGCCTACGCCGACGCATCACGGCTGGTTTCCAACCCGTGAGTTTTAAACTTCCAACTGTACGACACAAAAACTGTACCGAATAAAATCCTGAACTTGTTGAGCAGCAGGACTGATGGTCTCTGTGCGTTTTTGATGTGCAAACACGCCTCAGCGATGTTTCCACAGCTTTGATCAGTTTAGATAAGAGGCTGTTCTGTTTACACAGGCTCGATTCTTGCATCCCTTTGGTGATTAGCTGAACTTCACAGGAAATTGTATGTCAACATTCGCCTCAGCATTTAGTCAGGAAATACTGCAGAAGACCAGCAGTTGTTCCTTGGGAAACCTAAACTTCTTTTATCCTTTTTCTGTTTTTCTCTCTTTGTTTTGTGTTTCAGTTATGTGAAATGTTACTTGCTCCCAGACAAATCACGTCAAAGCAAGAGAAAAACCAGCATCAAGAAAAACACCATCAACCCCGTCTACAATGAAACTATAAAGGTGAACTCTGCATTTTAGCTTAAAGAAAACGTCAGAGTTGGTTTTCTTGCACGGTATTTGCTCCAACTAATGACCGCACCCACTCTGACCCTAGGATCTCTATTTACTTTGAAGATAAGTACAGCTATTGTCAAATATTGATTTTTGGTCCCGCTTTCAGTGGAGGCAGCTGAAAGACAAACAGGGCAGCTTACAGGGAAATTTAGCTGAATTTTTATATTTATATGGAAGTAGTTGTTGAATTGGAAATCATTAGGTACAAGTTGAGAAAATTTAATATTTTTGTTTTTCGTCCATGATCTTTATCATTACCTCTCCACCAGACGAGCCTTTACAGCACATGTCAAACTCAAGGCCCGAGGGCCACATCTGGCCCACCGTAGGTTTTTATGTGGCCCTCTAGACTCCAAATTACTCAATAAATCCTTCCACTTTTTCACAAATCTGCAAAATTCACACAAGATGAGCAAATCTCCATATTTTTTTCTGATTCTACTGCATAATTTTTCTAAATTGGTCAAAGTGAGTTTAAGTGACTGCTGCCTCAGCCTTACTTGATGTCAAGTCATAGTCCATAAATGAAACTACGAGTAATAAAGTCACATTTAACATCATACATCAGGGCAAATATTGTTAAATTAATTACAAAGATTTCTTAATGGACACCACAAAATCTGCAATTTTGATTGCCAAAGAAAAAACACTAAAACAATCACAAAATCCCAGAGGAACAGCTATTTATTAATATTTGAACAGTTTAATTGGTTTTATCAATACATTCTGGCACAACCGGCCCTTTAAGAGGATTCAGATTTTTGATATGGCCCAAGATGAATATGAGTTCGACACCCCTGCTTTACAGGAAGTCCACTCTTCCTTAAAAAGTCTTAAATTTGTGTATAAAAATTAAGGCCTTGAAATGTATTAAATTAATTTTAGAAATGTAAGTTGGCCTTAAATATGTCAATCTTGTACATGTTATTTTTTCTTCACAAGACTTTTCTGTCAGTGAAATGTTTGAGTGACCCGCAAACATAATTATTACGTTCTGTGACTCGAGGTGGTTAGGGTTAGCCTAACCTGCCTCTACCGCTAACTAGCTGCTAATATAGCTAACTAGCTAGCTTTTTGTGACCTGCTATGGGTAAAATGTAAATCAGGAGTATCCAGAGCACTGCTTTATTTCACCAGAGTGTTGGCAGTAATATGCTTACAACTAATTAAAGTATAATGATGGAGAGAAAATTTTCTCCATCTTAAGAAACAACACAAACTATTCACATTCCATGTTTTCATTTTAATTTGACAGCTTTTAACTTTCATTCAAATGTATAATTGGGGTGCATCCATTTTTTAAAGAGATTTAAGAGAGTTTTAAAAAGGAAAAAAGGGATTTGTATCCTGTTCTTGTAGCCTAGAAATCATCTAAAATTATTACCAGATTTTTTCTGTTTAGAAATCAGGCTAGTACATTTAATCAAAATAGTGTATTTAGTTGTTTACAATAGAATATGTTTAGTATTTTTCATAGCAAAAGATATCATTTTTTTTGTGTTCCACTGTTTTTAACTAAACAGTTGTGATCCCCATTTCAAAAAGTTTGGACACCGCTGGTTAAATGTATTGTCTGTTGGCTGGATGCTGTTCATCTTTGCCATTAGCTCTTGCTAACTGGTACTTTGCTGCAAATATTCAGAGCTTGAAAAAGTAGGGCACCGTTCCACTTTAATCTGCTTATTTTTATATTTATTATACGTCTGTCAAGTTTCCTGTTTGGCAAGAAAGGTGACTCACCTCACTGTAACCAAATCTACCTAATAAAGTTGATTTAAAATATGATTTTCTGTTTTTTGTACATTTCTGTCTTGCTACAGGTATTACATTACACTTTTGATGGACTTAAAAAGTCTTAAATTTGAATTTGTGAAGCCTTAAGAAACCCTTCTTTAATTACCTGGTTTTTTGCTGTCCAGTACTCCATCGTCCGTTCTCAGCTGGTCAACCGTGCCCTGCTGATATCGGTGTGGCATAACGGTCGGCTCAGCCGTAACGCCTTCCTAGGAGAGGTGCAGGTCCCTCTGGACTGCAGAGACATCGAGTTGGGATGTGAGGAACAAATGGCTCTCATGGGAAAGGTAGATTAAAGAGACGATTCTGTCCTGAAACAAGGTTTTCTGGTGGATGATGGGTATTTTCTATGTAGTTTATATCCTACCTGTTGCCAAAGCATCTGAGGGGAAAACAAAACTTACAGAAAATGTGTATGTAGGTATTAATATTTCACAGAAATTGGAGTTTAGAAACCATATTCTTCCTTCGTTTTCTAAGGTTGGTCTAAAGCCTGCCGCTGACCACAGGCCTTTATTTGGGCTTCCTACACAGTCTGGAAAGTTACAGAATTTGATTTAAAAGTTTTTATTTTTATTGATTGTATTAACACCAATCAGGAAAAAGAATTGTATTTTTCCTGATTGGTAAAAATATTTTTACAAGTATTTTTGGTCTAGTTTCTAAAGCAGTTATCTTAGTTCAAGTGTACTTCCTTACAAGTAACTTTTCAGCAAGATACCAGAGCTTGTTTTTAATTAGTAATTTCTTAATATTGAGAAATGAGAGTACTAGTTCCACTGGCAAATTATAAACTTGTACTTTTTAAGGAATTATTGACTTAAAACAAGCTGTTATATTTAGCTAAAAGTTGTTTGTAAGTTAGTTTTATCTTATTTCAAATGTACTAAGACATTTGCATTAGAAATTAGACAAAAATAGCTAGTAAGATTTTCTTTTTTTGCAGTGTATCTCGTCTAAATGTTGTTTCCCTCCACCAGCCTTTCAGCCAGTTCATCCTTTCAACACCTTTAGTCTGTTTCTGTGCTGCTCGTACGTCACTGATGTGGCAGAAACGTTGATCAGCAGCAGCAGCAGCTGAATAATGGAGCCAGTAGAGAAATTTGATGTTTTTAAAACAGGAGACAGTCCAGTTGCTCTTCCTCCCATACTTTTAGACAGACCAACAATACCTGCGATCAAGCTTAAGTTGAATTTTTTTTATTTTTAACAAAATCAGAATGTGATGGGCGCATCAGGGTAAGAAGAGAGGCAGGTGAAGTGATGCACCCATCATGCCTAGTGCCTACTGTACAAGCCTGTGGGGGCAGTGCTATGATCTGGGGTTGCTGCAGTTGGTCAGGTCTAGGTTCAGCAACATTGTGTGCCCAAAGAATGAGGTCAGCTGACTACCTGAATATACTGAATGACCAGGTTATTCCATCAATGGATTTTGTCTTCCCAAATGGAACGGGCATATTCCAGGATGACAATGCCAGGATTCATCGGGCTCACATTGTGAAAGAGTGGTTCAGGGAGCATGAGACATCTTTTTCACACATGGATTGGCCACCACAGAGTCCAGACCTTAACCCCATTGAGAATCTTTGGGATGTGCTGGAGAAGGCTTTGTGCAGTGGTCAGACTCTCCCATCATCAATACAAGATCTTGGTGGAAGATTAATGCAACACTGGATGGAAATAAATCTTGTGACACTGCAGAAGCTTATTGAAACAATGCCACAGCGAATGCGGGCTGTAATCAAAGCTAAAGGAGGTCCAACAAAATATTAGCGAGTGTGACCATTTTTTGGTGGCGACTTTTTTTTTGGCCAGGCAGTGTATATGACTGTTACAACACATCAACTTAAAGCTATGTTCATAAAATCATTAATATGTTTTAGTGTGAGTATGTTTCTGTTTTAAAATGGTAACTCTACCAACTGAGCCACCCAGTCCTGATGAACCTTGTTTTGTTTTTTTGGTTATATTCATGTTTTGATTCCTAAATGTTTCTGACTTTTAACAGACAGGATCGATTGTGCCAGCTTCACCATTTGCTCAGTACAAAGGAGAGCTGGTGATCTCACTGAAATACGTCACGCCCAAAAAGACGACAGCAGAGAAAGTCAAAGGTAAAGTCTCAGAAACCAGCTTGTTTCCATACACTTTAAAACTCTTTCTATCGGTTTTTGTTTCTTATTTTCAGGTAAAAAAGCGTCGCCTGTGGAAAGTGGAGAGCTGCATGTCTTGATTAAAGAAGCGAAGAACCTGATGGCAATGAAACCCGGAGGAACGTCCGACAGCTTTGTGAAAGGGTGCGTTACACGCCTTGGGATGGGAACTGATATCGATTCATTATTGATCCCACTTATCGATTCTCATTGAGTTGGGAAATAAACTCTTTAATTCAAAATATGCACCATGATGTATTTGATTGAAACAAAATTAAAACTTGCTTAAACTATAAGAATCTGTGTCAAACATTTTGACATAACATGCAACTTACTGCACATCAACAGTTTTTGTCCTTTTTAATATAATAAACGAGCCTCATCTGAAAATATATTCTAATTTATTGAAGTTGACTGAATGTTGGAGATTATTCACTCAGTGTGGCGCTAAGATTAACACAATAATGTGAAGGAGTTTAACATTACCTGGGACTTTTACAGCAGAAGACACTGTGATCAGAGAGTCACTGCTGTTGCTAAGCAACGTATCAAACACTTTACATTCGTAAAATCGGTTGCAAGTGAACTGTTTGTGGATGATGGAGGTATTTACTCCTTTCATTGTGATTAAAGTTCTGACCATGTTCCAGCCGGCCATAGTTTTGTCTTTTTTTTTTGAGAAACGTAAAGATATCTTGGAGCGCTTCCGCCGTGACGCCATCTTGGATATTTTCTCATTTAAAATACGGAGCATATGCAACACGTCATCACGCAAATGCATTACAGGAACCGATAAGTGGATTTGTTAAGCAGGCGGCTTAACAAATCCAAGAAACTTAACTACTGAGAACCGATTCTTGATTCCCATCCTTATAGTTGCTTTGATGACATTTATTAAAACATTTCTTAATTAACTGGGCTTGTATTTGTGGCTCTGCAGGTACTTGTTCCCGTCTAAGGCGAAGAGTACAAAGAGGAAGACTGACATCGTGAAGAAGAACCTGAACCCCCAGTATAACAGCACGTTTGTGTACAAACAGCTGAGTCTGGAGCAGCTGAGAGAGATGTGCCTGGAGCTGACTGTGTGGGACAGAGAGGCCATGCTGAGCAACGAGTTCCTGGGAGGAGTCCGCCTCAGCTCAGGAAAAGGTAAAAAACTAATGTTTCTGTTTTCAGCTTGACAGGAAAATCTAAAAAAAACAACCAGAACTTCATCAGGTTAATCGTAAGTGTTGTCAGGGTGTAAAACCGGAATGCTAGCAAATCCTGATTCATACTGAGAGCTGAACAGCATTTTAAAGGGGTGGTATTATGTAATATTTACTTTGTTTTAGCTTTAAATTATGTTATTTCCTCATCAAAAACACACCTGGAATGTTTCCTTGATTCTCTCATGCTTGAGAATCCTTTAATCGCCATGGCAACCATTCAGCTGTGCAAAACGTCTGGGTGGACTTAGCACCGCCTTCAAGGCACAGCTCCACCTCTGAGCCGCAGTTTTCAATCTTCTGAGCTTTCCTCAAATCAGCTCCTTCAGACTAGCCAGCAGCATTTGGCAAACACCTGCTGTGTTTGCCAAACTGTGGAAAGTGGAGCTGCACTTTTGCTGAGCTCATTGTACGAGCTACTTCTCAGTTCAACACCGGTATAAACGTAATAGAGGAGCAATGTTGTGAAGAGACAAAAGCTTAATTGTTAAATGTGTTAAATTGTACAGTAAAACTTATAAAAATCCTGTATACAAATTACTTAAAATTATAACTGAAGTTAGCGTAGTTACTTGATGATGCAATAAAAACAGATAAAAATGTCATTTTAATCATTTTAAAGATGAACTCTTTATTTCTGCATAATGGAAAGAACATTGTATATAGGTCTTAATTTTCCAGTTTCGTTTACTTTAAGATCATCACTACTTTACTTTTTTTCTCTTGTGTGAATATAATATGAGTTGAAGGAATTTTCCATCATGGATCATAACGGATGCTGTGCAATCTTCACACTGCAGGCGCTGTAAAAATAGGAAAAGAGGAAGTGGAGCTGGAGTCTGTGGGAGAGGAGATCAGCCTGTGGCAGAAGATGATGCAGTACCCCGACTCGTGGGCAGAGGGCACTCTTCCACTGCGTTCCTCAATGGGAAAGACGAAGGGTAAATGAGGACGAAGCTGAAAATGATCTGATGTGATAAGTTCTGGCCTCTGAGACAAACTGGAGTCTGGATTCATTGCAGAAACCAAACTTATCTGACCAGAAGCTCGGCTGCTGCAGTTTTACCGTCTGCTCACTCCTCCCTCTCTGTACGGGACTCGGCTTAATTCACTCACTCCTGATTGGTGTTACTATTGAAAGTGTACCAAACCATCACACTTAGTCACTTTTTCAAACTCTGACTGGATGTATTACCATTTAAAATAATGTAGGACACAGAAGTTTCTTAATTTTTTACACTTGTCTTTATAATCGTTTACAGAAGAACAGTAAGAAGGAAAACAATTATAAACCGGTATTATGGAGGATTTCTGGGTTTGGATGAAAACCACCACTGTGCTTTATTCTTATTACCGTTATATTTATAGAACTTCAATTAAAGCCCTTATTTGAATAAATTAAATGACACTACGTTTATTAAGATTTTGTTTTGGAGTGTTATCAGTCACATCTGTTGACCCAATAAAAGTTAAACCCATTGTGTTCTTGTCTCCACTTTTTTCTATTTGCATCCAACGCGGGATGGAAACATTTAATTGACTTGCAGTTAATTGTCGATTTGATTATTAGATTAAATTTAGCTCAAATTGATTAATAACGTCCCTTTTAGACATTCTCCTAGTGTTGTAGTTTGGCCGCTGTCCAGTAGAGGGCGCGGCTGATCATCTCAAGCCGGAGCCGTTTATACAGAAATTAATATGGCGGCTGTTCCAGAACGGGAAGTGAAAAACGGTCCAACAGTCAGATGTGGGATGCAAAATGCACCTTATAAGGTTCTGTTTTGAAATATAAGCAACTGGCAACCTAACGTTTCTCTTTAATATCGCTGAATGAGCGATACGTGAGTTAAAGCACTTCATTAGCGAAGTTTTAACCAGATTTCCATATGAACATCTCTGTTCATGAGCAACTTAGTGCTTCACATATTTTATTCTTTTCATCTTTTTGTCATCAACCCTAGAGGTTCTTTTATGTTTTCTTTTAAATACGTCTAACTTTAATAATGTGAGAAAAACACAATTTTCTGGGGGTTTTTTGTCAGTATTTAATACATCTGATACAAAATAATTTCTAAAAAATGTAGCTATTTATGTTATAGAAAGACAGTTGGCATCTTGATAGAAAACTCAGGTTTCTAAGAAGATGGCCGCTCCTTTAAAAAATAAGCAAAAAGAGAAGGAATTAAACTAAAAGATAAGCAGGAAAAAGTAAGATAATTAAGAAAAGATGCTGCTTATCAAGTAATCATTAGTCAATTGATAATATTAGTGAACTTTAAATTCATTAATCAATAACTTGCATGTCCACCTGGTCATTTTCCCTCTTCTAATGCGTCATTTACTGGTAAACTAGATTTTTAACTCTGGGATTTAATAATTGAACATGACATTAAAGCAGAATAGGTTATTCTAGATTTCTTGCAATAAATTTTTTTTATTTCATTATAAATTAGAACAGAATTTGCGCCTGATGTAAAATAAAATAAATTCCTTCCTTTCCTGCCCCAGATGTTGGTTTTATATTGAACAAACAGTGCCAGCACTTCAGTCTTGTGTAACGACCCCATTTAAACATGAGGAGCTGCCCTCTGCTCCCTCCTGCCCCTCCTGGAACTGGTTTCTGGTTGGTTGTCCCTCTGCATCTCCTCTAATAAACATGATAGCGTTGCCACGACAGCCGGAGAGCCTCCATAAATTAGTCACAGAAGTCTCTGTGCAGCTCCAGCCTCTCCCGTTCCTCCTCCTGCAGCAGGAAATTGTCAATGTAGGAGAACAGTTCCTCTGACGACACCGGGACGATGAAGCGCTCCTGGTCGATGCCCAGCTTGTCCAGCAGCACCATGCTGAAGTAGAATCGGGAGATTCTGAATGCTTGCCTAGAGACGGAAACAATACAAGCAATTAACAACAGAAACAGAGTCCGGTTTCATGATTTGCAAAAAGATTGATCTCTTCTACCTCGTCACTATGCTACTATTGTTTAAACGCACCGCTCCCGACCAAAAACAACCAATCAGAGCCAGGAGGCGGATCTTAGCGCTGTCAATCAACTGGTGTATTTCCTGTTCAATGTGCTAATGGTGGAGAAACACAAAGCACTGCTTATCTGCCATCATGGGTGGCTATGCCAACTAGCCGAGCATTCATGGCAGGCTCTGCAGTAGCAGAGGGGGAGGTATAAGACTGGATGAGCAGAGTATGATTGACAGCGCTACAACCTTCCTCCTACCTCTAGTATTTTTTTATAGAAGTTACAAACTGCAGCTTTAAAGGGGGCCAGTTATGCAAAACATATTGTGTACGGTTTTGTACTTTTTGGGTTTCTACTGCTTCCAAAAAAAAGACAAGCGCTTAAAAACACACCTGCCCGTTTTTTGGCAACAAATTAATGTTTTTTGGTGTCTGGAAAATGAGCCATTTCAAAAACCTCCTGTTAAGTGACATTCAATGAGTGCTGCACCGTCACCTAGCAACCCCAGCCCCTTTACCTAGCAACACAAGTGGAACTCCAGCACGTTTGGTTTTAACACTGTATGCACTGTACAATGGCTGCTGGAAACAACAAGTGTTTTGTTGTTGATTTAACTATCCAGAAACCACTTTGCAGCATTTTTGTTGGTTGTGCAGGAGGCTCTACTTCTGCTTTTCAAAGATGTGTGGATGAATAATTGCGTATCTGTTTGCAGCCATTTTCACGTGCGAGTGTAAACGTTGAGTTAAGTGGGCGTGGCCAGCAGCAGCATATTTGGATTTAAAGTGACAAGATGTCCTAAAATAGGTCATTATGAACTGATCAGACTAAAATCTCTTTATCTAAGAATTATTTTGTACAGAAAATGTAATGAACATGTTTTGTACAGGCCATAGACCTACACTAACCCGTTCCAGGAAGCATAATATGTCACCTTTAACACATCTACATTTATTTTTTTGTTACTGCTGCAACTGCCACACATGTTGGACTAAAGTTTGGCTCTTTTCTTTTATTCCCTACCCTGCAGCGTCTTGCCTTTAACTACCACTCTCTGTGTTCAGTCCTGTGAAGCTGTGGATTCATGAGTCAGGGTAAAGACTGGATGTTTGGAGATTTTCCAGTCTGGAAAGAATGAGAGGGGCTCCATTCTCGACTTACACAGTTATTGGAAAGAAGTCTGAGCCTAGACTTCTCCTAGGAGGAATTAGTGTGTTTCTGGTGCAAAGTTGAGACTTTTTTTTTAAAACTCAGTAGACCAAAGCTTGTTTTAATAATGTTTCTTTGAAGATGGCTAACTATAAAATGGATAAGAGCAATAGACTCTCTTAAGTGAGTGTTTTCTTGACATTAAAGGAGAGTGTTGCGAGTTTTCCATGACTCATAGTGCCATTTTATAGCATAATCAAGTAACTATGTTGCCTTCATGCTGTATATATCTAAACTAACTTGAAAAACAATTGATTATATAGAACAGGAAAAGATTTTGCTTCTGGTTATTTTATTAAAGATGAATGTAGCTGTATGGATAAGTTACAGAAGACTGTAAATAGTAAGACTGCATAATAATAAATTAATTGTATAGATGTAATTTGGAAATAGTAGAAATTGTGACATGAGTAAAAATTTGAGACAATTAAAGTAGGTTTAATAAACTGTCTTCTTCCTACTCCTTTTTAATCTGGATATGGAAGTTTTTTACTGTTTGATTATTGTTATACTTTATTTTAGTTGTTCTCTGACATTTTACTTGTTTGAAATTAGGGCTGAAATGATTCCTCAAATGATTGAGTACCTCGATTATTAAAATTCCTCGAGGAAAATTTATCTCCCTCGACGCTTCGTTAAGTTATATTTTATTATTTAGCGCACCGTATTCCTGGCCGGGTTATTACTTGTGTTGCACGGAAATCTGACTTCCGCCTGAGTTGTTGATGAAAGCTAAGTGTTAGCAGCATAACGTTACTAAAATATTCGTTTACAACAGCCCTACTTGAAATAAATACATATTTAATTTAATTTCTGATGCCTTAAAATTGGCCTCTGTCTCTTTAAGAACCTCTTACTCTTTCCAAGTAAAAGCTAACACTCCATTTACGTTATTGATGAGGGAACAATAAGGTTGGGCATTTACCATATCATTTATCGTGAAAAATAAATGATAAACAATCGTTTATTTTTCACAATGAATTTAAAAAACATTGACAAAATTTGATGATTTGACTATTTTGATATCATCAAATCAAAATTCCTGTCTTGATTTGACGAAAATTCAAAATAAGAATCTGCATTTATTGTCAGCACAATAAATTTTAATTGATGTTAAAAAACTGACTAAAATATAATTTTCTAAACTATTTTCTGCCTTGTTTTTTTTCCGTGTGAGCATCCAAAAATATCAGTAAATTCATGAATATGATTAAATAAAGTCTCTATGTGCAGTTTAGTAAAATAAATCACATTTCTTTATGTAAATGACACCCTGAAGAATCTGTAGGATCTTTGATCTATGTCAAATAGGAATGTTTTTAATAGTAGCATTTGTGCTGAATGCCGTGTTATGCAGTTAACTAAAAATGAAGTAGTAAAAAAAAAGTATCATAATTTTTATTATTATTGTCACAAAATAATTGTGAAACAATTCTAGGAAATGACATCATTACATGATAAAAAAGATCAAAAATGTTGATTTTGCATAATATTTCCCCTTTAAAAGGTGAAGAGAAAATACTCCTTACTTGTAATGATATATATATTTTTGTTAATTAGTTTATTTTCTCTGAATGAACCATAGACAGGTCTCACCTCAAACCCTCGATGACGTCCGACTGCAGCAGGTTTTCTTTGATGCGTCCTGTCTCACGCGGCGGAGAGCCCAGCAGCTCAACCACTGTGACGTGTCGAAGGTCCAACCCACAGTCAGATTTCTGGGGAAAAGAAGAACCTGTTCGTTAAAGCACTGTTAAAAAAACAACCCTGTAAACACTGTAGAAATCAGAGCGACGATTCCTCGCCTGGATCATGATGTTCTGCAGCTGGTAGTCCGGGTCGGATATGTTGGGCGCCGACATGATCAGCAGCCTCCTCTTTTCATAGAACTGATCCAGGAGCGCGCCGACTGTCTGTACGTTGAACTTAAACTCCATCGCTGCAAAATAAACAATAATTTACCAACTGCAGCACATAAATACTACAATGTTTGCACAAATTTACAAAGGCTGTTATAATTATTCATGATCTTTGAGCTTTTCCAAGGCAATGGGAGCAAAAAGGCTGTTTAGGACCTCCACACCACCAGGGGTTCCCCAAGAGCAAAAAGCTAGTATATAAATACAGCTCTTGAAAAAATTAAGAGACCACATAAAAGTCAGTTTCTATGATTTTACTTTTTATAGATATATGTTTGAGTAAAATGAAATTCCAAGGAAAAATTTAGTATTTATTTACAGAAAATGAGAAAGGGTCAAAAATAATGAAAAAGTTGCAGAGCTTTCAGACCTCAAATAATGCAAAGAAAACAAGTTCATATTCATTTAGAAACAACAATACTAATGTTTTAACGGGAGAAATAGCTCATGTTCTTTTACCAACAACCTTCTACAACCACTAACATGTGATGCAACACGAGTTTTGTTTATATGTTGCAAAGAAAGAAATCGCGCTCAATATCTTCTTCTGTGGTTTTTATGTTGTTTGCTTCAGTAGTTCTTGATGCAGCGCAGGCGAGGATGGGATCAGGTTTTTTGGAGGGTTTGGATCATTTGATGCAGTGCAGTGTGAAGGCGAACTGCAGCAGCTGAAAATGTAACAAATGTTGGTCCCCAGTCCAACCATGACCACCGGACTATCAGCTATGAAAACATCCTAAGTGTACAAGACTCAAAACATATCTTAAAACATGTATGAGCTAATCCCAAATCAAACTTCTAAGGTCTCTGGTATTAATTGAAAAAATTTAAAACTCGCCAGATAACCCTGTACTCAAAAAGTTACACATTGTCCAGATTTTAAACAAAAATAGTCACATTTCCCAAAGATTCATGCTATAAAACACTAATCTAAATGAATTTATCGATACATCTTTTAAACTGTTGCTGTGTGTTGTTTCTACTCACAGACACACTCAGTCGGTCCTCCGCTCCAGCTGCGGTTGAACTGGCAGACTCGGCTAGACGCTCCCTTGCGCTCATATCCGCCGTCGCAGAGGTATTCACACTCTGCGCCGTAGTTATTCCCATCAGAGGAGCAGATGAGGTAACCGTGCAGCGGCGGCGGCAGCGCTGGACACCTTCTCACTGAGACAGAGTGGAAAAACGCCTGTGTCAGCTCCATGTGTAGCAGCTGGAATCACTTCATGAGAGGAAAAAAACCCTTGGCCGCTTACCCTCAACACGTACAATAAACTTGCAGGCAGCTCTGTTCCTGGCCTGATCGTACACCTTGTATCTGATGACATGCAGTCCCTCTTTAAACTCGGAGCCGGGCTGCTGGTCCACTAGCACCACACTGCACAGCAGAGACAGGGGACGGTCGAGTGTTTATTTAAAAGTGAAGAAGAAGCAGGAAGGAGAAAATCAACTTACTTAAGGTGTTTGTCTGCAGTATCAGTGGCAGCTGGGGAGTCCCAGCTCACTCTGGCGGTGAGCTTCCCAGGTTCAGCCACTTTCAGTCTGGATGGTGGACACCTGATCTTCGGAGGGTCGGTATCTGAAGTAAAATATTGATCACCACAAAACGCAGATACAAGATATGCCTTTTATTATTGCAAGATCTGCAGCTATGCATTTCTATTCATCTGGCATAGTTCTTCCTGTTTGTCTCTCATCATGTTACCATAGGTGACCTATTATGCTTCCTTGAACAGGTTAGTATTGCTCTATAGCTAAACAAAACATGTTCATTCCATTTTTTCCACAAAATCATTCTTAGATAATGAGATTTTAATCTGGTCAGTTCTGCCTATTTCAGATTGAGCTGTTTTAGGGCCTCTTGTCACTTTAAATCCAAACAATCTGCTGCTGGCAACAATCTCCAATCCAAGTGTATACAATTGCATGTGAAAATGGCTGCAAATAGATGCACAATTATACTACCTGTATATCTCTGAAAAGCAAAAGTGGAGCCTACTGCACAACCAACAAGAACTCAGCAAGTGGTTTCTGAATGATAACGCAACAACAACGCACTTGTCTTTTCCAGCAGTCATTGTACAGGACATAGAGCGGTAAAACCTGCCGACCAAAAGTGTTGGAGCTCCTTTTGGGTTGCTAGGTAACAGAGTGGGTTGGCTGGGGTTCGCTAGCTAACGGCAGCAGTGAGCAGTCGAGTGTAACTCAACAATCAGGTTTTTGAAACGGGTCAATTTCCAGACATTAAAAAACCTTCACTTTTTGCCAAAAAAATGTCTGGGTGTTTGTTTTTTATCTCGAATGTAAGTACAAATGTCACATGCAAAATGTGACGTTTGTGTAATAGATCTCCTTTAAGATGTTAAAAACCAGCAAATATAATTTTAACAGCTATTCAGTAGTGGTCAGGCTTATAGCTACGGCAGTAAATTCATCTCTAAGTTCCAATAAATTTGCCATAAAGTCAGCAGGATACAGCCAAAATGGGCCATAAAACAAATAATTTTTAATTTGGAATACTAAATTCGGTCATGGATGCATCACACAATGTCCACCAAAGACAAAAAAGTAGCGATGGTAAAGTGTGTGAATTAATAAAATTATGTCTTTATGGTGATTTATCATGTGAGACCTAGTAGACCAGAACCCAAAGGACAGATTTAAGCTATAAAACTTCTTTGTGTCAAACTCACAGAGAAAAACAACAATATTTCTGGCAACATTGAGAGAGAAAAAGTCATTTCTCCTGCGGTTCTGCCAGCATTATTCCTCCTAAAAGTGTCATCAGAAAAGCCTTCTTTAGATTAAGAAGCAGTGATTGTGTAAGTCTCTCTTTTTTTCCGCATAACCATTCTATGTTTTACTAATGTTTCTGTCAAAACAATAGTCCAGAAACAAGTTTGTCAAGTTGCTTAAACTCTGATATTTGTAGTTAGTTTCCCCATGAAAATGGTATTTTGTCCTAAAAAACCGTTTCATGCTAACACTACACATGTTGGGTGGTACAGCAGTTAAAGCAATCAGTTAAAGACTTTGTCCGTCATTTAGCTCAGACACAGAGAAAATAAATAATAAAATCTGAAGTTAAATAATTATCTCATAGGCTCTCCTCTTTACCGCCTGATTATATTATCTTTGTATCAAAAGCTCTTGCTACAATTATTAAACATATTCTCATTAAATTATCCTTTTAATTTATATAAAACATGAATCCATCTGACACTGCAGATCCAGATTATGTGTTGTCATCCAAATATGGTGCTCACTTCCTGTTTTTTACTGCTAATATGTGTTTTAGAATAATTTATTTGCCTTTAAAAACAACGACAAGGCCTAAGTATGCTTTATTTATATTTTATGATTTCAATAAGTAAAGATTTATGGGTCTAAAATTTCATATTTACCCCTTTAGAGAACAAAGTGATGTAAGATAAACACAGACAATAAGGTTAAGTGACGCTAATGCTAATTTCAGAAAACTTAATGAAGTTTTACGAAGTGTTTTGTGGAAAAGGCAACAGCTTTTATTTCAGGAGTTGAACATGAAAAGTAACTGTGGGCTGCGGTTTGGATCCACTCAGGAAATTAGTCAGTTCCTGTGAAGCCGTTGGAGCAAACACATATGGAGCTTGTTTTGAGAAAGGAATCTCAGGAAGTTAAACAATAGCACAAATGGATCCGAATTAAAGCTGCACTTCACAGAATTTCCTATAAGACTTTTAAAAGTTTGAACATCTTAAAGAAACCCAACCTGAACACTCCGGCTGCACTCCGCTCCACGAACCCCGGTGCAGGCAGGTGCGTGAGTGTTCCCCCTCGATGCGATAGCCGGGTCGACAGGTAAACTCACACCTGGAGTCCACGAAGAAGCCCTGAGTGCAGGAGTATCTGCCCTGTGGGATGAGGGGCAGGACATGGCAACGAATCCCTGCAGAAACGTCAACACACATTCACTGCAGTCATATTTAGGCCCTTTTTTACACTGCAAAAATCGCAAAATCTTACCAAGTATTTCTGGTTTATGTTCTAGTGCAAATATCTTGTACACTTGAAATAAAATACAACTTATTTACAAGTGACTTTTCAGCAAGATATAAGAACTTGTTTTGAGTCAAGAATCCTTAATATTGATTTAAAAGTCCTAGTTCCACTGGCAGATTATTTTACTTATAACGAGATTTTTCTCAGGTTTTAGTGAAATAATCTGCCAATATAAAAGCAAATTTTCATCAATATTAAGATATAATTGACTCAAAACAAGCTGTTATGTCTTTCTGGATAGTTCCTTTTAAGTTATTTTTGTTTTATTTAAAGTGTACTAAGATATTTGGACAAGAACCTAAACCAGGAATACTTGATAAGATTTTGTGTTTTTGAAGTGTATGATTTACAGATCAAATTTCAATCAGAAAATATTATTTGTGGCCTATTTCTTCCTGCAGGACCTTTCATCGGCTCTGAAATTATATTTTTGTCTTGTTTATTTATTCTAATTTAAGGCTGCAACAAACAATTATTTTAGTAATTAAACATTCTATCAATTATTCTGACGATTAATCAATTAATCGATTAATCAGATACAAAATTGTCACATTATACAGATTTACATTTAACCTCCATCCATCCATCCATTTTCTTACACCCTTGTCCTTAGAGGAGTCGCGAGGGCTACTGGCGCCCATCTCCAGTGAACGTTTTGGCCGAGCGTCGGGGTTCACCCTGGACAGGTCGCCAGTCTGTCACAGTTACATTTAACCTCATAAGCTTTATTCAACAATATTTGAAATACATTAAAAGATGCTGCGACAGACTGGCGCCCTGTCCAGGGTGAACCCCGCCTCTCGCCAGAAACGTTCACCAGGATCGAGGCACCAGTTGTCGTGTTCCGTGTTTTTCTGTGTCTTATTTTGAGTTTTCCTGTGTCTCTGTGTCTCCGTGTTGTCCCGTCTTCCCCTTGATTACTCCCAGGTGTTTCTCGTTCCCTAATTACCTCCTGTGTATTTAGTCTCACCTGTGTCTCTGTGTTTTGTCGGGTCCTCGTCGCGTCATTTCTGTCTACCTGTTCGTTTGCCACGGATAATTGCATGTTGCTACCGGTGTGAGCCCTGGCTTCTGCTCAGCCGTGCCGCCAGAACTTTGTGGACTGTTTTGAACCTGATTTATTATTAAAATTACCATCTTTACTTCAACCTGGGTCTACAGCGTCTGCCTCACCACCTTCACCACCGCAACTCATGACACCAGTAGCCCTCGCGACCCCTCTAAGGACAAGGGTGTAAGATAATGGATGGCTGGACATTAAAAGATGCAAATAAATAATTAAATTCCTTTTTTAAATGAGAAAAGAATCGGTTTTATTGCCTAGAATGTGATACCATTCCTTTAGTGAATTTGAACTAGGTGAAGCTAAAACTATGTTTTGGATTAAACAGAATTATAAATAAAGGTGTTTTTTTTATCCTAAATGCAAATTGTTTACATATTTTTGTACAGTTTTGATTTAATTACTGATCTAAATATGTAGTTTCTTAATCAAATGGCCTTCTTAGAGTCTGAGTTCTCCAGTTAATGATTAATCGATTACTTACTTAGTTAACAATATTTCAGTAATAGGTTAATCACGATTAATCTGATTAATCGTTTCAGCCTTATTCTAATTTCATGATCATTTCAAGCGGTACATTGAGAAAACTTTCTGTTTTTACATGTTGCTAGTTCTCAAATTCATGTAATAATGTAAGGAAAAGCATAAAGTGGAATTAGACACTGGTTTCTGCTGTAATCATGTTTTTGGTTGGTCAAATCTCAGTTTGGCAGTTTGATAAGTTTCATTCTGTTACAATCTGAAGTGTAAATTCTTATTCATGCTCTTCTTATTTCTTCACATCTGGATGACTAAAATTCATCCTTCACGTGTCTAAACAAAGCCTCCTTGAAACGCCTGCAGGTTGTTCTGTCAGACTCATGACTAACTATTCGTAAGTCTGTTTCCCAGCTCTGGTTTCTCATTAACATCAGCATCCATTTTAGGATCCAGAGTTAGATCCTCGTCTATCTAGTTGCTCGTCTGTTTAAAGCATTCAATAGACGAGCTCTAGCATGCAGAGCATTTCCAATGGAGGGCTCTGAATTACGTTCATTAAGTTCAAATAAAATGTTACTCCTTTACTTTTTGCTTTATTGTTTTAAAATAGGGCTGAAACGATTAATCATGATGAATTATTGAAATAATCGTAAACTTATTTAGCAATCGATTAATCGTTAACCCTAACCCCTAAACAGACTCTAAAAAGGCCTGTTGTTGAAAGAGCATATTCAGAGCAGTAATTAACAAGGCCTCAGATTCATATTGTTGGTAATAAAGAATAAAAGTTTCCACGTACTGCGGCAGTAAGCCGACCCGGACCAGAGGCGGTTGGCGAGGCACTGAATGGACCTTCTGCCCAGCAGTCGGTAGCCTCGGTCGCAGGTCATCTCACACCGGGTGCCCAGCAAACCCCTGTGGGCCCCGCCGTGAGCGGACCGGCACGACACCTCACCATTAGGCAGATGTGGAGAGCGACACCAGTTTGGGTCTGTTTTCAAAGAAGAAGAAAAAACATACAAAGAAAAGCAGAAAAATGATTTATTGCTGTTACTATTTAGTATTCTGTTTTCATTTCTGTCACCAATGAAGATTATTTTATGTCATCTTATCAATTCTTAGGAAAATTCCTCCAAAATCCAAGGAAAGAACTGAAAAAGCAGCCAGTCTAAAAAAGGATTAGAAAATCCATAAAATGGAGCAACTGTTAAATGTTCAAAATTATTCCTGTGCAACAAAACAGCATAAAACAATAACATTATTAGACAAATTTTTTTTTGCCAATTTGTCTATTAAGTTAAACTCAATTTCTATATTTAACAAAAGGTTAAAATTGTAAAAAATAAAACATTAATGTCACATCTTCTAGATGTGATGGAAAGTAAAATAACTTAAATATTGGTCAGAAAATTCATGCTTATTATGTGCCAATATTTTATGTTTTCTAAGGTCAAAAAGTCAGACTGCACAACATATTACATGTTTACTGTCATTATGTAAATCTTGAATAATTGTTAGCTAATTATTTATTTTACAGGCTCTCTAGTTATGTTATATTTTGGTGACGCTTGTTATTTAATACAAGATTTGGTTTTAGAAGGAAAATATGTTGTAAGATGTTCAAATCATTAAGGAAATTAAAACAAACAACAACAGCCAGAATAAACTTTATCCAAACAAATATCTTGTTGAGAAGGAAATAGTAAAAATTAATTATCTGGGATTCATGTTTTTATAAACCTGAAGCAGAAATATATTAACACTACTTAATTATCACTTAAAACTATTATGCTTCCTTGAACAGTTTAGGATAGGTCTATGGTGATACAAAACATGAAAATAATTCTTAGAATGAGATTTCAGTCTGCTTAGTTCTGCCTAATTTGAGCTCCTTTCAGAAAATACTGAGCAAACCTGCTGGAGTTCCACTGGAGTTGCTAGGTAACGGGGCTGGGCTTAGCTGGAGTTGCTAGGTAACGACACAGTTCCTTTTGGTTATGACTCAACAATTGGGAGGTTTTGAATCAGCTTGTTTTCCGGACACCAAAAAACATTAAATTACTGACGACAAAATAAGCAGCTGGAAGTTTGTTCTAAGTGCTTGGATTGTTTTCAGAAGGAACAAAAACATCCAAAATGTTAATTTTCTATTGTGAATTTTGCAATTTTGAACAGCAAATGTAACAATCATTATAAACATCAAATTTTAATCATAATCCATATGTATATATAAAGCATAGAGAGATGTATTTGCCTCAAATAATGCTGCCTTAAATATTATTATTAGTCTCTAGAGCTGTGCGTTTTAAATGTTGATTATATATTTAATGTACTGAGCAATATGTGTGTCTAGGACTATCATTATATGCTCATTGTTATTTATTATTGTTGTTATTGTGCAATGCTGGGACAAACTAAATTTCCCCCTCTTTAGGGGATCAATAAAGTATTATTACTATAATTATTACTATTAATATTATACACGTGTTTCACATTTGCACCTTTGTAGTCCAGCTGAGGAGTGAGGTCTTCCTCTATGAAGTCACTGTAGCTGTCGTAGTCTGTTGTGGCTCCCGCTGAAATGTGGAGACATAAAACACATTTTCAAACATGTCTGAAATGTTTCCAGTGAATGTAGGTGAAACAGATGAATATTACATGAGGAGGACAGAAAATGAGGGTAACAGAGACAGGCGGCCATGTAAGCGCTTCCCCTCACGTTGGCTCATTTCCTGTAACTTTAATGGAGGAAATGTCTGGTTTTCAAATCAGGGAGGATGATGGAAACTCATGAAAGTTTTAAAACTGTGTGAAAAGCTCCAACATCATTCTCACAGATGCAAACGTAAATACTAAACAGAAATACTTGATTTAATGCTGTAAAAATTTGATTATGTTTTGTTTTTGTTGCATTGTGATTCTAATAACCTTATTTACAAGTTTAAATTTCACTACATTTTTGTAGTGCATCAGTTATTTTAAATTATTTAACCTATCTAACTTGATGTAAAGCTATAATTATCTCCTTGTCATCATTAATTTGTTTATAGAATTGATTAACTTTAGATCTGGAAGCTGTTTCACTAAAATCTTCATATTTACTTATTTCTTGACAACTTTTTTTATGATAAAAAATCTTCATAAAATACAACCATAAATCAGAAGAGGCTCATTTACAGATTAATATGAAACTTATCAAGAAATAACCTCCAAGCCTGCATTAAATATACTTGGAAGGTTCTACACAGAGACCAACAGGGTGGATAAAAAACTAAATCAAGTTTCTTATGATATGCACTGGCACAGAAACTGTAGCTAATTAGCTCCTTGGACCAATTTCATATTTTACCTTCACAGTTTTACTTTAATAATGAATTATAAATTAAGGTGTTACTCTTTTAGCTTGAGCCATATTGAGACTGGATCGCAGTTTGCATCTGCTAGTTCAGGGTTCTGCAACCTCCTATGTGTTTTTTTATTTATTTCTTCTTAGTTTCAATAAAATGTTGTCCTGTTTTGTATTTTTTTTATTTCATTCTTCTTTTTTAGTTCCAATAAAATATTGCAGTTTTGTGTTTTTAATTACATTTTTTTGTTTCATTCTTATTTTTAGTTTTGATAGTTTTGTGTTATTTATTTGTTTGTTTAATGTTTGTTCTTTTTTATATTCAATAAGATATTGTAGTTTTGTATTTTGTATTTATTTATTTTTAAGTTTCATTCTTATTTTTAGTTTTAATAAAAATATTGCCATGTTTAGTGTTTTATAGTTTCATTTTTTTTGTTGTGCCTCCATGAAAAATCTCTGATTCCCTCACTGATTCAAATTTATGTGTTAAAAATGTTATTCATTTATATTTCTTTACTTCTAGACCAAAAGTTATTCCACATCATTTTAAAAATAATAAATAAATGAATCACAAACCAAACATTTAGAATCCAATATTTAAAAAAGCTGGAGGTGTGTTATGTCACTATATGTTAGAGCTGACACATTCAAACACCACATAAGATTTTAACTCATAACATTTGACTTATCTTGTAGTCTGAGGCATGTACTCTGTTCTTGTGTCTTTTTTATTTTTATATGTCAGGTTTTATTCACTGTAGGCAGAAAATAATCAAATAAAGGCTTGAAACATGTCAGCCTGAGTCTAATTAATCTATGTAATGGGTTTCATTTAGTGAATTAAGCTGCTGAAATGAATGAACTTTTTAACAAATGTGACTTGTATGAATGAATAAAGGGAAGCATATGGGATGTCTTCAGGCTCACGTTATAAAATACTTCATCTGATTACAAATGTGGAAACCCAGCACAGTTTCATTATTCTATTAAAGACTCATTGTGTATCTTATTGCACAACACCACATGTAGTTCCCTCTGCAGCCACCCGAACTTCTCTGCAGCTGTTTCACGCTCATTATGCCCTTTGAAAGTCTGACTCCATGTTTGGAGCTGGATGCCAGAGTTTCCTCCCCCCCCGTCTCAGGCCTCATTCCTGCTCCACTTCCTTTCTCCAACTGAAAGGTCGCTTCAACAACATGTTCTCTTAATAAGGATGCCTCACATCCAGCTGGCACATTGTTTCTAAAAGCAGAAGACTTTTAGATTAAAGCTGTCATCAGCATTTTTCCTCATAACGAGCTCTCTTCCCCCCAGGCTAATGTAGCCCCCTCTTCCTCTCAGAGTATTAGTCACACAGGAAATAAACACTCAGCTCATCTGATACTATGCAAGATTCAAGAAGCAGCAGACTTAAAGCGGCATGCACCATGAGGGCATTCAAACGGCACTGTCCTTTAATTCACATTTCGTACTTCCTTTGGGTCTCAACTGCTTCTAAAAAGCGCTTAAAATACACCCCGCCGTTTTTAGCAATATATAAGTTAGTTGTTTTAAGAATCTGGAAAACAACCCGTTTCAAAAACCTCAGGAATGTAACGTCACATTCAAGACTGGCACTGCGCCGTTACCTAGCAACCTCAGCCAAGGTTGAGGTTGCTAAAAGCCGTCACATATTTTTTTAAAATAGCTAAAAAGCCTTATTTTATTTTATTTTTTTACTTTTTTTGAGTGTTCTGAGCTTGATTCATATTGAACATAAAGGGTGTTAAAATAAATAATATCTGAAACTGGACCTGTTGGCCTCATTTGTTACACCTTCCTATAATTTCTGCAGAGACAAAAAAAAAACCCAGGCGGAGCACGTTTGGTCAGCTGGTTTATGTGAAATCCACTTTTTTTTGTTTCCAAATATACGCAACTTTTATGTGATCTCCTAATGTGAGCCCCAAATAACCTAAAAATGCGCACTAACGTCACATGTAGCGAGCATGCTCCTTGTTGTTTCTTGTGTTTAATGTGGACAATTTACCAAAATAAAGTGATTGATTGATTGATTGATTGATTGATTGATTGATTGATTGATTGATTGATTGATTGATTGATTGATTGATTGATTGATCAGTATTTTTGGGAGTAAACGCTAACTGCTAACGGCGGATGCTAACGGTGGAGCATGCCTTGTGATTTAAACATTTTTATCCAACCGCAGCTAGCACATGACTTAATCCTCATTACCGTCCTGCCATTTCTGTTGTTTTTCTTCCTGACTGCGCGTATCAGGACGCAGAATAGTGACGTCAGGTTGTGTATCAATGACGTTCAGGTCGTGTATCAATGAGGTTCAGGTCGGTTGAACCGAGCATTAGAGACAGGTCACATTTTTAAAAATCAGATACATATTGGATTAGGAACACATATCCAAGTGGTGTGGGTCGCATTTGTAAAAATGCAATCTGTGTTATTCAGACTGTCATAATAATCTCAGATACAGGTTAGCATTAAAGCAAAAATAATTCAAAATCAGATTTGGGTTACTTCAGGCTGAAGGGTGAATGTAGACTTTGTTAGTCTAAAAGCCTGTTAAGCTCTTCTCTCTGTCTAATGTTTGGTTTTTGACTCCTTTACCTTTTAATGACTTTTAGTGTTTTGTTTTTTCCTTGTACAGTAGTGTGCTGTTGGAAACATGCTAAATATCTAAATCTAATAATTTTGATCTTACCATTCAGAAACCACTTGCTGTGTTCTTGTGGTTGTGCAGGAGGCTCTACTAATGCTTTTCACAGATGTATGATAGTATAATTGTTCATCTATTTGCAGCCAAATTCACATGAGAGTGTAAAAGTTGAGTTTGGGAGCGTGGCCAGCAACAGCTTAATTGGATTTAAAGTGTTAGAGGCCCTAAGACAACTCATTCTGAAAGGAGCTCTAAATAAACAGAACTAAAGTCTCTTAATCTAATGATTTTGTGCATAAAATGCCATGAAAATGTTCAGTATCACTCATAAACCTGTCCTAACCTGTTCAAGGAAGCTTTACCTTTATAACTGCCCTGAGTCTGGCTCTGGGGCCTCATGGATCAAATGGTGCCGAATACCCAAACAATGGCACTGTGTGTCCACTTCCTCTCTAATGACAAAGAGAAACGACCAGCGTCCTTTCAATCGTCTGAGTCCCTGTGTGCTCCTGGGCAGTTTTTAGGTGTGGCTGTTATCTTGCAGGATTAAATGAAGCCCCACTGAGGGAGAGGGTAGGGAGAGCTCCTCGGTATTTAACTGGTAGTGATTGGAGCAGAGCTGTAATTAAACCACCTGTCCAGTAAGCACAGAGGAGCACCTGAGGATGAGAGAGGGAAGTTAAACTACAGCTTAACCCGATAAAACAAGAGACAATTGGCAGGAAAATTCAGATTTTTAAAAGTGACCTATTATGCTTCCTTGAACAGGTTAGGGTAGATCTACAAAACATGTTCATTACATTTTTATCCCCAGGAAATCATTTTTAGTTAAAAGATTTTATTCTGGTGAGTTGTATTTATTTTGATCTTCTCTCATAAGGAGCTGATTTAGGATATATTGCTGGCCACGCCTCCCAACTCAACGTTTACACTCACACATGAAAATGGCTGCAAACAGATGTACAATTATTCAACCATACATCTTTGAAAAGCAGAAGTAGAGCTCCCTGCACAACACCAAAACACTTGTCTTTTCCAGCAGCCCTTGTACAGAACTAGAGTGGTAAAACCAGCTGACCAAAGGTGCTGGAGCTCCACTTGGGTGGCTAGGTATTGGGCTGGGCTTTGTTATTGGTAACTGGGAAGTGCCTGCTGATTTGTGACGTTACATTAAGAAGGTTTTTGAAACAACTCATTTTACAGATTCCAAAAAGCATTAACCTATTGCCTAAAAACATCTTAGTGTTTTTTTTAAGCCCTTGGGCTGTTTATAGAAGCAGTAGAAACCCAAATGGAAGTACAAAATCATGCAAAATGTGAAGAAATTCTTTTCTTGCTAACTTTTGGAAACATTGTTTTGTTTTTCTACACAAAAAAAACATTAAAAAGCTTATCTTGTAATTTCAAGACGTTCTCCTGGTAAAGTTATGTCTTTATTCTGCTAATATAATCTCATAACCTAATACACTACATGGATTCAACTCTCAGAAGAGATGACAGAAATAAAACCAACTTTCTGAAAGTATACTCAATTTTTATTTTATTCTTTTTAAAGAAAGCAAAAAAAATAATAATGAAATCAAATCCGGTATGAAAGAAATTTAAGATTTTATTTTGAAACCCTAAAAGTATCCCTCCTTGAATCTAATAAACAATCTGTTGATTAGGGTGATGGTGAGGAGGCCTTCCAACCTCAAAGACAAATCTACATACCAATGGGAACAAAAACATATGCTACAAAGCCAGTAAGGATTTTGTCTATGGAGCATTAAGAAGCTTGAATCTAAAAGTGTGTTTGATGGGTTAATGTTTAATTCATCCTGACTGGAGCCTGGCCAGTTGCATGCTGGGGGACAGCCGAGGAGCAGCTCCTCATTCCTGCGAGGAAGATGGGCTCACTGTGCAGTCAGCACATCTGCATCTAATACAAATGTTGTTTCTGCTGAAATGAAGGCGTTTTCCTGCTGCAGTAGCAAGAGGCGAAAGATGAGCTGCTGTAATTACCTCCAGAAATCCTACATACAGCATTAAACCGTATATTTAAACACACTGAAAGACATGTAAAGACATTTTAAAGACTCTTACAAACTAAATGTTAATGCACCTAATTTTATTACAAGGTAAATGACTTGTCATGCATTACTGTCAGTTTAATTACTTTAAATTATTTGCAAGTAATCGATTACTAACTGTTACTGATATTTCTTTTGTTTCCTTCTGGTTTTGTCTTGTTTTATGTCCTTTTTTCTTACTATGTTCTCTGTAAATCTCATGCAACATGCAATTAAATACACATATGTATGTTTTTCTAAAAGGTTTTCTGATTTCTTTTTCTTCAAAAGGAAAGTTACACATTCTTGTTGTAGTAAAATGGGGCAGTAGGGTAGTAATTTGAGGTTCGACACTCTAATCTTTAGCCTAAAGCAGCATTTGTGTATTTAAAAATCACTTCAGCAATAAACTAGATTTTTATACAATTAAAGCAACGGATTTTTTTTGTCATTCAAGTGTCCTGAAAATGTTCTTGCAGTTAATTTTACAATCATATAAAAGTTATAGATCTGCTATTAGATGTTTTGTAGCTTCTGAACTCACCTGAGAAGAAGAATAAAATGAACGCAGCAGCAGCAGCACATCGGTTGGTTGGCATGGCACTAACCACGATTCCTCTGCAGGCGGAGAATAAAAGCGATTGTTTTGTTGTGTGCAGGGAGATTCTAGAAGAAATTATTACAGAAAAATCTGGAAAAGTTTCCAAAGTTGTTTGGTAAAGATCCTTTAAAAATCTTGAGTTCGCCTGAACCCCGATGAGGACAAAAAAGAGGCTCCTGAAGAGGAAAAGTTTTTCACTAAGTAATGTGAGAAGGTAAAACCAGTAGGTGGCGCCCTCGGGCTTCAATGCATGCACGTTTCCTCCCCTCTGCTGTATTAAACACGATGAATCGAGCAATTAACCCCACAAACGGCATAGAGAGGATTAAAATACCCCAACACATTAACCCAGTGGTTCCCAAAGTGCGGGGCGCGCCCCCTAGGGGGGGCGCAGTGCCATTGCAGGGGGGTGGAGGGAAGCGGTATGGATGGATGGAGAAAAATAAACACAGTTACACAAAAGTGTTTCACTGTAAAGATGGTTTGTAGTTTATTTTGTTGCAACCTGAAGTGTGAAATAAACTTCAGTGGAGTTTGAAAACAAAATATGTGTACAGGTTTATGTCTGGTTGAACGATGTGTGTGGCCAGTTGATTTTTTATTTATTTTTTCTTTTGGGGGGGGGAATTTTATTGTAGTCCATAGGGGGGCCCAGAAAATCTTTGGGAACCACTGCATTAACCCGCGAGCTCCAATAGTGATTTTTTTCCTTTAACATTTACATTAATATGATTTGTACTCTTTGCTGGAGTTAAATTTTTAACAACCAGGTAGTTTTTTTTTTTTTTTAAATTAGGTAACAACTTCTTTAAGCATTAAATCTGAAAATTGTAGACACTAATTAAATCAAATAGTAATCAGCTACTCCTGAAACATATTGTTGTAATTTTAGATAATGTTTAATTTGTAAACATCCTATTAGATAATATTGTAGCTTAATTTAGCAGCTATGAAACTGGTCTAAATAAAAATGTGTAGAAAGTAAAACCGCTAATTTTAAAGGCCGTGTTTCACTGAGTGCCACGTTGTAATAATTTTATTTACGTGGGTCACTTCACCTCAGCTGGGACGTCAAGGCGAGCTTCGTCATACTGGTAACGGTCCCGCTACTGTCAGAATAAAAGCACACGGCTATAAAGAAGTAACAAAAAAAAATATGCAGATTTGTAGTTCATGAAAGTATTTTTGTTTTGGAAGCATATAGGTAATCGTAAAATTCTGAAAAATAAATATTACCTTCATATTTTACATAGAGCTCAATTAGGGCCATGGAGTTTGTTCAAAAGAAAAAGAAATTGAAACTGAAAAAAAATGTTTACAACTTTTAGTTAATTTTTTTCAGTTTAATTTGTTTTTGCTTTATATAGACTTTAGCTCCATAATTTAGTACATCTTTGACAAAATAAAAACTGTAAAAAATATCATTTGACCCCACAAAGCATTGACAACATATAGGAGAAAAATGGAAAAGTTTACTAAAAATCAATGTCTTGGACAGCTGAGGTTAAATATTTAATCCTTTTAAAATAACTTTATTGATCTATTGTTATTTTTCTGGAGACAATTTGATGATTCTGATGATGGGATTTGCCTTAAAATCCTTTAAAGGCTACTGCTTTTGCTTTTGTACAAATTTTCTATCACACTTTTTCCATCCACTATTGAAATAATATGCTTGGATACAGATGTCTACACACAGTCAGCTTCTTCAGCTTTCCGGTGAACATATTCTGTGACATTTCTAGTCCTTCTTAATAATAAATAAACACAACATAATGCTTAAAATTTAGAATAAAAGACTGGAATAGAAACATCCTTGAAACGTTGTTATTGTCGCAACAAGGAAATTCTGGTGTAACAGCAGTACTAGATATTTTTTTTAAAGTTCTGAAACGGTTAAAAAATATATAATAAACAAGATTAACATTAACAACAAACATAGTAATTATAATAATAATCTGTACAAGAGTAAAAGTTAGGAAATACTGTGCAGTTATTTGAAATAATCAAATAATAAAAAATGTCAAACTAACAATCCAAGGAATGTGCAAGAAATAATGTGCGTAATAAACATTTTTATTTTAAAAATAATATATTTACTTTAAAAATCCGAATGATGCTCTAATTTTTTATAACGATCAATAGGATTTTCACTAACAAGCTTTCCTTAAAATCCTCCTTTGTTCAGCGCTTTTATTTTGTTAACTACTTCCTGTTTGAGGCCTTTTTGAAGGATGGCTGCTGCTACCTTGACGTAGGAGAAGCCGCTTGTTCCTTCAGGAAAGTGATTCTTGGCTTAGTGACGACACTTCCCCCCTCTTGCTGAATCTTTAAAGTTTTCCCCACAACCTCGGCGTCGGGAAGCAGAAAGGGAAACCCTTTTTTTTTATCTCTTATTTTCTCGCTGTGAACCTAAACTCCAGCATGTCTCCTCCATCTCGGCGGCTTCAGACGAAGCCAGTGATTACCTGCCTGAAGACTTTCCTCATTTCTTACAGCCTCATTTTCTGGGTGAGTGGCTGGATAAAGGAGCTACAATGGGGCTCAAAGCGGCTAATGCCGAGGCTAATGACAGAAAGTCGGAGGGGGTAAAAAAAAAAAAAAATCACTGCATGAGCCAAACATGTCGAATGAAACGTTTTAGTCGGTTTTGTTCAGCCACTTGTTGGAAACTCTTCGGCCGTTGGGGAGACACCGAAGCGACCGTTAGCTTCTGCGTTTCCGACCGTTGGGAGGAAAACTCTCGACCAACCGTGATTAGCCTTTAACAACCGAAATAAACGAGCCGCAGGCATGCTGCTGATGTGATTTAACACGACTAAAATAAAACATTGTGATCTCCGTATTGTTCAAACGCTCAGCTGAGTCACACACGACGCGAAGCGGCAACACTAAACCCGAATAATCAACTGAATACAGACTCGGGTCTCTTCGTGTCAGAAACAATTTAACGCCATTTATTTTTACTGAACTCCAAAATACAAGACGTAAAACTCTGAATAAAATATAAATACACCCTGAAAAGGAATGTTTGGCAAAGTATTGAAAATGTTGGCTAACTATACTTGGCTCACAGTTTTATGGTGGGCAGTCCTGTTGGAATAAAATGTTTAAATTGAGGAAGTAGTTAAAATTATGCCTTTGCAATGCTCTACAAAATATTTCTTAAGAAAACTATTTCTATAGAGATTCTTCCTTCTTTGTGTTTATAGCCTGTTTCATGTAGAAGTATCTGCCTTAAATTTATGCTGAATTTACTGTTTCCATCCATTATCATCTTCTTAATCTGGGGTAATATGGTCGCAGAGGTTGCTATAGAAACCTAACTTTTAAATATTCTTACATTTTGATAGAGAATGGATAAGTCAGGTCGAGTCTTGAAGGGTTTGCAGTTTTTACATGAAATTGTTCGTGAACCACGCCGTCTTCATCTTTTCATAAAGTTTACATCACTTTAGATGATAAAAATATTAAATAGAAAAACAAATTTCCAAAATATCTTTTGTGGTGCATTTGAAAATAAAATCTTCAAATGATGCTGAGATGATAGATTTAGGGTAAAAGTTACGGTATTTAAAAAATGATGGATGCTAACGTTTCCAGGTGGATAAAAAAACGACATGTATTAAACTATCAAATTAGGTGTTTTTTTTGTTTTTTTTTTTTTAGTAAACGATGGTAGCTGAACACATAAACTAATCAGGGCCTGAAATTCACTGCAGGGTTTCAGAGTTGCATACATTGTATAATCGATTCCTGCAAATCAATTTTTTATATTGCGAGTTAAAACAGTATCAGACCTGCATTCAAGCTCTAAATAATCCCCCCCTTTTTAAAAGGTGAATTTCAGACTCAAATATATGCTGTTGGTTGTTTAAAATAAATCCAATGAAAGAGCAGGGTTTTTTTTATTTCAGTTCATCACTATAGTATAGATTAGAAAAATGGGCAAGGAAGTTTATCGTATATGTAAAATCATAAATCAAACTTTCATTGACTTAGAATAGAATAATTGTTCATTTTAAAGCTTGCTCACATTAATACTTTGCGCTGCTCTGAATAAATTATTTATGAAACTGATAATCATTTATTTTTACCTAATTAAAAAATCATATGAAAAACAAGCATGACTTTTTTTAGGCAAGGAATTAAGTGTAAAAAAATGAGACATTTTGTGTTGGAAATGTAAGTAAAATGGGCAAAATAACATAGTTTGACAATAACAAAGCTAAAGAGTTTTCAGATTTTTGATTGAAGATATAAGATATGCTTTACATGTTTAGTTAAGTAGCTGATTAATTGGTTCATTAATTAGTTGGCTGCAAAATATCAAAATGTTTTTTTTGTTGTTTTTCTATAGCCTCACTATGAGAGATGGGATAACTCTGAGCATCAAGATGCAGAAAATATTCTGAAAATATTTTCAGAATATTTCTTCTCTAGAAACATCTTAAAACATTGTAAGAAGTTTACTTGATTTACACAAGTCTTATAGGTTGAATAGCACTTAGTATGTTTACTGGTTTTGTCATGATGCTTTAAGATCAAAATTTATTCTAAAAATTTGCAATCAAAACCATGAAGATCAGGTCTGTGTGTGTGTTCAGCTCCTTTTTTTATTTAAGATGACTCGAGTCTTAAGATTCAGTACAAACATCTGTCCAGGACTTTGTATTCTCATCCAAAGTCATGCTGTGTACAAATAGAAGAAAGTCAGATTGCTCTTAAACTTAAACCTGTAAAGATCAGAAGGAAAGCCTTTAACCTCGTAACATCTTTACTGTTTTACCACCAAGAAAATATCAAAAATAAAGGAATTCTAAAGAGAGGACGACCTCCATTCTGTTAAGGCTTATAACAGAAGACGAGTTTTGTCTTTATGATGGGCTCTAAAATCTTTTCAGGTGGAAAAAAAATCAGAATTGTAAATTAGGGAAAAAGGACGCTGGATTTCAGTACAAGAAGCTTAACCCATTTTTAAAACTCGATTACAGCGTTATCAGGATTTATGCTTTTTTTTTTTTTTTCCTCAGGCTAGAACAGGTTAGTTAGCAACATTAACCTTAAAACCTTTGGCCGTAATAATTAGAAGTGAGTGAGTGAAAAAGTGAAATGACTCCCTGGAAGATTCCATTTTTCCTCTGTCAATAATGATGCAGCTAACTATGGAAGTTTGCATGTTTTAATTTTAAAAAAGACAAATTCTGGTTCTGCTTGCTAGTGGAAGCTGAACAAGGTATAAACATGAATATTTTCCCATCGTCAAAGTAGGCTGGTTTGAAAACATTATGGCCAAAAATAACTAACAAAGGCTAAAAGCTTAGGAAAATCAGAGCCTGTTTTTGCTCTCTGTGTTAATCTTTGTGCAGATCAAACAAGCAGCGTCTGCTGGCTGATTTCAGGGCTTTTATCTGGCCATTTATTGCTACTGGCTGTTTTCAGCCGCTCACACTAACGACTCGGCGCTTTAAAGAAGGAAACATTTAGCTGATTGAACCCCAGGTGGAGGTCAGCGCCGGTCCCAGGTGTGTGTCTATTTCTGACCCACAGCGCTCTAATCAGACACCTTGCAGTTCAGGTGACCTTATCCTTTTTCTTTCTGCTCTGAGAAATACAATCCTGCTTCTGTTTTTGTGCTGCGTTTGTTCCCGTGGGAACGGTGTTGATTTGGTAGAGGAAATCAATGTTGGAAATAGTTTTTGTTTTTTCCAGCCTGGATTCTGTTCTCTACGATTGATGAAAGGACCCAACATGTCCCTGTCAGGCTGGATAAGCATCTTGGTCGACATAAATGAATCAAGTTGTGCTTGTGGCTCAGAAAAAACACATTTGTGGAGCAAAGACAGAACGCCGCATGTTAATCAGACAGCTGCTCTGACCTGGCTCAATATTCTATCAGATGTCTGAAATTCATACAAATCTACACTTCTAATAGTGTGCCATGTTCAAATTTTAAACCCTGTCACCTGAAAATAATTATTATTCTGTTTAATAAAGATAAGAAGGGTCCAATTTTTTCCTTGATTGCCTATCAAGTAATGAAAAAAAACAGGTAATTTTAAAACAAACTATGATATATTTACAGCATATGTGAAAACCTCCAAGAACTACAAATCATGATGAATTGATTATTGAATTAATGAACTAATTTAGTAATTGATTAACCGTTAACTGGCATATACAGACTCAAAAAAGGCTAATCACTGAAAGATCAACACACTCGCAGCAGTAATTAAGTCAGAAATGTACAAAAATATAAACATTTTGCAATTAGATAAAGCTTTTGTCTGTATGTCCTATTCAGATCTACTCATTGACATTTTTAGCTTCACTTGGTTCAAATTCTGAAAAAAGTAAACTTCTGCTGTCCAATTAATAACTAGTTAATCCAAAATATAATCAACAGATAAGCCATATATTATATTGATAAATTGATCAGAAAGAGCTGAGCTTTTCACTTCATGTTAGAATCATCGTTAGATGCAGAATCTTCCTTTGCTACAGATGATCAAGTTTACACTAACTGAATGCTATGTTGTTGCATTTTAGGCAATAAAATGTTTATTTAGATATTTCTAATGTATACTGTATAAAATCCTTAGGTGGTTAAATGAAAAGCCAATTTTTTCCAGTTAATTAATTACAGCCCTAAGTCATTGCATCTCCACTGAAAAAGAAGTCGCCATCATGTCATTAGTTTATTTATTTACTGTCCTTTGACTGTGAATAATTCCAGAGCTTTAAAATATTTGATAAAAATACAACAAGATGCCAAACATGGCTGGACTTTTGCAGGTAAAATCATTGGCATTTTTGTTTTCACTGCGTTAAAATGGCGGCGGCGTCTCGCTCAGTTCACAGGTGTGATCCTGCTGGCTGTCGGGGTCTGGGGGAAGGTCAGCCTGGAGGCCTACTTCTCCCTCATCTCTGAGGACAGCACCAACGCGCCGTACGTCCTGATCGGGACCGGAGCCATCATTGTTGTTTTCGGGCTGTTTGGCTGCTTCGCCACATGCCGAGGAAGCCCATGGATGCTGAAACTGGTGAGCGAGGAAGTGGAAGGAAAACATTCCCTTTGCAGATCTCTGTGCTCAGGTTACCCATGTTCCCCTCTGCTTCTCAGTACGCCATGTTTCTGACCCTGGTCTTCCTGGCCGAGCTGATAGCAGGAGTTTCAGGTTTCATCTTCCGGCACGAGGTAAATCACTGAAACTGTGGAGTCGTTTGTGTTCAGCTGTGAAGCTGCTTAGCATGTTTTGAATCCATCAGATCAAGGATAAAATCAGCAAGGCTTACGAGGGCGCAGTTCAAACGTACGACGGCAAAGACAACAAGAGCAAAGCAGTCGACGCCCTCCAGAAAAAGGTTGGTGCTACGCCTCAAACATTGAATTTTTATTTATTTCATGAAGGAGATGCAGATTAACGAACACTAAAATATCATGTATGTATGCTGGATTTAGCCAAAGAGGCTAATTGTCATCTGTAGACCATTAGCAGATTGATGGAAGAGATTATAAGATTACAATTAACATGGATAACGTCAAGTCAAGTTTAACACATATTTCAGAAACGAGCTTTTCAATATGCTTCACATCAGAAAAATATAAAGTCAGAATACAAAGTCAACAACTGAAACATTACAGTCGTTACACATCAGGATGTCGGTTAGTGTTTCATTTATTAAAGTGTTTTATTTATTATAAAGCAGCTCTGAATAGCTGGGCTATTAGTCTACCTTTAAAGGAACTGGGTGTTTCTGCTGTTCTTCAGTTTTCTGGAAGTTTGTTCCAGATTTGTGGTGCATAGAAGCTGAATGCTGCTTGTCCATGCTTGGTTCTGGGGATGCAGAGCAGAACCAGAAGATGACCTGTCATTTGTGACAGATTTCAATGTATAGCCAAAGGCAGAGTGAATTACAGTAAACGGTTAAAATAAAAACAAGTCACATCTGTTAAAAAAACATTAATTTAAAAATGCAGTACAATTTTGATTACCTGGTAACTGCAGCAGTAGCGATTTCCTTTAGGATCAGATTCTGTTGCATAAAGGTTTTTTTTTCTTCTTCTTTTTCCAGCTGCATTGCTGCGGCATGACGAATTCCTCTGACTGGGGAAAAACGGAATACTCCCAAATTCACGGGATTCCTATGAGCTGCTGTAAAAGCAGCGACAACTGCACTGAAGAGAACCTGAGAGACCCGGGAAAAGCTAGCACACTCGTGTTCACTCAGGTGAGTTACACCAGCTGCAGTCATGATGTTTACTGGAAGCTTTCAATTTATTCTGTCTGTTTTTCTTTTTGTCAGGGCTGCTTTTCACTGGTGACCAGCGTGTTGGAATCCAACCTAGGAATTATTGCCGGAGTCTCCTTCGGGATTGCTTTCTTCCAGGTTTGTTGCTTTTTCTCCCTCATGTTAAACAATGTCAAGCTTTTTGTTTCCCCAAATGTGAGATCAAAGCCGTACGTAGCAGTAATGATCATCTTTCTTCCACAGTCATCCTTAGGTAACATTATTAAGGGGTTTTAATTAAAAATATTTTCATTAGTGGCCACAAAACCTGAATATCCAGACCTTAAAAAAAAAACAGAAAAACTCCTGAAACTGAAATGTCTCATACAATTAGCCTCTGGGGTGAAAGCTTCCTGATTTCCTTTATATACAGTATTTAAGGGAACAACTGTCACATAATTAAGTGTTCAAGTTGAACCTGTTTTAAGTGCAACATGTTCAGATTGCCTGGCTCTGCAGGCTGCTGATCAGTGAGTGTTCAAAGTTTATTTCTATTGAACGAGGCGACTAAAAGATTGTACTTGTCTTTTATTGAACAACACCGGGAGCATGTTTTTAAAAAAACTGATATTTGTTTTGTTTTTCTTTAAAAAATTCTCTGACTCAGCAGTGTGTGAGAACGACGCAGTTGGATCATTTTTACAACTTTTCCTTTTCAGTTTCAGCTTTAATAGTAGAACCCAAACTGAGGCAGAACAGGAGAAATGTTGTCTAAATGAAGCAGTTTGGGCGCCAAACTCCACGTTAGGGAGGATTAAAAACACTCTAAAACGCTGGCAGTTTTCACATTTCTGCTTCAGCTTTCTCAGCATTGTTCCAGAACGAGGCGACTAGAACGAGCTCAGCCATTTCTTGTGCGCATTTCCTCATCAGGGATCCTTTAATGGAGATTACATCCTCAGATGCTAATCAGCTCTTTGATCAGCCATTTTAAACAGTGAAATCAGATCAAAACAGCGTTAATCTCAGATTGTTTCATGGCTAAAAACACAAACTGGGAGGAAATTTGAGGTAAAGTGAGTTTTAAATGAGCTGCGTTTATCTGACTTCCAGCAGCCGGAAACAAGGAGAATCAGAGCTTTGATTGGGATTACAGTCACCTTTTAAAGATATAATTTGATTATCTTGTAGCTATTAAGCTCTCAATATGAATTAAAACCAGTTAACACATTTGTAATAATTGAAGCTAAATTCAAACTTAAAATCTGTGACTGTTAATCAGATGTTCTGACTTTGCTGAATATTCAGATGTATGAAATTCATAAAAAAATATAAGCTTTTTAATAGTGTGCCATTATCAAATTTTAGATTCTGTTCCCTGAAAATAATTATTGGATACAGAAAAGTTTAATTTTCATTTTATTGTTTTTAATTAATGATCAAATACTGAAACATTTTAAAACCTTTCACAGGATGAGGACAAGCGACTGTCGCCTCATCGAACCAGTTCCATAGGAAATGAATGGGGAGGAACATTTCTAACATTTAAAACAAAATGGCTTCCTTTAAACCTTCTTCAGGCCTGTTTGGATTGAGACAGTTAAACATTTCTAGGCATGGTCATAAATCTGATTTCATTTTTTAATCAATTGATGGTTCTGGTTTGAACTGAAACTAATTAAAATAATTAAAGCTTTCTTGCTCCATCCCAGTTAATAATTAGACCAGTAACGGTAGCGATGTTGTCAGGTTAAATGTGCTGACAGTCGCTCATCTGGTTGTAAATTTACAGCAGGGTTAAAGTTCAACGTTGGTCCAAGAACACAGGAGGTTATAATATTAACTTGGGTCTCTGTGAAAGTTACGAATCTGAAGCATTCGGTTTAATATGAGCTGCAGGAGCCAGATAAATGTTGTTTTGTCTGATTTTTTTTCCCCCTCAGGTCATTGGGATTTTCCTGGCCTGCTGCTTGTCTCGCTACATAACCAACAACCAGTACGAGATGGTCTAGCAGTCACCTGTCACAGGTACGGCTTTACTGGCTTCACTTCCTCTTTCTCTTGACTACGCTGCCCTCATTTATCTGTTTGTCGTCTCTGTTTGCAGGTGACGGCTGGGCAGCTGCAGGTGCAAACTGAGCTCAGATTTTAATGTTGTATAAATGTGTTAGTTTCATTTTTAGGGAGCAAAACTTACAGCTTCTACTTTTACTGTCTCACCCAGCAGAGCGAACGTGTTACAGGGATGACACCTGACCAAAACAAAGGGACCTACAAGTTTCTGTTACTCACTCCAGTTTAGCTGTCATTATGTAGTTAACTTAATATTTGTGTTTCCTGTGCTTCAACTGCCTTGTTTTTCACTAATAAGCTTGATCTAGTGTATAGAAAATCTTCAACGCCACTTGTGTCTTTACATGTGAAACTAATGGGAGACAGAGAGATCGCTGCTCTGGATGAATTATGTGGAAGAGAGACGGTGTATGGGCCAGTACTGATGAACGGCAGCCATTATGTGCCAATCCGCTCCAATGACTCTGTGTTCAGTGTTGGTGTTGTTCTTTGGATGCATGTGAAAAAAATAAAGATGAAATCTGGTATCTTTGACGGGTCGTGGTGTCTGGATGTGTCTGCACAGCCATTTACTCCTGAGATTGTGATAAAAACACACAAAATAATATAAACTAAATGTGTTTAGTTGAAGTTTGAGCTCATTAGTTGCAGAACTTGAATATTTCCACCAACTCAACCTGTCTATTATTAAAAACACTTTTTATACATACAATCCCAAGAAAAAAACTTTATTTGCTCCTTTCATTCATATTTTAAATGTCTTAATTAGAGGTAGGAGCGTATCATTAATTGCATTTTGTGAAAATTATTCATCGTCACAATAATGAATAAGTTAATTTTCCACAAGAACATCAAAGAATATTGGTAAATTATAAATATGGTTAAATGTGTGGTTTAGTGATATAAATCCTGCTTCTTTTTGTATTTGGTGTCCTAAAGATTCTAACTTCAAATAAGAAATAAGAATCTTATTCCATTTGTTTGTGGTGTTATGAATACTTGGCGTTACTAAAAAAGTAGTTTTTTTTATCACTTGTATAGTAAATTACAAAGTACCACAACACACTGATAATATTCTAAGTACGTATCATCTACCCCTAGTCTTAATTGTGAGTGGAATTAAAGTCTTAATTTCTTGTTTTTGTCGACAAACTTGGGGAATAAAGCCGATTTTGGAGAACATTTAAGTTTGGACGAAATAAGTCCTGCTTGTTTTAGCTGTTTCTCTGCTTCATCACCTCATCTGAGTCGGCTGTGTTACAGCACAGAAACATCTAAAACATTCAGGGCCGACTTGCAGAAATGCTGTCTGACGTGATTTGTTCTCATTTGAGGAGTTAGAGCACTAATTTTTTTAGAGAAAAATAAGTTATATTAAGCCAAAACATCGCATCAAAACGCTGCCAATTAAAGCTTTGGTTGTGTTTTCAAGGTTTAAAACTCAAAAATGCTCAGAATGCTATTGAAAAATTAGCTTTTTTTTTTTTAAAATAAAACATTGTTTTTGTGAATATTAAATTACCTTTATTTCCAGTGAAACATGTTCTGACCTTGCCATGAAATAAGGGAACTCCCTGTCTGTGTTTACTGCCATGTTTACTTTCAGCTGCTCAGTACATTGGAGATTCCCCTCTGTGTTTGCTGGAAAAATAAACACCAGATTCAACGTGAGCAGAGACTCCAGACCGGCAGAAAACAGCAAAGATACGTTAAATGTTTCTGTTTTGCAAACATTTATATCCGTCATTTAAAGACAGACTTATTTATTTTAGTTTTTGCAGAGACAGGAGAGGAGCTGGTCAAATTAAATTGATGCACAACCAGAACTAAAATTCATCTATTTTAATTTATATTTTATTAGTTTGAGTGTTTTTGTCAAATATTAGGAAAATTTATGGTATTTTGAACCTGCTTTTTCTGTTCTGTTGACTTGACTGCTTCCATGTTGGCAAAACAAACTCGGTCTCAGACGCACGTAGCTGAACCTGCAGATACCTAAGAGTTGGTGGATATTTGCAAAATAAAAGATCCAGAGGCTGTTGTGCAAATAAAGTTGTTCTTATTAACCATTTAACAGCTGAAACATGTCAGTATATTAGGATATTGCTGAAATTATTTCATTTATTTAATCTCATGTACAGTCCTCTCAACTATCCCTGTATTGTGTGAAACCCTTTCTACCACATTCTTCCTTCCACCTAACTTTCCAACAATATTCTTGGAAACAACGTTCTCTGAACAGCCAGCTACTTTAGCTGTAACTTGACCTTTCAACTATCCTTGTGGAGCGTATCAGTGACTGTCTGCTGGACACCTAATTCAGATGGAGTGTTTCTATATTGTAATTTATATCATCTTAAAATCTCCTGAGGAACTGAAATTTGGGTTTTCACCAGCTGTGAGTCAGAATGTTGAAAATTAACATTAACAAATTAATTGCTGAAATGAAGAACTTTAAACGATATTGGCCACTATTTATTGATTATAACTACATAATCAATATAGAGTTAACTATGTGTGAAATATAACTATTTTACATACTCATGTAGTATACATTCTGCTGCTGTATTTATACTTTTTCATATTTCTGCTGTATATTTGCTGTATATTTCTTATATTTTCCTGGTTTCTCTGTTATATTTCTTGCTAAACCATCCTTTTTGCCCATTTTACTCCTGGAAACAAAATGAAATTATTAAATTATTATTATTATTATAAATAATATATAATAAATTATATATAAATTATTACTATAATATAGTAATATACTATAATATAGTAATAATTTATGCTGCCTCTTTGCCAGGACTCTTTTGAAATATAAGTTTTTAATCTCAAATTGTTTTTTCTGGTAAAATAAAGGTTGAATAAAAAAAATACATTTTATTAAATTATTAAGAATTAAAGTATAAATGTGTATTGCAATTTAAGGTTTAGGACTTCATTAGTTTTACTAGAGGATTTGTAAAAAAAAAAAAAAGTATTGTATTTATTTCTAAATGGTATGGACTACGTTTTGTCTTGAAATAAAGATTTTCTATTATTTACATTTCTACTTTTATTATAATAATTGACTGCGTTTTTTCTATATTTTCCAAATGGCAAAAACTGCTGAAAATTTTAGTTTGTAAGTTTGGATCTTTCCACCTAATATCGACTGAACACATAAAGCATACGAGTAAAACAAAAAAAAACACATTTTAAAACTCTTTAGATGTAAATGTAATGGCAGGTAAAAAAAAAACAAAAAAAAACCACACTTGGTTCATAGTTGAGTGTTATTCTGTTCCAGACAGGCCCAGAGCTGCACTAATGCCACACCTGATTATTAATTAATGTAATTAAACACACCTGAGTTGCTTCTGCTGCTGCTGGGACTTTAATAAAGTCAGGCCTGTCAACCGTTATGGGTTTCTGGAGCCGTTGCGGTCTAAAGCCTTCAGGTAAGACCAGCGTTTCCTCTAGCAGGTGGAATAGATGTATATTTTAACCTGTGTTAAGTGAATTACAGATTGTGACCTATAAATTTAAATTAGGGAGTTTTTTCATCTCATGGGAGGTTAATGTTGAAGCTACGTGGCTCGGCCAGCAGGGGGCAGTGTTGGGTAAAGCTCCCAATGCGGAGATAAGAGCGAATACCCGAGAGAGGGGGATATTCTAAAACTGGATTAATCTGATGTAATTAAAACCTTTCAGTGCTTCCCGCTAGTCTAACCTGACAGACGAGTATTATTTAGCTGTCTTCAGATTGTAACGGCCTGGCAGCAAGCAGAGAGACGTAACCAGGCAGCGGATAACAGAGGAACAAACACGGCTAACTGACGGCTCTAATCTCCTCTCTGATTGGTCAGCCGCGGATCAGAAGCTACTAAGCTCCGCCCACATTCTCCCAGCACTCCAATTGGCTGTGAGGAGAAATGAAAGGGGGCGGGGCTTGATTTGTTTTATTTTTTCCAGCCGGCGCTCCGGGTATAAAACCGGGGCGAACGCTTCCAGACAACTGAGGAAACGTTCACATTTCCTTCCCGGCGGTTTCTGTCCGGCTCCTGGCGAGACTAACAACCAAAAACGGCCAACAAAGATTCTCCTCAGGGTTTCTGGAGCTTCAGGTGAGTCTGAGTCCTCTCTATTTTCTGCTTCATATGAGCGTCATTTATAGAGAAAATAATTCAAGGTCATGAGGATTTGCTTCACTGCAGGAATATTCAGGAACTGATGACTTGTCAGCTTTATGTGCTTCAGACTTTTAATTGTTCTGCTTCCTATTTTACAGGTTTAACCCGAATTTAACCAGTCTGCAGCTAAGCCTATAAATCCCTCATGATGATGCAGATCAGCAACGACCCGGCCAGCAACAAGCACTCTCTCCTCAACGTCATGCACCGCTTCATGGCAGCTGCCAACAACATGGACGAGACCATCATGGTGCCCAGTCTGCTCAGAGACGTTCCCCTGGAGGAGCAGGCCAACAATAATAATAACAACGACGACGACGACATGGCAGAGTCCCAGGTGGCCAGCAACAAGCAGAGGGACATGTACGAACACTACCTGCTCCTCAAGTCCATCAAGAACGACATGGAGTGGGGTTTGCTGAAGAGGGAGATGAGCAGCGGCGCCAGCTTCCTGGAGATCGCCGTGAAGCAGGAGGAAGAGGAGCAGCCATCGGTGAAGGGGGATCTGGCTGTGCAGGACAACGCTGACCTGGAGCATCAGTTTCATTATCACCTCAGAGGACTGTTTGGCGTGCTGTCCAAGCTCACGCTGCAGGCCGACCACCTCACCAACAGATACAAGAGAGAAATCGGAGGAGGGAACTTCATGAGATAGAAGTCTCTCTCTTGCACTGGACTGCTTTGACTTTTTGTAAGAAATCTTATCTGACCAGGGCGCTCTTTGTTTTCACTCCTCCTCTGCACTCCACCTGCCACCTGAAACCAGTGATGCCAGACCTCTGTATTCAGTGCTTGGTGGAGGTTTCCTCACTTTTCTTTTTTTTTTTTCCAGCCAGATGACGCACAGCTTTGGTTTCTACAGAACCTTACCAATCACCTTGTTTCAGGTTCAGACATGTTTGTGAATAAAAAGGTTCCTACCTGTAGGAGATGTTGAATGCTGGTTGTTCTGCCCATCCTCCTTCTTTAATTTATCTTAAAGCTGAGCTGAAGGGCTCTTACCTGTACAAAGTTTAATTCCTTCCACTTGTTGGTGTGCCTTGGCTTCATACCGTTTCTACTGCTGCCCTGATCAGGTCATTGTGACGTTTTAACAGCTCAATGTTTGTCCTTGTATTCCAAAATCAGTTTTATATTGATGCATAAAATGCATTACAGCTGAAATAAATGGCAATGTTTTAAAAAGGTTTCCTTCTCTTCCTTATTGCTGTAGTAATGGGATCATTGCTTGGCTCTTCCTTTTAGAAACTGCTTAGTTCAAAAAACTAACTTTTAAAATGACCAGTCAAGTTTTTTTGTACAGCACATTTCAGCAACATGGCAGTTCAAGGTGCTTTACATCACAAAAATACAAAATCAGAACCAGTAAACATTTTGCCAAGTGCTGTTATTAAACATCAAATATGTTGGTCAATTTATTTATAGTGGTTCAAAAGAAACTCTTAAACATGTGGGTTTTAGTCTAGATTTAAAGGAGTTCAGTGTTTCTGCTGTATTGCAGTTTTCTGGAAGTTTGTTCTAGATTTGTGGTGCATAGAAGCTGAATGCTGCTTCTCCATGTTTCTGGTTATATTTGCTAAATTTAGTCCAGTGCCAGTATAAACTACTACTTCCTACTGTAGTTGGAAAGATTGTTTGCAAAATAAAAGTTATTAAACTGCCATGTTTGTGCCTTTACTGACGGTTGAAGGTGGCCATTTTGGATTTTTGAGATTTTCGAAGCTTTGCTTTTGGGATTCTAAATTTAGTTTTTCATTTCTGCTTTAAGACTTAATAAAAAATACTCTCTAACTTGCATCCTCAATATTTAAAATGCAATGTTTCACCTTTATGTGACTCTTGGAGTTTTGCATTGAATGTATTTTAAAATTCAAGAAGACTTCCTTTTTACACTGCAAAAACACAGAATCTTACCAGGTATTTTAGTTCATCCATCCATTTTCTATCACCCTTGTCCCTAATGGGGTCGGGAGGTGCTGGTGTCTGTCTCCAGCTAATGCAACACAGAAACAGACAGGACACACAACCATTCACACACACACTCACATCTAGGGAGAATTTAGAGAGACCAATTAACCTGACAGTCATGTTTTTGGACTGTGGGAGGAAGCCGGAGAACCCAGAGAGAACCCACACATGCACAGGGAGAACATGCCAACTCCGTGCAGAAAGACCCTGGGGCAAGGAATCGAACCCAGGACCTTCTTGCTGCAAGCCACTTGAAATAGAATGAAACTAACTTATATGAAACTTTTTAGAAGGATTTGAGCTTGTTTAAAGTAAATTCCTTTAATATTAAAGTATTAGTTCCCCTGGATTATTTCACTTATCAGGGATGTCCAAGTGAAATAATCTGCCAGTGGAACTAGAACTTTTTCATCAATATTAGGAAATTATTGACTTAAAACAAGCTCTTTTTTCTTGCTGAAAAGTTACTTGTAAATTTTGATATACATACTAAGGTAATTGTGCTAGAAAGACCAACATTTCTTAGGATTTTGTAATTTATTTTTTTTTGCAGTGTAAAATATCAAATTCACCTAAAGGTGATGATAAATGGTGCATAAAAGGGTCATGGCTGCTCCTGAAGCAAATTCAGCACTCTGTATTTGAACATGGTGGTTGTTTTATGCAAATTAGTGGTGAGCTGGTCTGCAGCGCACCGAAGCTGCAGATCCTCCCTGCAGTAAAAATCCCAAACCTTTAGGAACATTTACCAATCCTAAAGTACAAACACTTTGTTGCCGACTGAATCCAGTGACATTTACAAAGTCCACTAATCATCTCAAACCCTGGGAATGGGAACTCTGGGCCATAAACAGGACTGAGTCATCACAGCTGATAAGATTTGGGTGAAACAAAAAGTACAATAGTGACGAAGCAAATTCAATAAACCTGACAGGTGTTTCTCTGCCTTCAGTGGAAAACGAGGAGCATAAATTACCAGAGTTACCTCAAACCTAAAGCACTTTACTTCAAAGATAAATGATTTTTTTATGCGATATATTCTTTAATAATTGTAACTTTGGTTAACATTTACTGGTTTAGTTTCATCTGATGTGTGCAATAAAGAGAAATCATTAAAACAGACCCTGTTCAACAGCATAAAGCTAAAAAGCCCCAACAGATTACGCTGAGAAACAAACTCACTGACGTCTATCGGCCTTGAAGAGGTTACAAAATTATTTCCAAAGCTTTGGAACTCCAGCAAATAACAATAGGAGGCATTATCCACAAATACAGAAAGAATAGACAATCAATTCAGTAATAGTAACTGAGCAAAAGTGGCACACATAATTTTCACATAAATTAAAATCTTAATTATTAATAGTTTGTATTCAACTTTTGCAGTTATTCAGTTGAAATATTGATGGATACAGTCATTTATTTCCTGTATTTTTTTTATTTTAACTGGAAGTTCTCTGAGATAAAATCTCTTTTTGAAGAAAAACATGGAAATGTAGTATATAAAACACAATAAATACATACAAATAAAACATTTAAAAAGTCACTTAAGTAAAAAACCACGTAATACAGGAATAGAGGATAAAATCTGCATAAAGAATAGCAATCACACACGTCAGTTAGTTTTAAAAAAGGTGATCTATTGTGATTCTTTGAACAGGTTAGGATGGGTTTATGGTCTACACAAAACATGTTCGTTACATTTCTTTAAACAAAATTATTCTTAATGAGTCCGATCAGTTCTGTTTATTTCAGATTGAGCCATTTTAGGACGTCTTCTCACTTTTAATCCTAATACGCTGCTTGGCCACGCCCCCCAACTCAACATTTATATTCACACCAGAGAATGAGAATGAAACTGATGCGCAATTATACAACCATACATCTTTGAAAAGCAGAAGTAGAGCCTCCTGCACAACAAACAGAAACAGAGGAAGTGGTTTCTGGATGGCAAGTCAACCACAAAACTCCTGTCTTTTCCAGCAGCCATCATACAGCAGTAAAACCAGCTGACCAAACATGCTGGAATTCTGCTTGGGTTGCTAGGTAACGTCGAAATATAACTTAACAATGAGGAGATTTTTGAAACTGTTAATTTTCTAGACACTAAAAAAAAAACTTATTAACTTATTGCCCAAAAACAACTGGGCGTTTTTATAAGCAGTTGAGACACAAATTGGAGTAAACAAACGTGCCAGATATGAATTTTGCACAGGAGGTTCAGTTTAAAGAACATTTATTTTAAATATCAGCAGATCTTTTTTGCTACGCTTGGTGCTCAGTAGGGGAACGGCACACAAAAACAACACATTAAGCAGAATGGGTCCAGCCACATCTATCCATCAATGAGAGAAGCCCTCCCCTTAGCAACAGCTCCACCAATCCCGTCCTCGGATCCTCACCCCCCTCCATCTCACAGCAGTGATTAAGAGGTTGTGGGATGAAGGGCGTCCACAGAGCGACACCGTCCGCCGAGCTGCTGCTGTTCCTCCAGAGAGCAGCGAGGCCGCCGGCAGGGTCAGAGGGTTTGCGTTTCTGAATGCTGCTCCTCTCTGTTCCCCTCACACAATGGGCCTTTGAATCAAAATGGCTGCATTGGTCAGTGTGCCTCAGCCCACTCAAGTAAACTGGGTCAGCTGCACTGGTGACAGCTGGCCCCGCAGGGGATCCAGAGAGAGCAGTGGTTTCTTTTTAAGCTGAGCCGAATGAAACCACTGGAATAAATTGATGTTTTAATTTATCAAGAGTCCAGAAAGGATGCAAAAAAAAAAAAAACTGAAATTGAATCTGTTTGACCTGTTTATCTCCAAATTGTAGAAAAGATTAACAAAGAGGAGCATTAAAGTAATTTATTAGTAAGCTAGTACAGTTTTTGTTTGCTTTTGGTTGATGATATAATGGAGTTTTGTGTCCCATATGCATCCAAACACAATAAAAAACCACAGATTGCATCATAATAAAACAGCCTTGTTACTTTTAAAGCTAGAAGCATCTGAAAATGCCAGAAGAACAGGAACAGGAAGGTTAGATATCTAAATACCAGAACAGTTTCTTCAACTTCTTTATCTTTTACTATTGCTTCTGATGTTATGGAATAATCTTATCTAAAGCCTTCATTGATACAGTATAGTACAGATTGAGTTTTCCAACTTAATGTTTTGGGCCCGGCCATTTTCTTGTAGTTTTCAGAAATTGAGTCTTTTTAAGCTTTTTCACAGAGTTTACCTATCAGCGTTTTTTAAAAGATGGATGTTTCTTTGTTTTTATGCCACTCTATTCTAATTAATTAATGATTTGGGCATTAAAAGGCTCCCACACTTAAAGGATGAGCCTGTTCTTGTCAACACCTAGCCACTTTAAAATGTCTCAGGACGCTTGATCTGAGACTTTCATAGTTTAGACATTTTGAGATGCTAACCAGCATCTCCTAGTTATACATATTAATCACACACAAAATTTGTAAATATAAATTATTAGTGCAATTTGTAAGCCAAAATTTATTTCATCCAGATCATCAGAAAATATAAATTCATTCCGCATAATAAATTAGTAAATCTGAATCATTTTTGCAGGTATTTGGTATATCAAAATATTTTTTTAGACACTTGGTAAACATTGATCAGTTTTTGCTATTAAATTCATTTTTGTTCACTCAACATTTGTAATATTATTACAAAATCCTAAATGTTTCGACCAATTATTTCATTCATTTCTACTTAATCGCTTTATTAAAGTTTGAGCGTTTAAAATCTACTCAATTGTATTAATTGTTGCCATAATTTTTAATGTAGATAATGGTCAAACTTTTCTGAGCATAGATTGTGTTTGAAAGCCTTTATTTTTGCTATGATTTTCCACTTACAGTTAATAAAACCCCTTTGCATCAATCTGATTATTAAATAACCAAATAGCAGATTAAAGACAATAAACATATATTTGCTGTTGAGCTCATATTTCTATTTATTCGATCATTTTAATTGAAAATGTTGCTTATTTTTGTCAATATTATTCAATTACAGACCCTGCAATTAATTATATTAAACATTTTAACTGAATCCCACTAAAACAAAAACCAAAACATGATATTTTGAAGAGGAATATTTTTGTGATATGAAGCTAATGTCCAAGGTCAGATGTTCTGCAGCAGAGTTGACCTCCCAGCAGGCCACATTCGGCCTTTGAGAAACCTGAGAGCAAACGTTCAGTGCATTCTGGATTTGAAAAGGAAAAGAGGAGGAGGTTTCATCATGCAGTACAGCTTAAAGTTCACTGGGTTTTTTATGTAATAAAATCTTCCCTAGTTACATTCGCCCTGCCTAAAAAGCAGGAGCCAGACGTTCAGATAAATTTGGAAGCTCTCAGGTGTTGCAACGTGTCTGGGGTTCAGTGTGCAACGTGACAAGACAGATCTTGGGACATGCTGGGGAGTCGTTAAGTGTTGAAAGACCTGAATGGGCCTTGCCAGGCATGATGAGGCTGCGTGACTGCAGACTTGGCAGGAGCGGGCGGTGTCTCCTGTCCTCCGCTCTGGCTGCGCCTCGGAGTTGCTCAACAGCCGTAAAACGGTGGATAACCGGGCAGAGCAGAGATTATCAGTTCACAGGGCAGGTCGTGTCTACGTTCCTCTTATCGGTGGACTGAGAAATGTTTTAACTGTGATGTTCCCTGAGCAAACAGCTGACTGCAAACCGGTTTGTTTTGATAGTGAGAGTTTACTGTGTGGGCACCTCTCAGAAAACCAACCAATCAAAGCAGAGAGAAACTGGGAAAATATTTACTGAACTTCAGGTTGACGTATAACTCCAATTGTTCTGCAGGAATGTTTTAAAAAAGCCTCAGTTTATAAATGCATGGAAAGTGACAGACATTCAAAGCAAAAACATAAAATCTTACCAAGTATTTATGGTCTAATTTGTAGTACAAACAACTTGGTCCACTTCAAATAGGAGAAAACTGACTTACAAGTAACTTTTCAGCAAAATATAGGAGGTTGTTTTAAGTGAATGATTCCTTAATATTAATGAGTACTAGATATAAGTTAAAAAACAAAAATTTCCCATCTTATAACTTATAATATAAACTTATAATATGGAAAAAATATCTTGTTCTACTGGCAGGTTAATGTAACTAATGCTTTTTCATCAATATAAAGGAATTATTTACTTAAAACAAACTAGTTTTTCTTACTAAAAAGTTGCTTGTAAGTTAGTTTAGTCTTATTTCAAGTGTATTAAGATATTTGTCCTGCAAACTAGACCAAAAATACTTGGTAAAAGATTTATTTATATATATTTTAAGAAGCGTGATTTATCTGATCAGTACTTGCATTAAACTGGAGTTGGTGCGCAGACTGTAGGTAAAAGCAATAATCATCAGATGACCTGGTGCTAAATCACTGCTTTGCAGGTTTTATTGTTTCACGAGGTTAAATTATAACTAAGATTCATATTTTACACCCATTTTATATACTTTGTTCAAATCCAGTCAGATAAGAGCGTAAAAGATAACCTAATTTTAATTATTCTGTTCTCCATATGGTTTATGTTTTGTGGTTTTTACTTGGAATGCATTGACTTGAGAATCAATGCTGCCATAACTGACATTTACCAATATATATTATGTATATTCCCCCACCCTATAAATTCCGTGACCAAAGCTCATTCAGACAGTTCACACACAACTGATTTTTATTTATTTTTTTATTATTTTTGCCCGTATCCGGCTTTCTCGTTGCCGTCTGAAAATCCCAATTCCCACATTTGAACCCAAAAAATCAGATTTCTGCCGCTTATTGCGACACTAAATTGGATAGATATCAGATAGTTTTCAAAGTCTGCTGTCAGAATAGTCGTGCCGCATTTTATCTAACTTTTACGTCATTTAAAAGTTAGATAAAACTTTTTAATCTAACTTCTGAGGTTATGAGGAGGTTATGTCTGCATTTATGAGGACGTGCGTCATAATTCTGCATCAGAGGAAAACAGACGCGATAAATAGACGTAATGGCTAAAGCTAGCGACACACTTTAGCTTCCTTTGTGTTGTTATGATCTTGTGTCAATAATGTCGGTTCCGATTGCTAAACAACTTGAAAATTGATCCACAGATGGCAGCGTCCATTACTATTTCCATAAACAATGCACTGCGGTGTGACGTCTACGTTCTTCTTCTGCGCATGCGGGTCGTTAACCGTTAGCCGTTAATCAAACGACTACGAAACAGAAGTTGGATTTTAGGGGGAAAAAATGTCTGAATTATACGGAAGTTTTTAGATTCAAGAGCTTGTAAATAAACTTTTTAAAGTAGTTATGACGAGAAAACTTTGCTGTTATAACAAGACAGGTTTTATCCATCGTTTTAATGAGAAATCTTGCTAAAGACGTGCTAAAATTAGCATTTTTCTCGTTTTAACAATATATAAAAATACTCTGACGGATTACGACTTGTTAAAAGACAACAAGGGTTTCGCTATGACTTTCATTCTGCTCCCCGTTTCTGCTAGACAACCCAAGTGATGTTGCCTTTTTACTGTTCTTATTCAGTAGAGATTTATTATGTTTTAATGAAATGTAAAAAAAAAAAAAGTTTTTTAATCTTGCTAAAACAAGAACGTTTTCTCATTTAAACAAGACCCTGTGTCACGAGGTGTGGTGCGGGTGAGGTGGTGAGGCAGACGCTGTAGACCCAGGTAAGATGAAAATGATGATTTTTAATTATAAATAAGTCCAGGAACAAGCAGCAGGCACAAGGAAACACTGACCACACAGAAGCTAACATGTGTAGCGTAGCTGATTCTGCGTTGTGTCTTGTAGAAGAGTGACCACAGCCAGACCACAGCTGATTGGAAATCACTTTTAATGATCCTGCATTCAAATGGCAGAAAATAGTAATCAAGAACAGGCTTTTCTTTTCACAGTGTTCCACAGCGCCTTCTCCCACGGGATCCGAACAGAAAGAGCGTGTGACTTGTGTAAAGTAACACATTTACCTTGCAAAATAAAAACAATTGCAACACTAATTAATAACTAAGCCCAAACATGGACATAATAATCTTAAACAGTACATGAATAAGAAAATAAATAATTAAACAGAATAATTAAACCAAATAATCCCACCAAAAATAATAATGAAACATCACATACCTGCATTCAAATGGCAGAAAATAGTAATCAAGAACAGGCTTTTCTTTTCACAGTGTTCCACAGCGCCTGTTTAATCATGAACAATACTATTTTCAGCACATGGATGAAGCAATGTTTCATGTATCAGAAGAGCAGCTAGATAACTGCTAACTGCAGGTTAAGTGCTTCAACACCCATTGTTTTACAAAAACAGTAATAAAACTAACACTTATTACACTTAAAATACACTTATTAAACACAGAAAGCAAAACTTCATACCTTCTCCCACGGGATCCGAACAGAAAGAGCGCGACGGAAAGCGTGGGAAAACCTTTCACAGATTATAATGGTATGACCCGATAACTTTTCTTTTTAAATTTCGAACTGATACTTTAAACAACAATCTATGAACTCAATATGTTAAACATTAAAGGTAATAATTCACAGTTTTGTTCACAACATATTAAATTTGAATGAAGATAATAATTTTGGGACAGGAAGTTACCCACTGTTTTGAAATGGATTGGTCGTCTTTTCAAAATAAAAGCTGTCGGTGCTCATATAATTTCCTACCGGAATAGCTTCTCACTTTACAATCTAGTGTAATAACATCACACTGCTACACATGGACGACGACAATGACGAGGACCCGACGAGGAACAAAGAACACAGGTGGAGTTAAATACACAGGAGGGTAATCACAGAGACGAGACACACCTGGGAACAATCAAGGGGAGGACAGGACAACGAAGAGACTTAAGGACACAGAAAACTCTAACTAAACACAGAAAAACACAGATCCTGACAGTACCCCCCCCTCAAGGGCGGCTACCAGACGCCCACAAAACAAAAACACAACAAGGGTGGGTGGAGGGGCGCCGGACGGGGGGCCAGAGTCCAGAAAAACAAAAAACTACCCACCACAGTGGGCGGAAACACAAGAAGGGCCAAGAGTCCATAAACAAACAAAAAACTACCCACAGGGTGGGCGGAGGCAAAGGAGGCAGGAACCACGGAGGTGGTCCGGCGGTCGCCCGCAGCGGCGGGAACCACGGAGGCGGTCCGGCGGCCGTCCGCGGCACTGGAGGCGGGAACCACGGAGGCGGTCCGGCGGCCGTCCGCGGCACTGGAGGCGGGAACCACGGAGGTGGTCTGGCGGTCGTCCGCGGCGGCGGGAACCACGGAGGCGGTCCGGCGGCCGTCCGCGGCGCTGGAGGCGGGAACCACGGAGGCCGTCCGGCGGCCGTCCGCGGCGCTGGAGGCGGGAACCACGGAGGCCGTCCGGCGGCCGTCCGCGGCGCTGGAGGTGGCGATGAGTCCCGGGGGCCGCCCACAGACGGCGACGACGAGCCCCCCGAGGCAGGGTCTCTGGTGGAGCACAGGGGGTCTCGGTCGGAACGCTGGGGGTCTCGGTCTCGGGTGGAACGCAGGGAGTCTCGGTCTCGGGTGGAACGCAGGGAGTCTCGGTCTCGGGTGGAACGCAGGGAGTCTCGGTCTCGGGTGGAACACTGGGGGTCTCGGTCTCGGGTGGAACGCAGGGAGTCTCGGTCTCGGGTGGAACGCAGGGAGTCTCGGTCTCGGGTGGAACGCAGGGAGTCTCGGTCTCGGGTGGAACGCAGGGAGTCTCGGTCTCGGGTGGAACGCAGGGAGTCTCGGTCTCGGGTGGAACGCAGGGAGTCTCGGTCTCAGGAGGAACGCTGGAGGTCAGGGTCTCAGGAGGAACACTGGGAGTCTCGGAAGGAACACTAGGAGTCTCGGAAGGAACACTAGGAGTCTCGGTCTCGGGAGGAACACTGAGGGTCTCGGCCGGAACGCCGGCTGGAACGCCGGCTGATTCGGCCTGGGGAGCGCCGGCTGGAACACCGGCTGATTCGGCCTGGGGAGCGCTGGCTGGAACGCCGGCTGATTCGGCCTGGGGAGCGCCGGCTGTAACGCCGGCTGATTCGGCCTCGGGTGCGCCGGCTGGAACGCCGGCTGATTCGGCCTCGGGTGCGCCGGCTGGAACGCCGGCTGATTCGGCCTCGGGTGCGCCGGCTGGAACGCCGGCTGATTCGGCCTCGGGTGCGCCGGCTGGAACGCCGGCTGATTCGGCCTCGGGTGCGCCGGCTGGAACGCCGGCTGATTCGGCCTCGGGTGCGCCGGCTGGAACGCCGGCTGATTCGGCCTCGGGTGCGCCGGCTGGAACGCCGGCTGATTCGGCCTCGGGTGCGCCGGCTGGAACGCCGGCTGATTCGGCCTCGGGTGCGCCGGCTGGAACGCCGGCTGATTCGGCCTCCGGTGCGCCGGCAGGAACGCCGGCTGGAACGGCCTCCGGTGCGCCGGCTGGAACGCCGGCTGGAATGGCCTCCGGTGCGCCGGCTGGAACGCCGGCTGGAACGGCCTCGGGTTCAGCTGGAGGTGCTGGTCCCGGAACTGGAGCGGGATCTGGGCTGGCGGAGAAACTGTGCGGTTTGGGAGGCAGAGGTTCGCCAGCCATGACGGCTAGAGCCGCCATACGCTCCCACTCTGCCTCCCTCTGCAACTCCACCAACCCCGGGTGCGGAAAGCGAGGAACCCAGTAATCCAGCAGGAGCCCCAAGCGGATGGCGAAACCGAGCCGTCTGCAGGCAGCGTATGGTTTGGACATCGCCTCCTTATATTCCCCGATGGTATCCGTTAGCTCCTTTAACTCTTCTGGGTCCATGATGTAAAAATAAAAATAGCGTGCCTCACCGTTCGGTTTGGTCGGGTCCTTCTGTCACGAGGTGTGGTGCGGGTGAGGTGGTGAGGCAGACGCTGTAGACCCAGGTAAGATGAAAATGATGATTTTTAATTATAAATAAGTCCAGGAACAAGCAGCAGGCACAAGGAAACACTGACCACACAGAAGCTAACATGGACGACGACAATGACGAGGACCCGACGAGGAACAAAGAACACAGGTGGAGTTAAATACACAGGAGGGTAATCACAGAGACGAGACACACCTGGGAACAATCAAGGGGAGGACAGGACAACGAGAGACTTAAGGACACAGAAAACTCTAACTAAACACAGAAAAACACAGATCCTGACAGTGGGTGAGCCGGAGCGGAGCCTCGGGGCCGGCTTCGGGGGCGAGCCGGAGCGGAGCCTGGGAACCGGCTGCGGGGGCGAGCCGCAGCGAAGCCTTGGAAACGGCTGCGGGGGCGAGCCGCAGCGAAGCCTTGGAAACGGCTGCGGGGGCGAGCCGCAGCGAAGCCTTGGAAACGGCTGCGGGGGCGAGCTGGAGCGGAACCTGGGAACCGGCTGCGGGGGCGAGCCGGAGCGGAGCCTGGGAACCGGCAGCGGAGGTGACAGCTCCGGAAGGCGACGAGGGGCCGGATCCACCGGCGGCTCACGTCGCTGTCTCCGGGCTGACCGTGGAGGTGGCGGCTCCGGAAAGCGACGAGGGGCCGGGTCTGCCGGCGGCTCACGTCGCTGTCTCCGGGCAGACAGCGGAGGTGGCGGCTCCGGAAAGCGACGAGGGGCCGGCTCCACCGGCGGCTCAGGTCGCTGGCTTCCCGGACGGAGGTATCGACGGGGGCCGTATCCGGGGGGTGCCAACACCAGCCTTGTCCCCCGGAATAGCTCCCGCTGCAGGTCGGCGAGGGCTTCAGCTAGCTCCGTCTCCTCCCTGCTTGATCTCTGCCTCCCTCCGCTCTGCCTTTTTGGAGGGAACCTCACTCCAGCTGGGTCCATTTTTTTAGCAGCCTCACCGTTCGGTATGGTCGGGTCCTTCTGTCATGAGGTGTGGTGCGGGTGAGGTGGTGAGGCAGACGCTGTAGACCCAGGTAAGATGAAAATGATGATTTTTAATTATAAATAAGTCCAGGAACAAGCAGCAGGCACAAGGAAACACTGACCACACAGAAGCTAACATGGACGACGACAATGACGAGGACCCGACGAGGAACAAAGAACACAGGTGGAGTTAAATACACAGGAGGGTAATCACAGAGACGAGACACACCTGGGAACAATCAAGGGGAGGACAGGACAACGAAGAGACTTAAGGACACAGAAAACTCTAACTAAACACAGAAAAACACAGATCCTGACACCCTGCTCCTGAATTGAATTAGGTAATTAAACAATGTCAAATTTATTTATTAAACGCTTCCGTATTGAATTGAGCATCAAGATGCCATTTTGTTGGAGACAAGCAATTAAAAAGTTTTTTCTTAGAGTTTCCCTTTTAGAATAAAACATTCCTATGTGAATGGGACCTGAGGACGCTTTGGCAATTACATTTCCTCTGTAACAAAAATCCCAAACCATGATTTTCCCACCTCGGTTCTGAAACGTTTATTAAGCAGTCAAATAAGAGCTAGCCTAAAGGTTAGCAGTCAGTGAGCTGCTCTTTTCCCCTCAACAGGTTTTCCTGCAGGTTTCAACTTGGTCTCAAGGCAGCAGTTGCTTGGAATTAAAACAAATTTGCTGTTGTGTAATGGGATGCACGCTGCTTCTGTGCAGCAGGGTCAGTGTTGCCAGGCGTCGTTGTGACGTAAAATCTTCCCATGTGAAGCGCGCGGCTCAGATACAAAGCGCTTCCTTGTGCTGCAGACATAATGTGAACCAACATGCAGGCTGATGTCATTAGCATTTGTGTTTGGCATCTTTCTGGCTGCACAAGAGCCGCTTGGTTGCAGGAAACATGCAAGGAGACAAAGCTTCTCTGTAGAGAGATTATCCTCATAAGTTACAGGATCTCTCCTGTAAAACACGATAAGTTAAGTTTTCAGAAAATGTAAACAAACTTTACTGAGAAGAGCAGAACATGTTCATGGAAGTGAAACGACCTCGCCGTGTTTGTTTACTTTCATGATGAACTTTGAATTGCGTTTGAAAGTATTTTTGGCTCTAATCGATCCCATAATGTGTTTTCAGTAACAGACTACAGAGCGACTTGGCAGGAAAGAAGTTTTTTTTTCTCTGCATGAAGGACGGGGCACCCGGTCACATTATCATATTATGTAATAAACTGTGTTTTAGAGTTTATTACAGTCATATTTAGTAGAAAATGTACATGTTTCTGTCTTTGTCTCATTATACAGCAATTTTGTAACAATTCAGGGTTCTTTGTGAGGGTTTTGAATTTATTTAACCTGTTTTTGACTCCTTTTGTTATTTTACGATTGTTTTATTTTTATAAGTGCGGATATTTTACTTCAACATTGCAGAAGAAAGGCTTAAAAGTATCGACAAAGCTTCATTTATCTGATAATTAAAGGTTTTACAGAGGAATAAAATATTCTCAACATGTATAGTTATTTTATTGTGTTCCACAGGGCTCTGTACTTAGATGCCATTTGCTCACCTGAACATGCAGATCTGTGTTTTTCTTCTGTTAAACTCTAATAAAACATTAAAAAAAACAACCATGCACATCAACACTCACATCTAAGGGCAATTTTAGTAATTAATTAACCTAGCAGTCATGTTCTTGGACTTTGGGAGGAAGATAGAGTACGTGGAGAGAACCTGTACATGCTACCGTGCTACAAACCGGGCAGCGCTAATCAGGAGCTAATAATACAAAGATATACAGTTTAACCCGACATTTACATTCTCTATAAATAACCATTTTGTTGATTTCAGGATCTCGATTCATAGACAATAATTTTAGATCTTTTGACATGTTTTGCACATTAGAGATTAGATTTTTGTGCCTTAATTGTAAGTTTTAGCAGCTTCTGTTGGTTTTTATAGATTGTTTTTGCTTTTTGTTGCTTATTTTGTGGTTCTTAGTGATTCATTTGTTTGTATCTTTATATGGTTTGTTTCTGTGCATCTTTTAAGGATCGACCCTGTAAAATAACAAAAACTCACAAAGTATCTTTAGTGTAGTTTCTACTGCAAATGTTTTGGTACACTTGAAAGAAGACAAAACTAGCATACAAGTAACCTTTCTACAAGAAATAGCAGCTTGTTTTCAGTCAATATTTCCTTAATATTGATTTAAAAGAGTAATAGTTCCACTGGCATTTTATTTCACTTATAACCAGAACTTTTTCTTCAAATTAAGTAATTATTTACTGATAAGAAGCTGCTAATTCTTACTGTAAAGTTTCTTGTAAATACGTTTTGCCTTATTTCAAGTGTAATAAGATATTTGCACTAGGAACTTTACCAAAAATACTTGGTAACATTTCATGTGTTTGCAGAGTACATCTCTTTATTTTCTTTCCTATCTAACTGTTCACAGGCTTCATGTTTAATTTAGCATTTGCATGTTAATTAAGAACACAGTATCATGCAAATGTGATAAACTACCTTTGATAATGGTAAGAGACGTTTGTGGTGCATTTTGCATGTTAGTTTACTGAAGTGCAGCACGTCCTGCTGCAGGGAAACTTTCATCTCCTGGTTCTGGGAACTGTTTTAACTCTTGTTATCAGTGTGACATTTGAGCCAGGCCTCCACATAAACATCTGAAACTGTCAGCTCGACAAATCTTGTTTCAGATGAAAGCTGCTGGCCAGTCCTTCAGTCCCAGCCTGTTGTGTTGTCAGCAAGAAGGTGCAGCTGTGCAGCCAGGAACACAACGTTCCCCGTTGGGCAGAGGATTTCCCACAGAACCGCTGCAACAAAACACCCAAGAGTTGTTTATAAACACAAATACTCAATAATTCTTTGCTGCCAATGCTATGTTATGTTTTCAGAAACTTGGTCAAGGCTGAACTTGCAGCCCTGATAGTTGGCTTTGAAGCAGAACGGTTATCAGTGTGATTCCGCTACGTGCAGCGCATACAGGACCAGACGAGGTTATGTAAGAGGAAAACCAGGGAGGGTGTGGAGTCCAGCTGGAGCTGCTTACAGCCTGACACAGCGTATCTCTGAGAGTGAACAATCCTCTCAGCTGTGCAGCCTCTGCACCCTTAAACCAGCCGCTGTGTTCAGCTAATGCAGGTCAGCACAAACTCCAGCCATGCATACGCGCAACAAGAAGATGCATTTCAAGCAGAGATGGGTAGAGTACCCAAAAATGTACTCAAGTAAGAGTAGCACTACTTCAACATATGTTTACTTAAGTAAAAGTGAAAAGCAGCCATCCATGAAATTACTCAAGTAAGAGTAAAAATGGAAGGGCTGCTCAAGACTTCACATTTAGCATGTTTTGTAAATTAATTTGGGTCTCAGCTGCTTCTAAAAACAGAACAAACAGTTAAAAAAAAACACATGGATGTTTTTTGGCAATAAATTAAAGTTTTTTGATGTCTAGAAATTTAACAAATTCAAAAATTTCAGGAGAGTTGTCACTTTCCACAGGCACTGCGCTGTTTCCTAGCAACCCCTTCAGAGTTCCGTCCGTTACCCAGCAACCCCAGGAGCCTGTTACCTAGCAACCAAAGCAGAGCTCCAACACTTTAGGTCAGTTAGTTTCACCGCTATACGCGCTGTACAGAGGAGGATAGAGTACCCAAAAGTTGTACTCAAGCAAGAGCGGCACTTCTTACAAAATGTAAATTTATGTAGAAATTTTTTATATTTTAAAATGGATGCAAGAGCAAAAGTCTCAAAGCCAACGAATAAAAATATGTTTTAAGAGTTTTTAATATGAGGCTATAATGGGGAGTAAAAGTACTCCTAAAAGTAAACTTACTTAAATGTAACTAGTTATTACCCAACTGATTTTAAGATTAATCATGTATCAGATATCAGTTTCACAGCAGCTTGTGGAGAAACGAAGCTCAGATGTCAGAAGTACAGAAACCTTATCGACCAAATGTTCCTGAAACAGTTGATAAACTTTGAGTTTTTTGCAACCTTTTAGCTTCTGAGCCACAAAGAAACAGTTGCTTTTGCAGGTTGAAGCATTAGAGACACAGAAATGTTTTTGTTCCTTAGAAGTGGGAGGATGAACCAAAGGTCCGGTGTTTGCTCTAATTATCAGGTAAGTGGTGATTACAATCAGAGCCTCCATCCGGGGAGATAAGAGAGTCTCAGTCAGTCCATCTCTGCTGCATCTAATTGGGACTAAAGGTCTGGAGCTGCTGGAAGCTGCAAGGCAGACGCCACCGACTGCAGGAGAGAAACAGCCTGAAACACATCGCAGACTGCAAAAACACTAAACATGTTTACCAAGGTTTTATGGTCCAGTTTCTAGTGAAAACATCTTAGCTCACCTGAAATAAGACAAAACTTATAATTCACTTTTCAGTTAAATATAGGAGCTTGTTTTGAGTCAATAATTCCTTAATATTAATGAAAAAGTTCTAGTTCCTCTGGCAGATTATTTCACTTAAAACAAAACATTTTTCTTATGTTACTAGTGAAATAATCTACTAGTAGAACTAGAGCTTTTTCATCAATATTAAGAAATTACTGACCTTAAATAAGCTCATATTTCTTACTGAAAAGTTACTTGTAAGTTAGTTTAATTTTATTTTATTTCAAATGTACCAAGATATTTGCACTTGAAACTAAACCAAAAATGCTTGGTAAGATTTTGTGTTTTTCCGTACTAAGTAAAATTGGCAGAACATCATCATTTAAATGTTATTTTATGAAGTTAAACTCTTTAATGTTTGGTGCTTTTTATGGATTTACTAATAGAAAAGAAAGAAAGAAAGAAAGAAAGAAAGAAAGAAAGAAAGAAAGAAAGAAAGAAAGAAAGAAAGAAAGAAAGAAAGAAAGAAAGAAAGAAAGAAAGAAAGAAAGCCTTGCTTTTTAAAGAAAAACACTGAGAAATGATGGCGTACTCAAAGTCTGAGTGTTGGTGTCTGTATAAACAACGTTCTCAGTTAATCCGCTGCAGCTCATGTGCGAAGGATAAACATCTCCTAGTTTAGAATCAGAGTCTGTCCAGCATCATCAGATGTGTTTATAATATCAACGTAGCGGCACGTGCAGAGCGCCTGGACGGAGAGCCGCATGCAGGGTGAAGCTCATGTCTGCAGCAGGTCAGTGCATGATGGAGCTCCTGTCTTCCTCTGATGTTAAATTTAGCCTGGAAGTCAGGGAGACTCTGCATCTAACCCTATTAGATGTCCTCATGTTGGCACAAACAAAAGATATCAAACACTGCTGCTGGGACAGAAACAGACACACAGTGTGCTGGAAAACTATTAAACCCTCCAACCTTTTCACGTTTTGTCACCTCATAAATCAAAATTTAAAGGTATTGTACGTCACTGTGCCTCCTTGAAAGCAGGTTGGGATGGTTTATGGGCAAAACAAAACATGTTCATTACATTTTTTAACAAAATCATTCTTAGATAATGAGATTTTAGTCTGATCAGTTCTGACTACTTTGAGCTCCTTTCAGGCTGAGCTGCTTTAGGCTTCTGTCACTTTTATGCAAATAAGCTGCTGCTGGCCACGCCCCCAACTCAACATTTACACTTTATACACATGAAAATTATACATCTTTTACTCTGAGTTAGACTCAAAAGCATTAGTGGAGCCTCCTGCACAACCAACAACAATACAGCAAGTAGTTTGTAGATTGTAAGTCAACAAAAAAACTCATATTTTCCAGCAGCCATTATACAGCGCATACAGCTGTAAAACCAGCTGCCCAAACCTGCTGGAGCTCAGCTTGGGTTGCTAGGTAACTGGATTTTGCTCGGCTGGGGTTGCTAGGTAACAGTGCAGTGTACGTCGAATGTGAATTCAAAATTGGGAGGTTTTTGAAACAGCTCGTTTTCCAGATATAAAAAACCCCATTAATTTATTGTTTTAAAAAAAAGCAAAAAGGCTGTATAGGTTTTTTTAAGCATTTGGGTTTTTTAAAAGTATAGAGACACAAATGGAAGTACAAAAACTTTATTAAAAAAAAAAACACCCAGCCATTATTGGCAATAAGTTAAGGATTTTTGGTTTTTGGAAAATGAGCCATTTCAAAAATCTTCTGACTGTTAAATCACAATGGAAGGGCACTGCGCTGTTACCTAGCAACCAAAGCTTCAGGTTGTTTGGTCAGCTGGTTTTACCGCTGTGTGCGCAGTTCAATGGCTGCTGGAAAAGACAAGTGTTTTGTTGTTGACTTACCATCCAGAAACCACCTGCTGCATTCTTGTTGGTTGTGCAGGAGGCTCCACTTCTGCTTTTCAAAGACGTGTGGTTGCATAATTATGGATCAATTTGCAGCCATTTTCATGTGTGAGTGTAAATGGTGAGGTGAGGTTGTGGCCAGCAGCAGCTTATGTGAATTTAAAGTGACAGAGAAACAGCTCAATCTGAACTGATCAGACTAAAATCTCTTTATCTAAGAATGATTTATGAATGAACATGTTTGGTATCATTTATATAAACACCCTAACCTGTTCAAGGAGGCATAATAGAAGATGTGGACGAAGGTGGGAAGTCTTCAAAATGTCTGTCCATTCAGTTCAGCTGACTTTGATCTATTCTGCAAAAAAATACAACAGCAGGCAAGATGGCTTCCAAAAAGCTTTGATTTAACATTTTTTAAATTAATGCTTTAAAACTTTTAATTGCAAAACAATATACTGTGCATAATTGTCGCGCAATTAACATTTGAATAGTTATGCACAACAGTAGTGCATAATTGCAATGTAATTTTGCAATTATTATGTGTTTTTTTATGTATTCACAACACTCTTACAGGTTCTTTATCGGTTTTTAGGGAAAATTCAGACTGAAAGATTTAATTTCAACAGAAGAAGCAACAAGTCGAGGCTTGTCGAGATTTCAGTGAGACCAGAGAGAAAAGGAAGCCTCCAGCTTTAAATTTACATGCAGGAGAAGTCGGCAGGACTTCCTCAATCTGTGCACCGCCTCGTTTTTTTGTTGCTTTCATAAAGGACTCTTACATAACGCGCTCAAGGAGCCGTTAACAAAGACAACGAGCGTCCTCGGTGAACTCCTTCGGCTCGAACGTTTCCTCAAAACTCCCACGAGAATCCAGACCAAGAAGAAAAGCAGCTGAATTAAAACTCCCAGCCTGGATCTCTTTCTCTCTTTTGCTGATTTTGAAGAGAATGTTGCATTTAAATACACAAAAGGGCCTCAAATGTCCCTGAACTTTCGCAGATTTAAGAAAGCAGCTTTGTTGGGTTTGTTGCAAGCGAATTGCAACAGATATAACTTTCAGTTCAGCAGCAAAAAGAACGGCTTGTCTCGCCTGTCTGGCTGGAGCGTGACGAAAACTCGAACCAAAAATTATGTTGCAAATGAGGCACAATGGCATACAGAGGTGATGAGTTTACGCAGTGTTAGAAGTAATTTCTGCCTGAAAAATACATAAAATAAATCAAAAATAGCTTATTATCAGAGTGAAATGCAAACTTTTAGTGCCTCTGTAAAGGTAAAATATCAAGTAATGGTTTATAGTGTCAGCACCATGCCAGGTGTTACCCTGCCTAATTTGTAAGTGATAAAGAATGTAGTAAATTTTACATTTTTTGAGCCTCGTCAAATTTTTTTTTTTACAAAATAAAAATGTAAAAACACAACTAAAATTCTTGTCAAAAAACGAAAGAATACCTCAAACTTTTTGACAAAAAATTCAGCAAATTAGGACTGAATCAGTTGAAGCAAATTTATGCCACAAAAGTTTTAGTGACAAATGTATCAAGCTTTTAAACTTTATTTTAAAAAAACTTAAATAAAAAAATTATTTTTTTTAACATATTTTGTAAAATTGTCACTATCTTGTACCGGTATGAGAAAAATAATTAGTGAAAACATCAATCTCCATCTAACTGCCAAACTACTGTTATTGCCATCTGAGGAAATGTTGCGCTCCCAGTTAAAAACAACCAATCAGAGCAAGGAGGCGGGCCTAAGTGCTGTCAATTAACTCACGTACTCGCTGCTAAATGTGCTAACGGCAAAGAAACAACTTACCGTTGCCCGCTGTCATCGGTGGTCATGCTAACTAGCATTAGCATTCAGGACAAGCTCTGCTGACAGGAAGAAGAATCAGCTCTAAGACCCGCCTCCTGGCTCTGATTGGTTGTTTCTAGTTAGCAGCAGGAGAAGGCAGAGGGAGCCAGACGTTGTTCATAGATTATCTGTCTCATAACTTACTGTCACAACATGGTGACTGTTTCAAGAAACATTTAAATATATATACTGTATATATTAAGTAAAAGTTAAATCTGCAGAATGCTTTAACCAAATGTATTTCTTACTTCATAAAAAGGAATCTGGTCAAATAAAATGGCTGTAGGACTCTTTGCTCATGACATTTACCCTGTTTATTATCAAAGTAAATAATTGTGGTCAGCATAAAATCCATAAAAAGCAACTAACAAAAAGAATAATCATAGGGAAAAGTAATCCAAATATTATCGTGATGGTTTCAAAAGTTTTTATTCAAATAATATTGAGAGAAAGTTGTTATTTTCCATCATCTTACCTTATATGGACTAAGCCTTCCTGCTATTCTTCGGTGTTTTATATCAGTCTGTCGGTGGGCTTGCGGAGACTTGCCCTCATTTTCCTCCAATCAGAGGCCGCTGCCTGTCCTTGCGGACCAATCAGGGGCCAGGCTCGGCGGAGGGTTGGCGCAACGGGGGAGGACCTGCGGGGTCCCGGGTGGATGTTTGACGGCCCCAGATTTACAGAGACCCAGCCATGAAACCGAACCCTGGCCTGAGAACAGACCAGATGAGTTATGATGGGAGAAAAAAAAAAAGAGGAAAAAACCTGCTAAATCTGAACTTTTCAGCGTTTTCCCCAAAGTATCTGATCTTCCGTTGTCAATAAAGCTGATCAAACGGAACAGGGCGAACTGGTCGCAGCATGAACTGCAGTAACCTCCCGGCATTCGGGACCATCTGGACCCGGAGTCCCTGCCAGGGGCGGCGGCTGGCATCGCTGCCCCGCTCCGGTCACACTGGGACGCATATGGCGGACATACTGGTGGCAGAGCATGAATCATCCCATTTAAACCAGAGAAACTCCAGTAAAACCAGCTCAAACCTGCTTCTAATGCGATTTAAATGCTTTGATATGAGTTTTAAGTTTGTTTATTAAAAGTAGGTAGTAACTAGATACTTTTACTTAGTTACATGTACTCGAACAACGTTTTGGAAAAAATGTACTATTTGGAGTGGTTTTGCTACATTATATAGGCCCTACTGCTATTATGACGTATTGTTACTTTTGTTTGAGTAAACTTATTAAGATACCTTTACTTTTAATAATACTTAATTACTTTTACTTGAGTAATATTTTTGTGAAGTATCACTACTTTTACACAATATTATTAAGATACTTTTACTTTTAACAATACTAAATTTGAGTAATATTGTTACTTTGAAGTATTGCAGTTTACATGAGTAATGATACTTTGACTTGTAATAATTACTTTTAATTGAGTATTATTAAACTTTCTTCTGCCTTAATTTATTTTGAAATTATTTGTATATATTTAATAAAATGACTTCATACACAACTTTATTTTTTTCTCTCCATCTGATGACATCATTGTACAATCTTGAATCAGCTATAATCAGTTACATTTTAACCAAGTACTTTTTAACTTTTCCCTGAGTTAAATCTCGTCTCTTCCTTGTGTCTGAACTGCAGCTGTCCGGCATAAAATTCAGATTTAATGTGTTTTATCAGATGATCCCAGAATGAGGTTTTATTGCAGATGCGCAGCCGCATGTAACAGTGACGTAACACCAATAAAACAGGATTGTTCAGGTCTTCAGTGAGCTGAGCTGCTGTCTGTGGCGCCCTCTAGTGGAGAAAATAAATCCAAGCTCACCGCAGCGGTCGGATTCATTTTTAGTTCAGATTTTTTCCTCCTTTTGTTTTTTTTTTTTAAGTTAAGGGACTCGATTTAAATTATTAATCGAGCTATTTACAGTGTCTGAAATTAATAACATTTTAATCAAAACCATATCAACAAAATAAACATTTCCAATTAAAAAAACCGTTTTGCTTTAAATTATTGAATCTAGACACAAGACCAACAATAAAGATATTTATTGTTTTTAATCCGTTATTTAGTTATTTCAACCATCATATTGATGCGAATGCTTGATAATTATTGTAACTTCTTTGAAAAATTACTTCTGAGGAGTTTAAACCATAAAAAAAATTCATTAAAGTCGAGCCTTCAGCTTCAATCTGAACACGAGTGAAACAATTAATCGTGATGAATCGATTAATCGTCAACTTAGTAATTGATTAGACATTAAAGTAGGCAATTCGTTGAAAGAACAAAGTACTCAGAGCAGTAATAATAATATATCTACATTTTGAATTTTCACTAAAATAAATCATTTTTGGTATATATATTTTTGACCCAGATCTCATTAAGTTGCAGTTTTAGTTTCACATAATTCAAATCTGTAAAGGAAAAAATAAATCTATTATTTTCCTATGCAATTATTAACCAGTTAATAAAAAAAAAGAAATAAACAGATGTGTACAGTGTATTTCTGTTCTTTTACTTTTAATAATAGTTAAAAGTATCATTAAATATACTTTAAATAATAGTACATTAAAAGTTCAGCCCTCTCTGTCAAGTTGAGCGGAAAGGGCTGAACTTTTCACATGTTGGTATAAAATGTATTTTTTAGGTGCAGTTGCTGTATTTTACCTTTTGCATTCATTTAATTTTTTTAAATATATAAATAAGCTTCAGCGGTTAAATGAAAAATCTGCAAAATGTGTTAATTTTTAATCAAATCACTCAATTAATTGTTAGTAAATTGATAAAACACTATAATTATTAGCTGTATCCCTAATTTGAACAACCCACTAATAACAAAAACAGAGACCAACTATGATTCACAATCATGCTTTATTCTGCTTGATTTCTTATAAAAGAATCAAATAAAATCCTCTTCCAGGACCTCCTTCAGTCTAGCTGCGTCCCATTTCCCCTCAGCTAAACTAAACTTTTCTTTACACCTTAAATATCTTTTATTAGTTTGTGACGTCAAAGCAAAAAAAAGAAAAAAAAAGAAAAGAAAGAAAGAAACTTCGTTGATTGTCAACACAAAACTCTATTTTTAGCACCAGTACAATAAAACTGTACTTTAGCTGTTTCTGAAACACTGGTTCTGAAGGAGGGAGAGTAATCTCAGAGTAAAGGGATCCTTAGTGAGAACATTTCAGAACGAAGCACCAACCATGGAGGGCCTCTCCTCACACCGGCTCCTCAGATACACAACAGTTCAATATATTAATGACTATTAAATTAAGCACAACAAACAGTGGAGCTCCAACACAAAGAACTCTGGGATCTGGAAACACTGTGGGGGGTTTGGGTCGGGTCCGGTCGGGTCGGGTCATGGCTGCAGTCTGTCGGGCGGGCGTCTCTGGACCTCCATGGTTCTGTAACAGTTCATGATGAATGGAGAACGTCTGCCTGGTTCTGTAAACAAACTCTCAACGTGGCGGTTCATGATGTCGTTCATGATGTCGTTTGATGATGTCGTTCAATTCATGACGTTCTGTCTGTTCATGATGTCGTTCAATTCATGACGTTCTGTCTGTTCATGATGTCATTCATGATGTCGTTCGATGATGTCGTTTGATTCATGACGGTCTGTCTGTCCATGATGGCGACCAAGTGGAGCGAAGCGGAAATGTGTCTCACTATGTGCCACGGTTTCTTCTCTCCCTTGAGTCCTTCAAAATAAAAGTCTCGGGTCGTCTCCTAAATGCTAAACTGAAAGACCGGAAAAATTAGCCGGCTCGTCGCCACGGCAACTCATTTATGTAACCAAATATGTTCACCCTGATATACATTTACACAACCATGTACACACGGATCAGTAAAAAAGTTTCTTGTGTATTCAAATATACCTAAAGATAAGAACCTGAAAGCTGTTTTCCTGCATTGACCACTCCTGTGTGAGGTCAAAGGTCAAGGGTCAGGGTTGTCGCGGGGGTCAGTCCCGCCGGACGGAGAGGCTTCCTGCTGTCTCCATGGAAACGCGGGGCGGACGGGGGGGCTATCGGCTCCGACACTTGGCTGTGGGCGGCGGCGTCTCCTCCTCTTCCTCCGGTAAGATGTGAACGGACGAGCCCAGCAGTCTCTGCAGCTCCGGCACGCAGCACACCAGCTCCACCGGGCCCTCTTCGTCCTCCTCCTCCTCATCATCATCACCGCCGCCGCCGCGTTTCCGGGGGAAGCCGACCTGGCTGACGGAGACCTGCCTCCAGAGCTCGGCTTGGGACAAACTCACAACCTCAAAGTGCGGGTAACGGGCCCGGAAGATCCGCGCCGACATCTTCAGCCGCTTCAGGACGTCCGTCAGCAGGAACCAGTTACAGAAGCTGCCAGGGAGGAAGAACAAAAGAAAAAACGCCTCGTCAGCCAAGAGCCATTTTTACTACCGCATGTCTGTAACAGGATTTATTTTAAAATGTTGTAGATGTGAAGTTTGTCAAAACCTGTTTATTAATTCTTTGAATTCATTTTGGTCAGTGAAGAAGTTGTTTCTTCAGACATTAGCCGAGTCCGAATTCAGTCTGCATCCTTTGAAGAACCCGATCTACGTAGACCCGGTTCTTCGTCTTATCCTTTGTGGTGTAAGTTTAACAGACTTACTGGGTGATTTTTATTTTTATTTGATCTCTTTTCAGGTTGTTATGTTGTTTTCATTGCTTCATATGTAAAGCGGTTTGTGTTGCTGTGGTTCTGTACGAAAGGTCATTGATTAATTAATGAATTGATTTGTTTCAGATATTTAAACATTGTGAAGGCTGCCCATCCACGGACTGTGAGGAACAATGTTACACATTTCAGACTATGGAATAAAGGCTGGAAGTAAACATGTTTTTAAATTATCCAGACTCTGAACGTAGATTAAAAACCTTCCACGGGTTTTCTTTTCTGTTCTCTTCATTGCTTTGTCTCGGTAACGTCGTTTTGAACTCACCCCTGTGTCAGTGAAACCTGAACATGGTAGCAGGGTAAAAGTGGCTCAGACGAGAACTCAAACACAAGACAGTCTTTGTCTGAGTCCCTCTCCGGCTTCACGTCTCCGTTCTCCTCCTCCGGCTCCTGGTTCTCCTCAGACAGTAGGAAGTCCCAGCACGGCTCCTGGTCCGTTTCTGCACAGAGGGGTCAACAGAGGTCACAGGAAATAGAGACGATATCCAGCTGGCTGCAAAACACGAGGCCTGGATGCCCCCTAGTGGTCGGTCCGCCCTCAGCCAATCACAGTGTTTATTAAAAGGAAATGCTAAACCCTCACAGCTACATGCTGAGGGAAAATACAACAGAACAAATCACCCTAAAAAAAAATCACAAATTTTATATTAAAAACCGAGGGTCTTAAAAATAATCATGATTGTACCATGCAACCTAAAGACCAAAAGCTGTTGTAAAAGTTTAGTCTACAAGTAAACAAACAAGCAGATGTGAGGATTAGCAGCCTGGACACAAACCGAGAAATTAGAGGAGAACATAATGTTAAAATTAAATAATGAATTACTGGATTAAAGGGCAACAACATCTGTCAAAGTGCAGATAAAATGGTGAGGAGCAGCTCAAACTTTACTCCATATGACATAAATTATGGATGGATGTTGATATTATTAGTGAAGTTATTTCTGTCTCCTGGGGCTGAAAAAGTTTCATATCAGTTGATATCAATAATCATTGATTCCTTTTTTTATTTTAAATATCTGAAATACTGCCACACTGGTAGAATATTTTACTTTATTTTACTTTTCACTCCACGCTGTTGTTTTTTTATTTTTATTTTAGTTGAGCAGCTAAAGCCTTTCTTCTGCCTACATCTCCCAGAATGCTGTGCAGTTCTGGATCAGAGTTCAGTGAATATTCTAAATATTGAATATTCTATCAGATGGATTAACTATTGATATTGATCGTGTGTTTATTGTGATATGCATTGTTATGGATTTATTATCCAGTCCGAATGTTTCCTGGTATGAAAACTTCAGTCGACTTTCCTCAAAGCCTGAAAGAAAATCCCCAATATAAGAAAGAACAGATAATACAATTTTTCTAACTGACTTTGTAAATGATAAACATGAGCTTCATTTGCAGCCAGATCTGTGAAGAGGTTTCTTACCGAACAGCGAGCTGCTGTAGAAATCCCAGGGTAAACTGGAATCCTTTTCACCGCGGCCTTCCAGGTCAGAACAATACTCTTGAAAATAAAGTAATAAAGTATACTGCATCAATACTCAGTGACAGTTTGAACATCAACAGATGGAAAGAAGCTGAGAGGAGTTCTGCAGGTTTCACCAACTCAAATTTAAGACTTTTAAAGACCTTCTTAAGGGCATTATGAATAAAACTTAAGACATCTATCCCAACAGAAATGTGCAGAATATCTCGTATTTTGTGAGGCCAAACTTGTTTTTGCACAAGATGCAGCTAGCATCATACGGATTAGCAGCAGAAGTGATCCAATGGAGAAGCCAAACGTCGCCCAGCAAATTGGCTATAAATTTTAATTGACCCATGACAGATGCAAAAAAACCTAGCAAGCTAGCTAAGGTATATTAGCAGCTAGTTAGCAGTAGCCTCAATTGCCTCAAGTCACAGAACAGAATGAAGATGTTTGAGTGCAACTCTAAATTTTGCCTGACAGAAAAGTCCTGCAAATTCTTTTGTTTTTTAAATGACACAGAATATACAAGATTAGATTGTTCTGCCATGACATAATTTAAGACCTGTGATTTAAAGCTAACTTACTTTTTTTTTTTTTTTTTTAAATCAGACATTTCAAGGTCTTAAATTTTTGCAACACAAATTTAAGGACACCCAGACACCTGATCATGTCGTTATTGCGACATTCACCGCCACAATTAGATATAGCATGTCTTCCTCTGGATCATAACAGAATTTTACATTTGAAATATAACAAAAAAAAATCTGGGTTGACCAGTGAAAAACACAGAATCTGGATTTTGTGCACACTGCATCCTCAGAGCACCAGATTAAGATTATTAAACAGAAAGACATTTTAAGAGATGCAGCTGAATGCTGAACTGAAAACTGTTGCTTCTAATGAACTGATAAAAATGCTGACAGTGTTTCAGAAACCTGCTATAAAACAATATTCTCATATTTTTGGGATTTCACAAATAAGAATATGTTTTCATGTAACAGTTTAGTCTGACGAAGGAAAAAAAATGTCTTCTTACAGCATGTAGACGGGCCTGTTTTGAACTGTGTGTATAATTATTCATCTTTAATGGTTGCTGTGAAGATATTTTTCTGTAAATCCTGGATGAATAAGGCTAGCGATCCAGAAACAAACAAAAACAACTGAGTCATCTCTGCTTTTTATAAAGTCGGCTCGTCTGTTCCTGATTGGTTACTTCGTCACTATAATCACCGCTTGTCATGTTCGGCATCGGGGCGGCTGCAGAGTCCCAGCAGCAGGACGAGCAGCGCGTTTGACAACAGTTATTGTCCTGCTCTGAAGGAGACGCTGGACCCAACAGCAGATGTTAATCCGCCTCGCCGTGCCAAATGAGAAGTGGGCACAGTGTTTATTAATGTGTTGACACTTTCACTCTTGGAAAACACATCATCAATTATTCACGTTTTGTTTACTTTCGGTTGGCTTCATGAGATCCTTGCTAGCGTGTAAACAGCTCTCTGGTTAAATATTGCTGCTGTGGGTCGACTTCTGGCAGAAACAGCGTCAGTACCTGTGAGGAAGGTCTTCATGCTCTGACTGTGCGCCAGTTTGACCGGCGTGTGGCCAGAATAAGTCGCCAGCGTCGGGTCGGCTCCGTGGTTCAGCAGAAGCCAAACTATTGGCAAGTTGTCGCTGGCTACTGCATCATGAAGTGGCCTAGAGGGAGAAACACACAGGTGGGTTTCAGGAAATCTACAAGGTAACAAATGACACCAAATCAAAAACCTGCCCTGAGCTCATCTGGTAAAGCTAATTATACTTCCTACATTCATGACCACAAATCACCATCAGAGTAGCAATAATTTAACATATTTTCACTCAGGTAACAGTAAAAAGTAGTCGTCCAAAAAATTACTCAAGAGTAAAAAAGTATTTGGTAAAAAGGCGACTAAAGTACTGAGGTACTGATCAAAACATCGATCACTTAATATTTAAAAAATACATAATCAGGCAGCCCAAAATATAAAGTTATGTGAAAATTTAAAGACAAAAATGAAATAATTCCTATAAATATCGCAATTACAAAATAACAAAATCAGGCAAAATGAATTTTTTTCCAAATAATCTTTTTTAAATTAAGGATTTAGTCATTTGACTTAGTAATTAATTTTAAATTTAATTTAATTTAATTTAAAACCAACTTGAGACGTTTGGGGAAAACATATTTAAAGACAAAGGTGATTATATCTTAAATGTAAAATATGAACAGTTTTGGCTCATTTGCTGCTCTGAATAAGATGTTTTTCAGCAAATGGTATTTTTTGACCGCATACTCCAGTTAATGATTAATCGATTACTAAATTAGTTGACTATTAATCAATTCATCACAATTAATCGTTTCAGCGTTCAATAGAAAACTGATGAAACTTTAACAAAAACTGTGTCCGGTGAACTTTTGGTTATAACATGTTTGTTTATCATTCAGTGGGTAGAAAATGCAGAAATTAAGCAATAAAATTACTCCAGTAAATGTAACTAGTTACTTCATAAGCCCACCTCGTTCCATCCTGAGCGCTGCAGTTTACGTCGGCTCCGTATTTCAGGAGGATCTGGACGATCTGAGTCCAACCTCGTGAGGACGCCTCATGAAGAGCCGTGTAGCCTGCGTTGTCCCGCCGATTCACCTCCCTGATGTCCTTGTCCAGACAGTACTGGACCACGTCCTGCCCAGCAGAGGACGGACAGACTTTCGGAACGTCTCTGGTTTTGGAGTAACAAACCGATCGGATCGCAGTGACGGCGGTTTACCTGGTAGCCGAGGCGTGCGGCGCGCTGCAGCAGAGTTTCTCCAGCGTTTTTATTCACGATGAGTCGGCGGACCTCAGGAGGAACCGGCCTCTTAGGAGATGAGTCGGAACCACTGCTTCTTCCTGAGGAGCTTTTCTTGACGGTTGGAGAAGATGGCAAACTTTTTGGAGTTGGCAGAGGCGTGGGTTGCGATTTTGCATCAGCGCTATCGTCGTCCAGCGGGAGGGAGGAGCCGCGTTTCCCTGAGCTGCTGCGCTTGGTCTTACTCTAAAGAAAAGAATTGGGCGTTTATCATCCATGTGGATACCTGCTGTCCCAGCTGATCCCATATCTGTGAAGAACAGCGTGTCATCTGGCCACAGGGGGGCAGTGCAATCTTACATATTTACAGAACTGTACATGGTTAGAAATGTGCTGCAGCTCGGGATAAAGGACCAGGAGCGTACCTTGGGCTCATCACTGTCACTGAGGTGTTTGCTTTTGAACTTCCTTTTTCCAGAAGGCTTGTTGCTGCACTCGGACTCCTCTCTCTCCTGGTAGCGGACGGATCCGGAGCGAGTGTATGAGGGTTTGGGTGGGGGAGGGGGCTCTGGGCTGGGGGCAGCTGGACTCGGACACCGATCCCTCTGCGCATCTGCAGACAGGATTGATTAAAAGTTGTGCAGAGTAGCACCAAGCTACAGCCAAATGTGAGACGCCTTGCGAACATGTTCATATTTCTTCCCTCTATTGATTCCCTTTCAGGTCTTTATTGATAAGATTGTTAGAAATTCATGAACATTTTCCTGCTGCACTCCTTTGTGTTCCTATATTACATAAACTCTTATTGGTTTAATGGCGCATGAAAAAAGGTAAAGAAATATCTGCAAACTATTGACTCCTTTGACTCCTTAATCCCATCGTTGAATTATAAAATAATCTATTCCCCAAACAGCTAATGTGATCAAAGCTCAGCAGGGAAATGGAGGAGCAGAGACAGTGACACTCCTAAATCAAGTCATAACCAATAATCCACCTAACAGGGTAACCACAGAAAACTCCATCTGGGTTTGACCTTTAGCCCCCCTTTAGCTAAAGGTCACATCTTTAACTCCCAGTGCACCTTTACATTTTGTCAGATGAACCTCAGTATGTTCACCCAGCGACTCGACTTGGAAACCCTCAACAAATAAGCCATAATCCATTTATTCTGGGTTATACCAGCAGCAAACCTCTCAGTCTGACAACATGGACTGTCTGTGCTTGTTGTTCTTTTTTTGTTATTTATTTATTTTGTTATTTTTTGTGCGTTAAAAGGAACATGAACTGTCTTAACTTGTTCTCTTTTTTTGGTTATTTTCTTTCTTTTTTTACATTAGAGTGTAAAGTTCAAACTGGTATTGATGGCAATACATTTGAACTCAAAGACGACTGATTTAGGCTGATTTATTAAGTCAATTTGATTGTTTCCATTTTGCTAAGAAAAAATTAAATTTTAATATTCATGTAAATTTTAATCTACTAGATTTGATAGTTTATTGTTAACCTGGTGGTTCTGCACATTATTGTCTTGTTTTGAACGCTGTGCAGCTCTAAGGATTTTTGCTCTTACTTTTATTTTACTTGAGGACAGTTGTTGTGATGCGTAACCGTGGCAACAACGTATTGTTTTTGGAACTGGGAGCAGCTGATTAACATCTCAAAAGCTCAAATAATACTTGAACTATGACATAAAATCCCAGAGGAGCTGAAAAGGATACAGAGCAGAGAGAGATGAGGAAGTTCAAGCCCTCGATCATAATGGCTCAGATCCCCTACTCCAACGTCTTTCTGCTTTGTAACAAAACGTCAGAGGGAGATTTAAAGAGGAGAAGCAAAAGCAAAGGAGGCAGATTAGCAGTGCTTGCTTACAATTGATGGTGTCATCCAGGACACGTTACTGTGAAATATGGTCTCTGGTAAATGAGCTGTTAGCATAACATGACTGCCAACAGTCTTCAGTCAGAGCTCTACTGAGATGCGTTGGAAGACTGTCTGCTACTGGAGAGCCATCCTGCCCACAGCATGACCATCCACAACGACTCTTTGAAGATATCTGGATGATATAAGTTACAACATTTAACTTCCCTTTGGGACTAATTAAATATTTTTGAACTGAACTGAATCATCTCTGTTTCAGTTTATTAAAGGCTCTGAAACTAAAAAAATAAAAAATAAACAAACAACATTCTTGTATTATTTCCTCCAAGTATGATGCTGTTCTTTGTAAAGTTTGTGCAATAGTCTGCTCGGCTTCCTATGTGGTCTGCTGGTGTTGCACTGAAAACGCCCCCCTGCTGTGAGAAGCAGCCTGTCTGCAGGAATCACTGACAAAACGGTCTAATAGGCAAAACAACACAGATATTCCCGCTTTTTATTCAACTATCTGTGTCCATCTGTGTGACTGATTTTGGCTATTACTATAGAGCTAATCAATCAGGATACTGATCAATTAGGAGAGAAGAGGAAGTGAAAGACATGTGCCTCCTCTTCCTCCTGCTTCATCTGTGGACTCAAGTTGCTGAAGGAAATTCTCAGGTGATCTAGCTGTTCTAGTTCTCTGCTTCTTAAATGTTTTATTTGTCGAGACATAATTTATAAAACAAGCAGCCATTTTCAAAGCATATCCTTAAGAAGATAAAAACGTTAAGGTCCTGCTGCCATCACAGATTTATTCTGTTTTTGTTTGTTTTTTTTGGTCACAGTTTACTGTGCATTAAACAAATAAAAAGCATTATAAAAGCATTAAACAAATTTTAATATCAGACAACAGAGTTTGCCCCAGAAAACCTGCTAAGCCTGGTGGTCCAGCGGTTCTTTAACAAAGTCTAAGCATGAACTGTAAAATTTCTATCTTATAAAAGGCAAACATTAAAACAACACAACCTACAATAAATAAACAACCAGAGCTCAGCCTGGTGGTAAAGCCTTGTGGCCCGCCAGGCTTATTATACACCAGGGTTATAATACCCTAGATCAGGGGTCTCAAACTCCAGTCCTCGAGGGCCGCAGTCCTGCAGTTTTTAGATGTGCCTCTGCTGCACCACACCTGAATAGTATAATTAGGTCATTAGCAAGGCTCTGGAGAACTGATCTACACAAGGAGGAGGTAATTAAGCCATTTCATTCCAGCGTTTTGTACCTGTGGCACATCTAAAAATTGTAGGTTTGCGGACTGGAGTTTGAGACCCCTGCCCTAGATGAAGTAAATACAAAATGCAGTTTCCAAGTTATTATTTTTCCTCTTACACTAACTAACCCAAGATTCATCAATTAAACAGAACCTTCATGACGACATGAAGCAGGCTAAAAGATCTGATAAAGGGGGCATCATCTATAGAACCTTAACAAACGAGAAACAAAGTCACTCTTCCCAGAACTGCATATAAGTTAAGGGATTCATTTGTTAGAGAAGAAGTGACAACAATCTAAACTCCAACTAAACTGGAGATAAAAAGAAAAAAATGTTTTTGGATAAAAGCAGAAGCAGGAATTGAGTAAAACATCTGAATGACTAAAGCAAGCACCTACGTCATGTTCTAAAGATAGTCTCTTTCTCCTGCTTTTAAAGGAGCGATTTCATACTTCTCTCTGTAAATAGATTTACAATCCTTACACAATCATTCATAAGTTTTCCAGCAGTGATTCACCCTGATACACAATGTTTTTTTTACTTTAACTTATGAAACGTCAGACAATGACAAATACTTGCCACACGCAAACAAGTTGAAATGATTTAAATAACTCCCTACTGCCAAAGAAAAGGATGAATGCACAATAACGGTTTTAAAACGAGGCTCTTACAGGCTAAACTATGACGTGTCAAACTGAGTATTTTATTGCCGTTGTTTAATATGCCAATAACATTACACACTACTCTGTGACTGCCTTCGTACTTCGGATTTACTTCATAAAGGTTTTAAAACTCCGACTCCTTTTCCAAAACATTTCATGTCAGAAAGTCAAATCTTTTCCACACTCAAATTTCTGGCGTTTTTTTTATTTTAGTTTATTTGTTTGTTAAAGTCCTCAATAGATATTTTTATACTTTTTAAGCTTTGAATTTTAAACCTGCATAAAAAACAAAAACAAAGGAACAATGAAAAAGACAGTTGGACTAAAGCCTGTCGTAATAAGCAATAAATCAATTAATCCAATGATGAATTAAAACAAGCTTGATAATTTCTATTTTCTCGCATCTCTCTCCAAAGACTGGATGATAAAGTATTAATTTTGGTGCTCTGGTCTCAACTAGCCTCTTTTTTGGAGGGTAATTTTGTTTACAGAGACTTCAGTATCCATTTTATTTGTTGTTTCTTTTTATTTATTTTGGATATTTAAAATGATATCTTCGAGTTCCAGTGTTAAATATTTGTTTGAAATTAAAGCTTATTGATCTTTGGGAGGGCGTACTTGCATTCATTCATTCATTTTTTACATTTTGGGGACTAAAGGTGGAAATTAGCATTATTAGCAATAACCTGGTACAGTAAATGTCTCCTGCATTGTCCCATTTTAAATAACATCATTCAATCATTCAGTATTATGTCATAATCATGATATTACTTGAAAACTGAAGATGAATGTCGAAGCTGAAAGTTGCCCAGCAAAAAGACGATAAAATTACCCATGATAGATGCATAAAAGCTAGCTAGCTAACTATTAGCAGCTAGTTAGCGTTGCCGCAACCGCCTCGAGTCAGAGGACATAATGATAATGTTTGCGGGTGACTCAAATGTTTGCCTGACAAAAAAGTCTCAAGAAAAATAAAGCACATATAGGATATTAAATAATCCTGCCACGACAAAATTTAAGACCTGTCATTGACATATTTAAGGATATCTCACATTTTTAAATAAATTTAAGAACTTTTAATGCTTTATCTTTAGATACATAAATTTAAGACTTTTTAAGGATGAATCACAGCCAGATAAATGGCTAAAAAAAACCGAACAGCTGGATGGACAACAGATAAATAGGTGAGTCGATAGATGAATCTATTTTGTTTTTCATACTAATCCAGACCTTTAAACTCTGAAACCAAACTGGAGCTATTCTGTGTTACCTGCTGGAGTTTCGGCGTCCTGCCTCAGAGCGTCTCCCAGGTGCTCGCCCTCCTCCAGCTTGTCCTTGTCAGTGATGTATTCCCCAGTCTCATACTTCTTACTGGAACATCGCCGACGTTTCTTGTGTGGGGGCGTGTCAGCCTCGACGCCGGCCGTTCTGACCTTCCCCTCAACTGCTCGTTCAGGCAACGCGTTCGATCGGGGCCTGCCTCTCGGACGGCGAGCCGGCTGGCTGGGCGTCGAAGGCGGCGATGGAGACACATCTTTGGGCAGCGGAGGCGGAGGGGACGGCGTTGCAAACCCCCAGAGGTCAAGTCGAGCATCGTCGGCCCGTCGCTGTCCTCTCCTCAGTCGTGGGAAGGAGGATTCTGTCGCTTCTGGTTCTTTGTTGGATGCGGTGGAGTTTTTGGGAGACACCGAGGCGTCTACACCGAGAGGATTGCTTTTATCTGTAATGAATGAAATAAAATCTGATTGGTGCGTTCAGATTTTATGCCTGTAAATGTGAAGAAAATGAATTGAAAGAAACAAGAAACATCTGATCTCTGCACACAAACTGCTTAAGGTGACTGCACTAACACTAAAATGGAAAGCATAATTAAATCTATGATAAATACCACAAACGCGCATATGCTGGGAGCGGTTTAAAGGCAGTAAATGCTTCACGACACAAAACAGCGTTCGTATATTATTCCCACAGTAAAATTCAAGAACTTCTCAAGCATTTTCAAGGTAAGATTTCAAACTTTTCCTGCACCACACTTTGGAAATAAAAACAATACAAATTAACCCAGAAAAGTCGGTTTCAGTTCCAGATTATGATACCATTTGTTACTGTTACTAACAGTTTTGTGATAATATTCTAGGAAAATTAAAATATAGGAATAAAGACTTTTTGTTTTGAAATGTCTAACAAACCTCATACACCTGACTGGTCTGAGAACAAAACAGTAATTAAACAAAAAAATTTACAATTTCAATAATGTTGTTTAGCATATAAAAGACAACTTAATTTCAATTACACAGATCAATAAACCATTGAGAAATTAGGAATAATTAATATTCATTACATTGAAACAACCAAATTGTGAGCTTTTTACTCAAATTAATTGCTTAAACACAGTAAATAAACAAAGTTACACAAAAACCTCTAAAATCTAAAAAGGTTCAGACTAAGTTTTCTGGCATTTAGCCAATAGAAATAAGTTTTTTAATTCTAACAGACCAAAAGTCTGATTTATTTCAGGTAGTGAAAAATAAATGTGTCTGTGTCTTTGAAAATATCTGGTTTCAACTGCACATAAAATTTTCCAAATTTAGGTTTTTAATCAAGCATTAGGCTACATTTTATTACAAAACTGTCGCTTTGTAGTGCAGTTCATTACTTTCCAAACCTTGAAAACACTAAACTGATTTAAGCATTTGCAAGGATTTCAAGCACCCGTCCGAACCATAAAAAAAGGCCGTACCTGTTTTGTTCCGCGCTGCTTGCTCAGCCTCATTGAAACTGATCTTGTCCTTTGGATTCGGCTCTTTACTCTGAGGGGAAAGCCCTCCTTTCGACAGATTCTGCTCCAGTGCAGGTGCAGATTGTTTCTTCTGCTGAAATTCACAGGGGACACAGGGAGCACATTAAATAGGATGCTATTGATCACAAACTTTCTTGGTAAAGTAAAGAAAGCAAACTCAAAATAAAACCCTAGAAGTAATCAATCATAGACTGGGTTCATGAAATCGAGCTCTGACCACCTAATCAGCTCATGAGAACCTTTATATGTGTTATTTTCTCACCCTAGTGACTCCAAAATGAATGTTAAACTAAAGATCGGCAAGGTATCAACAAAATGTACCTTTTTATTCACAGAAACTTTCACTGGTGTCTTCTCTTTGTCTTGCTTTCTCTTCCCTGCAGCCTTCTTTGCTGGTTCTGATGCTGGCTTCTCCTTCGCTGGTTTCTTAGGACTGCTCTTCTTTTGTTTGATAGCAGCTGCTTTTGCTTTGGTCGGCGACTCCTCTTTGGTACCGTTTGCTGTTTTCTTCAACGCGTCACTCCCACCTCTACGCTGGCCTGTAAGGATGGATGCAACCATGCCCTCCAATTTTTCACCCGCAGCACCGTTTGATGTCCCACTTTCTTTCCTTGATATCTCCCCTTCTAACACCTGGGCCAGTTTGCTCTCCATCCTGCCCCCATTTGTTGATGCATTGCTCCCAAACAGATGAGTCTGACCAGTGGGGTTGGAGGAGCCGTGCTTTGCGTGCTCGCCTCTAGTGCTGTGAACGGCGGTGTTATTTTCTGAAAGTTTAGCAGCATTCAACATCTCGTGCCTTTTTGTAACTTGAGTGGATTCTCCTTGAGACGGCCATTTCTCCACAGGCCTGTAAGGGGGGTATTCGAAAGTAGTACCATGCTTAGATTGGACGTCTTTGCTCTCACTGAGTGTGTTCAGAACATCGGATTTTCTCAATGTGCCAGGTGATGCTTGAGTGCTCCCCTCATTTGTGTGAGCTGTCGTTTCAAGACCTTGTTGCTTAACAATGGAAGCAAGGTTGGACAGGGGAGACTTCATTCTCTCCCATTTGTTCTCCTCAGGTTTGGACGGGCTCTTGAACTTGGACCCCTCTGCGACGGCGGTGCCTTTTGTCTTTGTTGATGCTTGGGGGGGTTTTCTCTGAAGAGGAGCGGGTTTGTGAGGAAGGAGGGCCGGCGGCTGCCAGGTTGGACTGACAGCAGCAGCAGAGTACGGCCCGGCTGCTTTGTTGGGGCCACATTTCTCTTGACTTCCAGCGTTGGCGGAGCTCAACAGGGCGGCCGACAGAGCTCCTTTAGTGGGACAATTCTTGGATAAGGCCGTGCCAGTGTTTTTAACATGCTTCCCGCTTTGAGCATGTTGGTTCCCCTTCACCAGACAGGATGGCTTCTTCCCTCCTGATGCCAGATGTTCTCCTTGGTCAATAATAGATATAAACTCTTGTTTTGCAAAGCTCTGTAATTCATCAGCAAAGGTCCCCTTTCCATCTTTGCCTCTTAGGGTGGAAGCCAGTATGGGGCTCGCCACACCTACATATGTACCAGGGATACTTTTAATGGACTCCTGTGCAGATCCCTTCCCCCACGTCGGTTTGGACTCTGTAATCTGGTGATTCTGAGTCCGACTCAACTGCTTTTGATGCGATCCGTTCCTGTGGGAGTTCGGTAAAACTGGATACTGTGTGTTTGAGCAGTAAGCTGTAGAATGAGTCCTCTTTGCGTTCAGAAAGTCTCTCGGATTGGACTCGCCATGAGGCTCGATCGCAGAAACCGGTGCGTCGCCTATGCATTTCGGACGTTTTGATTTAGCGGACAAATCGAGAGGTACATCTCTTTGTTCGTTGGAGCAAGCAGAGTGGTTTTCTGTAGCAGAGGGGGCCATTGCATTAAGAGCACCCATGGCTGTCTTGTCTATGCTGTTGGCTTTTTCCAGATGGTTCAGGAGCCGACTTTGGGAAGTGATGCCGGCCAGTGCGGAGCCGCAGCAGATGGCAGCGGTCGGAGACAAGGTGTAGTGAGTGGCTGCTGCTGAAGTTAATGACGGATGCTGCAATGGTAGTGTAATAGCTGGTGAGCAAACCACAGAGGCTAAAGATTTATGCTCTCCTAGAGATTTGGTAGTCTTGCTTGACGAGTGGTTGGGTTTGAGCTTCAGGTTTGATCCAGCTGCTTTTTTGTCTGGAGCTCGGCCCACGGACAACGAGTAGGGGTAAGTCCGCAGTAGAGATTTGCCTCCGACACCTGAGCCCTGCGGCTGAATTTCTTTTTGAAACTGACTGCTTGTGGCATCTCTCAATGCTGTGATTTGACCCAATGCTGGTGGAAGAGTGATTTTACAAAGCTGAGGGGAGAAGTTAGAGGAGGGGATAAAGGCAACGGGCTGGGCTGGTTTGAACATGGCAGAGCACTGAAACCCTGGAGCGAGACTTTGCAGAGACTGCGTTTGTGGGTGTGATTTTTTACTAGATGTCACATTGCTGTGACATGGATTGAGAGCGTCCTCCCGGCCGGCTTTTACACCACTTGACCACTGGGGAGCGGGGAAGACCCCAGACCCATCAGCTCTGACTTTTGGGGTGTCTGTCTGTTTGCCTGTTCCCTTCTCTGAGCTGGCCAGAACCGGGCTGGACATTGGTGCATTATTAGGCTGTTGAGGCAGAGGATTTTCCGGAATATGGTTGCAGTTGCTAGAGTCCTAGGCAGGCTTTTAAGGCCTTACAGTCTTTCGTTGGAGTGGTCTTGTTTTGCTGACTGAGGTTCGCATCTCCTCTAAACTCAGGGGTTAGCGTCTGCGGGGGATTTCCCACCATACTAGTGGATGCTTTAGTCAGAGCACTGATCTCTCTGCTCACCGGGCCTCCATCCCCTACATTCATTAGTGTAGATTCCACCTGAGTAATGACAGAGGTTAATGAGACCAGGGTTAAGAGGATAAGAGGACAAATTGCTCTAATCAAGTGATCTTACTTCAACAGAAAGAAAACAAGTACCTGCATAGGTGTTTCTCTAGCAAAACATGCCTCAGGTGGGAGCTCAGCCAGTCAATATGATCTTCTTTAAAACAAAGCAATATGCTGCAGAAGACATAAGAAAGAACAAGTTATGATTTTGATATTGTGCTGTTCTGTTTTTACTTAAATCTAAGAAAGCCAGAAGCAAACAGGCTGATCTGATCCCAAGTGTAAACTACTAAATACAGGGCTCCCTTTTGGCGCTGGCACTAATATCCAAACCAATGGTGTCAAAAGTGCGGCTCTGGGGCCATTTGCGTACCCTGGAAAGATTTTGTGCGGCCACCTACTGCAATTGAAGAATTGCACACATTTGGCCCTAGCACAGGCGGTGATGCAGATGAAGACCTTTTTTAAGTAGATAAACATGTTTGTTGCCTAGGCCTGTCACGATAGCAAATTTTGCTGAGCGATTAATTGTCTCAAAAATTATTGTGATAAACGATAATATTGTTTGAAGACTTTTTTACACTGATTTAATGGAAATGACATAATAATGCATGCGATTTCCTGCCAAAGATAGATGCACTTTATTTTCAAAATAACACTTAACACTGGATGATAAACAAAACAAACAAAACAATCAAAAATAAAATGGATTCTCAGTCTCCATTAACAAAAAATTTACTAAAATAAAAACTAAACAACATAAAGCCAAAGTGGAAATAAACACTGCATTCAACCAAAAGAGGGCAGATTATGAAGTCTGTATACTATGTTGGCCTTCAGTAATAATTAGATTTAAATAGAGATGATGGGCACATCGACTACCTGATGCAATAGTTCACACTACATGATTTTTTGCCACGACAATCTTAGAACGTTGGGAGTTCTAAGATTGTCGCTTGCGATTTTGTAACCGATCATCCTGTAGTGTGTTTTGTGTTACAGTAGGTCGTCGTGGCCGCTCCGATCTAAATCAGGGGTTTTTCCCGACTGGGAGCTTTAAAGCAGTTGGAGCAAAATTGCAACCACAGTTGATAAACCCGGTAACTTTTCAGCTGTTCTTCGTTAGCGTGACGTAAATAGGTTATAATGATTTTCATTCAGTCAGGACTTTACGCTGACACTAGCCACATGCATTGCAGGTAGATTGTAGTAAAGCATTGATTAATGCCTGGTTTTAAAATTAGTTAACTGAACTTGTAGCCATTATTCTGTGCCCATTGTTGGACCCGATCGAACCGTTATAACTAGAATTTCTGTCGGCTAATGTGTGATCTCAGGTTTTGAAAATGGGCCGACAATCGGCCGACAGCTCTAAGATCGTGTCATGTGCGCTGGGCATTACACTAAGGATATGAGGAAGGGAGGAGTCAGTGGAGAGCACCGGAGTTGAGCCTTTGTTCATTCAGTGTCATTAACAGAAAGAGAAAAAGGCTGAAGAAACAATAAAGCCGATAATTAAAATGAGGTCGATAGTTTTAATTTATCGTGCGATTAATTGATTTATTGTTTATCGCGACAGGCCTATTGCTGCCAAACAAAAATCCTCACACAATGAAAAATGTTACATAGTACAAAATATTAAACTTTTCTGTTAATTTAATAGTAAACAGGACCATAAACATAATTTCTACGCAAAAGGTGATTTTGGTACGCCTTAACCTGCATTTTAAATCATTCTTGTTAAATGTGCATGTTTAGCTTATTGCAAAGCAGGCAACCAAACTTTTTTCCTTTTTACATTTTTAATAAAATAAATACTTTTACAGTCCACCAATACTTTCCACTGGATAGTTTTGGTCCATGTGGCAAAAGGTTTGGCCACCACTGACTTAGTCAGCGCCAAATACAGATGAAAACAGTCCAAAGCCAGATCGAGGGCAGCTTCGTTCAGAATAGATGTCAGAAAATGTTATCTGGTCATGCACAAAAAATTTAAATAAATAAAAAAAATTGCTGGTCACTGGCACAAAAATCTATTTTTTTTTCCTGATCCATGAGCTCAACAAATCTAAGTACTACAGGGACAATACAACAACACTCCTTAGTACAGATGCTATTACTGAGTGAAGTAGGAACTAGCATCAACTTACTATAAAGTCAGAAGAAACACAAAGATGCAAGAAGTTTTCTACTGCATATTGAAATGTCTCCAGTTCATTCAGGCTGTGAGAGAGCGAGAGAAAGCAAGACTTCAAGAGAAACAATAAGGCTGAATGTACTGCAGAAAGTAGCTCATATGTTCTCCTTTTTAGATTATAACTTGTATCTGTCATGGAAAATGTTACATTTTGACAATGTTAGAGTTAAGGTAAATATCTAGAGCTCCTATATTGGTATACACATGGAGGCAGCTATCTATATTGTGTAAAGCTATGTACCTATAAAAAGCAAAATCAGAGAAACTGATCATTTTGCAGTCGTCTCTTTATTTTTTCCAGAGCTGCCTTAGAGTGCAAAACCTATTTTCATTCAATTTATCACAAAACTATTTGTCTGTTATGTATAAGGACTTTAGCACAGCTGAGTTAAGAAAAAAATAATAATTTAAGGGTGTCAAACCTAAACGTGTGTGTCTTGCATCAACAATGAACTCTGTATAATTGCTACTTTTATAGACTCATTTTCTTATCTCACATTGCATCTGGTGGAAAGCTGAGCTGAGTGTTTCAGTGTTCATGTCTGAATAACGGTTTAGTTCAGGTGGCTAAATGTGTTTGTGGTTTAGGCGTAACATCAGGAGATGAGCTGCTGATGTCATGTTGGTTGAACAGCTGATCACAAATTGTCACTAGGTCAGGAGACCTAGGTCTGGGACAGATTTTAATCGCAGGTATGAACTCACAAAGCGGACCATTTGGAGTTGGATCACACAGCACTACACAGCAAAATCAAAAAGGCCCAGAGAGTGTTTTGGGTGAGATTTTCCTTTGTCTTAGTTCAACTATCAATTTCGAAAGGGAACTACTCTTTTTAGGAAAATATTTGAAGTTAGAGCTAATGCACTTGTTGCAACATGAGGAGACTATGAGTCACAAATAGCCAACAACAACCACATCACCTCTTTGCCATCATGCTGAGGCTTTTCTGCCTAACTTTGCTGACTAGCTTTACCGCTAATGATCTGTTTGTGTTGAAAACCAAAAGAGATATTTAAATCAGTCCAACAGCCCTCCTTTCACAGCAGAGTAACAAATATAATTAACTAGAACATTAGACAACATAAAAAAGGAACAGGATTTCCACAGGAAGAAAAAACCCCCACAGAGGGTTGAATTTCCCAATTATTTGTCCACAGCAGATTGCTTCTGTTTTTCCTTTTTTAATCACGTTTCAGATAAAACAATATCAAAGTAAAGGAAATATTTCCACGTTTACACAGCAGGTCTTCGGGAGCCACTATGATTTTTGCTTCACTTCTATGTGAACAGTTTACGACCACAAAGCGATTCGCATGTGCAGAAGAAGAACTTTGAAATCACACGGCAGCGCGTTGTTTACGATCTATGGATCAGTTTTACAGTTTATTCAGCAAAGGGAGCCAACAGGATTGTCTCAACATCATAACAACACGCAAAAAAAGCTAACAGAAAGAAAGCACAGCTAACAGCAAGGGCGTTTTGTGGAACATTAACTTCTGCAGAGAAGTCTGTTTGAATGAGTAGTCGGTGCCAAGAGTGGTGGGATTGTGATGTGATGCGTTTCACTGACACAGACTTCTTTTATAATTTCATAATTATAATTTTCAGCCGTTGTTTGTGTCTGGATTTACAGCGTCTGGCTTCTTCTGGTGCAAAATTACAATACATGTCTCTCATTAGTGACGTAAAAGTTGAATTAAATGCAATGTGACAGTTCTGACTGCAGACGCAATCCGATGCATATCCAATGTAGTATCACATGAAAGTAACACAAATCGGAAAAAGTCGGGTCACATGTGGGCTAAAAATGTGAATTTTGGTCGCATTCAGCTGCTCTGTGAACATAGTCTAGTTAGCTTTCAAATTATGATTGAATCAGCTAAATCGGAAGGTTTTTAAGCATGAGTGACTTCAGCCTCTAAATCAAATTTAAGTAAAGACTTTGACTAGGCCATTTCAAACCCTTCTTTTTGTTTTATTATCCTGCTGCATAACCCAAGTGTTAGCAACCTTAACATCACAGACTGATGGCTTTTACCTTCATTTTCTAAGAGAAAGGGAGAGAGAAAAAAATCATGGTTTAATCAATTGCAGCAACTCTACCAGAACCTGGAGGAGTAAAGGGGGTCCCAGATCATGACACTTCCACCACCATATTTCGCTGAAGATTAAACGCTGCTCTTTGGAAATATCCCTTTTTGCCAAATTATTCTAAAAAGTTTCCCTTTGTCTCATTATTCACGAGTTTTTGGGGATCAATGAGATATTTTTAAGGCAAATGTGTGGCGGATCTTTGTGATTTTATTGCTTTCATCTTGGATCAAAAGCTGCTTTTGAACGGTTTCTTTCTTGCTGTTGATTCATAAACACCCACTGTACCTGACGCTAGAGAGGCCTGCAGCGCTTTGGATGTTATTCTGGGTTCTTTTGTGAAGAAGCTGTTAAGGGTTAATTAGAGTTACTTCATGATTTAACAAGTAGGCAATTACTTTTTCACAGGTGAATGAATGGTTTGGATAACTTTTCCCACCTTAATTAATGAAATCAATTGAAATCTGCATTTTGTGTTTACTCTGGTTGTCTTTATCTGATATTAAAATTTTAACACGTCTGACAAAAAAATAAAACAAAAGAAAACAAAAACTGCATGTCAGCAATGTATTTAGAAATGTACTACCGGAACATAAACACACATTTATCTGGCAAATGTCGCCAAATAACTCAATATTCCTTAATCATTATTTTGAAGATATGTATTTAGAAAAAACACATTTAACCTAAATTAAAAAGTCAATTCGAATAGTACATCTGTTACATTCTTTGGTTTAAACACTATATTTGTTAAAGCCACAAGCTGGGCTACTGAGTAATGTCTAACCTGTCATTACTCTGGGCAAGCAACAATTGCTTTTCTAGTTGTCACGGAGACGTGATTTGGAAAATTTTCCAATTTAAAACAAATGCATTAAATCATTTTTTGGACACAGGGACAATAAAGTCTGTAGGTTAAAGCACATTAGCATTTTGCAGATGGTCGCATCCCAAAATAAATCAATGATACTGGCAGATCATTGCTGGAAAATACACAGGCAGCTCACACACCACTGAAGACATCAGCAAGACAAAAAAACTAACTTAAAAAATCTACTGGTCTACTGAAATGCAAACCTCAAACCCTGCCACACAATGTCTTAGAAAGTTACACAATGCCTTTAAAGAAGTATTCACACCCTTCCAACTTTTAAAAAAAATTTCACAAGCTTTAGAAACTTGTATGTGTTAAAACAACACAGAACACTGCGTATTGTGAAGCAGAAAAAAAACAATATTTTCTAAATGTTTGCAAATAAAAAGCTGAAAAGTGTCACATACATATGTATTCAGCCACCCAGAATTATTAATATTTTATAGAAAACTCCTTTCACTGCCTTTTAGGGTCTTTTTCTACCAGCTTGCACATGTAGAGACTGACCTTTCTGCCTTTGTTCTTGAACGAAATAGCTCTAGCTCATTCAGACTGGATGAAATCTGTGAACACCCATTTTAAAGTCCGGCTGCAGATCTTCAGACTGGACGGTTCTAAGACATGAAATCATTCCATCGTTGCTCTGGCTGAACCTCTGCCCCAGTCTCAAGTCTTGTAAAGCCTACAACAGGTTTCCCTCCAGTATTGCTGTGTATTTAACTCCGTCCACTGACCCTTTTCCACTAGCACCTAGCAGCAAAACTCGACTCTACGCAGTTCTGGTGGTTTTCCATTACAATTGAGTAAGAGCTCTAGTGGGTGGGGTTGACGTGTATTTTGACAGCCTTAGAGTCCAAAACATAGTGCAACACAAACACAACATTGGAGGAGAAGGAAGCCATATTGAACATTCTTGTCAATCTGTGGCTCTGAGTGCGTTTTCACAAATGTTGGGTCAGATTATTGCAACCAGCCAATCAGTCGTGGTTTTCTGTGTTTTCAGTCTGACTCCCAGCGAAGTGGCTCTAAAAAAGGGGCCAGTATCACAGAACCATTACTGGTGGAAAACCAAGTTGAGAAGGTGCCACTGGAAAAGGGCCACATCTTCCCATCAATTCTGACCCAATTTCTGTCCCTGCTGAGGAAAAGCATGATGCTGTCACCACCATGTTTCACCCAGGGAATGTCCTGCTCCATGTCAGTTTCTCTCCACATGCAACATTTTGCATGAAAGGCATAAAAGTTCAACTTTGATCTCATCTGACTGAATATTTATTTCTTGTTTTTCAGTGTGTATTTAAATGGGATGTTTCTAGGCTTTCTTTCAGCAATCCCTTTCTTCTTGCAATTCTTCCATAAAAGCCAGATTTGTGGGGTGATCGACCAACAGATTGTTCCATCTGAGCTGTGGATTTCTGCAGTTCCTCAGGAGTTACCATGGGACTCTGAGCTGTTCTCTGTTTGATGCCGTTCTTGCTCAGCCTGATGGATGGATGTACTGCTCTCTGTGAAATGTTCAAAGCTTGGGATATGATTCAAAACTTAACCCTTTAAACTTATCCACAACTTTCTCCCTGGCCTGTCAGTTGTGTCCCTTGGCCTTCATGTTTTCTCACAGATGTTATACAAAAAAAAAAAACTTACACTGTTTTTCAAGTGGGAACCAAAACTGCAACATTTGTTACATTTTTAGCTGGTACAATTCACACTGTGTCAAACAATCCAAAACCCTTTGAAAAACCTGTTCCCCTCCTCACCTGTGGGGGCGCTGAACCAAGCACCACTGAAGAAAATGACACAAAAACCTTTGAAGAAGCCACTAAATGCAACTTCTTTCTTTATGAAACGTAAACAAATGGAGTGGCGTCGGATTTTAGAAGTGTATGATTTCTGTTTTGACTTTGACAGAAGACCATGAGCCATTTCTCTGTTTGGTTGTATTTACCCAGAATGCCCTGCATCATAGTCTGCGTCCTGCTTTTGGAGTGTAGCTCAATTAAAGTGGATCAAACAGGGCGATTAAAGCCGACTAAATAGGTCTGGTGCAAATGCAAAATAAAAGGGACCGAACACGCATGCAACATTTTTCAGATTTTATTTTTTAAGGTTTATTCTTAAAAATTTATTATTTTCTTTCCACTTCATTATCAAGGACTACTTTGTGTTGGTCTCCCAAATAAAATCACAGAAAATTCAGTAAAATTTGTGGCTGTAATCTGGAAAAATGCATCAAAGTTTAAAGGACAAGAACAATACTGAACGGTATTGTGTACAACATGCTCCTACCTTTTCTGCAACATGCATCTTATTCAAGTTTGAATAAATGTTTGAGGTCCTGCCTTGGTGACATTTTCAGGTCAACAAGGGCTTTAAATGATCATCCTCATTGCATTATATCCTTACTAATGAACCCTTATGCATGAATATCCTGCTTATCAAAGAATAAATGCATGTAAGCGTACACAGCAGAGTATCAAACATTTCAGAGAAAAACACGCTGCCTTCAACAGATAAGTGTGAAAATGGTCGTCTGTGGACATAATTCAAACACCCATATCAATATCAAACCATTGCTGACAATAACCTACACACTAATTATGCATGATGCTTAGGGCTGAGCAATGTTAAGGAAAGAAGACATTGCAAAATGACTTTTGTTCTCCCTGAGCTTCAGGATCTTGGTCACTTGTCCTACATCTGGGGTGGGCACAGATAAGTGGTCCGAATAAGTTGAACAATACCAAATATTACATAGAAAAAGATTTAATGGTGAAATCTGCCACTCAGTACATGATGCAGCTCTAATTTACAGTAATAACCCAGTTTTATGCAGTCTATCCATGCATTACTTACCCTGTTGTATCTAAATAACCTCAAATTAATTAGCCCTACAACAACTATAGCCATTCGTTCAGCCCACAGCTAAAGGACAGAATATATTTTCAACAACACTAAATAATTTCTCACTGACACTTGCTTTTATCTGACACTTCACACAGGAGCTAGTGTTAAAGCGGCCTCTGACCCCTGGTCTCCGGGGTCTGTCCTCCGTAGAACCATACATTAATCCATATATGAGGCAACCACTGAACTAACCTTTATCTGCAGCGTTTTGCTTTAAATAAAGTCCAGCAGAGCAGAGAGAGGCCGACTTAAATGATAAAAAGTTTTGATTATCTTACAGAGAACAGAGATTTTAATGTAATAACATAGATAACTATATCACACATTTAAGCATGAAGCATCCAGGTGCACAGGAGGAGCATCCTGGGTGAAGGTGGAGGTGAGCGCACCAAAAAGGCTCTAAAAATCTGAGGTGAAAGCTTTGAATGCAATGGAAATGTTTCACCTTTGAGTCACTGGAGCCACAGCGAAGATGATGCACATACTGACAGACAGACACAATCTCTGCGTGTAATCTGCGTGTTCAGATGAGAGAGAGAGGGAGAGAGAGAGGGGAGAAGCAGCGATGCAGATGCCGCTCCGCGGAAAGGAGGGTCTGCATACATTACCGTACAACAGTTGCTTACAGCTAGTTTGTCTTTGTGCTCCGATCGCGGTCTGCTCCGCAACATCTGAATCCATTCGCTCGGATGTAGGCCAGCGAATGCATGCAGAGGTCCGCGCACACGCCGTGGGCAGCAGACGAAAACAAAAAGTGGAGGCTGGGAATACCTCTGAGAGAGAGAAAGAGAGGGAGAGAGGGATGAAATAAGGGAGGAAAAACAGGCCACATTATTCTGTTGTGGCCCCCCTACTTCCATCCGGTCAGCCCCCTGTCCTGCTCAGCGGTTCCCAATGTCACAGCTGAAAAAAAAAAAAAAAAAGTGCACAAAAAGCCCACATGCACGCTGTGCCCGGGCAGTCGGTATAAATATCAGCACGGAAAAACTCTGGAGAGCTCCGCGTTGCTCCCTTCCTCCAGCATAATGGAAGGACCGGGCTCTCAGGTGACCGCTCCATCCGCAGGCAAACATGGACACTAACCGGGCAGGCGGCTCGCTGGCAAAACCAGCGAAGTGACGGGAGAGCCCTGCCAGAAGACCCCCACAATCTGTCACATCTGCGCCCGATAAGGTCAGTCAACATCCGAGCAAAGTCAAAACAAGAGACCGAAACGAGACGCGAACTAAACAACAACAACAACAAAGTAACACATGACAAACTAATGATTATTTCCACTGGCCAAAAAAGCACACAAACTGGACCAACTGGTAGGTAGGTGAGAAAAAGTAGTCCACTACAGAGGGGCAGCAGAGGGGTGACAACTTATTACCGGGTCCGGCTCGCTGCGTGTTTATCCCCGGCCGCCCTAATGCTGAAGTGCTCCAGCCTCTCTTATCGGCCCTTCACCGGACCGACTCACGGAGCCACTCCGGCGTTGAAAGGCATTCACCGAGCCTCTCCTCTCCGGGCCCCCCTTGTTTCTTCTTTCACTCTCTACCTCCAAAACTGAACCAATCTGGCGCTAATCGGCGAGCGAGCGAAAAGATGTCTAATGACACAAACAGTTACCAACCCGCTCGTCCAGATGGCAAGTGAAGCGACGTGCAGGCACGACTGTGGTGGATAGATACGGCCGTGTCCAGCCTTTCGCCCCGGCCGTCCGCGGCTGCTCACTGATCTCGACGGTTTTCGGCTCTAAAAGTCCGGGGTGGGGGGGCGGGAGTAAGGGAGGAGAAGAAGGGGAGGGTAGAGAGGGGGGGTCGTCAAGACAGTCCGTTCCGTATCTCCAGCCTCCAGTCTGGTGGGAGAGAGCGGAGGGAGGGAGAGGGGCAGGAGGGTGCGCGGCGACAGCATGGGAGATGTAGTGCTCGGCTCTCCACGCCCAGCGTTGGACGCTGGAGAGGCCGGGAGCGCTCGGAACTGCAGGTACCGGCATGCAACGCGCGCTCCAGCCGCTCAGGGGAATGGGGGATCGCGACCGAAGAGTGTAACGGTGCGCTAAACTGAAAAGGCTTATCGGGGCAACGAAGTAATGAAATGTGTGTGTGCGTGTGTGTGTTTTCTTCTTCTTTTTTAAATAAGCAACGCGGGGTTGCGATTATCACGGAGCGTCTGACTGAGTCAGCCCACGACAGGTCAATTAGCAGTCAGCTGGTGAAACGGGCTTTAATAAAACCCAGAGTGGCAGAGGTTTGGGTCTGCTGCTGGAGGACTAACATGAGGGAGCGAGAGGCCCTCCAGCTGCAGCCTGGCGGACGGAGGGGGATTTTAAAACATGTCTTCTTCAAAGAACCTCTGGTCTTCTGTGGCCATGCCATCTAACTTCACCAGTCTCTTTATGAGCTTTAGTTTCACATACATGGCCAACACAAGCAAATTTTAAATAATTTCTACTATATTTGCCTTGTGGATGTCATATCAGTAAAGTGATATATTGAGGACCAGAATTAGCCTTTTCCTTTTACCTCGTTCTTATTAAAATTGTTTTTTTCCCCTAATATAAATATACAGCACGGAACTGATTAAAAGTATCAAAAACATAAAATGCTTAGTTGCAAATTCACAAATTTGCATTGTCCCACAGAGATTCGGCTCAATTAAAATGAGATTTTCATTTTACTGAATCGAGCAGCTGACTTTGAGCCAATACAAAGACACTCAAAATAAGGCTGGGTATTATTTTGAATAAGATTTAAGTTTAATTAGAGAGAAAGCACTGCTTCTTACATTTTAACTCACCCACATGGGAAAACCCATCTTACTTGCTCCATTTTTAAAAAGTTGATCTCAAATTGACTTCTTGACAACTTGATTTTTGCTGAAGCCTCATGTAGTTTACATTATCAGTGAAAATAGTCCAAATAGACCCAAAAGATTATTCAAGGCACAACACTGATTGGAAGTAACAAAAACATCTCAACCTTCAGTCACAAATACAACAAACATTAAAAAAAGCTAAGCTCATGTTGGCTTTCTGGGAACTTTTGACTTTTAACTCGACATTATGATAAATCACTTCTGTATATCTGTACAAAGTGTTTCTGACTTAAACAAATCTATTCTTATAATCTTCTCTCCTTCATAAAATCCAGAGATGAGCTTCCTGTGCTTGTGTAAATCTCCATTGTTTTCAAATCAAAATAAACCGATCTGAGACCTTGTGAATCAGAAATAGAAACTGTTTCACATATGGCGATGGAAACTGCTAACAACTATTAACAATGACAATGAAGACGGTAATTAAACAGATTTTAAACTAGACATGGGTCGATTACAGATGTCAAGGTATACCGAGACTTTTTCATTCAAAACCTTTGAGCACAGAGTGAGAAATCGCTGCCCCTCCCCCACTAGTTGCTGCACTACTTATTGATGGCAGAAGGAGAACTGCTACAGTTTTTCCCTTTCAGGAAAGTAAAGTCAGCTGTTTAAGGAGTATTTGTAAGTATGTTTGCTTACAAAAAGGTACAGCTAGTCAATAAATGTTACAGATGTGGTTATCAGAGCTATGGTAGTCAAAATGTTAGATTATTTTAGCATCAGAGGAAATAATTGTTGATTTTGTTTGAAATGCTATATAATTCTGTTAACATGTTACGTCTATGCAGTGTAATCATTGTATTTTTACCTGAGAATCACATTCTGGCCCAAACATTTTTGAGACAATATGAATTGGAAAACCTAATGAGTGAAACCTACTGAAACAAATATTTCATGATAGAGACAGCGCCTCCCTCTCTCTCTCTCTCTCTCTCCCTCTGTGTTGTGCGTCTTCAGCTCTGACATTGCAGAGCAGTATGTCAAAATCACATTTCCTGTTACCATAAGGCTAGTTTAGGTTCTGGATTCAGTTAGGTGATTTTAACTCCAGTTTGCACAGTCAGAATAATCCTAGTTTAGATTCTCATATTTCTGTGCTCGCATCATGACAGGTAAGTCAATGGAAAACGACAAGATCCCCCCACCCCCTAAAGATAAACAGCCACAGGTCATTCAGCGCTCTTACTCCATAATCACATTTTGGCACAATAGTTAAGCGGTGCAGGGAACTGCGCTGTAATTAGGCCACTTGGTCTTACCTGAATCCAGAGAGCAGAGCAGGCCTGCTGCTTTGCACGGGGGATCCACTCCTTTAGCAACAAATATCTGACTTTTCTAAACTCCAGCCTGGTGCCTGGTGGGGAAATAACCGCCCAAAACGGCCGGGCTGAAGCCGCCGTGTGGTGGGAGGAATTAGTGTGGCTGCTGCCGCCGTGCAGGACAACGACCCTGTCCACAAACTACTTCGCTGCTCCGCCGTGCAGGAGACTCCAGCTTGCCCTTCGCCATTCGCCCAGCAATGGCTGCGTGTAATCGGACAAATCGCTGACAGGCGGCCAGATGGGAAATCGGCAAAACAAATTCAAGCGGCCGATCAGTGAGGAGGGAAACGCCGTAGAGAGCCGTAACAGTCACACAAAGTGGGCAGCTGACACATCGCATTGTGTCTGAGCCTGGGGGAGCGGGCTGGGGAGGGGGGCAACCCGGAGACCCGAACCTCCGCGCAGGAGCTCCGGATGAAATCCCCCGGCTGCGACCGGCTGTTTTCTTTCACAGACTCCACACCGGATGTGTGAAGCTGGGAGTTTTTTTTAATTTTTTCATTTCAAAACTTGTTATCCACGCCATTATTGTAAATCAGGGATGTGGTATTCCGCACAAGCGACGATGGCAGCTGCGATGCCACGGATGAATGCACTTTGTTTATGTTCAAAGGCCTGTTTTTATTTTGTTCAAAGTGTGTCGTCTTCAAAGTGGGCTCACATGCTCATCTAAGTGCTAGTCATATCGGAGATTATCGACCCTATTTAGGCCGCCATGCTTCACGGCGAGGAGGATGTCCCGTCTAAGTTGGTGCTTCACCTGGTCAATAATGTCGAGGCTGCGGGGAAGTCAGGACACGCAAACCCACAACAATGCCCTTCCATCTTGGTAGAAGTGATCAATTATTCCACAGTAAGCTACAGGAAGGACAGCAGCCGCTCACAGAAACAGTCCAGAGTGATGTTATCCTCCAGGTTAATGGATGGCCCTGTGTGCTATGTTGTGTTAAATCTATCTCCGAAATGTTCAAATCGCATCTACGGGGGGCTAAACTGTGTCAGGATCTGGATTTTACCCCGCACCCGGCACGCATGGACGGCACTTCCACGGATGTCATCCCCACAACTTGGCTGTCCGTGTACATGTGACACGATCCCGCATTTAATGCCGCGGGATAACAGCGAAACATCACGCCAACTACTGTGGCTCCTTCGAGACACAAACCGGGAGGGGAAACGCAAATATCCAGGTCAAAGTTTGGCAGAGTTTTACTCGCCCTCGGCTGCGTTGTGCAATGCCCCCTTTAATGCCCCCTGCTCGCCCGTAACGCCTTTGTTATTAGTAATCGCATGGTATTGCACCGTCTTACCTTGCGCTCCGAGCCGTCGACAGCCTCAAAGCCCGCACACAGCGCAACAAGCGGCCGCCGCCGTCGCCCGGGCTTCGGTGAGGGGCCACGGGTGGGATTTTTGAAGCAGAATGAATACAGTAAGCAATTTTGGCTTGTCCTCGCGATCTTCCCTTATTGCCAGTTTTCGGTCTGCAGCAGCTGGAGATGAAAATCGCGCACCCTGGGTCCTAGCGCCGGGATAAGCCCTACAGGTGAATAACAGGCAAGGCTGGCTGCTCGCTGGGTCTCAGCCTTTCATTTTAGAGCCTTCTGCTGCTTTCTCCTACATTATCTGACTGAAATGTAACGCAAAAGCAACCGGAATAAAGCGAAATGTTATTCTGAATAAGCAATGATTTGATTTGAACACACAGGCCACATTTAACTTTCGTGATAATGAGGACTGGAAACGCTTGCTTCTGCCATTTTAACTCACAAACAGGTGTGAACACAGCACCTTAACTTCCCCTTATTGACTCCAGCTAATACACAGAGCTTATTTAAGGAGAACAGGTCTTGTTTATGAAAGTACTCACATTTTATCTTATTGCAACCACAAAACACAACATGTTTGATTGTGATTTTATGACAGACAACACAAAGGAGTACAAAAGTAGGATGGGGAGTCAGAAGTCAGATCACACATTGTTGTCACTTTTATAACAAACAGAAATCTGGAAAGTGTGGTGTGCTTATATATTCACCTAGCCTGGTGAAAGTCAGCTCCTAGCTCCTATTTGGATCTAGACTTTCAGCCACCGAGAAAATGATTGCTTACTCGGATTAGATTCTGTCTATTCTGTTGAAGCTTTAAATTTTACTCAATGGCTAACATTTGGCCATAACGTATGTAATGCACCAGTTCGACTGCAAACAGCCATCCTTTGCTGCCTTCAACTGCTTCCTCCCACATTATCTGACTGGAATGTAACTCCAAAAACAACAGAGATGTTGTTTTGGCAAGATGTTATTCTTAACCATCCTTTGCTGGTTGTTTCCATGCTTTGCTGGTTCCATCCTTCGAGGACAGAGGTGCCGAGCCGAACAAGCCGATTGTTGATGTTAATTCAGTATTTTGGAAGCGTGGCCAACATGGCATCATTCACTTCCTCCAATGCTGTTTCCTAAATTACAGGCAGACTACAATTCTAAAACAGCTCAGAAAATAAATGTCATCATTCACAAGCTTTTCTTTCTGTTCACTGATTGGTTGAAAGTCTACCAGAGAAATCAAGTTCAATAGGAGAAATACCAAAGAGGACATGATAATTGAGCAGAATTGAACGTAGGAAGTTATTGGCCAGGCTAATATTGACCCTTTTTAATAAAAAAAAAAACCCTTTAAATAAAGTCCAGTGGAAGTAAATGCCCCTAAAAGTCACCTATTTAATACAATATCAGCGGCTCTGTGAAACCTTCAGCAAACAAAGATCATGAAGACCAAAGGACACACAGGTCAGAGATAAAGTTGTAGAAAAATATGGCTTGTCATAAAATTGCACTGTATGCCAGAAATGGTGCCAACAAACTTTAATCTTTGATTTCAGTGCTTTTTTCCTGTGAGTCCCAGATTCACGGATGTAGATTCAATTCAAAACACCCAGAAGAAGGCATGGTACTGTTCTAAATGAGCACGTTTTTACGTTTAACTTACAGATTCCATCTTGACTTTGATATTAATAACGACTGAAAACATTGCTTCTGACACTTCAACTCACACACAGGTGAAAATAAAACATAATTAAACCTCTCCAGTTAAAACAAAGAGTTGCTGTGAAATCAACTAGTTTAAATTGAATGGATGGATGGACTTTGCTTTGGGCAGTGGTACGTAATGTTGGAACAGAAAGAGGTCATCTCCAAACTGATCTTTCAAAGTAATCATTAAATTGTAAGAAATATCTTGGTGTGCTGCACCATTATGGTGTCTTTAATTAAGAGAATCCAACTTCTGAAAAAAAGAGCCACATCAACTTTCTACTTGGCACACTGCAGCCAGGCAGGTACGTTTCTCCTGGCTAACGCTAAAGCCAAACGCTGAGCTGCAGACTGGATTTAGTGAAGTGAGGATGCGATGCAGCTGCTCAGAAACAGAAACTTATTCCATCAAGCTTTCTATGCTTCATTGTTCAGATCCTATGAAGGGCATATAAAGACTGGAGCTCTGCAGCTTGTTGGTGACCTCTGCACACTGTGTCGCGACCCTGGGGCTTTTGTGTTATAATAATTTTTTGTGATTTATTTATGTTCAATAGGTCTTGCCATATTCTGTTCAGTTTTCTGTATTCATTAAAGCTCTGTGGTGTTGCCATATTAGTTCACTCCTTTCTGTTTAGTTTCTTAGTACTTGTGTTTTGCTGCTTTTACATTCTAATTTATTTTCTCAGATTTGTAAATTCATTAATTGTTAGTTCTACTCCCTCTGTGTTAATTAGTCTTCCTCCCACAGCTGCGCCCCGTTTCCCCTGATCATCTCTTCTGGTTCTCTTGTCATTTTCCACCCGTCTCAGTATTTTACCTCCTGGTTTTTCGATGCTCTTTGTTGGATTCTTACGTTCCTCCACCGCTATTTTATGACCTGTTCTCATTGTGCTTCTGTTGTAAGCTTTGTCATTTTATTATAAAAATGTTCACAATGATCCTCGAAGCCTCTTTAGTCTGCATCTTGGTCCAGCTTCAACGACAGAAAACGTGACAATGTGTGCCTCAGCATCCGCTGACCTGACTCCGGATGCCACTTTGTGGCTGAGTTGCTGTCATTCTCAAACGCTTTCACTTTGGAATATTTAGTAGCGAAGAAATATCCTGGCAGGACCTTTTGCTACAGTTAACATATTATCAGGATACTTTTTCTGAAAGTGACTCATTCTTTTACAAAATGTTTGTAGAAGCAGCTTGTAAGCCCAGGTGCTGGAGTTTATACGACTGTGGCCATGGAAGTGATTTGAATGTAGGAATTCATTGATTTGGATGAGTGAACAAATACATTTGTCAATGTAGTGCAATTTCTGTGTATGTCTAGTTTTTTTTACAGTGAGTTTTTTGGGATCAACTCTTAGCTTTACTTCTCAAATTTCTGTGCAAACTTCAAGAGTTAACTCAATCCTATGGGATAACATTCTTCCCCCTAAAGATAAACAGCCAAAGGTTATTTATGGTAGTTCTATGACTCCATAATCACATTTTGGGATAGTAGTTAAAAGTATTATCACCATGCTGAAATTACAACAAACACCAGCTTATGATTTACTGTTGTTCTCATGTAAATTTTATGTTTCTAGCTATTTTTGACATCTAACAATAAAGATTTACTGTAAATTAAACACCTGTGTGATCCAAACATGAAACGCACTTTGTCACCTGAGGCAGAGGCACTCATGGTGCTTATAAAGTCAGGTGAACATGGTTGTCTCTGTAGGTTCCTGGGCATGTTAGGTGAAACAAGCAGCTGGCAGCCTTTAAATGTCTGGACAGTAGTCACTTTTTCCACATTTTGTTGTGTTAAATTCTTATTTCAAATTTTATCAAAAATAATCTCTTTCCTTAAAATTCTATACATAAATACTCAATTATGACAAAAAATGTTAAAATTTTTTTTGTAAATTTATAAAAAACTAGAATACCAAGAAATCAGATGTACATAAATATTGTCAGCCTTTGCCATGAAGATCTAAAATGAACTGTGTCCACTAGTCAAACTTGGGATGTTTCTACTGCTTAAATGGAGTCCACCTATGGTAAATTGAGCCGACTGGACTTGATTTGGAAAGGCGCACACCTATCTCTACGAGGTCCTACAGTTGACAGTGCAGGTCAGAGGTCAAACACTAAGCATGAACTCAAAGGGATTGTCTGTAATGAGCTCTGAGACAGGATTGTCTTGAGGTTCAAATCTGGGGAAACATTTCTGCTGCTTTGAAGGTCCCAGTGAGTTCAGTGGCCTCCATTATCGGTAAATGGAAGAAGTTTGGTACCAGTAGGACTCTTCCGGAAGCTGGCTGGCTGTCTAAACTGAGCGATTAGAGAAGAAAGGTCTTAGTCACTGAGGTGACAAGAACCTGATGGTCACTCTGTCCGAGCTCCAGAGAGGATAACCTCCCAGAAGGACAACTATCGTCTGGCCTGTAAGGTAGAGCGGTCAGACAAAAACAATCCTTCATAAACATGGTAACCCATCTGGAGTTTACCAAAAGGCTTCTGAAGGACTCTCAGACCAAGAGAAACTACATTTTCTGATTTGTTGAGACAAAGGATTGAACTGTTTGGTGTGAATGCCAGGCGTCATATTTGGAGGAAACCAGGTACGCCTCATCACCGTCTCTACAGTGAAGCATGGTGGTGTGAGCATCATACTATGGGGATGTTTGCAGCAGCAGGCACTGGCAGACTGACATTGTGGCATCATATTCAAACCCTGCACTTAGGTGTCAAAGAAAATCTTTTGCTTTCTAGTTCAGTTTATAAAAATAAAATAAAAAACTTATATGGTTTTGCTGTGTGATGCCTTACTAACTTTATAAAAATTTGTCTTATGATCTCAATTTAATTGTTACTTTTATTTGTTTCTTCATCTGTTTTATGAAATGTATTTTACCAATAAACCTGGCTTGTCTAATTAATCACAGCAAATTCAGGACAAACAACACCTTCCAGGTTCTTGATGTAGATGTTTGAAGTCAAAGTTTCTTGTTTGGATTTTTTTTCTTCTATAATAATAATAATAATAATAATAATAATAATAAGCATCTTCACTTAAAAACTGCAATTTGTGTTTACTTTTGTCATCTTCGACTACTGTCTTAATTGGTTTGATGTTCTGAAACACTTAAGTGTGACAAATAATGGAAATCAGGAAGCGGAAACACTTTTTCACTCCACGTTATGTGAGTGTTTTTTCTGTGGAGGGGGATTTCTGCAGTCTGAACACAGTGAGTAAACAGTACATGTGCACTGATATCTGTGGGACATCTCTGTATATTATACATCCTGTATTCAACAAGGGAATATATTCTAAATTTTGTTATACAATATTTTTAATAATACACTAGAAGAGACGTGTCAGTGTGAGTTTACTATAAAGGAGGCTGTGGGCATGAGCAAGATAGTCTCTGTATTTCCTGTGTGAATAAAATATTGATGTTTAGGGTTCAGTTTTCAAACAGCTGCTGAATTTTGAGAGTTCAAAATAGTCTGCAGCGAGCTAAGGCATCTGGTGGAAAAACTAAAAAATATGAGAGTTTCATAACATGATATCGCTGTCAACAAACAAATCTGAGATAAAAAGAAATATTTAGCACAGACGACTCCTGCAGCATTATACATTTGTGTGTATAATAAGTCTGCATTGAGATGGGTGTAAATATAGTTCTCTTCAAATGACACAGAAGGCCGAAAAGAAGAAAATAAAGAGATGCTCTAAAAGTATAAAATGGATTTTTCTACCAGACATCATTGTCCATCTAAACTGACAGGCTAGACAAGGAGAACATTCATCAGAGCAGCAACAAAGAGGCAGTTCAGGTGGGAAAATCTGTTGACAAGACAACCATTAGCTGTAGACTAAATAAATTCAGCCTTTGTGGAAGAATGGTAAGAAGAAAGCCACTGTCGAAAGAAAGTCATGACTTGTAACTTGCATCTGTCATGAAGGGGCCGCAGCAAATACATGCAACGTGGTCTTGTCAAATTCAAACTTTCCAGATTTAATTCAAAACTAACTGAACATCATCCTGAACACAGCATCTCCAAGGTGGAACATTGGTTAGCAGCATCATGTGATGCTTTTCCTCCAATAGGAACAGGAGAAGCTGGTTAGAGAGGATGAATGAATCTAAACTCAGAACAATCCAGGAGGGAAACCTGGTAGAGAGAGGTTCACCTTCCAGAAGGACAAAATGCCGTAAACATGAACCCAGAGCTACAATGAGGGTCAAAACTTTTATGGTAGAATGACCCAGTCAAAGTCCAGGTCTGAGTCCAAGTCAGAATACGAGGCGAGACTTGAAAATTGTCCATCACATAAACAATCTGGTTGAGCTTGATGTATTTTTCAAAAATAAATGGGCAGAAAATTCAGTCTAAATGTGTAAAGCTGTTGAAGACATTTCTAAAAGTACTTTGGTTGGGTCAAGTGGTGTCCAAAGTATCCACTGTCCTTTCTTGCTCTGCAGAGAGGTTTGACTGACAGACCGGTCCACCAGGTCATGTCTGTATGTTGGCAGTTAACAATTGTCATCCCACTGTTACCAACTCAGTCATTTTCTTGCTATATTTAGCAACATTTCAGACAAAATAAATTGGTATCGGCCAAAATCCGAATGTCAAGTTTCTTTTTTTAAGATTTTAAGGCTCAAGTGGCCTTTATTTGATAGTGTATTGACAGGAAAGTGGGTAATGAGAGAAGGGGGAAGACATGGAGCAAAGGTCACCAGGCGAGGAATCAAACCTGCAACAGCCACATCGAGGACTAAGGCCTCCTTATGTGGGTTGTGCTGAACCCCTGCGCCACCACAGCACCCTGATGTCAGGCTTCTTAAAGATTGGTGATCGGCCAGAAAACTGCAATCGGTGCACTCCTATACTAACTTGAGGTTTCATAAATGTTTTGCAAAACATCTCTAAAACTGTGTTTCCTTTCATGAATGTGTTGGTCTCAATAAATATAAATACAATATACACAACTTTATTGAGGCAACGTATAAAATGTGAAATGTTGAGAAGACTTTTTCAAGGTAGTGTAAATGTATTTAAAATTTCACAGTCCTGTGTGTGTATTTTAGATTTTAGTCTGTTAAACTGACCAACAGGGTTTTTTGGGGGATTTTTGTAATTACTGCATTGGACATTGTGAAACTGCACCCACTGACAGGGGAAAACATCTACAACTACACTTGTTGAAAGGTATTGCAACTTTACTGCAATGATTACAATGTTAGATCAAATGGATAACAAAGTCGGCACACTGCTGACCCTGGATCAGTGGTCCAGATTACAAGCAGCCGCTTAGTGAGGAATGAAGTCATGCAGCCACTTTATCCTCTTCCGCTCACAGACTTGCTGCAGAAGAAGATGTTGAGGACTGCTGTCTACTTCAGTTGTCTTTAGCTAGCTTTAATTAGCTAGTATTAGTTAGATATTATTTTTATTAATTATAGTCGTTTAGTTTTAGTATTTTCACACTATGGTTAACTTTCTTAGGAGCAGAATTAAATAACTATTTTATTGTGATTATCACTTGGTTAATGAATCCTCATCAGATACTATTTTCAGAAAATGTATTCAGTTATTGTTGAACAACCAGCTAAATCTGGTGTTTTCTACCAACTTTTGTTGTTATTTTGCAGACTAGTGTAAGTGCTGCCAGGAGGAGAATGCAGAGCCGTAATTTGCCGACAGCTGACGTAAACGTCTTGTGTGGTGAGAAATGAAAGACGGAAGTATTGAACAAAGCAACTTGCAATAACTGTTTTTCCAAGTTATTTTTGCCAGTGTAATAGGTTTGCACCGATTGCAGTTTTCTGGCCGATCAATGATTACCAATCTTTAAAAAGCCCGAACAGCAGACTCCTGTTTAGGCCTATACCAATTTTTTTTTTGTCTGAAATGTTTCTAAATAGTAGCAAGAAAGTCGCTGAGTTGGCAAGAGTGGGGTGACTGTTGTTAACTGCAAATGTGCAGAAATGACCTGGTGGGCTGGTCTGTCAGTCAAACCTCTCTCACAGCAGAGCAGGAGAGGACAGTGGTTTGATGAGGTAGATAAGATCAGCTTCACATATGAGTATCAGCCACTCTCTGAAGTCAAAAAATTAAGGAAACGACTGGCTGATAAATCTGCCAGTCGATTTATACCATGGCTATTCTGTATCTACAGCATAGCCATGGTTTCTACTTGTTCAAGTCAAGCTAATTTGTCTGTAGAAGTAACACACCTAGTTGGGACTCATAGACAGCGGCCTTTCCAAAAGTTGAAAATAACTAGCTTAAAAACCGACCCAAACCTTCTCCCCCTTGGTGTGTTTGTTGATTTGATGAAATTGCTGACTTTGAATTTACATCAGATTCTTGCATCTCCAGTGTCTTCGGTTCTTCTTTGCAAAGCAGAATAGGCACGTTTATGCCGTGGAAGAAAATGTAGTCCTTGAAAAGTATTTTGTGTGCTTTAAGCCCTTCTAAGTTGCGGTCTAATGGTTGCTGAGCTGCAGTCGGCCTTCATTTGGGTCGGATATCTGCCTTGTTAGATCCTGAAACTCACCACAGCTGAAATTATTTGGGTTCTACCCCTTGACCTTCTCCTGAAAGCATCGAAACCCGCTGTCTTCCTTCATTCAACCACTGCAGGGATGAATTGTTGCAAGAGGCCTTGCTTGTGCAGCTTACAGTGCCACATTCAAAGACAGAAAGCCGTGTCGCCTTGGCTATCAGAGGAGGGCATGACAGTGTGAATCCCTGACAGAAAATTACTTTAAAATCCAGATTTTTGTGAAGATTTGAACTATTCAAGGCTGATCAGCTGAAGAGCAGCATGTTGGAGTTCATAATTTTTCTTAGTTTCTTCCTGCTGCAGAAAATGTGATCTCTTGAAATTTCTTGTCCAGCTTTAACATTTTGGTCAGGACTGTAAAACTACCCGGTTCCAATGTGTCTGTGTGAGGTATCCTTTGTGTCTAGAACCTTTACTCCCTGTTTCGACTGACTGTTGGACAATTTGGCCACGGCCTGACAACAATGCCGATCCACTGGGGAAGCCATTAAGTAGCATTCTGGTGCCTGTTTCTGACATGCACCAGGGCTCTGAAACTGCACCAAATTACACTAAAATCACACCATTTCTTCTGGGTCCTTATGTGTTTTTGTCAGCGAGCCAATGAAGGGAACAGTAGTACAATCATTTTCTGATGTTTTATGAATGAAATTAAGAAATCAAGCAGTTCTCCGGATCAAAACAATATACCAATGCGGCAACGCAGCTGATCCAATCTCAAAAATTTGAATTTATAAAGATGCATTCACCTGCTGAAGGCTTTTAGATAATCTAGCACTAAACCAGCAGCTGGTGAAATAATATCTTCAGTAATGAGAACTTTTCCTGTCTTCTCATTCCATAATTTGGTCCAAAGGCTTGTAAATTTACTTCTAAACAACAAAAAAGTGAATTTAAATCTGAAAAAATGTGACTTAAGCATCATCCAAAAATCTTAACATTTTAAAAGAGGAGGCATGCATTGCTACAGGGCTCATGAATCACATAGGCTGGAGGTATTTTGTTGGAACAATGGAAGAATTCCTCCAAACATGGGCTGGAGGATTTTAGCATTTTCCAAAAACTTGATTAACCTGTTCTAGATATTGACTCTGCATTTTGTTTGATAATCGGTACCTTCTGTTGTCATTTGAAATATCAAAAACAGGGTTCTAATTACATGATGTTTTATTTAACTTTTCTGAGTAGCAAGAACTTAAGATGTGTTCAATATTTTCTTTTTGCATTTTGCATCGCTGTATTTTTTGACTAATTTGAAAATTTTCAGAAAGTAATGAGCACATGATGAATTCTGACTCTCCCCACATATGATTTTATCTAATAATCCTACCTGCAGTGCCGGAGCCTGGATCAGTGAAAATCTGTCCGGCTCTCAAGGTCTGCCATTGTACGCCATATGATAAATAGATGAAGCTGTCATCCCCATATTCTTGAACAAAGCCTTTCCGCCCTTCACTGGAGTGAACATGGCTAAAAATGAGAGAATTAGACTCAGAAGTTCGACAGGTAGAATCAAGAAGTGGATGAAAGAAAATAGTTTGATGTTTAATTAGTTTGATAGTCCAGCTACACTAGAATTATCACTTAAGGTTGATCTGCAACAAGAAAACAAAGACGGACAGAACTTCTTGTAAGATCGGGACGGTTGATTGATTGAGATATTTTTGATGTGCACCTCAGTCAATGACAAAAACACTAAATTTCCAAAATGTCCATACATTCACATGTAAAAGCACAAATAAATCTCTTAATTCAAAGGCTCAGAAATGTCAAGCAAGAAGATATTCTTTTAGACTTTCATACAGTTTAGAGTCATTTTGATAAAATCCTAGTCAAAGTCCTGGAGTCACAAGAGTTTATTGAACATTCATGTCACAAAAAACATGCGCTACCTCCTCCACACATGTGTACTGCCTGTCAGCTGGCTAAAAGAGGGATAATACATTACATTTTTGCTTTCAACAAAGATAAAATTTGACTATTTGGAAAAAATTGCACTCACAAAATACTTGGCGTTTAACCTAAATTATTACCACGTAATAATCCTATTACCAGAAACAGAGCACTGTACTTAACTCCAAACTATAAATATGCCTTAAAAGACAGAAAAACAAAAATATGACTGAAGATCAATTAAATGCAATGAAAGCAATTAAAACAAACAAGGCCAAATTAAGCCTTGTTGACACTGAAAAAATTAAATAAAAATGCATTTGAAGATTATTTTAAGATTATTTTAAGGAGGCAACAAATACTGCTGTAGCCTGTAGCCACTAAGATGTGGCTTTCTGCTGCTGCTGCTTCACTCTATTGAGTTTATCTGTGATTGTACAGTTTGGTGTTAGTTGATGTGATGGCAGTGATGTATGTTTGTGCTTGCATGTTCTGCAGAGCAGGAACCTGCTGGAAAATTGTATTTGTTCTGAGTCAGGCCAGATTACTTTTTAATCTTTCCTTGTTTTATTTTTTTTAAATAAAACAAATAAATAAAAATGAGCTCTGCCATTTCTGAGAAGGGTGCTTATTTATCCTGTCAGTTATGGCAGAAACTTGTTTGTGGCAGCAAAAAAACATGTGGGTTCTAGTTTACACATGTATATATGCACCCAGGGCTGGATTTAGAAGGATGTGGGCCCCTGGGCTGGGGCCAGTTTTGGTGCCCTATCCACTAAGGAAAATATATTCTATTAAAGTAAATTACAGTAAATTAATACATACTTTTCATGTGACATCACACTTTCAGGAACTTTGTAGCTGGAAGCCATCTTGGTAGGTATCTGTAACTAACTGTCATGACAGTTGCTATGGAGTTGCTATGACAACAATAAACAAGACACAATCTTAGAGCTAGCCCTCGCCTAGTTCCATCTCATTTATAAACAATATAAGTACATTACAACTATTACTCGATTACTAAATTTTTGAGTACTCTTCTTTAATTTTGCTGGTCTCAAAGCCAAAGCTTATCTATGCTTTGCGTTTCGCTTGCCTACCAAGATGGCGGTTAAGTGGCGTGGCTCACTTCCGGTTCAGACTTGTGGGACAATAACTCCATGTTGTTCCCAAAGAAATTGACTGTTACTTCAGAATTATCCAATACGTCAATACACTATCTATATTCATAAAAATAACAAAATATTAATAGAACTAAAAAAGAAAAATAAGGAAATAAAAATCCTTGTGTCCCTCTCAAAAATCGGAGCCCTCTGCTACTGTCCCTGTAAGCCCTTTCTCCAGTCTGGCCCAGCAACTCCACAACATAGATGGTTGAACTTGACCACATGTGGATCAGAAATAATATAATATAAATCTAAACTCTAAACCTAATTGGGTTTTTTCTAGTCTTTTAAGTAGATTGTTATATAATCATTCCACCCTGAGAAAGACCAGCTGATTAACAGATCCAAATTAACATGGCATTCATAGTGATGATGGGCGGATGTACATTTCTTCACTGCGAATAAGACTCTTTCTGTCAAACTTGATCACTGTAAATGTTCCTGCTAAATATGCGATCTTTATCTCCGCGACATGTCCGTATTTTTCACACAACACATCAGTGTCCCACATTCACATGACATCATAAGCTGGCGAGGTGCAGCAGCAGCAGCAGCGAGCCATTTCCTTCAGTTTGACCGTCCACACACTAATCACGCACCATACCAGCAGGACACGCAAAAACAGCTTTGTTCCGGACGCTAATCTCGACTAGCTGCCCGTGCGAGTCGGCGGAAGACGAGAAAAGAAATAGGGACAAATTAAGGGGATTCGCTCCACTCCGTGTTTATAGTTCACAAGCTGCAGCCCAGGGTGATCAGAGACAAAAGCTAACCGTCCCAACACGAATCGACCCTCAACTGGACGTAAACAGGGGCAGCCGAAAGTAAGCAGGCGAGCGAGCTGGGACTGAGGCAGCGCAGCGGCAGCGTGGAGGACACCGTGACTTTCCGCTCTGTCATTCCCAAACGTTGTCACAAACAACCGCGCTCTGCAATACACGCGTAACTGCGCATTCGTCTGGCGTCATGTTATATGCCGAGTCCAGGCGCTCGCGAAGCCAGTTGGTTCCATAGTGTAGCGGTTATCACGTCTGCTTTACACGCAGAAGGTCCTGGGTTCGAGCCCCAGTGGAACCAAGCGGACATTTTTTTTTCACTCCGTCAGAAAAGAAGCGAAAATTAATTATTACCGGCTATAGGTCAAAATTCAAACGCGTACATACCTGATAAAAACGTACAGTTCAAATGTTAAACTGCACGTGGGCTGTAAATTTTCTTCATGGTTTTCTGGATCTGGCTGATTTTCACAGCAGTTATTGTGGTTATTTTTTGTTTTTAGTGCTTCTGTTTCTAGTCTTTTCCCCCTCTTGTTGTGCCTGGTCGCAGCAGATGGCTGCCCTGCCTGAGTCTGGTTCTGCCAGGCATTCCTACCTGTTAAAACGGCGTTTATTCTCCCTTGTTGCCAAGGGATCGCTCAGAGGGAATTGCTGAATTTCTTTGCATTAAAAATGTCCTGGGGATACTTTCTGCTATATATTAGTGCAATATAAACACAGCCCTATTTTTAAACTATAATATTATTTTGGGGGGTGAATCATTTTTTCTACTTGTACACCTGAATTTCCTCACTGGAAGATATTTATACAATATTTTTCTGCTCTATTAACTACGGATATCTGAATTTGTGAGACAATAGAAACACAAACTTCTTGGCTCAATATTAACAGGAACCTGCTAGTTTTTGCTTTCTTTATCCACTAATTTAGAAACTATTTCTGGTCTGTTTGAAAGAAAAAGGCAAAAAAGACAAACTAGTGTCTGGAAAATATATTATTTCCATAAACATTTTGAAAGTGATTCAGGTTAACTATATATATTTGTCTGACTTCTCAAGAGAGTAATAAATTGAAAATCTTCTCAAATGTATTATTTATTGGTGTACAACTTCCTGATAAACAGTCAATGTCTCCAGAACTAATGTATTTATGTACAAACCCATTATAACTATAATGCAATTCGTTCTTTATGCAGAAGTCCTGAGTCAGCAGTCTTTTCTATAGATGTAAGTACACTTTACTGCAATTTTTAAAACTGCCCTGGAGCAAAAGCTTTTCAGAATCCAAATTGTTTTTTTATATGTAAATTTATGTACGGGGACATACTTTAAAAATTTGCAGAGTTTAAAAATCATTCAAATCTAAGCTCAAGTGTTCAGAAACATAAAAAACTGTTTGTAAAATCTAAGTACTTCCCTGGTTTCTCACTGGATTTAGGTGGGGGAAGTATCAGGTGTTGCTATTTAAATTGCTGATCATCAGCAAGGGTTGCCACCTCTGCTGGCAGGTGTCTGTTAACACGATGCAGTGAGGAAAACATCAGCGATGATGACCATAGAAAAGCACTAGTTGCTGACCATCATTCTGGCCAAAAAAAAAATATATATAGGTGCCACAGGAAAGAAACAGGAAGTAGCAGCAAAGAAAAAGCCAGCAAAGATTGCAAACAGCAACCTCAAAACCCACAGGCCTCAATTAGCATGTTAAATGTCAAATGAGAGAACAACACAATTAAGATAAGACTGTCAATCTGCCTTAGGTTTGGAAATATTAATCCCTGCAATTTTCTTTGAACAGATGAGACAAAGTAAATCTTTTTGGCAATACTACAGAATGCCATACTAAAAGGAAACCTATTATACCATGTAATCAATATGTCAACTATCAATTCCTCTGTATACCAATAAACCGAAAATCTGATGTCATCTGTCTGACCTTTGAATTCTGACACAAACTGGGTCATGAAACAGAACAATAATCCAAAACACAGCCACAAATTGAAATAAGTCAACAAATTGCAATGGCCCAGTCAAAGTCCAGACCTCAGCAGGATGGGAATGGTGTGGTAAGACATGCCTGTAAACCTCAGATAAGAGAAGCAATGTTGTAATAACTCCCCAATGGTGTGAGAAACTCATATTGTCAAAAATATTCATACCTCCTCACCTCCTTTTTCTTTTTTCTTTTTACAATGTTAATCTTCAATGTACTTCATTGAGATTATATGTGATGTCAGAAAAGTATAAAACATTTTTCACAAATAAAACTTTGAAAAGTGTGGCATGCACTTACTCATTCATCTGTCAAACTCAGTCAGACTGGTTGGAAAGTGTTTGTGAACTTTATTTTGTAGCCCATATCATCCTGTTACCAGTTTAATTTTGTAATTGCTTTAATTTAAAAAACTGCATTGTATCTATGCATTGGTGCGTTTTAGTTGTGTTAAATACAAATACAACTACAAACCACATTTTTCATATTTTTATTTGTAAAGAAAATCTAAACAAAATGTGTCCTTGTATCTTTCCTGTCACTTCACAACCATAAAATCCAAGATTGTAGTTATAATGTGGTGGAATGTTAAAAAGTTAAAGCGGTCTCAATATTTTGTAGTGTATTTCAACAAGAATAGATAAACTGATCTGAAATTAATGTGTTTTTTTTCTACAAATTCAATGTACATGTCTCGGTCTCTCTTTTATCAGCCTCCACAGGTGTTAACTGTTAACTAACTGCAACACCCTCCTGATATTTTAACGGCTACTGTTCACCAGATAACCGGCACATAAAAAGTATCAAAAATAAAACAATTACTGACCTAATCTTCTGCTCTGTTGCGGAAAAGCTGCATCTCCATCGTTCAGTTCACCTGGTTGACTTTTTAGGAAGGAAAACGTGACTTTGTAACCGTCCATCTCTCTGTTTCTATGCTGGGGGGTGGGGGGAAAGAAGGCAGCAACGGTTACCGTAGCAACAGCGCCATCTGTGTTTTAATGGAAAGTGACGACCGGTTGTCTTCGGCGTTGTTCGACGTTAATAACGGAATCAATTAAAACTCTCGGGGATCGGTTAGTGAAATTTTTCAAGAGGTCGAGAGAGGTCGCGCTGCTGGTGTTTGAGCGCGGCGCCTCTTCTAACAACCGGATGTTGTCTCCTGCTGACATCCTCCGGTGTTACGTTCATTGTGGTCCCCAAAATGGCGAACGTTGCTGCAGCTACCGTGGCCGCTGCTGCCGCAGCTGCCGCCGCGAACAGAGACCCAGCCGTGGATAGGTCACTACGATCCGTTTTCGGTGAGTTCAGCTTTAATAGAAGCGGTCAAAGCATGAAACAGTAAAAGTAATCAGCTGTTGAATGGAGACCTCCTAGCTTACACATACGGCCATGTAGCGGAGGGACAGAACTCGACGCTAATAAGCAAATAGCTTTGTAATTTGAAATGTTAGCTTCTTTTTGTTTTTATTCAATATTCTGTCATTTGAATTCTTATTTCAGTTGGAAACATTCCATATGAAGCCACAGAAGAGCAGTTGAAAGACATATTCTCCGAAGTTGGACTTGTTGTCAGCTTCAGGTAAGTAAAGGATAAACATTACCAGGATAAAAGTGCACATAATTGTCTCCATCAATTGTTTTTGATTAATACAAGTGCCTCTAAGTAAAGTAGAATATATCAGATAAGGTAGCTGATTTTTGTAAATCAATTGAATTAAGACGTGAATTTGTAATATTGCATACAAAAATGTCATATAATGCACAATCCTGGAGAACATTGTTGACCTAGCAGGAAGTTGGATGCAAGAAACAGGCCAGTATATGCTATTCAATATTTACTTCTGGGGGAGATTCAACAGGTGTGGAGTCAAACCTGAACATGGGCTACAACTCCTGCATTCCTTGGATTAAAACTATTCTGAAAAAGAAACATATCACTCTGTATATCACATGTGTCAAACTCAAGGCCCAGGGGCCAAATCCGGCCCGTCGTAACTTTCTACATGGCCCTCTAGACTCCAGATTACATCAATAATTCCCTCCAGTTTTTCACAAATCCACAAAACTCACATAAAATCGACAGATTCCCATATTTTTTTCTGATTTTACCTAAAAGTTTTTCAAACACATTTGGTTTAAGTGACTGTTGCCACAGCTTTACTTGATGTCAAGTTATATCTGTGACCGATACAGCGATTAATAAAAAGTCACCTTTAACATCATATACTAGCTCAAATACCGTTAAAATTTCTTACAAATATTTCTAGATTAGAACAACAAAATCTGTGATTTCGATTGCAGAAAAACCACAAAAACAATCACAAAATCCTGGTGGACTGGTCATTGGAAAAGATGTTCAATATTATTTAATTTTAAGAACCGCTTATTGAATGCTAAAACAGCTATTCATTGATAATTTAACAATTTAATGGGTTTTATCAGTACAATCTGGCACTACCGTCCCTTTAAGAACATTCACATTTTTGATATGGCACAAAATGAAACTGAGTTTGCCACCTCTGCTGTATATAATGAATCTAAATGAGGTTAAGTTTTTTTTTATTGAATTATTTAAACAAAAAAATCTTCTCTATGATGCTGTAGTTTATTGATATGTGTCATCCGTTGCTTCTTTTTATGATGTAGATGTTATTGTGAGTATATGTCCCTTGTTTTTCCTCAGGTTAGTGTATGACAGAGAGACAGGAAAGCCAAAAGGATATGGCTTCTGTGAATACCAGGACCAGGAAACGGCCCTCAGCGCCATGAGGAACCTGAATGGGAGAGAGTTCAGTGGTCGGGCTCTCAGAGTCGACAATGCAGCTAGTGAAAAAAATAAAGAAGAGCTCAAAAGTAAGTTACTGCATTAGTTAAAGCAAAGGAGATGTGGTTATAATTTCTGTCTGTGTATGAAGAAACCGTTCTTCCTTTTCTGCACAGGTCTGGGGACCGGAACCCCCATCATCGAGTCTCCTTTTGGAGACAGTGTGTCGCCAGAGGAGGCTCCAGAGTCCATCAGCAGAGCTGTGGCGAGTCTTCCACCTGAGCAGATGTTTGAGTTGATGAAACAAATGAAGGTAAGTTGGTTTACTGGATCTGTGTGACTGACTGTCCAAAATGTCACAGTTAATGCATAAAAAACTGAGCTTAAATGTAGAGAGAACTCTGCTGATGTAAGTCTGTAATTGTATGAAAGTTTGACTTGGAACCTGCATCTTTGTTTACCTCCTTTTGTGTATTTTGAAGCTTCCACCCAGTGTGTACTTTTTAACCTAATGTTTTATTTGTCTGATTTGTGAAATTTGATTTCTCTCCCCAGCTGTGTGTACAAAACAGCCCCCAGGAGGCGAGGAACATGCTGCTGCAGAACCCGCAGCTGGCCTACGCTCTGCTGCAGGCGCAGGTCGTGATGCGGATCGTTGACCCGGAGATCGCTTTGGTGAGAATTATTCGTGTCGATAAGCAATAAATCAGTTAATCGCATTATAAATTAAAATGAGCTCTATAATTTCCATTCGCATGATTTGTCGTTTTTCTCTTTTCTCTCTTTCTACCAAAAACTGAAAGTCTGGTGCTTTGGTCTCAACTAGCCCCTTTTTTCTGAAGGACAATTTTGTTTACATAGACTTCACAGAAACAACAAATAATTACATTTATTTGTTTTGTTATTTACTTTGGATATTTCAAACGCCTGTTTATTGATCTTTGAGAATGTGTTCTTGCATTATTATGCCATTCCAATTATAATACCTGAAAATGGTCTCGAAACAACAATATTATCGTTTATCGCAAAGAAAGAAAGACAAATAGGTTGTTCTTCATGGCAACATTTGGAATTGGATTTGGGTATTAAGATTTTGATGAAACTGCTTTTCATTTTTGTACAGAAAATGTTGCATCGTCAAACAGCTGTTCAGCCCCTGGTGTCCAGCAGTCAGGGTGGAGGAGCACCGCCTGTCAATCCTCCTGTTCAGCCCAATGTGCAGGTGTCTCAACCACAACCTGTGGTAAGATAAACGCCAACCCTCTCTCCAACTCCAGTCCTCACGAGTGACTATCCTGTAACTTATAAGGGCGTCCTTGCCCAAACACACTTGAATCTAATAAATGGCTCATTGCCAGATCTTTGCAGAGTTAAATGAGGAAATCCAGCCATTTGATTCAGGTGTGTTAGAAAAAGGATGCTTCCAAAAGTTACAGGATAGTTACTCTCAAGGACTGAAGTTGGAGACTCTGCTTCGATTTCTGAGATTCACATAAAATAAAAACATAAAGCAAGTTTTCACTGTCCTCAGGTGATTAAATAAATCACACATAATCACTATAAACTCTATAATTGTGTTTAATGAAGGTTGAAAATGAAAGAAAAATTAATTAAGACTGAAAGCAGGCAAACGCTTTACAGCAGGGGTGTCAAACTCCAGTCCTCAAGGGCCGGTATCCTGCAGTTTTTAGATGTGCCTTTGCTGCACCACACCTGAATAGAATAATTAGGTCATTAAGGCTCTGGAGAACTGATCTACACAAGGAGGAGGTAATTAAGACATTTCATTCCAGTGTTTTGTACCTGTGGTACATCTAAACACTGCAGGACAGCGGCCCTTGAGGACTGGAGTTTGACACCTGTGCTTTACAGGGTTAGTTTGGAGTGGGCATTTATTGCATTATTCATCATTATCATGAAAACGATCTTATAAGAAATTATTATTTTTACTATTTTTTTCCACCGGTTTGTTCCACAAGAGCATCTATGAATTTAAGCAAATTTGAAAATGTGATTAAATGCAGTTACTATGTGCAGTTTAAGTCACACTCTTTAAGCAGGTGTCGTCCTGAAGAAACATATTTCAAATGGGAATGTTTATCAAGAGCAGCATCTGTGTGTTTGTTGATATGAATGCTGCACCATGCATTCCACAACCATACAGATACCTAAAAAACAAGTAATAAAGTTTTTTTAATTGTAATTTTTATTGTTCTCACAATACTTCAACAAAATACAGCAGTAAAACTCTAACTCCATACCGCCCACCATATTAATCTGAGCTTTGTCTCTTTATCAGCCGGTCATGCATGTGAATGGAGCCCCTCAGATGATGCAGCCCTCCAACATGGGCGTCCCCAACATGCCTGGACCGGGCCCTGCACCAGGACCCGGACCAATCGGACCTCCAGGTAATCGCTATTTGTTTCTTATTTTACTCACTCGAGGCCATAGTAAGGATTGCATTGCATTGTGGGATGTGGTCGAGTAAATATGCTAATAAACAAAAGGTCATGCATCATTTTTGAAACATAAAATTCAGCTTTCAAGACGTAGTCTCAAAAGTATTTTCTATACTTCTCAGATTCGAATGTTAATAATACCCAGAAACATGCTGGTGGTGAGATTAAATTCTTCCCACTTTCTGCTCCCCCAACCAACACATCTGACCAGCAAACACACTGAACGTTCTGGTTTGTAGTGACTGGTTCTGGTTCGCCTGGAGTTTTCTTTATATGAAAAGAAAACTCAAAGAGAATCACAGAAAAAAAACGTCCAATTAAAAGTGAACAAACTCGACAGCTGATTTAGGCCAAAGTAAACAAACTATCGATCACCCAAATCACCTTAAAAATATGCGAGGCTTCCTTTTTAAAACTAACAAATCTAAAACTGTAACATTTTAGCATCAAAAAGTGTTGCACAAATGCAGTTAAATTATCATAAATTCAGAAAGTATACAGGCTTCAAAGAAAGTATTTAATATTGTTTACATTAAATCGGTTCTTTTCCTGTTTTTGGTCAGTGAGGATTACCAAGATTATGTCTATTTGCTAAATACCAAAATAATGCACATTTTACGTTGATATTTTTTTTATCTCTCTTCAGATTTGTAAGTTTATATGAATTTCTTATGCTTGGGGTTCTTCTTCATCTGGAAGTTCCTCTGTTGATGTTTTGAGATCTTGCCTCAGGTCTATTTCGAGGAGTCTCCCTGCAGACGAACCTTCAGGTTTCATAAAATTGCACCCAAAGTTAAATCTGAGTTGTGAAGGCCCACATTTTAATATATTTAGATTTAGATGTCATACATAGAGCAGGTGTTGAACTGAAGCACATCCACAAGTGTGTCTATTTTTAACTTATCAGAAGCTTAGGAAGTCGTGACATCATCACCATCTGTCTCATTATTCTGCTGTTTATCAAATAAATGTAGTTTGGTTTCCAACTGGCCACAAACAGGAAAGGTTATGTCTGATTTCTGAGGTTTCTCTGAGTTTCTGCGACGTGCGTTGAAATCCCTCCTGGGTTATGAAGATCAGGCGTCACATTTGGAGTTGATTTGAAATGCAGCGTGGATCTGTGCTGAGCTCGGTGGCAGCAGCGCCGGACGCCATGGAAGACGGCAGTCTGTGGTCGGAGGCAGAAATAAATCATCTGCGGACGTTTTGCATTAAATTATCTGTATAAGCAAAGCTAGAGTCACGCTCTTTAAAGTTTCCAAAGTATCGCCATAGAAACCTATGAGAAAATGGTTGAGATTAACACCCTGTTTTGAAGGTTGGGTTTGTAAAAAAAAATTTAAATAAGTTACAGACTGTAGCCCTCTGAAATGAGCTCCTCCACAGGCGTACATGAATAAAAAAATTTTTTAGAAGCGATAAATGATCCTGCAACCTCAGGAAGGTTAAAACTGATTCGATTGAAGTTCCCTTGATTTGGAAATTTGTCCCCCCACAGAGGCTTTGCCGTGGAGGTGACCGATGACTCCTCAGTATTTGGAGTTGAGCCTGAAACGTTAGATTTTTATTTAGAAGACTCAGGGAAGGATTTTTTTTATTTTAAAGAGCCAAGGAGCATTTTGTTTCTGGAAAACCCATGAAGGTAACAAACTTCCAAAGACGTCCTGAAATATGAATCTGTAAACATTTAAATGGGAAGTCGTTCAATTTAATTTTACAACAAAACGTTCCCTTTTTTCTGACAGCACATATTTCAGAATTAGGCTGAAACAATTGGATTAATAATGATGAATCGATTTTTGAAGTAATCGTCAACTAAATTAGTAACTGATTATTTATCAACATTTGGATTTAACATAAAAGAAAAAAATCTTCATCTGTAAAAATGTTCTACCCAGAACTTCTCTAGTGTTATAATTTTAGCTTCACCTGGCTCAAATTCTGTATGAATAAAACAAATCTTGTTTTAGGAACCTTTTTTTCCTATGAAATTATTGTTTAATTGAAAAAATAAACAGTTCAACTCTGCACTGCATTGATGTCAAGTCAAGCAGAAAGGACTGAGCTTTTCACATTTTGATGTTAGAAGTATTTTTTAGTTGTAGAATTTTTGCTATAAATGATCAAATGTTCACTAAAAGAATGCCGCTATTGCATTTTAGGTTTATTTTCTAATATGAAGCATTAATTTAGTTATTTATTTGAATCTTTTAATGTTTTTCTAATATTATCTAAAAAGGGTTAATTTGTTAAATGAAAAATCTGCAGAATGTGTAATTTTGTTTATCTGATTAATCATTTAATCGTCAGAATAATCAATAGAATAATCGTTAGTTGCAGCTCTAGTTTGAATACTTTCTAAATCTGATTTTTGCACCGGCCATGACTCACTACGACCACTAGGTGTCACCAGAGCCTCTGCTAATGTTCTCAGCTGGATCAGATTCGTTTCCTCTTCATTGTGTCGCTCAATGTCAGATATGAAAATTGATTCTTTCTTTTCTGCACGTTTGACACGTTTTCATTTGAAAGTGAAGCCTCCCTGTGTCTTTCTGTGTGCATGCATTGATGTGATTGGCCCCAAATTGCCGCTTCGCTGTCTTGAGTCCTGTGTCTCCTGTTCTTTTCACTTTAATGCTGGCTCAGGAAACCTACAGAATTCCCCCACAGGATCAGCCGGACCTGCCGCTCTCGAGCGGCCTCAAGGTATCACTGTCACCCCTCAGTCCCCCTGACAGCTCAGTAGACTCCGCAGGACAGACGCAGTCCACATGCAGGGCAATCTGTGGATTTCACTGTTTGATTTCCACTGTTTCTGCTTGCATGTCTGCTTCTCCCTAATGCCTTTCGCTGTCTCACTCTGCACCCTGAGAGCGATTATCAAGGCTGTTCATGAACTGAGAGTGAGAGTGCGATGATAACTGGTGCAGAAAATGCTGCGTCATGAAGGAGAGGCTGGGTATGAAAAGATACCGGGTCAGAAACTCAAGGGCTTTTGGATCAGTTTCACAATCATCCTCAACTATTTGTCTATAAAAGCAATATTATACTTTATAATTAGGCCTGTCACGATGACAAATTTTGCTGGGGGATAAATTGTCCGAGAAGTTATTGTAATAAATGATAATATTGTTGTTTTGAGACCATTTTCCAGTAGTGTAATAAATTATCAGAGATCAATAAACTTTGAATTCTAATGAATATTTAACAGTGAAACTGGAAGGTGTTTTAAATATCCAAAATAAATAAACAAAACACCAAAAACGACAAATAAAGTGAATTATGAAGTTCCTGTTAACAGAACTGTCCTTCAGAAAAAGGTCTAATTGAGATGAAAACACCAGACTGAAGATGTTTGTCATCCAGTTTTTGGTAGGAATAGAGAAAATAGAAAACAATAAATCATGCAAACAGGAATTATTGAACTCATTCAAATAATCATACGTCTTTTGTTTTTCTTTCTGAACATGGTTCTGCGAAATGATCCAAAATGCCAACATGCTGTGATTGGCTGACACAGGAAGATGTAGATTTGTTTTTAAGAAGTATGTTGTTTTTTTTCAGACAAATGTGATTTATTGAAGAAATTGAAGAGATTTTCTCATCATGAAATTCTCTTATTTCTGTCGGAATCAGAGATTTTTTTTTGGCTCATTTCCTTTTGCCACTTTTTGTAAAGACTTGACCTGCTGATGTCAACTGAGCTGATCTCTCTCACCTCTTTCTCGCTCGTTCACTTGATCTCTTGCTCCATTTTTCTCGCTCACACCTCTCTCATCTCTCTCTCTCTCTCTGTATGTCTGTCACTGTCTATCTCTCTGTCTTTGTTTCTTTCTAGCTCAGTCTATCTCTTTATCTGTCTTTCTTTGCCTCTATCTTTCTCTCTTTGTCTCTATCTTCTTTGTCTCTCTATCTTTCTTTGTCTCTCTATCTTTGTTTTTCTCTCTGTCTATCCTCAGGTAACCATGTGTTAAAGAGGGCAGTCAGCGTTGCCCAGCTCTGCAGTTAAATGTGATTCTATTATTATTTATAAATAAATACAGGGTGGTAGCCCAGCTGTCTGTACTACCTTATATTTGTGCATTTAGCATTGCTAGCTAAACATTAGCCTGTCTGTACAACTGCACTCTTCTAAAGGATAAAACCAAAGCCGCTTTGTTGGAAACTGTTCAGCTTCCTGTTATTTGCTGAAACTGTTTTAAGGAGAAGTTTCTAGAAGCTGCCTGCTCCTTTTTTAAACCTATTTCTGTTGCTTATAAAGCTGCAGCTTCTCCTCTCAGTTACAACTTCCACACTGAAGAGTTCAATCAGTGTGACCTGCTCCAGCTTATGCATGATGTTTAATTTTATTTTTAAAATTTCTGCCTCTCTGTCGACAGATCCAGGCCAATCAGTTTCCATGTTTGTGGTTTTTGAGACTCACTTTGCTGTTTGTCTATAAAAAAAACTTTTCCTTTTGTTGAGTATTTTAATTAAAATTGGATCATTTTGAAAAACCAGAGCAGGGATGTTGCAGAGTGAAAGGGCATTAAAAATAAATAATAATAATAAAATAGTTATTATTATCATAAAATATAATGATCAAGTGATAGCGATGATTGGCACATAAGGTTATCAGAGTTGGGTAGTAACTAGTTACATTTACTTGAGTGACTGTTTTGAAAAAAAATAATTATAAGAGTATTTTTACTACAGTTTGATTGATTTTATTATGAATTGAGTAAAAATTCTGGATTTTCTACCTACTGAATGAAAAACAAACATGTTTTAACCTAAAATTCACCAGACACAGACACACACCTGCAGTTTTTGTTAAAGTTTCATCATTTTTTAATTCAAATAAACTGATTGGGAGACATTTTCTTTTGCCTGATTTCATTATTTTTGTTACTAATTTCAATTATTGTCATTTTGGTTCTTAAAATTCCAAAATTTCCACTGAGCTTTTTGATTTGGTCTGTTTGATGATGTAATTCTTTAGATATTAAATGACTGATGTTTTGATCAGTTACTCAGTTCGTGAGTAGACTTTTTACCAAATACTTTTTTCTCCTAACAAATTTCTTTGATGGCTATTTTTTACTTTTCACTTGTGTAAAACTATGTTGAAGTAGTGCTACTCATAGTTGAGTACGTTACGCTTACACTGGATCTTCTTTAGTCTTTTGTTTTTGTCTAAATGCTTCTCTCTTTGAGAACAACGGTTCCAGACCAAAACAAAGAGCTTTTTCTTGTCCTGCACAGTTAATATTTTCCAGGATCTTACAGACGTGGTGGAGCATTTAAACATTAATCACTCTGAAAGGGGAAAACTACCGGCTGTTGTCGAACAGAAACACTCAGCCTGATTACATGTTATTTATAGGACGGCATTCGTTACATTTATGTGTGTTTGAGTTGGTCAAAGAGTGAAATCGGCCCAGATGTCCCGCAGTGGGACTTTTTGCTTTAGACTGGAGAATCCTGCAGGTCTTTCTGCCAGTCGCTGTCTGGAGCGAGCTGGTTTAACCCGACCCAAAACGGCTCGGGACTGACATTGAAGCCAACACCTTTTATAGGTGTGTGTGTCTGCCAGGAAATTCAGCCCACTCAGCGCTGCTAAAGAAAACACATGACGTGGTTTTTGGCTTTTGATTGATTTTTTTGTTTGTTTGTTGTTGTAGGACCGGGCGGTATCCCACCCAGAGGCCTGTTGGGCGACGGACCCAATGACCCCAGAGGAGGAACTCTGCTGTCTGTCACTGGAGAGGTCATCGACCCCAAGTAAGAAACATCAACAGCTGTTAGCAGGATTAACGCCACAGTACTGACCACTCCACTGGATAACGGCACCTCTCTGCTCCATTCCATCGTAAACTAACGAGAAGTCGTCTTTTTGTTCTGTTCATCTGGTTCTTCTGAGTCGGTCCAGCTTGTTTGGCTGGCTGAAAACAAAATGGAGTAGAGACGCGAATCTCAGTGTCAAACTATTCAGTCCCGACTTTTAGGGTTCGATTCAGAAGCAATCTTCAGATTTTGTTTAAATTTTAGCTACGTTCACGATTTCTGTGAACGTAGCCATACATTTGTTTTTGCGTGGTCGTTGAGATTACCAAATATATGCGACTTCCAAATGTATGTGATCTCCTGAAAGTGTCCCGCAGTTCTGGCCAAAATCGTAATCGGCAGGTCGGGCTTTTTAAAGATCGGTGCACCGATCGCTTGTTAAAGCCATCAATCTGTAAAGCGGTGATCAATCCTAAAAATGTAAATCTGGTTGAACTGTTTGTGTTTAGCCGGGGCTACATGGCCGCTCCGCCGCCTCACCAGGCTCCGCCCGTACATATACCTCAGATGGGAGGCGGGCCACAGATGGGAGGCGGACCACAGATGGGAGGCGGACCTCAGATGGGTGGCGGACCTCAGATGGGAGGCGGACCTCAGATGGGAGGCGGACCTCAGATGGGAGGCGGACCACAGATGGGAGGCGGACCACAGATGGGAGGCGGGCCGCCCGAAATGAGAGGCCCTCCGATGCCTGAGCCGCGGACCATGATGGTGGACCCGCGAGGGCCTCCGATGATGGAGCCGCGGGGACCGCCGATGGAACCCAGAGGTATGAGTCGGAGAAAAATGCGTTGTGGAAGATAATTTATCAGAATTATGTTTGTTACAGAGCTAAGATCAACTCCAGCTAGCAATGAATTAACAAAACAAAATAAAAACAAATCAGAGTTATAATTTTACAGCTGTAGACTGAGCTAGATGTTCCTTGAAAAGTCTTGAAATGTCTTAAATTCATTTAAAAAATGAGTTGGCCTTAAACATGTTATTCGCAGGTCTTAAATTTTGTTGTGACAGGAATATTTAATCTCATATTTTATGTAGTTTTCATTTTTTCTCGCGGGACTTCATTGTTACTCAAAGCTTTTTATCGCGGGCAGAATTCGTTGCTGTGTTCTGCTACTTGAGGCGGCTACGGCTACGGCTACCGCTAACTAGCTGCTAATATACTCTTTTGTTGCTAAGGGTAAAGCTAGCATATTTGACTTCCATCATGGCTAAGTGAAAATGTATTGCCAGCTGGCTGGACAATGTTCATCTTCGTCATTCCCAACCGATATGATTTGTTTGTTATTGATTTTCTTTTGCATTTCTGTTACAGGTCTTAAATTTAATTCACACGGTTCTGAAAATGTCTTGGATTTGAGTTTCAGCATCAAATTCTCCTAAAGCTCGTTACCTGTTTTCCTTCAGGCCGTGACCCAAGGGCGATGGACGCTCGCGGGCCAGTGGCGGGTCAGAGGGTTCCCATGGTGCCCGGGATGCAGGGCCCGGTCCCCCACGCCATGGGTCCAAACGTTCCTCCGCCTGCAAGACCGGTAACTGGGCGGAGCCTTAAATGTGTCTTCTGTTTGGTTAAAAGCATCTTCCAGCTGCTGAGACTTTCTGCATGTTTTAGCCTCCAACTCTGGGATGTCCAAAGTGTGGCCCGGGGGCCATCTGCGGCCCCTAGGTTTTTTTTGTGTGGCCCCCAACTGCAGTTTGAGAGTTTTAGAAATTTGACCCACCAGCACAGACTTTTGTGTACTGATAAATTAAAATCCTTCCACGACATGATAAAAGTATTTGCCTTTTAATAACCAAACTTGAATCGTAAGTTTGAAGTTTTCTTGAAAACAAAAATATGCACACAATTTTTTTTATTATCCAGTTACTGGATTTGTCGTTGATTAAAATGGACAAAAACTAATTTTCCAAGACAAGAAAATAGAATCTTCAAAATATGAATTTATTGGTAATTTTTCTCCTAATGAAACCTCATTTATGTTTAATCTACAATCATTTGTACGTCTTTTTCCTACAAATTTATACCGTATTTTTAAGTAATATATTGCATTTATTTTTAGCACAATAATAAAAATCACAATTAGTGGTATTATTTTCTTATCATATCTTGCATTTCTGACTTGACCATTGTGGCCCACGTAACAAAAAGTCTTTGAGAGTGATTTCTAATCGGTTCGACTTTTTAATATCTTTCTGTTTTTGTAAAATCCCATTTGTTAGTTTCTGACTGAATGTTGTTTCCCATCTAAAGCTGACTACAACAATCCACGACATTGACAAACAAATTCTTCCTGCCGCCGCCCCACAGGTGCCGCCCTGTGGAGTTGCCCATATCACCCACATCAGAAACCGTCACTGACTGAACTCGCTCCCCATTTCTTTTCTTAATTAAAACTTTCTCCTGACCTTGTCATCTTGTCGTATTAGTGTATCGAAGCTCTGTGTTTCTTTTACATATCAGGCGTTCATTTAAGATTTACCGCGTTATGTTGACACATTAGCAGCTAAACCAATTCTAGTTATTGTCAGTGAGCATCTATACCAGTGGTGTCAAACTCAGTTTCATTTTGGGAAAAATCTTAATGTTCTTAAAAGGCAGGTTTGCCAGAATGTATTGATAAAAACCCATCAAACTGTTAACATATTAATAAACAGTGATTGGATTTTGTGATTTTTCCAATCAAAATTTCAGATTTTATGAAGCCAAATTAGAAATATTTGTAAGAAATTTTGCATGTGCTAATGTATGATGTTAAATGTGACATTTCATTACTAGTCGAATTGATCACCGACTATAACTTGCCGTCAAGTAAGACTGAGGCAGCAGTCAGTTAAACCCAATGGTTTTGACCAATTTTGAGAAAAATTTTTAATAAAATCAGAAAAAATGTGGGGATTTGTTTTATTTCATGTGAATTTTGAGGAGTTGTGGAAAAATGGAGGGACTCATTGATGTAATTTGGAGTCTAAAGGGCCACATAAAAAAGCTACGGCGGGCCAGATTCGGCCCCCGGGCCTCGAGTTTGACACACGTGATCTATAAGGTGAAGGAAAATGCAAAAGAAGTGAGTGAACTGAGCTGAGGCTGTGTTGTTGTCCTGCAGGGTCCGGGTATTTCTGGCGTCCCGCCTTCAGGAGGAGGCTTCAGTCCCGGCCAGAATCAGGTCTCCACTCAGGATCAGGAGAAGGTGGGTTCATCAACGGCGCCGCCATTGTTTCCTGCCGGCGCCGCTTAACGCCGTCTCGTCTCTTCCAGGCCGCCCTCATCATGCAGGTGCTGCAGCTGACCCCAGAGCAGATCGCCATGCTGCCGCCGGAGCAGCGGCAGAGCATCCTCATCCTCAAGGAGCAGATTCAGAAAACCGCCTCCGGCGCTCCGTGATTCTCCCAGGTGGCGTTCCTCCTCGGCTTCCCGCCTGGAGCAGGAAGGAGTTTTCTGACCTTAACGATGTTTTCACTCGTTCCTGCTTCAGGAGCTGCCTGCTGAAACTGGCCGCTCTGCAAAAACACAAAATATTACCAAGTATTTTTATCTAGCTTCTAGCGAAAATGTCTCAGTGCACTTGAAATAAAAAAGAATATTTCACATTTTTCCCATAAGTGAATAACCTGCCAGTAGACCTGCTACTTTTTAATCAATATTAAGGAGTTATTTGCTAAAATGGTTCTTGTCAGTTTGATCTTATTTCAAGAATGCTCTAGAAACTAGATAACAGTACTTGGTAATGTTTTGTGTTTTTGCAGTGTAGGAGATCATTGCTTTGTTTTCTCTTTTTGTATGAAGAGCGTAGATTTGATCCAAATGTCTTCAGAAGATGGACACGTTTTTTGTTTTTTTCCTTTAAACCAAACTGTTGTAAAATCTCAAAACTGTTTTGTCAATAAAACTAAAGAAGTCACAAAATGCCTCCTTATTTTTAATTAAAAATATTTTAAATAAAAAATAAACTCTTACAGGAAGACATCTTTAATTTGCTACCTTGTTCCTTGTTTACCAGCCTTTGTTTCCAGTCAGGAAGAAGTGAATGTGAGATGGAAAACTTTTGTTTGGTTCCAGGAAACCACTTTCCTCAACAAGTAAGAGACATAATTTATTTGAAACACTTTGTTTCCTGTAACAGATATGTAAACTTTATTTTAATATTTACAGCTTTAAAACCACAACATATACAAAGCCTTAGCAGTCAGTAGAAAATGTATTTTTTTCTTAAAAGGAAAAGCTGCAAAGTTTTAAACAGTTTCTACATTTGGGTTTGAATTTACATAGTTCAGTTCAACATTAAAATCAGCCCATTATTATCCCAAATTAGCACAACCAGCTGCGTTTTTCAAAAATACACATCAAGTTAACAAACTGGCATTTTAGCTTCACACTTCATGGTAACAATGAAACTTATTGGAGCTGACTTCATGATTCATGATAACAAAGCCTGAGCTTTCCAGTGGATTTAAAAGTCAAACCCACCCGGCCGGTTCTGCAGCTGGGCGTGAATCTTTAAGGTCAGTAGCGATCTGTGAATTTCCTCCCCAACCAGAACCAGCCCTCAGTCACAGCTGTTGAACAGCAGTCGTTTTGTTCTTGGCTCAGAAATTCTCCTTGTTGAAGTAAAATTTGGTTTTGCGAGGATCCACGTCTGAGTATTTCCCGCATTTCTTCTCCAGAACTTTCCCGAGTGCCTCGGGTCCGCACAGGAACGTTCCCACCACGGACCTGCAGACGACCAAAACCAAACGTCAGCGGCTGCAAATCTGTTCATTTGTTTTTCTGTTTAATACTCAAAAGTAATTTACTCCTTGTTATTTTTGGAGTTGAAGTCCAATGTGATTCTTATTTAAGATGCGCTCAGTATGACAATGCATTAAAAAAGGTACATTTCTGCCAAAAAACTCTGACATTTTCCTGATAAAACAAGAAATTCAAACTGCAGAATTAGGCAGGAAAAGCTGATATTGAGATTAATTTCAGAAATTCTCTAGAAAGAGTTTGAAAATATTTGATTTTCAAAAGTTGAGAATTTGCAAGAAAAAAAACTAAAATCTTAAGAATAATCTCAGAAGTTTTCTAGAAAAATCCATAAGATTTCTGAGTGCCACAAGTCAAAAACATTTTTAGAAAAATCTGAAATTTTGAGAATAATCTCTGAGATTTTTTATAAAAAACTTGAAACGGACATTTTATGATTACATTTTCTCCAAAGAACAAGAATATTTCTGAGTTTTTCAAGTTTTTTAATTTTGAAACTCAAATTTTTTTATTTTTTGGAGAAAATTCCCGAGATTTAATCTTAAAAGTTAGTTTGTTTCAAGCTAATTTTTAACCTTTCAAGCGCAGAACTTTTAAAGTTTTTTATAGAACATTTCTGGGATAAATCTCAGTATTTCTGAGTTCTTTGGCAGAAATTCATCTCTTTTTTTCCTCATCTAAAATGGCACTAATGTGCAGCACAGCAATAAAAATGTTTGTTTTTCCAAAAAGAGGACATGAAATAAAACGTCTGCTTTACGTTGGGTTCTCATTGCGGACTTGTTCGAACTCCTTGTCCCAGTTGGGTCGGCCGTAGTGAGTCTTCTGCTTGAGCCCGGTGACCACATCCGTTTCCTGATCCATGTTCACCATGATGTAATTCACCTGATGGGAGTAAAAGGAAAAAGAAAAAAAGTTTTACGGCGGCGTTCATGAGGAAATGATGACGGGTAATCTGGACTTTGGAGCGCTGACTCGTACATGGCTCTGGTCCCATCCGGTCAGAAACAGCTTGTAGGTGAGGAAATCCCCCATGCCTCTCTCCTCCATCTCATTCTCCTGCGCCTTCAGGAGGTCAGCGAACCACTCGAAGGCGTTGGTTTCCCGGCACAACCAGTAGAAATAGATCTGAGCCCAGTAAACACAGCAAGGTGTGTCAGAACTATGGCACCGCACAGAAACATCCGCAGACGGAAACACCTGTCTGCTTTAAATTCATCTCTAAAGCTGCATTATGTCACTTTTATGAAAAATGTTTTTTACATATTTGTTAAAACTGTCACCATGTTGTGAGACAGATAATGTAAAAAAAAATCAATCTCCTCCACCTAATCCCTGAGCTACTACTTCCATCTTAAGAAATGCCAAAAACAACCTATCAGAGCCAGGAGGAGGGTCTTAGCGCTGTCAATCAACTTCATGAACACGCTGCTAAATGAGCTAATGATGGAGAAACGACTTACTGTTACAGGAAAACCGCGTATCCACTATCATTGGCGGCTATTCTAGCTAGCATTAGCATTCACAACAGACTCTGTGGGTCAAAGCACTGATTGACAGCGCTAAGACCCGCCTCCTGGCTATGATTGGTTGTTTCTGGTTACCACTGGGAGAAGGCAGAGAGCTCGACTTATTCACAGTTTATCTGTTTCATGCCATACTATCACGACATGGTGGCTGCAGCTCTAAATGAAATAATGTCTAACATCTTTTTGCATTCATCCGTCCATCCAGGATTTTAAGATTGTTTTTTTTATTTTTTGCAATCAAACTCACTGATTTTGTGGAGCTACTTTACAGATATTAGCAAGAAATGTTTGCGCTGAAAACAGACAGTGAATGTGTTTTTCTTTGTTACTCCCCATATCGATTACAGATGATAATAAAAGTAGGAAGTACTGCCACCTGCAGGTGGGAGTTAGCGACACGTAAACTTGATGTTTTTGACCATTTTTGTGAAAAGTTGTAAATAAACTTACAATTACGCATTAGCATGAACCAGTGTGAGGACCTTTTGATTTTGTGTGAATTTTTGCAAAAAACTAGACTGACTGATTAATATAATTTAATTATAATCCGTAAGCACACAGCTTTTATCTTGAAGGGCCGGATTTGGCCCCCGGGCCTTGAGTTTGTCATCGTGATGAAACGTGAGCAGGTTCACCTTTCTGGTGCGCAGTTTGGGGTCGTTGTCTTTGAACTTGTACCAGATGGACTTGAGGATGGAGGCGAAGGGAGTGACGCCGATGCCGGCGCCGACCAGCATGCTGACCTCGTAGTCGAAGACGTCCTCGCTGGCCGTCCCGAAAGGGCCGTCCACGCCCATCCTGAAGACGGACAGCAGGTCGGTTGAGGACAAACAAACGTCACAACTTACAGCGAGTTTCACTGGGGATTTCAGGAGAAACACCAACACAGAGTAGAGAAGAAGAAATGTTGCATATTCAGCCCTCTTTACTCTGAGGCGTCGAAAGGAAAGCAAGAGCAATCATTTATTCAGACTTTAATCTCAGTAGTTGAACATTAACAGCATCATGAGAACAGAGAAACTCAGCAGGCAGGTCAGAAAGTCCCGTTTATTCTTGTTTTATTATGACTTTATTACGGTATGACTTTTTTCCAGTAATATGATTATTCTCATGATATGACATTCTTTTTTTGTCTTTATTCTTGTACAATTTTATTAGTGTTATAAGATTTTACTGTCAGATTATGGCTTTATTCTCAATATGCTGTGATGTTTTTATTATTTGGACTTTATTCTCGTAATTAAAAAAAACTTTTTTCATTACCGCCATACCATATGATGGCGGTAATTAATCAAAAATGTAACAAATCAAATTAATCAAAAATTTTGACTTCATTGTTGTATGACTATTCTGGTGTTATTACAATTTTATTATTACTTTTGACTTTAGTTACATAATATTCTAACTTTATCGTCATAGTTATATAAAACTGATTAGTTTTACCCTAATGCTCTGCCGTACTTTTATGTTTCATTAAAGCTTCTAAAAGTGTAAAAAAAAAAACTAATATACATATTTATTTTATTTTTCTAATTTTTTTTTAGGCAAGATGTTTACTGCCACCTTAGGCAGTTAAGAGGGAAACTAATAAATGTTTGATGGGAAAATAAAATCAAACATGCCTCACATCATTCACTTTTAATGTTTTTACAGCCTAAACTACTAACAACCAAAGCAAGATTCATAATTTCCCTCTAAATTCAATCTGTTAGATTTTTGATGGAAAACCTGACTGTTGTTCGTAATGTGAACACCTACTTGGGCCCCTGCGCTCCCTCCGGCAGCTTCTCCATGATGTCGATGAGTTTGTCCGTCCAGTCGCCGGCCGAGCGGATGTGGACGCTGAAGAAGTCCTCCTCGGGGGCAGAGGTCATGGTGAACGGGTGCCACTCCAGCTGCGAGATGGCCGGGCAGTTGAGGAAGACGTACTGGCCCACGTCCATTTTGAAGCCCTTTTTCACCAGCTGCAGCTCCAGCACTTTGGACGGCCGCATCACAATCTGCAAAAAAAAATAAAAAATTCTCAGTCAGAGCCGGCCCAGGGAATATGGGAGTTAAGCAGCTGCTAAGGGCCTCCACACCAGCAGGGGGCCCCCAAGATCAACACCACGCTAAGCTAGTGTGATAAAATATATTAAAATTTTAAATGACATCGAATAACGCGAATTACATGTTATTACACATCGATTAACTATTTCTGTTTTATTTTTATAGTTGTTACATAAATAATACACTGTAAAAACACAAAATCTTACCAAGAATATTTGTCTAGTTTCTAGTGCAAATATCTTACTACACATGAAATAAGACAAAACAAACTTACACGCAACTTTTCAGCAAGAAATATGAGCTTATGTTAAGCCAGTAATTCATTAACATTGATTTTAAAAAGTACCAGTTCTATGGAAGATTATTTCACAAAACATTTTCCTCATGTTGTTTGTTACATAATCTGTCAATAGAACAAGTACTTTTTAATCGATATTAAAGAATGTAAGTTAGTTTTATCTTATTTCAAGCGTACTAAGATATTTTCACTAGAAACTAGGCAAAAATACTAAGTAACATTTTGTGTTTTTGCAGTGTAGTTTAATATTTTCCTGCTATTGACTGTGGTCACTGTTGGGGAAAGATAATATATTAACTTGTCACCTTGTTTACTGTAAATGTAGTGTTTAATGTTCTTTTCAAATAGTTAAAATCATGTGCATACTTAAATACCATTCTGCATTTCAGAATCCAACAAATTTGTTGTTGTTTTTTTACTCTTGGAAGGTCAAAATCAATGGCAACAATAACACTGGTATGATGTAAGCTAATTACAAATTATGCTAATAAACATAGGAAAGATGAAGCATCTGGTGGTGACATGTTGGTATGGGAGGCCCCAAATGAAAATCTGTTCAGGGCCCCAAAAAGGCTTTGGCCGGCCCTGCTCTCACATCAGTCAGCAGCAAGAAAACACATGAAAATAATAATAAAACTGATGTTTTACCTTTCTGTACTGGACATTCTGCATGTAGCGAATGAAGCGCAGCAAACGCTCGCATAGATAAATAACCATTGGGCCGATGACGTACCGCCAAGTCTACGGAGAAAAAGGAAGAAATGATTACGTTCTTCCTACCGGGAGGAGAATCACACGAAGAAACTGAAGTGAGAAAACACAAACCTGAGCAGGCCCTCCTTCAAACTGAGGGATGGGACACTCAGGAATCTTTCCCCAATCCTCTGTGCGGTTGTGACAAAACAAGGGGTTGTGTTCTTCATACGAATCTTCATCCTGCCTCCTAACGATGTACCTGAAGATGAGACGCGCGGGTAAATGACAAGATAAACAACAACGCTGCAGGAGAAGAAGAACGTCAAAACAAACAAATTCTCTCCTACCCGATTCCATGAATGACGAGACCGGCGAAGAAGATGATGAAGAGGTGGTGTGTGTACCAGAAGACCTCGAAGTAGTTGCGCCTGATGACCTCCATGGAGGACGTGATGATGAGGATGAGCGCCAGAGTGATGATGACGCCGGTGAGGCCGGCGATGGACGTGAAGACGAAGTAGGTGGGGATTTGCTGCGGATCCTGAGGCAGAGCGAGAGAACAAGAGGAAATATCTTTAATCCTATTGGAGAATATTAGACCAACCTGATGCTTTTTGCTGAATTGAATGTAAAAGTACAGTTTATTATGTATGACAGCATATTAGGGTTAGGGTAAGAAAATAATGGAGTACATTTTTGTCACAAAACTCAGAAATTTTCTATAAAAGAGACGAGGACATTACTAAAAAAAATAGAAAACATCTGAATTTGGAAAGCTGAAAATTTTCTAGAAGGAATTCAGAAATTTTGAGATTAATCTCAGAAATAAAAAAATAAATAAAATAAAAAAAAGTTTCTGATTTTGAACATTTTCTAGAAGAAACTGATATTTTGAGATTAATCTCAGAAATAAAAAAAAGTTTCTGATTTTGAACATTTTCTAGAAGAAACTGATATTTTGAGATTAATCTCAGAAATAAAAAAAAGTTTCTGATTTTGAACATTTTCTAGAAGAAACTGATATTTTGAGATTAATCTCAGAATTGTTTGAAAAAAATGAAGAATAGAAATTTCTGGGTTTCAGATTTTTAACTTTTCAAACTCAGAAATGTCCGTGTTTTTTTCTAGACATTTTATGAGATCAATCTCAAAATTTCTGAAATTTTGGAGCAAATTTTCAAACTCAGAAATGTAGATGTTTTTTCTAGAAAATTTCTGAGATATGAAGAAAACAAAGATATCCTCCTTTGTGATGGCAGAATCTGGTCTATTTGCTGTGGTACATAATCAAAAACACATTTAAGTTGGTGCTTCCTGTTTGAAAAGTGATTTTTCTTCTATCCTAAACGCCACATTGATTGCATCGGTACAGATTTTATTTAATTTATCGGGAAACGTGGCATACTTTTATTTATTTGCATTGGAAATGTAAACATGGCAGGCTTCAGTGCAGGACTTACGATGTCGTTTTTGCGGATGGGGTTCAGGTAGGTGGTTTTGTGGTCTGAATCGTCTGACTCGTGTGAATCGTGTGAATCGTGTGAATCATCTGTGTCCTCCAGGTTGGACAGAGCGGTGCTGAGGTTGTCGTAAACTCCCTGTCTGCTGTTGTTCAGCCACTCCACGTTCAGCAAGTGGGCGACCGTATGAACGGCTGCGAGAGAAAACAGGAGAGAGGTCACCGCTTTGTTTCTGGCTCTGGATCTGCAGTCTGCAGAACCACCTGCGCTCAGGAAGGATCCTAATGCTGATGAACTGCAGGTTAAACATGAACCAACAAAAAACCCAGAGGTATTTAAAATATTCTGTCCTTTTGACAAGGGACAACAAATCTCTACAGGATTTTAAGCCCTTTTTATCTGCATTATTGTAAAATTGCAAATAAATTATCCAGAAATTAAGACATTATTACTGGTCCAAGGATTTTACTTTGTCATTAGGGCTGAAACTTTCTCTGACTTTCTTTTAACTGTTTTTAAAAAATGTACTCATTCTATTTTGTCTGAAATCCGAAAATACAAACACAACTGTGATTATTTAATTTGAAAAACAAGTAACTTTTTATAGCATCTTCAATTTTGAAGGATCAAATTTAGGTTCAAAATTTAGTTAGCACATAGCTAACCTCTGAACAAAAATGACAGATAGCAGGAAACATGTTTAAAAAAGAGAAACAACCACAAAGAACCATTGTTTCCACTTCTATTTCCTCATATGCTTACAGGAGAAAATCAGACAGATATACATCTTGAAGCATAATTGCTCCAACATAAACACATTAAGGAATTTCATTGTTATAACAGATTTAAAATGTCAAACTAATTGTCAAAGAAATTGAGGTAAATAAATGTAAGGACCCTGTCAGAGTTGTGGGATTGGTTTAGAAATGGATGCATGAGTTCACCTGTCATCAAGGCGATCATGTACGCCACCAGCTTGTGGAAAGTCAAGTTTTTGTCCAGTTGTTTCCTCATTGTTCTGCTGCAGCGCTGAAAGAGTAACGTGGAGGGAAGCCAGGGTTAGAAACATGTTTATTTTCGTTACTCTCCGTAAAACCAGAAAGTTGCCCAACATCGGCCTCGTAATGCCACCGTTAGGAGTGGTGTTACAGTTCATTGTTCCATTTAAACCTTATCAATACTCCCTTTGTTAGGACTATGCGTGACGCTGTGTTGAAGTGGCCTACTTTATATATATCCCACTGAGAGCCATTCGAGTACAAATTAATTAAATATTGCTAGCTAGTAATATCCGACGTTTGGTGAACTTTCTCTCGTCATTTATCTACTCATCTGCATTTAATGTTTACCGGTCATTAACACGCATCTCATTTACTAATGTCGCTAATTTGGTAGAATAACAAATTTTATCGCGCTGTGTTAGACGGTTATAGTACGATGACTGGCGACATGCTAGCTTAGGCTAAAACAGCCAGGTGAATGCGGGTAACCATGGCAACCAGTGAGCATTTAACGGCCAGCTCTTTCTGTAGGCAAGTTGCGCGCGCATCCTCTGTGTTCCCATGCAGTTATATCTGCGCACAAAAATGTCTTCCCACTGTTATGCAGATAACTTCCCATTCTTTTTGTCTCTTGATTAGCGCGGTTCGCCCTTTTTTTAGACAGTAAAACAGTAAAAAAAAAAAAAATCACCAAAACACTGAATGTGTTTTATTTGACGGCAGCACAATAGTGGTTCCGCACAAATGTTCGCAAACCTTTGTCTCTGTTCTGTTAATGTCGATAAAACACCATTTTGCTATTGCAGTGTTTCCATTAAATGTAAAATGAATTCAAAATCACACACGAATAAACTTGATCGTGTGAAAAATCATGGCTGCAACGGATGTAAACAGTTACATTTGTATTTTTATAATTCACCCATGGCACTAAGCTTGTCACCACAACAAATTTTGCTGGACGATAAATCGTCCCAGAAGTTATTGTGATAAATGATAATATTCTTATTTTGAGACCATTTTCAAGTAATATAATGCAAGAACACATTCTCAAAGATTAATAAACTTTAAATTCTAATTAATATTTAACACTGGAACTGAAAGACATTATAAATATCGAAAATAAATAAACAAACAACAATTAAAATTAATTATAACGTCTCTGTAAACAAAATTGTCCTTCAAAAAAGGGCTAAGCAGCAGGCTGAAGACTTTTATCATTCAGTTTTTGGTAGAAATAGAGAAAAGGTAAAACAATAAATCATGCAAATGAAAATTACTGAGCTTGTTTTAATTTATCATGTGATTAATTGATTTATTGCTTATTGCAACAGGTCTAATTGTCACCACAGATGTCAGGTTTTAGGTTAAATAAAACTGTCAGAAACCTGCTTCATCAGAAGTTTAATTTTAATGAAACAAATTTACTTTGTAGTCAAATCCAGCTTTCAAATCTTTTTTAATCCCACTTCCTGTACATTTAAAAAAAAAAAATTAGAATTTTAAAGCTCTTAATGGCCTTTCCCCACCTTATTTAACTGAACCTTTAAGTTTTTACTTTTAAAGTTTTAAGTTTTCCTGCACATTAAATCAACTTTTATTACATTTTCCAAGGACAAAGCTGACATATTCACCAGATTTAATCTACTAGAGTCTTTGTCAGTAAATGTGGCTTGTGGTGTGAAATTAGGCCTGAAAAACATCGTCCTACCACGAAGGATCCTCGGAGCAGAGACAGCAGGTTCCTGCACACTGGCAGCAGGATCAGCATGCAGTTAAAGTTCAGGACGGCTGCAGGAGCTCTGGCCCAGGCCAAGGCAGACTGCAGGAGGGAAAAATGCAGTTACCTCAAATTATTCCTCAATTTAATGTGGATTATTGATGATGAAAACACCAAATTCAGATCCACACACAGTTTGAGCATTCATTAATCCATTAAAAATTGGCTCACGTTTTCAAAGAGAGAGCGATCTAAATGCTGTTTTTGTTACAATGAATTGACCTATGTTTTATTGAGATTGTTTTTAATAAGTTTCAAAAGTAAAAAAAAAAAAAAGTAAATTTGTTTTCTAGAAGTTTGTTTTAGATTAATCTAAAAATTCTGAGTTTTTTTGCGGAAATGAATTCCATCTACAATGGCCTTAGTACGTAAGTTTATTTCCGAAAAGTAAAAGATAAAATGTTTCAGTCCTGCGAATCCTTCTGACTTGTGACAAAAAGTTTGTACACCCCTCGTCTATAGCCAGGCTCTTTTTAACCATCCCTCCAAATCTCAGGTATTTCCCCCTGATTCTGCTTCTTTGGATCAGAATTGGCTTCAAAAATCCGAAGTATGCGAGGAGTTTCTGCAGCTCTGACGAGCATCACAGCTTCGGTCGTGTTCACTACTCACCCCCAGCAAGTGGCGGGTGTAGTAAAACTTTTCTCCGTGCTCATAGGTGAAGTAAAACCAGACAAAGATGAAGATGTTCAGGCCCATCCAGACGGACTGCAAAAAACAAAGTGTTCGTTAAAACGGATCTCTTTCAGAAAGGATGCAAACTGCCCTTACGCGCAAAATCAGTGCGTAAAACTCCGCTAAAAGGTCTAATAAATCCTCAAATGAAGTTTGGATAAGGACTCACTATTATGATGGCTGAAAACCAATTGTTGACAAACCAGTTCCCCATGATGAAGGCTTCTTCTCGGCTCTCTGTGGCTCCTCATCCTCAGCCCGCTGGTTTTATAGCTCCCACCTGCAGGGACTCCTCCCTCCATCACACCCAGATGCACAGGGAAGCAAATCCTCCTCCGCAGCAGGTGAAATTACGCTGGTCAGGAAGTTCCGAGGAGGCTTGAAGAATCACATTCCTGTGTGGCTGCAGCGTTGGGCTGAATTAACCTTTACTGGACTGAGGGAGGAATGAGGAAACAAGCACCGACTCCATCCAGGAAACCTCACTCTGCTGCGGTGACGCAATGAAGTTTTATTAGCGCAACCTGAGTAACTTTTATTGTTGTGCGTCTTCATTTGTTGAAATATAAGAAAGGTTAAGTAATTCAGTTAAAACTGTGAAGCTTCTGAAGAAGTAAACTTTCCAATATGGGAAGTTTAGTGGAAGGAAAGAGTGTGGTATAAAAAAGAGGGGATTGTGATTTCAGGATGCGGTGCAATTTTCCACATTCCTTCTAGTCACTTCCGAACGGTAAACTAAGGCCATACATTTACGCAAAAAAAAAAAAAAAAAAAAATTCTTTAGAAATTTTGAGATTAAACTCAGAAAATATCTAGAAAAAAAACAAAGAAATTTCTGAGCTCCAAAGGTCAAAAATGTGCTTGAAAAAAAAACTCAGTAATTCTGAGATCTCAAAATTCCCCAAAAGTTTTGTTTAGCGGAAATTTACCCCTCATTTATTTTTTTTAAAAACGTACCAGAAACAACTTCTGTTTCCATATAATTTATTTTATTGCTCCAGAAATGAAAATCCCATATCTGGAGACAGAGGACAACAAAGTCCGGACTGTATCCAAGCTGCATACCGGGAAATGCACGTCCTGCTTCCCTCTGCTGATAAACTTTATGGAGAGGCTGATTTTATTCTCCAGCGGGTTTTCTACCTGCATCAAACAACTGCTTCAACAAACTTACCTCCATAAACCCCAATTTATGAAAACATGGCGTGTCCAAAAATGACAAACATCAGACCCATTTCATTTAAGACTCTTATCACGAAAGAAACTAAGAGTCTTAGCCCCATAGTATTGAGCTCATGTAGCATATTTTGGGTTAGCAACACAGTGAGCCAGTGGCGAAGACGAACGTTGTCAAGCCAACTGGCGATACATCTGTACTTAAACTACCGGAATGACAGACCCAGAAAACTAGCTGGGTCTAGCTAGTTTTTTGGGTCTAGCTAATTTTTCCTCCTGTTTCCACGGCAGCAACCAGAAACAATGGTTACTGGGAAGTAGCTGCTAACATACCCTTGTTAGCTAACTGCTAATATACCTGTGCTAGCTAGCAACACAGATATGAATATTTATATCTATGGCTGGCAACAGTATATTAGCAGCTAGTTAGCGGTAGCCTCAACCGCCGGGAGTAACAGAAAGCAATGCAGAAGCGACTCAAACGTTTCACTGACAAAAAAATATATATCACAAGACAAAAAGACTACATAAACAAAACTTGGCTATTATATCTTTAATGTGATGTTTTATGTGACGTCTTTTCAGCATCTTGGTCAGTTTTGCAGTTTTGAAAGTGCTTATAAATGTAGTTGGCTTGGCTAAATAGTCCTGCCACCACAAAATTGAAGCCCTGCGATTAAATATATAAGGCCAACATTACTTTTTTTTATTTTTATGAATTTAAGACATCTAAAGGACATAATTTTAGGCACATGAATTTAAGACTTTTTAAGGATGCGTGGACACCCTCATTAAAGAAACTGGCTTCCTTAACACCGCAGGAGAGCCACAGAATGCTGTGTTGCAGTAATGCAACGTTTAATGAAAAAGGAGCCCTGAAAAAAAGTGCATAAACTGTACATTATATGTACATATTTTAAATAAGTTGCCATTTCTGTAGTAAAAATGCTGTTTTTTTTAAATTTTGTTCATTTTTGTACTTTTTCCTTCCAATTGACTTTCTATAACTATGCTTAGAAATAGATTTAAAAACAATCAGCTCCTTTAGCATTTCTTGTATTTGCTTAATGTTTAAATCTATTTTATGATCCTTGTTTGATGCCGTTTTAATTGATTTATTGTAGCATTTTGAGATTTCTATAAATGTAAAGGGCGTTTAAATAAGATTTATTATTAGCAGCAATCATTTGTCTTTCTCTCCATGTGGAGATTTTCAGCATCCAACACGATGGTATCGACTAACATTACATGCCTGTAATACCTTTTTAGCATTAAAAATTATGCTATTTTTATTACGTTAAATGCACCTGCAAGTAAGAAAAAAACTTCTTTTTTTTCCACTTTATTTAATGTTCAAGTAGTAGTAGTCAAGGCACTGAATGACAAACTAGACAACTTAAAAAAATAAAAACATGCACAGTACCAAAGCATAATTACAAGCTCATTTAGTGTCCATTTCTTAATTTTACACAATGATTAGGTTAATTCTTGATAACGTCTTAGCTACAGAGGCCACACACAAATATTCAACATCCTTTTAGTTTCTCAGCAGAACATTGTGTCCAACATTTTGTGTTCCCCCCCCCCCCCATTTAAAGGCAGTGAGCTGTGAAGAACAGACAGCAGCCGAGAGGAAACCAGTCAAAGCTTTGTAACATTTTCTGACATCCTGCGTTCAAGTCTGATCAGTGCAGATGCAAGACGTGTGCAAACGGGGGAGCTTTGAAACCCTGAGAGGAGGTAAACTGAAACTGTCCTGGGTCAGTGTTTCAGCCATTTCACTCACACACACACACACCCACACCCACCCACACACCCACACCCACACACACATACACACACCTGGCTCAGTGCTGCGCTTTCATCACCTGCTTTTGAGCATCGCCGCATATCTCCAAGTGTGACATTCTTTGGTGGCGTAATCATGATCTAGGAAAGTTCATACACTGCAAAAACACAAAATCTTACCAATTATTTTTGGTTCTTTTTCTACTGCAAATGTCTTATAACACATGAAATAAAATAAAACTAAATTACAAGAAACTTTTCAGCAAGATTTAGTAGATTGTTTTAAGTAAATACTTTTTAAAATATTGATGAAAAGCAGATTATTTCACTGATAACATGATAAAGTTGTCTTAGTGAAATAATCTGACAGGGGAACTAGCTTTTTATCATCAATATTAAGGAATTATTTACTCAAAAAAAAAATCCCATTTCTTGCTTAAAACTTTCTTGTAAGTTAGTTTAGTCTTATTTCAAGTGATTTAAGATATTTGCACTAGAAGCTGAACCAAAAATACGTGGTAAGATTTGATGTTTTTGCAGTGTAGCCTCTAGTGAAAATATTTTAGTACATTTAAAATAAGATAAAGCTAAATTAGAAGTAACCTTTCAGCAATAGGAGCTTGGTTTAAGCAAATAAATTCTTAATATTGATGAAAATTATTATGAAATATGAAAAATGTAAGTCAAAAAAATTGGAACCAGTACTTTAAAAAAAAAAACAACGTTAAGGAATTGACTTAAATAAAAGTCCTTAGTTTAAGTAAACAAATGTATGTCTTATATCATAAGTAATATATTTTTGGTAAACAAAAGTGTTTTTCTTTTACTAACCATGTTATTTATTAAATTTTGTTGTGTTTTACTGTCATAGTGAAGTGGGGTCAGAAATCTCCAGTGACTTTTTACTCTAAAACAAACTTTGTCTCAGAAATTATCATCAACAAGTTTGGACAGGATTCACTTAAAAGAAGCTCCTATGTGTTGCCGAAAAGTAACTTGTAAGATAGTTTTGTTTCATTTCAAGTGTACTGCAGAATATGCACTAGAAAATAGACCAAATAAGCTTGGTATGATTTTGGTTTTGCAAGGCTGAACTTCAATATTATTCAATTATTTCTAATTCTCTCATAATTCAATATCTTAAAAAATGCAACATAATTTTGAATTGGCGTTAGAAAACATTATCTTGTAGAGGTTGAGTTCTTAAATATTAGTTAAATGTAAGATGTTGTGTTTTTGCAGTGCAGGGCAGAAACAAGCCTTGTAGTTGCAGAAAATTGTTTTGTTACACCTTTTCATGAATATTAAGGATTTATTTACGAAAGACAAACTCTTAAATCTCTCTGTAAATTTACAAGCAAGCCAGTTTTGTCTTATTTTTTAGTGTACTAAGAATATTTGCACTAGAAAATAGACCAAAAGTACTTGATAAGATTTTGTGTTTTTGCAGTGTAGCTTCAAGTGCAAATATTTTAGTCAACTCAAAATAAGACAAAACTAAATTTCAGCAAGAAATAGGAGTTTGTTTTAAGTCAATAGTTCTTTAATATTGATGAAAACGTTCCAGTTTCACTGGCAGATTATTTTACTTATAAATTATATAAAAGAAATCATAAATGAAAATAATCTGCCACTGGAACCAGTAATTTTTTCATCAATATTAAGGATTTATTTACTTAAAACAAACTCCAGTATCTTGCTGGAAAGTTACTTTTCAGTTAGTTTTGTTTTATTTCAGGTGTACTAAGATATTTGCATTAGAAACTTGACCAAAAATACTTGGTATGATTTTGCTTTAACAGTGAACAAACCTGTTTACAAGAAGCGTGGCTGAATTTCAACAATAATCTTCAATAATTCAACATCTAAAAAATGCAACATAATTTTGAATTACCGTCAGAAAACGATCAAATACCTTTAAGAAGTTGATCTTTAGCGTTATATGTTAGTAAGGTTTGTCTTATTTCAAGTGTAGCAAGTTATTTTCACTAGAAATTGACCCAAAATACTTGATTTGTTTCCAGATTTGCCTAAGCGTCTCGTTTCTCCCAGCATTCCTTCTGTTTTTGGTGCGTTTCCTGTCAGGCTAAAGACTCCCGCTCGCCCAGCGGCCCGGCGCCGTCTGGAGGAAGGCAGTTCTGAGGGTCCAGCAGCTCCAGCGGCTCCTCCTTAAGCATGGTGGCAGCGGTGGAGTAGGAAGGCGGCATGCTGCCCCGCCGGCTCGCGGCTCGGCGCCGGCAGCAGACGCAGTGCAGGCAGTCGTGGACGTTGAACTTGAAGAGGCTCCTGCACGGGTGGCAAAACTGGTAGAAGAGCAGCATGAAGAGAAGGGCCACACTGTAGCCGATCAGCAGCTGCACCACCACCAGCGGCGCGCACACGTACTGGTAGAAGTCCGACTTGAAGAAGTACCAGAGCGTGATGAGGACGAAGTTCTCCAGGAAGCGGCCGGAGTAGTAGAGCGCCAGGCGGAGCCAGCTCTGCTTCCGGTCGATGAGCTCCTGGTCTGCCAGGTCGAGCTCCACGGCCGACCAGCAGAACACGTTGATGCAGGCGTACAGCAGCGTGAACATGCACAGCACCACGGCGGTGCCCAGCTTGGAGAGGTTATTCTCCACGCCCTCGGCCAGAGAGCCTCTCCGCGCCCAGAACTCCGCCCACGGCAGGAAGAAGAAGAAGAGCAGGTTGAGCGCGCCCACCAGGATGACCCAGTGGGTCAGGGCGGTGCTAAACAGGACCAGGGTCATGACCCGGGTGGTGATCTCCAGGGCCCGCCACACCACCATGCACAGGTAGGCGGCGGGCCGCAGCCGCACCTTGATGGAGTCGTAGGTGATCTGGATGGCGAGGACGCTGCAGACCAGAGCGCCGTAGGTGATGGAGATGAGGGTGATGATCATCAACGCCACTGCAGAGAGGAGAGAGAGCTTAACACAACCGGAGCGGAATAACCTGGAGTATCACACACACACACACACGTTTCTGAAGGGAAATTACAGATAATTTTTTTATCAGATTATAGCAAATATGAAACTAAATATGGAAACCAGAAGAGATGGATGGATGGATGGATGATGGATGGATGGATGGATGGATGGATGGATGGATGGATGCAGTAAAGGAAGAAGGACAAATGGAAGAGAGGAAGGACAGACGCTGGTTAATAGAGTCTGGAAGCAGAAGCTTTTTCCCAAAGCGTTCTAGTTTTCCAGACCGTTAAACATTCCTGAACCAGGTGAGGTTTTCCAGGTGAGGTTTTCCAGGTGAGGTTTCCAGCCTCACTGCCGCAGCAGAAACACTGAGATCAAATGTCTTTTGGTTGAACTTGACTCGTTTTTCCCTGACTTTCCACTGGAGCAGCATTCAGCTCCGTCTGAACTGGTTCAGATCTTATCAGAAGCTGGTTGACCTCAATCAGCCTCATATAAACTCAGGTGTGTCTGGTTCCCAGCAGGGCATTAGTCACCAAGGAGCACCAAGTACAGGAAGCAAACCACCTGACCTCAGTCCTGTTCTGACTGTAGGGTTTAATTAGAGTTGAATCGAGGCTTTGAAGTAGGATTTAAATGTGTTTATTGGTGTGAATGTTGGGTTGGTTCCAACCATCCATCCAACACTCCTGTATGCATTCACACTGATGATGACTGAATCAAGTAATTCTCATGCGTTTCATGACTAATGATCAATGTTAACTCCTGCTGTGGCGCCACCTTCAGGCCAAAGCAAGGCCTCTCCCAAAAGACTGAGCTCGCTCTCAGTTTCAGGCAATAAAGCTTATGTTTACAAACTGTGAATGAATCATAACATATACTAATATCAGCATGTTTGCAGAATTCAGTCTTACAGCCAAATGTAAATAAGACCATACAACTTATAAGGCTTCTGCAAGTTTTCCCAACACAAATTTAATACTTTTAAAGAACTTTTTGTATAACCATGTGGTCACAAACCGACACTTTTACCACACATCTGGCTAAAAAGCCACATAAAAAACAATTTTCTGTAAAATACTGCAACAATTCCTTCAAATTCTTGTTTTTTTATGCTGTTGTAAAACTACCTTCTGAATGGTGAAAACTACGGTGTTTATTCTAGTAATTGAACGCCACTTTGAATGACAACCAGTGTTTAATCATTCAAACACTGCAGTTTTTATGCAGTCGTACAACTGCATAAAAACTGTGTTTTCAATGTACTTTTGTAGTATTTTGGTGACTTAAGTCATAAACTGGCGTTTTTTTGTGTGACGTTTTAGCTAAAACGTTTGGTAAAAGTGGCGTTTTATGGCCCATATGGCCTTCCATACAGTGGAAGTGTTTTACGTAACAGTAAAGTCCCGTGAGAAAAACGAAAACTACGTACAAGATGAGATTAAAGTTAAGATTTGTGATTAACGTATTTAATGTCAACTTATTTTTCTTAAATAAACGTATAAAAATACAACTCAGAGATTCAAAATGCCCCAAAATATACTGTACATTTAAGACTCAAAATGTAATTTCTGCAAAAAGAGAAAGCTCAAACGGAGGGCATAAACCAGCATCTCTTACGTCTGTCAGACAGGATGTACTTCTCCTGGATGGTGGCGTACAGCTGGAGCGTCAGCTGAGGAGTGGAGCCCAGGAAGGCCTGGATGACGGCGGTGCGTTTGAAGGCGTTTCGGTGCGTGGCCAGGGTCCGCTCCGTCTGCCCGATTTCCAGCTCTATCTCTCGGCCCTTCTGCAGGTTGGTTTTCCTGGAGAGGGTGACGTAAGGCTCCTCGTGTTGGCCTGCCTTGAAGTAGATCACCAGCGCCTCGAAACACCTGAAGAATGAGAAGCATCGGGAGGTCAGAGTGTAGTACCGCGTGAGCACCAGCAGGGGGCAACATCATGTTAAAAGTTACAGGAAGGTTTCTTAAGATTACATCATGAAGATCTAAAAACAAAAAACATCTTTAGGGTATGTGATAAAAATGCAGTTAGTCAATTCAAAGCTGTTGATTTTTTAAGATGTTGAATTATTAGAGAATTATGAATAATTGATATTTGATTTTGAAGTTCAGTCTAGCTTTTTGTAAAGGTTTTCAAAGCAAAAAAAAAAAAAATCTCACTACGTATATTTGGTTTAGTTTCTAATGCAAATATCTTAGTACAGTTGAAATAAGACAAAAGAAGTAACTTTTCAGCAATCTACAGGAGCTTGTTTTAAGTAAATAATTTCTTAATATTGGTGAAAAAGTGCTGAATAAGATATTTTCCCACAATAAAAGCAAAATAAGCCTCAGTGAAATGTGTACTTTAAAAAAAAAAACAATATTAAGGAATTATTTACGTAAAACAAGCTCCTAAACCTTGCTGAAAATTAGTACACTTCTCTTATTTCGCACTAGAAACTAGACAAAATTACTTGGTAATTTTTTGCAGTGCTTGAGAAAACACCAGCTTCCTCCAGCTGTTCCAGTAGATCAGCTCACAGTTCTGCTTTTTATATCAGCTATTTTTACTTCAACGTCAGCTAATTTATCCTTTTCCAGCTAAGGGTTATTCTAACTAAAATGAAACTATGCTTCTTCCAGTATTTTATTTGTCTTTTATGGAAATCAGTTTGTTTTCAGCTGACAGTCTTTCTATTAAATTTCAGCAAGATTTCTTTTGTTGACTTACATTTTTTAGCCTTTTTTTCTGAAAATGCATTTTCTCCAGTGAAAATTAGACTTTTGAAAGGAGTACCAACTTTTAATATGGAGTTAAAGATCTACTGGATGACTAATTTGTTTTTTTAAAATTCACTGCTGTGATATAATTTGTCACCGTTATTAACAATATCTTGTGATGTATCGGCATTTTACAGCAGGGACAAGATAAAATAAAATCTAACAAAATTATGTTTTGAAATGTCTCACTAATTTAACAACAAATTTCAATAACGTATAAAACAAAAGCCAACTTTTAATTCAGTTACACAGTACAATACATCTATAAGTCACTAGGAATAAAAAAATATTCAATGCTTCGAAACAATCAAAACAAATCGTCTTAAATAAATAACCTTCAAATTAAATGATTAAACACAATATCTAAATCTCTAAAAAAAAATTCTCACAAAATTTCCTGGCATTTAGCAAATATAAATAATTTTGGTAATTCTAGTTAACCTAAAACAATAAAAGTTTAGTTTAATTTAACTACAAGCAGAGAGAAAAATGTAAAATATCTGCTTTCAACTGTAAATGTTTTCCAAATTTAGCTTTTAATCAAAAGTTAGTTTGCACTTTATTACAAAACTGTCTAGTTTTAATTATTTTATATAAAAATAAAGCACTTTCCAAACCTTAAAATCAAGACATTTCCAATTATTTTAAGAACCCTGATGCAAGTAAAACTATATTTGTTACAAGAAAGTAGCATATCTGCCAGCTAAAGGTTACTCTGTACTCATCAACGGTGGCTACACATTTTTCCATACAGGAAATTAAGTTACACATTTGTCATAACAAAGAGGCCTTTCATTGTAAATCTTGGCCAAACCAAACTTTTCCAGTGAACGCTCCAGCAGAGGGCAGTCGGAGGATAAACGGAGAACGTCTGGGTGTGGCTGCCTTAACGTTTGCAAGGTAAATGCTCTCTGTTTGGTCTCTGGGGTGGGTGTCGCTCATACAGACAGAAAAACTGGCTTTACACAAATATGTGCTCCTGTGCAAGAAGAGAAAAAAGGTCTAATCAAAAGAGGTAAAAAGCAAAAAGAAAAACGCAATAACCCTCATATTGTGTCAGAAGCAAGTTTTCAGCCTGGACCATTAAAACAACATAAAACAGAAACAAAAAGTGAGTTAAATAAACTTCAACTTAAACTACTGGGAGTTGCGTTTTCAGCTCATGACCTCAGCCCCTCAGCAGATCCTCCCTGCAGCACTAAATCTCACATCGCCGTGCAGGAATGCACCGCCAGACACTGTTGCTTCAGCAAGAATCTTTACACACAGTTTACAGTCGCTCACAGCCGAAACTAAACCGGCTGCAAGCAGGAATATGGATCAAACTAAACCGGCTGCAAGCAGGAAGATCGCTCAAACTAAACCGGCTGCAAGCAGGAAGATCGATCAAACTAAACCGGCTGCAAGCAGGAAGATCGATCAAACTAAACCACTGCAAGCAGGAAGATCGATCAAACTAAACCGACTGCAAGCAGGAATATGGATCAAACTAAACCGGCTGCAAGCAGGAATATGGATCAAACTAAACCGGCTGCAAGCAGGAAGATCGATCAAACTAAACCGGCTGCAAGCAGGAATATGGATCAAACTAAACCGGCTGCAAGCAGGAATATAGATCAAACTAAACCGGCTGCAAGCAGGAATATGGATCAAACTAAACCGGCTGCAAGCAGGAATATAGATCAAACTAAACCGGCTGCAAGCAGGAATATGGATCAAACTAAACCGGCTGCAAGCAGGAATATGGATCAAACTAAACCGGCTGCAAGCAGGAATATAGATCAAACTAAACCGGCTGCAAGCAGGAATATGGATCAAACTAAACCGGCTGCAAGCAGGAATATAGATCAAACTAAACCGGCTGCAAGCAGGAATATAGATCAAACTAAACCGGCTGCAAGCAGGAATATGGATCAAACTAAACCGGCTGCAAGCAGGAATATGGATCAAACTAAACCGGCTGCAAGCAGGAAGATCGATCAAACTAAACCGGCTGCAAGCAGGAATATGGATCAAGAGTTTTACAGAATAAACAATCAAAAAAGGACAAAAAACAGGCTAGGCAGACCAATTTCTCAAAACTATTTTGCACTGGAACGGTCTTCAAGCAGCTCACAGACACATTCATACATGGATTGGTGGTCAGATTTAGCACCAGTGCGTTGCTCAAAGGAACATCGACAATCAGCAGAGGACGAAACAAACTTCTCAACTGCAAGGTGACTATTATTCCCTGTGATGCAACAAAACCTATTTATGACAGATATTCCTATCTAAAAACAAGCGTAAAAGCACAAAAAACGCAAAAAGCAATTGAATGAAAAGAGTGAAAGAGTAAAAGAGCAAAAAAAGAGCGAACGAAAGATGCAAAAGAGGAAAAAAGAGAACAAGATAGTGGAAAAAATTAGTGAAAAACATGTCAGAAAGACTGAAAGAAAGAACTAAAGCGCAAAAATAAAAGAAAAGAAAGAGTTGAAGAAAAAAGAGCGAAAAAACTAATGAAAGAGAAGTGAAAAAAGAGCAAAAAAGCACAAAAGAAATCTTTTTCTTAATTTTAACACATTTATATTTCAATTAATATGCAGAGTTTTACATTCTAAGAAACTTTCACATAAACAGAGTTAAAAACTAACCGTCCATCAACCACAGAACAAAAAACATTTTTAAAACACCAGAGAGAAAAACTCTGTCAGGTTATCATTTAAAAACACCACAGAAACTTTTACTCTATTTTTAACCATCAAAATGAACATTGTGTCAACGTTTTCCTCTGCAACATTGTTTATTTAATTTCTTCTACTAAATATAGATAGAAAACATTGCTGATCCTATCAAAAAATTAAATTACATTTACAAGCTTTTTTTTGTAAAACCTGTACCAAAATAAAAACCACTTAAAAGAAATAAACTCCACATTTTTTATAAACATATTCCAACAACTTTAAGGAAAAACGGTGAAACTCGCTTACATTTAGAAAAGTTGTTTCTATTTCCTAACAAAAAGCCATAATTCAGTTGTATCATTTTTAATGTGGGAAGTAAAACTGATAACTCACTGCAACATGTTGCTCAATCCGGCAACACTGGCTGCTGGTTTCCAATAAACATCCAATCCCATCAGATATTTATGGATAAACTGTAATCTGAAGCTGAAGTCCTGCTCTCCAGATTAACCAATCTGTGTTCGTCTTCCCAGAAATGATAAATTATTATGAAAGAAACAAAAGAAGCAAGATAAGGAAAAATAGCACAAGTCAGGAGTGACAAAAAAAACAAGATAAAGACAACAGAAAAGAAAAAGCAACAGAAAGAGAGCCAAAGAAAAAAAAAGAGCAAAACAAAAATAGAAAGAAAGCAAAAGACACAGAGCAAAAGAAAGACAGAAAGACAAAAAGAAAGAGCAAAAGAAAAAGAGAGGAAAAGAACAGAAGAGCAAAAAAAGAGTGAAAATAAGATAAAGACAGAGAGCAAAGGAAAGAAGGAAGGAAAAGAAACAGACGAGACAGAAGAATGAAAAAATGCAAGAAAGGAAAAGAAGGTATAGAAAAAGAAAGAAGTATGTAAGAAATGAAGAAAGGAAAAGAGGGAGAAAGAAATAAACGAAGGGCGAGAGGAAAGCAGGAAGAAAGAACGACAACATGTGGAATTACAAATATTTTCCTTCCTTATTTGGTTTTCCAGACTTTTCCACTGGACTAAAACCAGAAACCCAGCAGGCCGTCCATTTTTATATTCTGTGAGCAGAAACCTGCGGGACTCGGTGTGGCAGCGAAGGCAACGCAGCGAAGGCAACGCAGCGAAGGCAACGCAGCGAAGGCAACGCAACGAAGGCACCGCAGCGACAGACGAGTGGATTAGTCAGAATAAATGTGCTGATTTTTAAAGCGCCGCTGAATCGATTTATAAACAGAAACGTGGGCAGCTGCTCTTCATTTGCAACTTTTCACATGCAGTCTGTTCCCATCTGTGACTGAAACAGACCAGAGAAGAAGAAGAAGCTCAAACACAACAAATGTCCTGAAATGTTAAAGGAAACAGCAGTTTTATTTCAGCAGCTCTAAACTGCAAAAACACAAAACATTACCAAGGATTTTTAGTCAACGTTTAGTGTAAAGATCTCAGTGCATTTGAAATAAGACAAAAATAACTTACATGTAACTTTTCAGCAAAATATAGAATACTGTTATAAGTAAATAATTACCTAATATTAATTTTAAAAAAGTGCTAAACATAAGTGAAGTAGATTGGAACAAGACAACAGAGTTTACAACAGAATATTAAGGACGAGTTAAGAAAATAAAATAATAAAATTAGAATAATAAAGTCACATAATGGGAAAAATAATTAAATAATGTGAGAACAGACAAAAATTTTTACTTTATTCTCAAAATATAATTTTATTCTCATATTATGGCTATTCTCATTTTATGTTTATTTTAGTACAACTTTATTCTTGAAATCTGACTATTGGGATATTATGACTTTATTCTGATATTATTGTGATTTTATTCTGATATTATTGTGATTTTATTCTGATATTATTGTGATTTTATTCTGATATTATTGTGATTTTATTCTGATATTATTGTGACTTTATTATCTTAATATTATGACTTTATTCTGATATTATTGTGATTTTATTCTGATATTATTGTGACTTTATTATCTAATATTATGGCTTTATTCTGATATTATTGTGATTTTATTCTGATATTATTGTGACTTTATTCTGATATTATTGTGACTTTATTCTGATATTATTGTGATTTTATTCTGATATTATTGTGATTTTATTCTGATATTATTGTGACTTTATTATCTTAATATTATGGCTTTATTCTGATATTATTGTGATTTTATTCTGATATTATTGTGATTTTATTCTGATATTATTGTGACTTTATTCTGATATTATTGTGATTTTATTCTGATATTATTGTGACTTTATTCTCTTAATATTATGGCTTTATTCTGATATTATTGTGATTTTATTCTGATATTATTGTGATTTTATTCTGATATTATTGTGATTTTATTCTGATATTATTGTGATTTTATTATCTTAATATTATGACTTTATTCTGATATTATTGTGATTTTATTCTGATATTATTGTGACTTTATTATCTAATATTATGGCTTTATTCTGATATTATTGTGATTTTATTCTGATATTATTGTGACTTTATTCTGATATTATTGTGACTTTATTCTGATATTATTGTGATTTTATTCTGATATTATTGTGATTTTATTCTGATATTATTGTGACTTTATTATCTTAATATTATGGCTTTATTCTGATATTATTGTGATTTTATTCTGATATTATTGTGATTTTATTCTGATATTATTGTGACTTTATTCTGATATTATTGTGATTTTATTCTGATATTATTGTGACTTTATTCTCTTAATATTATGGCTTTATTCTGATATTATTATGGCTTTATCCTGGTATTAGTTTTAATTTATTCTATTTATTTATTATGTTTTTTTAATTCTGGCAATATGACTTTATTCTCCTGAGTTTATTCTCAAAATATTATGACTTTATTCTCGTGATACTATTTTATTTATGTAATTTTATTTTTATTTATTTATTATAGTATGGCCTTAATGCTCAGGTTGTAGATTTGAACTTCTAATATAGAAAGAAATTTCTTGTTCCAGTGGCAGATTATTTCACTAACTACATTTTCTTCAATATTAAGGAATTAACTTAAAACAAGCTCCTAATTCTTTCCTTAAAGTTACTTGTAAATTATATTTGTCTTATTTCAAGTGTGCCAAGATATTTTCAGTAGAAACTAGACCAAAAATACTTTGTGTTTTTGCAGTGCAGCGCGATCATCCTGTTTCTGTTCTCCTCAGATTTCGCCATCAGGCTCACTGACACTCAGATGACAAACTGCGTGCTGAGACTAGCTTGAGCTCACTGTAATTATGTCTCAAGATGTAATTTACTCAGAAAAAAGAACAAGTCAGAGCAGGATTTACCCACCCACAAGCTCCGATTTCAGATCAACAGCAACAGTAAAGTCGTTTATTTAAATTCCCACTGGTTGCCATCTTGGTTCCCCCAAGGCTTATGCTGCCCAATGTATAGCTGTATCCGGTTACTATCTGTAAACATTATGAGCTGAAACTCCTTGTTTGATAGCAGATATGGTGTGTTTGTCTGCGCAGCCACAAGCAGTCAGGAGTTGCACCATCCCAGAGTCACACAGGAAGCCTCCCATCAGGGCCCCGAACCGCAGCAGAGGCGATTTTAATCGACCAGAAGGGCCAGATCACAGCGCACTGTTATCTTAACACAGGTTTCCTGAACTGAAAGTGCTAAAGCTGTGCTCAAACAGAGCAGAGCGGCACAGACGGAAAGCTGCTTTGTGTTAGAGCGGTTTTAAAATCGCTGCCAAGGACAAAGCGCTCATGAAGAGGGAAGAGGAGTGCAGGAAAGAGAAGAAGAGTGCACACCCAGCAGATGCACCTGCGCTGGATTTTAGACACACACATTTTTCCAGACTCATATTTTCATTAGACGTTCACTTATCAAGAATAAATCCTACAGAACTAATAAAGTCTGAATTTAAGAGTCATGGACTTTAAAAATTTCCCCCAAAAAATTATAAAATTGAAAGAACAGGATATGATTGGTTGGTCGGATGGATGGATGGTTGGATGATAAAATGGATGGATGATGAGATGGACAGAAGGATGGTAAACAGATGGTGGACGGATGATGGAATGGATGGATGAATGGGTGGATGGATGAAAGATCAACCTTCAGCCTGATTTTATTCTGTTTGTATCAAGTTTCATTCTGATCAATAATCAATAATCAGTGTAAACACGAAGACGTTAATTTCTGCCAATCTGGTGCAGGATGAACAATTTGAATCCTGATAAATCCTGATCAACTGATCGCTGCTCATCACCTGCAGCTCCAGATATTTTAATAATCAATAAACATTCAGCTGCAGACACCGCCGCCACGCAGGCTAAACGCCGCAGCCACGCAGGCTAAACGCCGCCACCACGCAGGCTAAACGCCGCAGCCGTCAGGAGGTCCATGCAGCTTTATCTCCAACGTGTAAATGAATGACTGTGAACTTTGGGCCGAACCGTCTCTGGCCCGACTCCAGTGGGAACCGTAAGTCTGCAGCCCACGTTCTCCCTCAAATGGATATCAATCAAAAATACAGAGTCAGGAAATATTTCTGCTTGTTGTCACAAAGTCCAAACTCACATTTCTCCCTTTCAAAGCTCAGATCGCTAACAGAGCAAAGCTAATCTCTTTAAAAATAAAAACGCATCTTAAATCTAAATTGAAACGTAAATTCAGCTCGCAGGTTGAACTCTTTGCCTCGTTTTAACGACTACGCCCAACAGCACCGTAAATTCACTGCATTGATGTAAATTAATCTGTTGACAAACCAAAGTTCAGAAAGTGGAGCAGATTTTCTTCCTATGTGAGTCATGCAGCCGCAGAAACAGGTAGAGCCACTTACATGATTGTCCTCCGTCATGAAGCAAAACATAAACAGCTAGAAAAATAAAACAGTTTAGCATTTTTCTAACCAAGCATGCAAAAATATCAGATGCAACTTGATAAAAGAGCAAACAAAAAATGCTAACATAATCTAATCACTTTGATTTTGTTTTTAAAAGACAGGAAAATCAGCTTTCAGTCCTGATACAGCTAAATAAATCTTGTGAAATTTAATGAGAATCAGCCAACAGGTTTGTGATAATTTTGGAGGAGCTCAGTTTGATTTGCTGCGTGTTGACAAAATGCAACGCTAGCATATCTGTACGGTTAAGTTCACACAGCAGGTGAATGTGACCCAAATCATTTCATTTTCCCCATAAACAATGAAATAAATAAAAAAAATACCCCAATGTGTGAATCACGGCTCTCACAAGCCTCTTTTCACAGTTTAATAGTAAGGTTAATATCAGTCAATAGACAATTACTGAGTCGTTTTTTGTTTTAATTATCTGAAATACTGAAACTAAAAGGTCAGTGACCTGAACTTTCCTGTTTTATCCACAGTTTTCACTCTACGCCGTTTTTAAAAATTTTTTATTTTAAAGCAGGTATAAGGCAAACTGTGTCAGCTACTTAGCAGGTTGTTGCTGGGTAACCAAAGAATGAGCGAGATGCTAGGTAACGAAAGAGTGAGAGAGTTGCTAGGTAACCAAAGAGTGAGAGAGTTGCTAGGTAACCAAAGAGTGAGAGAGTCAGTTGACTCCACCAAACGTATTCAGCTGGTTGTGGAAGGTTAAACCAGAATCATTTTTATTGCCATTGCCAGTAAAGAAGTTCACAGGATAAGATATTGTTTTGATGTAATGACACAAAAATAAAGAAATAAAATATGAATATGAAAAAGAAAAATAGGTGTGCATGTCCAGAGTAGCAGGTGGATGAAGTGGCTGTGTTGAGCTACAAATAGTTGGTCTGGAAAATACAGTATTCAAATAGATTTTATTTTTTAAATTTCGTGTGATTTTTTTTTTAAATTAACATTAATTTCACAAACAAGCACTGCATTATGAAGAATATCAAACATTTTGCTGTTTTGTTGCCATATGTGTCACTGGTTGAGCAGCTAAAGTTATTGGTTTATTGTCCAACCATACAGAAACGGCAGTTTTTAAACCGTTGTGCTTTCGTTTACCAGCTTTGTTTGTCTCATTATGATTTTGTGACAAAACCGTTGGCTCTCATTGGTGAATAAACATTAAAATCGATCCATAAATAGCTCCGTCCATTATTACTTCTGGAAACAATGTGCCGCCGTGGCATCAAAGTTCTTCTTCTGTGCATTTTGGAGTCGCTTTGGGGTTGAAAAACGACACAGACCTCTAATTGTGGTCACATCATTCAGTAGTATCAACAAACATCAAGAAAAAAATTGAGCATCAAGACTTGCTGTGTGAACCTAGCTTAAGACATGGTGGTGGAAGCATCATGCTGTGGGGATGCTGTCCCTCAGTAAGAGACAAACAATTGAGAATGGGGTAGAAGTTCACCTTAGCAGACAACCATAGCTGCAATAGAACAGCTTAGATGAAAGTATACTCATGTGTTTGAATGGCCTAGTCAAAATCTGGAGCTAAATCAAATTGAGAATCTGTGGGAAATGTTCATGTTTTCACATTAACTGAGCTATTTTGGGCTAAGAAAGTGCAATAAATTCAATCCAAAATATTTCTAGCTGTGCAGTGAAAGGTAGAAAAATATTTACCGTATATTTTGGACTAAAAGTTGCTCCAGATTATGAGTCGCACCATAAAGAGGAAAAACACATAAAACAAGTCATGTTCATTTATAAATTATTAATCATGAGTGGGATCATGTTAATTATATGATCCGGTGACATGTCAAGCAGAACAATGAAAAAAGTGTGAATATATTCTAGAAAATACGGTACTTTTTTAGATTTTATGTGGAAAAAAAGGTAAAAATGTAACATTCATTTCACAAACAAGCACTGCATTATGCAGAATTTCAAAAATTTTTAAGTAAAACAAGTTAATATTACTTTGAAGGCACTGCTTTAGCTTCCATACCATCATCCTCTCTGTTCAAAAGGCCAAATTATTTTGTAACCGAGGGAAAGGTGTGGCAGCACAGCAACACGTGTGGGAGGGGCACCTCTGTGTTACTCTTTGCTCCACACAGGAGGACTTTTCGGACTTTAATCTGCAGAAATGGTTTGACAGAAATCTTGATCTTGGTGACTAACTCATACTAAATCATGACTCAGCTTGAAAATCATGTGGACATTACCGTATCATGCCATTAGGCAAACACAACCTCAGACAAATGACAACCCATGATCCGCTCCAAACTGAAAAATAAAAACAGAAATAAAATGCAGAAGCCGCCAGGAAAGACTGTGCCCTTTACTACTACTATTTACCCAGAAATTCAGAGTGTAAGCAGCTGCTGCGTTTCTGAAATAAAAGCACCACGTTAGCTGTTCAGCAGCAAGTGTAAACCCTGAAAAAGCAGAAGCTGTGGCAGTTTGCTGACCTGAAAGCTTCATGCAAGTGGGCATACAGCGAAAGCAACTAGTTCTGATCGCAAAAGAGCGGCTGTTTCTGCATTTTTGGTTTGGTACGGTTTAAAAAGGTTACTTTCAAAACATTTGGATGCCACAAGAAAGAGATTCCCCAGGTATGAACTCATTAGTAACAGTTGTGGATGTTCCCAAAAGTGGATGAACCGGAAAGTTCGACCCCAGGTCAGAGCGCACGCAGCTCATACTCTGCAAAAACAACAAATCTTACCAAGTATTTCTCTAGCTTCTAGTGCAAATATCTTACTGCAACTAAAGTAAAACAAAACTCATTTACAAGTGACTTTTCAGCAAACTACAGGAGCTTGTTTTAAGTAAATAAGTCCTTAGTATTTATGGAAATAGAATATTTCCACTGGCAGATCATGTATAACAAGAGAAGAATGTCTTGCTTGTCTTATTTCGAGTGCACTAACATCTTTGCACTAGAAACTAGACTAAAATACTTGGTAATATTTTCTGCTGTTGAAGTAGTTTCTAGTGAAAATATTTTAGTACACTTGAAATAAGACAAAACTTAGTTAGCAACATGTAGGTTTTTTTTAAGTCAGCAATTCCTTAATATTTAATTTTAAAAGTACCAGATCCACTAGCATTTTATTCCACTTGTAACAAAGACATTTTTCTACGTATTAATGGCAACCTCTTGAATCTTAATTTCTTAACCAATATTAATGAATAATTACTTTAAAACAACCTCCAATAGTTAGATTTGTCTTATTCCAAGTGTGCTAAGATAATTGAACAAGAAACTAAAAGTGTAGAAAATACAAAACATCCCACTTGTCACTCCTAGATGTTAAAGTTCAAGGCAGTAAAACAAGGAAAAGGGACGAACAAGTCTGGTTTGATTTGACAGATTGCAAAGAGGAAGAAATGATATTACAAAACGGGTTTGGACTGCAAAATTTAATCTGAACAAACCATGAAATTTTAAGATGTTTGATCAGAAAAACTTTAAGTCCGTCTATGTCACAAAATCCAAACAAAATACATCAATGTTTGTGACTGTAATGTCACAAAATGTGAAAAATGTAAAGCTATTCATATCATGACAGGCAGCATTAGAATGAGAAATTAGGCCATGTGTCAAACAGCTGAGACTTCACTGGAACCAGACCAAAACCAGCAAACATAAAACAGACTGAAGAGAAGAAACGTTTTCCAGTTTCCAGTCAAAATTCAGATCTAAAGCTCCCAGAAACCAAAACTATGAGCATAAAAGTCTCAAAAGACAATATGTTTAATATAATACATGCTTATCTAAACTAAAAATGAGTGAACAATGAAATGGTTACGGTGAAAAAATGTTTTATTTGTGCCAACAGCTAATGATTATTTTAGTAATCGAGTATTCTATAAATTATTCTGATGATTAATCGGACAAAAACATCGACACATTCATCAGGTTTTTCATTTAGACACTTAAGCCTTTTTATACAATGTTAGAAATGCATCAGATCCAAATAAACAAATAAATTTCCTTTTTAAATAGGGAAAAATAAACTGACTGAAATGCAGTACGATTAACCACTTGTGGCTAAGGATCCATTTGCAGCTAAAGAAAATCTTTTACATCAACATGTGAAAAGCTCAGGCTTTTCTGCTTGATTTAACACCAACACATTCATTTTGCTGTCCAATTAGGGCAGGCGTAACAATTTTTTTTTACAGAATTTGAACCAGCCAAAACTTTGCTACTTGAGTTCTAGGTGGAAAATATTTACAAACAAATCAGGTTTTTCATCTTAAATTCAAAACGTACCTATTTTCTGAACAGTTTTGGCCAAATTACTGCTCTGAGTGAGTTGTTCTTTCAGCAAATGGCCCGTTTTAGAGTTTTTATTCTCCACTTTACTAAATCTGTTGACGATTATTAAGCATGTCATAATAACAAATTTTGCTGGTCGATAAATCATCCCAGAAGTTATTGTGATAAACAATTATAATGTTGTTTTGAGACCATTGCCAAGTAATGAAATAGTAATGGCATAATAATGCAACCGCACCATATCAAAGGTCAATAAACCTTAATTTCTAACTAATATTTAAGTCTGTAACTGGAAAATAGTTTAAATATTTAAAACAGAACAGAAACAACAAACAAAATGGACACTGAATTCTCTGTAAACAAAATTATCCTTAAAAAAGTTGAGACGAATGAAGACTGTTGTCATCCAGTTTTTTGATAGAAAGAGACGCAAGAAAAGCAATCATGCAATTGGAAATTATTGATCTCATTTTAATTGATCATGCAGTTAATTGATTTATTGCTTACTGCAACAGACTTAACGATCATTTCAATAATCGATTAATCACGATTAATCGTTTCGGCCTTATTTTTATTACTCCAGAGAACGTTGTTCAACAAAATCTTAAATCATGTAACTTTAGTATCGACATACAGTTAACCCGATCCAGACAGCTGTCTATATCAGGGATGGCCAAAGTGTGGCTTGGGGGCCATTTGAGGCCCTTTGGATGATTTTGTTTGGTCACTTGCCTCCACACGCACAAAACAGATGAAAATAAATGTGTTGTTCTTATTGGCCCAGTTTTATTTATCAGTCAATAGCGATGCTGGTGCCAATATATTTTTCATCTCTAGTTTATTTAGTATATTACTGAAGAAATAAAAAAAATACATGTCTCAAGAAATGCATTTTTACAGTTTTAATTATGTAAAGATATTAAGCTTTTGAATTCTCTCAACATGACAGTTTTGGCCCTAATTCCCAAACGTTTGGACGACACTGGACAGAAATATGTGGGTTGTACACATGAAGGACAGCTTACTGGGACACAGAGGAGCTATGTAGGTTACTCTGTCAAAAAAGAGGCTGCACAGCCTTTAATTCAGACCATCATGAACGGTTAACCCCATAATTTTCTTAATGCAGGATGCTCGGTGTTGTTGTAGGTTTGTTTTCAGAGCCGCTGCAGCCCATCTGGTTTGTTATCTGCTGCAGGAACAATGGCTCACAGGAAGTTATTATGATGATGGATCATTAAAAAACAAAACTTCAGCAGCATCCTGTCAGGTCTTTAAGATGACCCTGCCGGGCCGTAATGCTCTCTACATCCACTCGTCTCCCATTAACCTCCATGATACGCTAATGGAAAGTGGAAGCTGTCCAGTGAGGACAACAGGATGCTCCCTCAAACTCTCAATTTATTGTAGAAATGTAGCAATGCTAGTAAAATTACTAGCAGGAGTATAAGTAGTCTGAAGAATAAATAGCATGATCTACATTTTCCTTCATTAAACCAATTTTTAAAGATGATCCATTGTGCTTCCTAGAACAGAGCAGTACAAATCGTGTTATTTACATTTTTTTCACAAAATTATTCTTAGATAATGAGATTTTACTCTGGTCAGTTCTGTTTTTGGGCCTCTTCCAGATAAGGTGCTGCTGGCCACGCCCCAAACTCAACATTTACACTCACGAGAAAATGGCTGCAAACAGATAAACAATTATACAACCCGTACATCTTTGAGAAGCATAATTAGAGCCTCATGCACAACCAACAAAAATGCAGAAAGTGATTTCTTAATTTTAAGTCAACAACAAAACTCTTGGCTTTTCCAGCAGCCATTGTACAGAGCATACAAAGGTCAAACCAGCTGACCAAACGTGTTGAAGCTCTGCTTGGGTCAGAGGCTTCTTCAGATTCGTTGCAAGCTTGACTGCTACTGGAGATCACAGTATCACCATCCACAACGACTCTTAAAGATATGTGAATGGGTTACGACAATAAATTTATCTTTGAGATAAATAAAGTATTTTTAAGTGAATTGAATTTAGACCTGAGCTTTGACTAGGCCTTTTAACACATAAATATGCTTTTATATGGCACATTTTTCCACACATTTGCTGTATCCTCTACATGATCTATGGCAAACTGAAGATATTACTTTTTATGGGTTTTTTATTGACATTCTCTTGGAGTGAATGAAAATTTGTCTTGTCAGCAAATTCAAGCTATGGCTTTCTTTATTTCCACTTCATATTTAGGCACTAATTTGTGTTTTTCTGTCACCTACATCTCAGGGAAAAAAAGCACATTGAGGTTTGTGCCATGTGTTGAAATGCAAATAGTTTCACCAGACACTTTACATGGATCCTGGCAAATGCTTTTAGATTGTCTTTGCAAATAATTTTTGGAAAAATCCAATCATGATAAAAACGTCAACTTAACAAAACAAAGCAAGGCAAATCAGACGTGTAAAAGCCCCCAGCTGCTCATCTAATTGGGAAACCAGCACAGATTCGGTTTGAGGTTAAACCATCCAGTGAACACATCATTCCTGTTTTCTGTTTATTTGATTCACAATGTGGTTATTCTGTTCTGTTCAAATCTGTTCACAAATTATTTTGAATCTTTTTTCTGGTTGTTTTGAAAAAAACATTATATTTAACATTTTTAATCATTTATTAAACGATTAATTGCTTTATGAAATGATTAATTGAGTTAATTATAATAAATTGATTGAAATAATCAACAAATTTAGTAGTTGATTTACTGTTAACTGGGGAATACAGACACAAAAAGGTCATTTGATTATATGTTCATTTGCATACTTAAATATATTTCTACCATTCCATAAAAGGGCTTGTGACAATTTTCTTTATCCGATTAATTGATTAGTTGTCAGAATTATCGATTACTAAAATAACCGTTAGCTGAAGCCCTACTCTCTATTATTTTATATATGTTTTATTTTGGTTATTTTTCAAATTTCCTGAGCTATAGGAAGTTTGAAATATCATATAGTGATATAGAGATAAGTGACTCTTTGGGTGACTAAGTACATTTGTTGTTCAAAAAGTAAAAAAATAAACAGATTAACCAGCAGATGCATGTTCAAAGTTTGCATATCAATTATTATTTGTTTATTTGTATCTTAATACCATTCTAATCTGGTATACAAAGGCTTAAAGGGTACATGAAAAATTTGCAGAATGTGCCTGTTTATTTTTAATCCAATTAATTGATTAGTTGTTAGGAAAGTTGTTAGTTGCATGTTACAAATTCATATACATTGTACACACACTTTAAGGGGGCTTTTGAAGAGTAAATTCCTGTTATTTTAAAGTCTGGTTTGGCTGAGCTCAGATTAGTGACTCTCTGGGGGACTAATGCAAGTTTGTTGTTCAAAAAGTAAACAAAAAAAAACCAGGATAACCAGCAGGTATATGTTCAATGTTTGCATTATTCTAGAATTACACCGTTCATAGAGGCAGCAAATTGGAGTACATCTATACTTCCATTGAGATTTTTTTTTCTTTTTCAAAATTTTATTCCTCCCTTCCTGGGGGAAATATTACGTTTGGTTGGAAACAGCTTCTTCTTGTTTTGGATTCTGTGTAGTTGGACAGATTTTTGTCAACATTTTTCATATTTTGCTGTTTTGGTGTGAAGTGTAACCATAGAAACAGGGTGGTTTACAACAGGAAGCAGCTGATTAACATCGGAAAAGCTGAAATACTTTGGGAATCAATGAAGGATTTTGAATTTGAATTTTTTAATGCTCATTTGTTTATTTGCTTCAGTGATTAAACAGAAAATCTGCAGAATAAACCAATTTTTCATCAGATTAATCGATTATTGTCAGAATATATTAGTAACAGATTAGTGGGTCTGGGCGACTAATGCAAGTTTGTTATTGTAAAAGTTTAAAACCCAGAACAACCAGCAGACGCATCATGTTCAGCGTTTTAAAGAACAGCCCCGTTTCCCACCTGATGACCGGTCCAAGCTGCAGCAGGTGCAGGAACAGAACCAACGGCCGGTCCCGACCCAGGTCCCTGTGGATGAAGGTCAGGGTCAGCTGGATGAGCACAGCGGGAACCAGCATGAAGGTGATGGTGAAGCTCATCCAGATCACATCGTTGGACTTGTGGTAACTTTTGCAGAGGATGCAGGCGGTGATGAACTCTGCGCAGTATAGCATGGTTGTCCACACCACGCTGAGTGGGGGGTTCACCCGGCGGCGGGAGGTCTCCACTACGAGCCCGTACTCCTCCGGGGAGGAGCACCGCTCCATGTCCGTGATCTCGCTGCCCTGCTCCTCCATGGCCACCTCACATATATCGGTATCAGTAGGTTTGCAGCAATGAATCACAGGTAAATTGAACTACGCTGCAAAAACATCACTTTTGCGGGATATCCCTTTAATGCGCCGTCGCTCCCAACTTTCCACCAAGTCGATCATGGCAGGTGTCTCATTGTGTCCCGTTCCACGGTTCGGCTGACTCACAAACAGTCCGCCCCCAGTAGGGTTTGATTTACCGTCGAAGAAAGCGGGGAAAACGCCTCTTCTCCCGGATCAGCTCTCTCTCCGCATGGGCAGCGTCCAGCAGTTCAAGAAAGTTCAGCCCACGACGCGTACAGTCGAGCTAAAGCCACAGAAACTTCCACGCCGGTGACAGCCACCCACAGACACACAGAGAGAGCCCCAGCCCACCGGGTTGTGGGTGTTTCTCACACCGCATTGTTGCTGCTCAGCTGGGCTGCGTGTTTTTACTGTTAATTCATCTGCTGCGTCAAGTCAACCGTAATGGCGGAGGCAGAGCGGAAATACAACCTCCTTTCAAAATAAAACAGAAATCAACCCAGATTTATTGAAATTAACAGGACATGTAAATAATCTAATTAAAAACTAGTGAATTACAACGGAAATAAAATATTTGATAAAATTAAGCCGTTTACAACCTGACGCTGGGTCAGCATAATTTAAGACTGGCGTAACACGTCCTTAGTTTCGAGAGTGCAGTCCATGGTGTCTGCCAAGTCCTACCGCCATTTTTTGTGCTTCATTTTATGAGGCAAATTTATTTATATTTATGTTTATTTGATAGGGACATATACAAAAACATAGATCAAAAACTTAGTTAATTCGCAACATCAGTTTCTAGGAGGACCTTTAACAGTTGATTAAAACGTCTGAACACGAATTTCTCTTTCCAGATTATGTTTCTCTGATAGGTCGACCATTCTTCCATTTTTTCTATACACGTCCAAACGCAAAAGCTTTGCACTTTATTTAAACGGAAAACTCCTCCCTCAGCGACTGTCATCACTTTGACCCAAGTTGTTCTCCGGCGAACTGTTAAGGAGCGGACACGTTGTGTTTTAAAGGTTTGAAGCATAATATAAACTTATACTAAACCTGATCTGAACACTTTAATTGAGCTGTAAATGTTTTTTGTTTTTTACTGGGCCTTTTTAAAAATAATAAATTAGTAATAATTTTAAAGCCTAACGCTGGTGAATGCATGTAGATCCCATTTCCGGTTTGAAATGATGGGCTATCCGCTCGTTTTGAGTTTCATTTTAAACAGATGACGTGTTGGTTCTAATGAAATCTGGTCTGAAATCAGACCTGTTCCTGTGAATGTTGAAAAACTGTTTCGTAAGCTGTGTGAAACGAGGCCTCCAGAGAATAGAGCCACTTGAAATATTCACATTAAACACGATTTTTAATGAGTCTTTCACCATCTAGTGGTCAAAATAAATCAGAAAGTGTAAATGACGAGCCAGATTTAATAAAACTGTTATGGAAATAAGTTTTTCCAGTTGGAAACGGATTAATTTTTAACCACTTGACACATTTTAACAATCTATTTGCTAGTGGAGATCAAATCTTTCAAACTGAATTATTTCACCACCATCAAACAAAGCACAAAACAAAAGAAATAAGTGGAAGATGATGTTAACCGCCACTCCTTTCTGACTGCCAGGGTCTGTCCTGTTCCAATGAAAGTAGTGTGAAGGACAGGCAAAGAGAGAGATCAGTTTCACTTCCATTTTTAGTTCCCCACAGCAGGGCGGGCTTGGTCTTGTTTTAGTGACCTACAGGCCTGAACAGGTGCAGATTTCAAACAGAACAATCCATCAAGCGTTACACTCAAACAAAGACATCTAGTCATTAATTTTAAAGAATGAAATGAAAGGATCCTGTTTGCAGAGGTGCAAATTCAAATTTAGTTTACAGGCGCCTGATTTGTTCAAACATTTCCAATGCAAATCCTTTTCCAACAACTTAAATAATAATTAAAATAAGCTTTAACTTTGATGAAAGTAGCTTAGAACAGGTTCAACTCAGCTTTAACTGAATAAATAAACATCATACAGTTTAATCAGATCTTAGGAGAGATGATCCGACTTTGTGGAGGTTTGCACATTTCAGGAAGACTTGTCATTACACTGCAAAAACACAAAATTTTACCAAGTATACTTGAAATAAGACAAAACTAGCCAACAAGTAACCTTTAAGCAAGATAAAGAAGCTTGCTTTAATTAAATAATTCCTTAATATAAATGAAAAAGTATTGGTTCCACTGGCAGATTATTTTTCTTATAATGTAGAAAAAAATGTCTTGTTATAAAATATCACTTCTGCCATGGGAAATAGAACTTTTTCATCAATATTAAGCAATTATTAACTTAAACAAGCTCCTATAACTTGTTAAAAAGTTAGTTATAAGTTAGTTTTATCTTATTTTAAGTGTACCAAGATATTTTCACTAGAAACTATACCAAAAATACTTCAGTTTTGGTGTTTTTGCAGTGCAGTAATGGATGCGTTTGCAGTGTGGTGTGAGTGATTCAAGTCCAGCCTGCAGTCAGTGAACCAAGCAGACGGGAAGTTCCTCCTGCAGAACCAGAGCAAGCTGCTTGCATATTTCCTGTTACCGATCCTTCAGATTGTTTTGAAATGCTTCACAGGAAATTGAAATAAACGACACCGGAAGATTCCTTCTTTTATGTCCTTAATAGATCAATCTCAGTTTAAAACCCTGAGATTGGTGTTGTGGCCATTTATGTTGAATTTTTGTAAACTTCAATATCTTATACATGAGATTTATAAATGTGCTGCTATTGATTCTTTACTGCATACTCTGTTTCTTTGAATAGATGATCCAGAATGGAGAACGTAGTTATTATAGGGTTTAATTTTGTGTCTGGTGACTCAACCTAAAGCGTTACATTTACTAGGCTTTATGAAAATGATGCTGCCACTCTTGCACTGTACATTTGGGATGATATTCAAATTCCGATGCTAATTGTGGCCAAACACTTCAATTTTACTTTAATCAGCTTCAAATGAATAAAAACTGTTGTGGCCATTTATGTTGAATTTTTTTCAATCACAAGTGCGATCGTTATAGTTTTTTTTTTCTTTTAGGCAGTTAAAATCTACTCAAGTTAATTTGGAATCAAAATCTGTAATTAATTTTTGTATTTGGAATAGTTGGGATTACTTTGGTAGCTTTTATACACTCCCATTAAGAGATTAATAACACACCAGGACATGTCATAGAGATAATTTTTGTTAGTTAAATGTGCAAAGTGATGGAGGGAGATTTTTTTATTATTATTTTTTGACCACACTGCAAAAAAACGCAAAATTTTACCAAGTTCTTTTTGGTCTATTTTTAGTGCAAATATCTTAGTACACTTCAAATAAGACAAAACTAAATTACAAGTAAATTTTCAGGAAGATATAGGAGCTTGTTGTAAGTAAATAATTTCTTTAAAATTATGAAAAAGAAATAGTTCCACTGGCAGATTATTTAATTTATAACAAGAATTTTCTTCCCATGTTTTAAGTGAAATAATCTGCCAGTGGAACTTGTATTTGTTCATCAATATTAAGGGATTAATAACAAGCTCCTGTATCTTGCAGAAAAGTTGCTTGTAATTTAGTTTTGTCTTATTTCTAATATACCAGGATATTTGCACTAAAAGCTACACAGCCTGATTTTGATATTTTTTGTTACTTATATGAATTATTGTCATTTTGGTCCTTGAAATACCAAAATTTCCACTTGACTTTATATTTTGGTTCATCTGATGATGTAATTTTTAAATATTAAATTATTAATAATTTGATCAGTTACTCAATACTTGAGTAGACTTTTTACCAAATACTTTTTTACTCTTACTTGTGTACAATATTTGGGTATTCTGCCCACGTCTCGCATTTTAAAGCCCTAAATCTGAAGCTGTTCCAGACTTCCTGTCTCAGCACAGATACACTGTAAAACATTTGAGCCACATTTAGTTGAATCTACAATCTTCAACTCTTTAAGTCAAATAAATTTAGCAAGTTTTAGATTTTGAATCTAAATGTGAGTTTGTGAAAGATAAACTCAGTCAGTTGTGTTACTTTTTAGTAATTTTGTCAAACCTCCAAGAGTTGAGTAAACTAGAGTTTTTAGGTTAGCACTTAAAAAACTGAAAGAAGAAAAGACAGGAGTGGGAACTATTTCCCAGAATGCTTAGCGGCATGTTTCTGTGTTCTGAGATGGCAGTGCGTTATATTGATCTGACTCTTATGTTTTATTAAGGAAAACGTTTATTTTAAAGTCCTGATCACACTAAATGTTCTTGCACAGAATTTATTATGATGTTTAAGTAAAATTCATTTGTTCATGCAATTTGAAACAATAATTTAAATGATTCTAAAGTAAATTAAGTACTTATTTTAACATGATAATGTGAAAATCATATAGAAATGTTGCTCTTTAACTTATAGATGGCAGTTTTTTTCTTGCATATTGTGAAATAATTATTTGGTTTAAATTGCAGTATTAAGTTAAAACTCGCAATTCAAGATTAATGAACTTAAAAAACAATGTTTAGACAACTTGTCTTGTTGTTAAATCCACATCTTGAACTTTAAAATCCAAAACAATTTTCTTATTGACTTAAATTGCATTTTCAAGGCAGCATGTGGACTTTCATTTTCAAGTTAAGCGACCTAAATGTTTTGCAGTGCATCTGATTATTCTCACTCAGGAGGTGCTGACTGTAACAAACACTGCGACATCAGCAGAATAATGCAGAAAGCAGGAGAAAATAGATGCTTGTGTTTTTGCTGCATGAGTGTGAATGTGTGTGTGCGGCTGACGCAGGGATGAGTTTACTCAGCACCGCCTGATTGGACCGGGATTTAAATGACATAATGCGATAAAGCACGGAGAGAGGCCGCTGGTTCTGTCTCTGCAAGATGTAACTGGATATTGATTTTGAAGTCCAACTGAAGCGTTGCCTCTTAAATCTTCTGGTAATGCTCCGCGGCGTTCTTTAAATAAACATGTAATCATATTTAATTGTCAATATATGTGATACATTTGCTGCCCGAATAGGAAAAGATTTATTGTTCAAACGCAATGGCGTTTCAGGCACAACATTTTAATATGGCTCCATCTAGTGGCTGTTGTTAATAAATACAGCTTATTCATATTGTATTAATACCATTATGCAACATAGTCTGTTGAGTTAATCCGCAGTAAACGCAGAACTGAGTCATTTTTCCAACTCATTATATCTGGGACTGAATTATTTAGACATATTTAGTTACTAGATTTTATCACAAAAAACTAAAATTGTACTCAAGTAAAAGTAGAACTACTTCAACGTATTTTTACTCGTGTAAAAGTGAAAATAAACCATCCAATAGATTACTCCAGTAAGAGTAAAAATACTAAGTAACTGATCAAAACATCAATTGTTTAATGTTTAAACAGACCAAAATATAGAGTGAAGTGGAAATTTTGGTGTTTTAAGGACAAAAATGGCAATAATTTATACAAACAAGTAAAAAATAAAATCAGGCAAAAGACAATTTTTTAAATCAATATAAAACTTATAAAACATAAACAAAAACTTAAGATGTGTGTATATGTCTAGTGAATTTTTGGTTAAAACATGTTTGTGAATCCAGACAAGTAAGAGTAGAAGTACTTCTTAATAAAGTTACTTAAAAGTAAAAAGTACAACTTTGTAAAAAAATACTCCTGAATTTACTTTTTCCAAAAAATTACTCATGTAAATCTAAATATAACTAGTTACTCTGTTATAATTTCTATCATGAACTCATTCATAATAGAAGCATACATTAGCTATGCATGTAAAAAGTGGCATAAGTCAAGTCATGTTTATTTGTATAGGACATTTCACATTTCCATCCCATCAATGCAAAAACTTTATCAAAAAGAAAAAAAAAGTTCTTTTAAATTGGTGTGTTTCCATTAAGTAAATTTATTTTTGTAATTACAATTTGTGGATGCAGCTGGGGAAGGGAGAAGGTAGAGGCAAACAAGGAATCAATAAACAGAGGGTGAGGTGAAACATAAACAAACAAACAAAAAAAAGAATAAGCATAAACAATTAGAATAAATGAACAGCAGGGGAAATCTAAAGGAAATGAGCAATAAATAAATGATAAACAGAAATTAGTTCAAACAATAGCAGCTAGTATCTGGTTGGACCATTTTTGTTTTCAGAAATGCTTTTATTTTTTGTTCTCAATGTGTCCTTAGAGATATTTCCATACTAACACCAAACAGTTTCCTCATATTCATTGACTTCTGATTAACTGCAGCCATCTTAGTTGAAGCCAAGCAGAGAGTAATGCTAACCAATCACTAGGCAGACATTGAAGCCTTAAGACACAGCCCTCCTCATTTGCATAATGAGGCAGAAATGCATAAAGAAAAGTAAAAAGAAACGAGGAAATGTGAAAAAAACCAAACACTTAAAAAAAAACCTAAATATACATTTCTTGTTGAAAATGCATGTGCAAGGAAAAGGAAAAACATATTTATACAGCTCTGGAAAAAATGAAGAGACCACTTAAAATGATCAGATTCTCTGATTTTACTCTTTATAGGTATATGTTTGAGTAAAATTAATATTGTTCTTCTGTTCTATGATTTACTGACAAAAAGTCTCTGGAATTCCAAGCAAAAATTTAGTTTTTATTTGCAAAAAAATAGAAATGGTCAAAATAACAAAAAAGATGTGTTGCTTTCAGACCTCAAATAATCCAAATAAAACAAGTTCATATTCATTTAGAAACAACAATACTAATGTTTTAACTCAGGAAAAGTTCAGAAATTAATATTTGATGGAATAACCAGGAGGTTTTCAATGGGATTCAGTGCAGTGGGCTCTTTATTTTCTCCAGAGATGTACTGTATTTCTATATTTATTTTTAATTCTGTCAGATTTGGTCTTCCATAGAAATCTGCAAATGTCTCTTAAAGGACTTTTAAAACTCTTTCTACTCATAAAACACAAATCATGATTCTCTGTAGCTCTCTGTATCATTGTCTGTTGAATTTTTTTTTTTCAGTTATCTTTGGGATCTCCATTAGCCGTTGTCATGACAATGGCTACAAACAAAACATTCATTACAAAACCAGTTGTACACACTTAATATAGCAATAGTAACATAGTATATTGATTTATAAATGTACAATTTTATCAGTTTTTATAATTAAATAATTAAGAAGAGCTCTTTTAAAAGTTCTTAAAAGCAGTTTTTTGCTAAATAAAAGTTAATTATGTTGAAAATATTTAGTATCTGTAGTACTTTCTGGAGTCCTGGGAAAGGAGATCATGGAGCGTCACACATCACACCACTCGATACATTTAGTCCTGGACGGATTTATTCACCTCCATCTGCTAAAGTTAAAAAGGAAACCTGCGCCGTCCAATGAGATTTTCCACTGAAACTGCGCGCTCTCTGATTGGCGGAGAAGTTTCCCAGGATGCACCTCCCACATGAGGTGACTAACGGCTTACTGTGAGCCTGATTAGCTGAGCATCAGGTTGGTGCAGGATGTTAGTCGGGGCCATCACCCAAACAAATGCATGGACATAGATCTGCTTCTGTGAGTATCTGAATGAATTTTTACATTTGCATATTTTAATATGTAGGCTAATTTACTCACATAATCTGCTTTTTATTTTAGTGCCAGCAGCACTGAAGATCACTTTATTGAGTTTCAGCACCTGCATGACATAATTATTACTAAAAAAAAAATCAAATAATAACACATTTTGTGATGAATACTGAGTTGTAAGAGGTTAATGTGGGTTTATTTTGTAAATAGTTTGTTTTATTAGTTATCACTGAGATTTCTGAGGAACAGCAAAATAGTTTTATAATTTCACTTGACGGTTTGGTAATTTAGTTTTAAGTCTTTTAGCTTTATGCCTTGGAAAACCTCCAAAACCAGAATGCTTTTGCATTTCCAAAACTCTGACTAGAAAATGCAGTTGAAGGTAAACAACATCCAATTAACCATTTGGCAAAGATTCAAAATCCTTCAGACGGCAAAACTTTAAGAGATTATGGAAACTTTAAATCTGTTTTTAATGTGTGTATGTAGGTTCTTTACATAAAAAAATAGCAAATATTTGCCTGGATAAATTCTGACTGCACAGTCCGAGATGTGTTGATATATTAGCTGTTTAAGAAGCTGCGGTCTGAATCTCTGGTGCCTTTCCAAGTAATTAACTGTGTTTAAATTACAAATATGAGCAAACTTTGTCGATATTCCACTAATGTCAAAAAACAAAACAAAATTTCACAATTGCAGTGCTTCCAATAGATAAGAAATGCAATTAAAAATCACACGTGAAAAAGTATGTTCATGGGATAAGTCATTAAAAAACGTACTGCGTCATCGTCCTCCAACTACTTCCTGTCGTCTTCTTCTTGTGCCAGAAGCAACATCATGTGACTCGTGTGATGTGAAAAAAGTAGTAATATTCATAACTACTAATTCCTTTTCCCATCTAAATACTGAGTGAAATTCATGCTAGAATCTGTGTTACCAATCCGAAACCAATAATTTGTGCAAAAACACCTGATGTGTTTTGTACATCTTAAAAAGAAAAGAAGTGTTCAGTTTTTGAACATTACTCTATACCACTGGTGTCAAACTCAGTTTCATTTTGGGCCAAATCAAAAACCTGAATGTTCTTTAAAGGTCCGGTTGAGCCAGAATGTATCGATAAAACCCAATAGTTGGTTAACATATCAATAAACAGTAGTTTCAGCATTCAACAAGTGTAAATAATATTGAACATCTTTTCAGAGCGATCAGTCCATCCAGGAATTTGTGATTGTTTTTGTGTTTGTTTGGGGTTTTTTTGGAGTCCAAAAGAATTTTTCTTATGTTTGCGCTAATATATAAGTAAGGCTGAGGCAGCAGTCACTTAAACCCAATGTTTATGACCAATTCAGAGAAAAATGTGCAGTAAAAATCTGAAAAAATGTGGGGATTTGTTAATTTTGTGGTCATTTTGTGTTTGTAAATACTAGAGGAATATATTTATGTAATTTGGAGTCTAGAGGGCCACATAAAAAGCTATGGCGGGCCAGATATGGCCGCCGGGCCTTGAGTTTGACACATGTGCTCTATTTTATTTATTTTAAAGTCGGAAGCATTCAATCCTATCAGTAAATAAAATCATAAATAAATCCTTTTCTAATTATTAGGAACTACTATAAAATGAAAGCTTGACTCTTAATTGGCATGATGGATGGAATGGATGGCATCCATCTCTGAAACTTTCCCTCATTTGCATGTTTTTGTTAAGGAACAGAGGCATATTTACTGTTTTCTCTTTTAGTCCGTTTCATTTATTCCTCAGAATTTCTTCTGCCTTCAAAAAGACTCTAATTTAGGCAAAATCTTAATAATTTAGCTACTTTCTAATGTTTTCTTGTTAGGATACATTATCTAAACTGACTGAAGGATTTCAGGATGAATCCGCAGATCATTAGAATAAAGGGCTTCCATTACAGTTTTGCTAAATGACACACTTCATGCTAGCGTCAAAACATTTTTATTGGAAAACTAGTTTTTTCTCCATTATTTTCAAAATGTCAAATAAAAACTCACCTGCTTGTCTGCTGAGGACAAATACGGGTCATGTTGTGAACAACACTGTCAAAGTGGGCCATTCTAAACGGGCTTCAGCAGATTATGGTGCCTGAGCAGATGTACTTGACAAACTTATATCTAGCAGGTTAGTCAGTGGCCTGAATACCTCAGCCAGACCTTCTGCTCAGCGTCTACTGCAACGCATGGGGGAAACTACCAACCATCTGGGATCGTCCCTAAAGCCCAGAGTAGACAGGCATAAAGCGTCTTTGCGTCAAACCCGACCGTAAACCCGTTTACTCCAGCTGCTCCAGCCCCGTTTTATGACTAATGCTGAGGTTTACCGCCTGCAGGTACCAGTTCCAGAGAAGATGGTGGCCGCTGTGCTCACCTTGTTCTCCTCAAGTCAACATGTTCAACCTGATGAGCAATTGCTGCAGCTGGGTTGCCAAAATCCAGGAGCCAATCAGGTACGCACTGCCGCTTTCTCAACCTGAAGCTCCAACGGAGGAGAATGCATTTGCTGATTTTTTTCTGGATTTGCTTTTTTTTTTTGTCTTGCTTGTATGTTTTGAGATCATGAAACAAACACTGCCAGAGTAAACGGAAAATAAAGGGTTTAAATGTTACTTTCATTGAATAACAGAAATTAGCTATACCTAAAAACCTGGTTCTTTCCCCTGAAATCTAATAAATAATTTAGTTACTTTTGATGACAACATTTAGCCTAAAACACTTTTTTGGTCCACTCTTCTTTGCAGAATTGTTTAAATTCAGCCATGTTAGAGTTTGACAAGCCCAATCCAAACCTTCATTTTGTTATCTTTGTTATCATCCTTTGGCCTACTTCAGAGTGTCAGACAGGTGCTAGTTAAGAGATTTCCTGTTTCTGCAGGTTTGGCAGAAATCATCCAGGGTTGTGGTCAGTGAAAAATAACTTTGCTTTCTACAAAAGACAATTTGTTTTAATAAGGCGGTGATTTCTTTTCACATAGAGCCAGGTTGGCCTGGATTTTTTTTTTTTATATAAATAAACCCCTAAGGTTTTTCAAGGAATATGGTCCAAGCCTATTTCCCAAAAGTACAGCATTCCTAGCCTTAAAGGGTGTGCCATGCAAAATTCACATTTTGCATTTTTTTATACTTCCATTTGGGTCTCTACTGCTTCTAAAAACATCCAAACGCTAATAAGTTAATGTTTTTTGGTGTCTGGAAAATGAGCCACTTCAAAAATCTCCTAAATGTAACGTCACAAATCAGCAGACACTGCCCGTTACCTAGTAACCCAAGTGGAGTTCTAACTGGTTTGACTGCTGTATGTGCTGTACAATGGCTGCTGGGAAATATGAGAATATACTTTGTGGTTGACCACTCAGAAACCAATTGCTGCATTCTTGCTTGTTGTGCAGGAGGCTCTACTTATGCTTTTCAGAGATGTACGGTTGTACAATTGCACATCTGTTTGCAGCCATTTTCACATGCAGTGTGAATATTCAGTTAAGTGGGCGTGGCCAGCAGGAGCTTATTTGGATTTAAAGTGACAGAGACCCTAAAAGAGCTCAAAATAGGACTAAAATCTAATTATCTAAGAATGATTTTGTGCAAAAAATTTTATGAACATGTTTTATAGAGCCCATAGACCGATCCTAACTTGTTCAAGGAAGCATAATATGTCACCTTTAAAAGAGAACTGATATAGCTCTGTTTTTATTTCTCTGAAGGAAAGTGACCATTCTCGTGGTTGGTCTTGACAAAGCAGGAAAAACCTCATCGATCAGAGGGATGTTAAGAGGTACAGTCCTGAACACACCAGCGTTAGATATCCTCAGCAGGAATATAACACCTGACTCACCTGTTCTGCTGATCCAGTCCCTACTGGTGTCGACGCAGGGCCGACCCACGGCTGCATTAAAAACGAGCTGAGAGTGGAGAACTACCTCGTCACGCTGCTGGACGCCGGAGGATCAGTGGAGTCCCGTGGAGCGTGGAGGGAGCTCTACGGAGAAGCCCATGGCGTCATCTTTGTGGTGGACTCCAGCGACAGGCAGAGGATGAAGGAGGCCAGGGACGTTCTCGCAGACCTGCTGAAGCAACCGAGGGTTGCAGGAAAACCCATATTAGTGTAACGACTTCCTGCTTTTAACCTGACTTCTAGTTTTGGTTGAACTTAAATTATATTGGATTAATTCCTACGTGTGTTGTTGTGCTTTCAGGTTGGCAAACAAACAGGATAAGATGAATGCGCTGCTGGGAAGTGAACTGATTGAGATTCTTTCCTTAGAGAAGCTGGTCAACCAGAGCCGCTCTCTGTGCCATATTGTGAGTAAACTTCAGAGGTCGCCTTGGAAACAAGGTCACAGAATGACTGGATGTGGACACTCAACTAGGATGGATGGATGGATGGATCTATAAATGGATGGAAAGGCAAATGGACTGACCGATTGATGGATGGATGAACATATAGATGGATTGATAAACAAATCGATGGACGGATGGATAAAAGGCAGTTTTTTTACTTTACTTTATTCTCCCTATTTAAAATCTACTTTTATTCTAAAAGTTTTCCATTAGTTCAGGAGTCCTGATGACAATTAAGTCAGACTGAAATATGAAGATTGAACCTTTTGCTTTTCTTCCCAGGAGCCTTGTTCAGCCTTAATGGACCTGCGGCGCTGGTCGGACAGAAAGACTCTGCGAGGCCTCCGCTGGTTGCTGCGAGCTGTTTGCCTGGATTACCCGGATCTGTGTGCCCGGGTGGCGCAGGACAGCAAGCGGCCTCTGGAGCCCCGGGAGAGAGAAAAGAAAGGCAGAGCCGAGAAAGGGCAAAGAATATCCAAACTTGAACGGTACTGTCAGAACCAGAGAAAGACTGAATACAACAGAGATTGATTCTTTTAACAAGACATGATGGTTAATTTTCACTTTCGTCTTACCTCAGAATGAGATCCAGCAAGTCGGATCTGCGTCAGGTTCATCGGTCCAGAGACAAAGAGAAAAGGAACAGTGGTGAAGGAAAGCTGCAGCCCATTAGGAACATGCTGCAGAAGGTCAGAAGAACATTGGTTTTCATCATGGCAAAAAAATTCTGTGGAAATAGTAGACCAGATAGCATATTTCAGTCATTGTGTACATTACAATTACTTTCAGCTTTCAGTTCACATTTGGGACGTCTTTGTTTTTGTTTGCTTGGGGTTTTTTTTACTTAAATTTGGGTCTAAACTGAATCTTCAAACAGTCGAAACAATTTAAAATAACAATAAAAAAAAAACACCTGGAAGTTTTTTGGGAATAAGTTAATGTCTTTTGTAGTCTGGAAACTTAGCGGTTTCAATAACCTCCAGACAGTTGAGTCATAGTCAACGGGCACGAAGCCGTTACCTAGCAACCCAGCAAGCCCAGCCGCTGAATTGCTAGCGGTTGGGCTTGCTAGCAACCCAGCTAGCTCGTTTGTTGAGCTCGCTAGCAACCCAAGTGAGCTCCACCCTGTTTAGTCAGCTAGGTTTACGGCTGTATGCGCTGTACGGCGGCTGCTTGAAAATACAAGAATCTTGATGTTGACTTACCACCCAGAAACAGGAGGGTAGTACGGTTGTATAATTGCGCATCTGTTTGCCGCCATTTTGAAGAGCGAGTGTAAATGTTGAGTTTGGAGGCGTGGCCATCAGCAGCTTATTCGACTTTAAAATGACAGGAGCTGAATTTCCAATACACATGTGTGAATAACTGTGTCGATATTCCGCTAATGTCGAGAAAACACATTTATGTAAGAAACACAATTATCACGCCTAAGTCATTATAAAACTTGCGCGCCACCATCCTCCAACTTCTTCCTGTCGTCTTCTTCGTCTTTTCCGCCTATAGTGACAGCCTGTTGATCATGTGACTTGTGTGACGTGAAAAAAGTGTTTGCGTTGCAGTTTTGTGCAATATGCTAATTGTGATACAGCAAAAAATCCACCTCATCCTACGGTGGTAAGTTTTTATTGAAAAACGAGAGTTTCTTTCAAAATTTTCATGTTTCCATTAAGCAAATTTATTTTTCGTAATTGCAATTTGCCCAATTACATGGTCAGTTGAAACACAGCTAGAGGCCTTAAACGGCTCATTCTGAAAGATAAAAATTGGCAGAACTGATCAGACTAAAATTACATTATCTAAGAATGATTTTGTGCCAAAACATGTGATGATCATGTTTTGTATCCTAACTTGTTCAAACAAGCATAATGAGTCACATTTTAAATCAGCTAAATTCTTAACATGTCTTTTGGAAAGGGTCTTTTGTTGCTATCTAAAGTGAGAACAGAAATCTGAAGAATCTGGTAGATCAAACATGAGCAACAACAAAATAACGAGTTTTGTTTTCCAGGAAAACACACTGAAGAAGAGGCTGAGGTCAAAGAAGATGAAGAAAAAACCAGTGAAGGTTAAAGAAGGTGTAAAAGATGCTGAAAAAGCACCTGAAGAGGAAGAGGAGGGTGAAGAAAATGAAGGAGGGCAAGAAAGTTCTGGAAGCAGAGACAAAGCCAGCAGTGCCCTGATCCCTCCGAAGAAAGGCAAACTGAAACGCAAGACAAAGGTGAAAGAAGAGATGCTGGATGCTCCAGAATCCCTGGAAAGCAACGAGACACCAACTAAAGGTTGTCCTTAGCTGCCTTAATGTTGTTCGTTATGGTGTGTAGAAATGAAACCTCATATTTTTAATTTATTTTACATATAGCTAAAGGAGAGAGGAAGAGGAAGAAGAAGGTTGTGAAGGTAAAAAGAAAAAACAAGATCAACACAGAGGGAATGCCGGTGGCGTACTCTCAACCCGTGGACCTTTCCGCAACCTTTGGTGAGGCACAAACACTTCTTCTTACCTCCACCTGTCAGATAAAATAACCCAGGACTCTGAAAATACAAACTTTAATTTAAACAGATGAACCTGTCTCCCGGTAGATCTGTACCGAAAAGCAATCCAGGCTCTGAAGGAACGTCAGGATCAGGCTCAGGGACAGTGAATCCGGCTTCTTCCGACTCTCCAAACAGACACAACCTACAATCTACAGCAGTAATACTCAACACACCTCATCCACTTGAAAATAGCTGCTACTTTTACCAAACAAGGAAAGTTGTATTGACCTCCTGACCCCTGAGCATTTGAGGAGAAGTCTTAGTGTGCAGTGAAGGGAAGGCAAAAAAAGAAAGTCGTGTTGTACAGTGTACAAAAAAGAGAAAACTTAGGTAGTATTGTGAGTACCTGGCCAAAATGTTGATTTGTAGTTTGTAAAATGTGATAATTTTTAAACTGTATTTTTTTATATATTATTTGAGAATTATCCAACAATGAGCTGATATCTTTGCAAAAACAGCTGTATACCTGATTAGATTATAAAATGTAATAAAAACATTGTCTCTAAAGTGGCTTGTCTCCTGTTATGGTCGGACATCTTGGACTCAGCTTTATGGTTTTGATGTTTGGAATCAACGTCCTATTGAAGCTATTTTCACATTTTAATCATTAAAGGTCTCCCAAACTGAGAGAAAATGAGTATTTTCATGGAAGGCAGCCACAAACGAGCTGTGAGCTGGAAGCACTGGAACATGTGATTGACCTTGGTGACGCATGTTTTCCATCACCTCGGACTGAGAGCGAGAGGAGGACGGAAAAAAAACTGACCTGCTCCTGAATCAAGTTCTTCCACCTTGGCTAAAAATTTCACCTGACTCCTTTAGGTGAATTTAGGAGCTGACTTCTGGATAAAAAGACGTCAAGGATAAAGCTCTGAAGTCAGGTGACTGTGTTCTTTCCTGCTTTGATTTTTCACTTTTTAAAAAAGTTTAGATAAGACAAACTTTCCAGACTTATTACACTACAGATAAACATAATCTGTGTTTATTCACTCTTTGAAATTGGTGGTATTCCTTGGTTTCCAATGGTTAACCCTTTAACAAGAGATTTGTTTTCAATGTCTGGAAAAAAGTAGTTTTATAATCTGATAAAACAAAGATGAAGCTTTATGGCCACAATGACGTACGTTTGACGTTTTGAGGTAGGTCTGGGCGAAATGACTTAAAATAAAATCTCAATTTAACTTTTTTGTGTTTTGTTTTTCATATAAAATACAACAAAAAGTAAAATGTTGTATTTTACTTAAACTCTAAAAGGGTGCAATTAGAAACTCAGAAGCAATAAATATAAAAAATAAATCAGTTTTTTAGTCATTTTAAAGTTGTTGTTTTTTTTACCTGATTTCCTATTTTAATAGATTTTTTGTTATCGTTTTCTTTTCTAAAAGAAAAATAAATTACAAATGATAGAAAAATATTTTCAAAATGACTTTTATTGTCCCTTCTATATGATGGCTACCAGGCTACAACCTTTTTAAATTGTTTAATTACAAGAATATAGTCATAATTAGCAGAGTAAAGATGCAATATTACCAGAGGAACGTAGACTCTGTCTGACAAGATAGACACATTCGTTTCAAAGTCAAAATTTAAAGTCACACAAATAAAACATTTCTTAATAATTTATCAGCTGTGGTCATATTTTTACAGAAACTTTTAACTGTCAAAACTTAAAAATAAATCCAGGAGCAGTATCTTGTTAATACAAGAAAACTTTCTAGAAATGCGGTATTAAATTGAGAATTTTTCTCATTTTTCAAAAGTGGTAGTAATAAGATTAGTCTCTCAGTAAAACTAAAATACAGTGAGAAGAGAGTCATAGCAAGCCCCTTTACAGTATGTCTTATTAACAAGTCCAAATGTGTCAGAGGAACATATTTTGATATCTCGTTCTGGCTATAACGAATTTTTTATGATATGATCTTGTTAGAACAAGATACTGCTCCTGAATTTATCAAGCTCTGGCAGAATGTTTCCATACATTCCACTTGCGCTTTTAGTGCAAATCTTTAATTTTACAAGCTCGCTTGTTAGCTCAACCAATTTAATTTAGCTTCTTCTGTCTTGTGTGGTGGTTCTTCCATGAAATAATTTTGTCCACAGGCCCCATGCAACCCGGACGAAGCTGAGTCAAGCTAATCCTGTGCAGTGACTCGATAGCGTATCATGGTTGCCTAGCAACACCAACTGCTGCCAAAAATCATTCCTTCTCAGCGGTTCAGTTTCACCAGTCTGTGGCCTAATAGCGCTTTTAAATTGCTCTCTGTTGTGTATAATTGTGAAGAAAGCCCCCCACTCGGGGATGCGGAGTAAAGTGGCGGTGGCACCGTGTCGCCATTTTTTTCCTGGTTCATCCAGAAGCCCATCCCCCTGGTTGAGGGAAACCGTCCGACTTTCATCCACTCTCCACTGGGAAGCGGCCCGGCTGCGTGCACGGCGGTTGAAACATGGCCTCGCCAAGGACAATAACCATAGTGGCCCTTTCTTTTGCTCTGGGTTTATTTTTCGTGTTTATGGGAACTATTAAGCTCACCCCGAGACTAAGCAAAGATGCCTACAGTGAGATGGTGAGTAAGCGTTGGTTCTTTAGCGCATCAGTCGGGCTAAATGAGAGCCATTGTTCTAGGCTTGCTGCAAACGGGCTCGAATATTAACATATGGAGACGCTGACCTAAATAATGAAAGAACCGGAAAATTAGTTCTTTGTAGAGCAACGTGCCACACTAAAGCCTTGTTATCCTTGTGAAGAATTGAGTTATAACGCAGATAAATGTGGCTCTGCTGTAATCATCATTGTGAAGGTCATTTTATTGTAAAATAAACCTCATAATATATCTCCATCAGTGTATAGCGCATGCAAAAAAATTCCGAAATCGGCGCTGCGGAAGCACTTTAATGTAAAATATATATTTCTTGTTAAGCCGGTGTATTTACTTACATTTATGCAGAAATAAGAACGATTTACTATGTGTATTCATTTAAAAGTGTAGTTGCAAGGCTTCCTTTTTGAAAGAAAGAAAGAAAAAGAACTGAAGAGCAATGGCGGCGCATTCGAGCAATTTCTGAGATGCACCTGCAGGTGCTGATGTTGAAACATCCTGCATGGATCAGAACTGACTGGAGGGTATCCCAAAGATCCCCATCAAAAATAACATACGGAATCATAAAGGCATACATTCATATTACACATTGATTAATGTTGGAAATTTGTAAATAGATAAATATATAAATAAATAATTGGATTAAAAATGAGAATGGTTGGAGTGAACTTAAAATTCCATCATAATAATGTGTAATTTATTGTTAAAAGTGCAGATAAAAGACTTTTGGGGATACCCAGTCACTGCATACCTACCAAGGCCTCACAAAAACAAAAACAGCTCTAAAATAAACTTTCTCATTTTTAATAATGGTGCTCTACTGCAACAATTACATTCAGTAATACAGTAGTACTGATAAACACTTAATAATTGCATTTATTTATATTTGGAGGTGTAAATGCAAGCATTTATTGTATTGTGCAGAATTAGTAGTTACAACAGTTCTGCAGAGTTGCAAACATAATTATTTATTGTCACATGATTTTTTTAATGGCTTTTGTTTCACAGTAATGATTGATGATCTGACATTAGACCATTCATAAATCATATATTAAAGATAGATAGTTTTTAGTACGTAATTAAATAATTTAGTGTATCCAAATTTGGCTACGTCGTATGTTAAAGATAGACACATATTTATTTGGGTATTTCACCATTATTAGGATTATTTATAGAACGCCTGCGCTCCAATGCATCGTGAAAATAAACTTTCTCAGTTTCGTCAAAAAGACCCCAGTAGGGATTGGCAATCATTGTATTAGTTATTAATATGAAATGTTATTGTTAGTGAAATGACCATGGTTTAGTTTTAAAACCAACCACAATTTTGATCAATTTTGTTTATGAAGTCTCACAACAAACTGCATTTAAAAGTCCTCCTTTGTTGCTTTAATGAGAACATAAGTATTTACAATGTCACATGAGTTAAATATAAAATTATTTATACGTTAATCATTTTTAAAATCTGTTATTTATGTAAGTATGTATTTGGTAGACCACTGACATATTTTATTTTGTTTTTATTTATTTTATGGCATATTAAGTCAGGTTTCACATAATTTGTTTATTTTCTTCTTGACGTTTGTCTTGGATTTGGGTTCTTTTACCCTTGATACTGTAACAGTTGCTCTTTGAAATACAATTTTAAAGAATTGAAATAATTATAGATTTGTTTAATCATATAAAATTTTTTTGAGAATTTTAAAAATATATTTGATAAATGGTTTAGCCCAAAAAATTATGGAAGATTTCTAGATGTATTAAATATATTGTTCTTAGTGTTGTGACACTTTCTGTCACAACAACTTTCATAGGAAAAAAGTGGCTCTTAACTGGCTCGTCTTTGTTATTGGAACGATGTGGGTTAGATTAACTACGGGTGCACCAATAAATCGGTGCTGATTTTCTTAATTTTGGGAGATTTTGACTGGCCAATACTTAAATGTGAAGTCGATCTTATCCGCTGATCTTGTCTGCCTCAGCAAAGGTCTAAAAATCAGCCTTTGTCCTCTTTTGCTCTGCTGTGAGAGGTTTGACTGACAGACTGGCCCACCAGGTTATGTCTGCATGTTTGCAGTTAACAATAGTCATCCCAGCAATTCAGCAACATTCTTGCTATATTTTGTGACATTTCAGAAAAAAAAAAGAAGGTATTGGCCAAAATCAAAATCGGCAGGCCAGACTTTTTAAAGATTGGTGATCGGATAGAAAACTGCAATTGTTGCTCCCCCAATAGTAACTGTTTAAAAAACTATAATAACACTTGGATCTGCTGAATATGGTGAAAGCATTTGCAGAATTTTTAGCTTTTTCTTTGCGATTTTTTTTTCAGAAAAGGGCGTACAAAAGCTATGCCAAGGCGCTGCCAGGTCTGAAAAAAATCGGCATCAGCTCCGTTCTGCTTCGCAAGATCATTGGGTCCCTAGAAGTGGGCTGTGGAGTGGTGCTGACCCTGGTCCCAGGCCGGCCAAAGGATGTGGCCAACTTCTTGCTGCTGCTCGTCATGCTGGCTGTGCTGTTCTTCCACCAGCTAGTAGGGGACCCCCTGAAGCGATACGCCCACGCTCTAGTCTTTGGTATTCTGCTTACCTGCCGGCTGCTCATCGCCCGGCAGAGCGATGATCGGCCAGAGCGGGAGGACACCCGGGAGGAGCTGCAAATCAACGACCAAGAAAGGAACAAGGTCAAGCAGTCTTAAGGTCTACAGCGGTAAAGGAAGAAATGGATTGCAGTAATTGAAAATTAAAGGGAATCATTCACTTCTAGTAATAACCCTCCACATATACATATCTTCTGTAGTCCAGCTGGCTGACTGATTAAGTTCACCAATTCCTCTGCACTTCCACTGTGAAACTAAGAACTCATGTTCCTTTTCTCCTCTGCATAATTGTGGACAATCATGCCTGATTGATCTCAACTTATTGTCACCACAGTCCTGTTTTCTATTTATTTGAGTGCTGCAGCTGTAATAAATGTTTGTGTTTTTACTTGAGTACATATTTTAATTGTTGATTTGAGAATGCCGCTTCTCCATCAGTCCTTGGATCTAGTTTTTTCTAATTTGTTTTTATACCGTAAGTAGCTAGGAAAGACCTGTTATAAGTCCATTTGAAGCATGCTTAATTTAGTCAGGAGTGCATAAGCCAAAAAAGAACTGTTGATAAAATTTTGTACCACTTACATGTCAGCTTTTCAAAGCTGTGGCAACACAAAGATGAATTACACAAAATAATGCAACTACTCATTTACTGTTTATTTCAGTAGATATTTCTGGGTGTTCAGATGATGGCCTGTTTTAAAATAAAATAATCTGAATATTCTCTTTCTTCTGCCAGGTTTAGGGCAACACAGATTGCCTCAGGTGTTTGCTGCTAACTGGTACAGCAGCAACTTAACCAAAACAATTATAATTTTGTCTGTAAGAACTTGTATATTATTCCTTGTAATTCACTGTTACAGTACAAAACTGGGTGATTTTTTTCCATCTTTGAGCATTTTAGGTGCAGTTACAAATCCTGTCAATATTTCTGTAAATGAAGAACTTTAAATAAAGAATTGGAGGTGAGAGTGACTTTTTTTTCCTTTTTATCTATGCCTTTTCATTCAAAGTTAAGTCAGTTTTGCAGCAGAAACTAACAGGCATTGTTAGCATGACTACATCATATCAGGGCTTTTAATGATCCATCTGAAGCATGACTTTTTTTCTGGATTTTAAGTGTATACCTCAACTTAGAGGAATTTTGAAAACAATTATTCTGTAAAGAAGCATAATCTTGTGAATCAGTTTTTAAGTAATTATATATATATTTGTAATTGATCATTTGTTTTCTATCTACTTACCTGATAAAATAAATTTTGAATAAAATAAAACATTAGAATTGAGGGCAGGGCTGTCCCAAAAGTCTGAAGTTAGCCTAATAGCATGCTAGCTTGTTAAGTAGTTTTGGTGTGGTTATGTTAATTGCCCCATGGGAACACCTTGTAACTTGTACCTGTGGTTCCTGGGTAGTTGTATGATGTATCACTACTAGTGGCAGCAAAATAGACCCTCAGCACTGCCACCAACACAATGCTTTACAAAGGTTTGAAAGCTTTAATTGGGCTTTTCCAAACTTACTTATTGTTATGCTGTCCAAATATTTTAATTTTGTTAGGTTCCTGGATCGTTCCTCTACATTTTGACCAAAATCTTTTCCTTTGAGGTGACAGAAACTAGTTCAGATGTGAAAAACATAGCCACAATTGTATGTTCCATTAAGAAAGTAATGCCAAACATGCATCGAATCTGTTTTGGAATGGATGAAGAAGGCTAATTTTAAGTATATTGAAGTGCCTGAAGCTAGTTTTGAGAATTATTCTTTATTCTTCAGCAATATTCTACTGGCAATATACAGTTTGACAAAAATATAACAAAAATCTTACTATGTTATTCTTAGACTTTAGTGATTAAATATTTCCCCAAATAAGAGAGAGAGAGAAAACAAAATGTTCATATTTATTATCAGGGAAACCGCTAGCTTTTTCTCTCAGCAAGAACTACAAACCAAAACAGACTACAACTCCCGTGAAGCACCTCAGCGGATGGACGCCACTGCGCAGGCGCATAGCAAACGGTCGGCGCGGAAGATTTTGAGTTTCCTTTGAACAGACGGAAGCAGAGTTGGGGAGGGGATTGTGTTTCTAAAGTTTTTAGCAATGTAGACATGGCGACACAGCTAAACTTGTCGGATTCGGACAGTTCGGATCTGAGCGACCAGTCTGTGTTCACTCGGAGGAGCAACCGCAGTCTGAGAATCGCAGAACAGGAGAGGAGGAAGAAAGAGGAGGAGGACCCCTTCGTTTTGGCCTTGAAATATTTCTCTGAAGGTAGGTCCACAAACGAAAACAGTTGGATTCATAGCCATCAACGGCACTGTACTTGAGTTATAAACTTCAGTACAATAATGAACAGAAACATGTAATTGGTGGAATATAGTGGAGAACGTAAAATGTCTTTATAAATAGCTTATGGTGTATTATCTTAACGCAGAGGAAGACGAACCTACGTCACGATTATAAACATGTCCTACAGAACAGTAGTAGTCAGCTAGGAAACCCTCACATTTTCTCCACTTTCCCTATATCAAAAAGATAAATGTTGTATTTATTTACACCTTGCACAATATTTGAGATAAACAACAAGCAATTATTTATAAATGTTAGTTATAACGAGGGTTACTGGATGTCTAGATTATCACAGTAATAGCTGCATAAACTGTATTTATATGTTCTGCATAGATAGGATACTTTATTATTTACTATATTACTTCACGCAATTCAATGCACATTTATGACTGTGAAGTGTTATTGCAGTGTCTCAAGCAAAGACTGTGTCTCTCTTGGTGAATAAATAGTCAAACACAAAAAATATAATTTATAAACCTACTGCAAATGGATAAATCAAAAGAAATGAACTAATGGGACCAGCAAAATAAAACACCCAGCTCAAATGATAAAACAGTAGTGTAGAAAGAGTATCGATTTCAAACAAAAAGTTTCTATTTAGATTTTGTTTTAAATATGGCATGTAGAAAATTATTCATACTTTTCCCAGTTATAAATGAAAGAACAATGATTAGTTAGCATTACTGGAATTAAGTCTTCCTTATAATTATCTTCATTGGTAATTTGGCAATTTATTTTTGGTGAGGAACTCATGAAAAGTCAAATTTAATTGGATTTTGCCCTGAACATATCACTAATAATGACATTTTGAGTTTAAATTATTTCTTAATTTAAACTCAACTTTAGTTTTAATTTTTAAGATTTTTTTAAACCACTGTTCTGTGAATGAGAAATTGTTCTTTACCACTATCATGGTTATAGAAATAAGCAGAGAAAATATAAATACAAGCCACTTAACAGGTCATACGAGATCAAAATTAAAATGTTGTGAACTTCTAAAAAGTTTTAACAGAAATTTATTTGTGCAGAGCTGTTTCAGGACATTATCATGTTTACATGCTCCTTCGTGCATATCTAATCTGTAGATATATACTTGTATTCTTCGGAAATCTTTATGTTCTCATGGTATCCCATCCCATCCAACCTCGGAAGTTGCATTTCTGTCATTCTGATGTGTCTTCCTCGCCTCTCTCTCTGCCCTTTAGTGGAAGCAGGCACTCCTGTAACTGGGAACGATGAGCTGGAGAACAATCTGGTGCGGGTGGAGAAAGTGGCGTTCAGCAGGGGTTTGTCCCCAGAGGCCATTTCTGTCATGCTGGACTTTGCTATGAGCCTACGCATGGGTAAGCCCGCCACTTAGCTGCTCTTTGGAAGCAAATTACTGCAACTTTTACACTTTAGCATAGCAAACTGAAGAACAAGCTATGTGATTAGGAAACATTAGTATTTTATCAACTAAGTAACCCAGGAGTTCCCAAACCTTTCCATGCTATGGCCCCATCCAACGACGTTAGTTTCTGGTCAGGAACCCCCTTTGCAAGCTCACAGACAATGCTACAAAATATGTAAAGAAATATTGAATTTTGCAGTTTTTTTCCTCACTTTTATTTACTATTCGACAATTACTGCATTCATTTAGCATTCGTTAACAATGAGTTCTATGGTGGAAATTTTTTATCAGATAATATATTATGACTTTATTAATCTGATGTTCAACAGATTATCAGATAAAAATGTTCACCACAATCCCCTCTTTTGATAAAAAAAAATATGCAATGTTTTTCTATTAATCCCATCAAACAGTATTTAATCTCCATAGTTTAGGATTTTGCAGAAGTGACCTCAACAGCAGGGTCACTGCTGTTTGTCTTTTATTTGTCAGAAATGTTTCCATTTCTAGTTTGAGGAGCAAAGCAACTTTATAAATTTGGCTGCCAGTCAGAAAGATGAGAAAGACAGCAACTTTTTCCTGAATTTCCTATCTGTGAGATAATATCTATTATCTGCATCTTCAATAAGTTGTTTTAACTTATATTTAAAACAAGAAAACAAAACAGAATACATTTCTAAAAAAAAATTATATAAAAATGTATTTTATTTCTTTACTATGTTTAATTTTTCAATTTTTTTCTCTTCATTCTAACTTTGTGAGGCGCCCCCTAGAGGCCCACATCTTGAAAAGCACTGAACTAAGCAATCACAAACTGAAAACACTCCAACAACCTGCATGTTTATGACAACTTTCTCTATTTCATTCGGACAATATTTAAATGTAAAACAAAACATTTTCTTTGAATTATTGCTGATGACATGAGAGATGATATAATGGACCAGTGAGTTGTAAAAACATATGGCACCTTTTGTAGAAAATACTATGTTAATCTGTGATCTATCTATTGACGTTTGGTACTTCTCTGGATTTATTACGTCTGCAGGGAGCAGTCCATGTGCACGGGTGTTGAAGTGTCTGCTCCCCGCTTCAGTGGTGCCACAGGAGGCTGTGGTCCGAGCCATAGTTTGGCTCACTGTTCAGAAATTACCCATCAGCACTCAGGTTTGTGAAAATCCAATCAATTCCACACGTTAACATCCAAATAATGTAGATTAGAAAAACACGGCACAGATTAGTTTTTTTAAATTTTCACTAATAATGTTAAAATTAAGTTTATCTTGCTGCTATTCAGTCAATTCTGTTTGTATGTTTTGGGTTTATGTGTTTTTCTCTCTGAAATTTGTAGGTTTTATTTATAAAATGGGTGCTGACTGTTTTTGACATGATCGATGCGAAGGACAAGCTTCGGGCCATTTATGGCTTCATCTTCAGCTTCGTCACAGATGAGAATCTGGTATGTGACTCATCTTCTCTGTGTTGATTTAATTTGAAACTTATTTACTTCTTTGAAAATGGTGGGAAGTAATGGTAGCGTTTTGGGGCAGAGAAAAGTAGCTAAAGATAAAGAGCTGCATCTTATAAACAAAAGCTGGTCAACTTTGATAAGAAGGGTTTGTTTCCTGTAATATCTTTTAAAACATTTCTGTTAATAGTTGAGAGAAGAGTAAATAATTTGCCACATGAAAATAAGAGCAGATAAACACTATTTTAATAATTTTCGCACCATTCTTTAATCCTTTGAGAGATGCCCATTTTATTTCCAATGAGAAAAAACTACTTTGCTGTATTTTAAAATAAAAAATGACAGAGAAATGAATATTTATCACCAATATCTCAGAGATATGGCCAAGTCTCATAATTATGATTATTAATATACCCAATATTGTACCTCATTATTATTAGACAAATGAGTCGTAATCATGAGATACAATTCAAAGTTATGCTAAATTATGACATTTTAAATATTATGAGATTCATATTTAAAGCTAGCTAATTTATTTTTGTTAGATAGTATAAATACGAGAAACTATGTCATAAATACGTTTTGCTGTATGAAAATTGTTAGATAACAGAGTTGTAATAATGAGATGACCAACTTTAAAGAAGCAAATCGCTGGTGTTGAGTCTCAGTTATCAAATCCAGCTTGACGTCTTTACTGTCTTCAAGATGTTTCCGCTCTGATCTAAAAGACTGAACATGGTTGAACCGTTTACAGCCAGTGGCAGTGAGAACAGTCACACCAATAGAGAAATTAAGGTCACAGATTGAGCATTAAAGACATATAATAACCTCTATTCAGCTCAATAGCTGGGTCGTTGTTGCTTGAGGTCCAAACATATCCCTCATATTGCCGTCTGAGTTGTTTTGGTCTCTTGTCCAAAGGTGTGAAATGCTATGAAACCGCGTGGAGAGACGAGTCAGAGATGCAGAGTAGGTGTTTAGTGTTGGTTTTTCATGTTTAACATAGGTGGGTTCGTTCACTCCTCTCTCAGGTTAACATGTAAATGGCCAATGGCCTGTACTTGTACTTGTGCCTGTACCTTTTGGATTAGATTAGAGTTGCGATCCAGGCCTTCATATCCAACATCAGTGTCTGACCTCAAAAGTGCATTCTGTTCATCTATCGTCTATACCTGCAAGGGTCAGAGCAAAATTGATTTAACTTTAATTATATGTAATATAAACCGATGTTTATATTTTGTCATGTTATGAACAAGACTTTACATTTTCTTGTTCTTGTTCTTTTTCAGTGCCCTTTCATTTGCCACTTGTTGTATCTTTTAACCAGAAAGGAAAGTGGTAAGCCAGGCTTTAATATTTATTTTTCTGTTCTCAGTGTTTCCTTCACTTCTGTGAAAAATATTAACAGTATTTTTATTCCACTGCAGTGCGTGTCTTCAGAGTCAGGAAGCTACTGGAGCAGCAGTCTAAATTGGTAAACTTCCTGTTGATTTAGTTTGTTTTGGATTTTTCTGTCTTTTGTTTTTTTCTGTCTTTTTCTCTTTTCTGTGTTTGACTCTTTTCTGACTCCTTCTTTCATTTGGTATTTCTGTCTTTTGCACTGTCTTTTGTTGTTTCACTCTGTTTTCTCACGTCCTCCTTCCTTCCCTCCATTTTTGGTTCTTTAAGTGAAGTGTTATGATTACTGGTTGATAGGATCATATCTCCTGACTTGCCAGAGAGAAACTATGGAAATGTGTTGTTCAAGACATAAACGAGTAAAAACATGTAAACCTTTTGTAAAAGCATCTGTAGTTTTTTCATGGGACTTATTATTTCTGTAACAACAGAACTGATTGTTGTATTTCTGGGACTCTGCAGACATGTTTTATGCATTGTGTTGCACATCTCTCTTGTCTCCTCAGGGAAGGCAGCCTTACCTGCTGTACCTTCTGTCTCTCTATAAAGTGTTTTGCCCTGAGCTGGTGACACTCTCCATACCACCCCGGATGAAGGTTTGTACTCTAGTTTCAAACTTAAAACTCCTCTAATACTCCCTGACTGTAAACTCTAAACAGCAATGAAACACAAGTGCTCTTTGATTTCTTGCAGAGTGGGTTTAAGAATCACATTTCCCCCTGGAAGTCGGCTCTAATCACAGTCCAGAAGAGGAACGACATGCAGGTCGCCTCCAGCATCAGTCTGGCCTTCGCTGTCAGAGATAAAACCGCCTCTCGGAAAAGGGTGGGTTCCCCAGCATATTATTCAGAGAGTTTAAATGATTTCTGCAGCACTTGACATATTGCTGCTGCTTTCCCAGCATTATTGCAACATTTCATCAGCCTTTTGACCAGAGGCTCCATGTGTTTCCTACAAATGGAAAACAACCTATATCTCTGTTTTTATCCTAGTACTAGTGACAGGATCAGATTAGAAAGTGGATCTGTAATGAACAAGTGGACTTAGATAGTATTTTTTATTTAATTTCATTTAGTTTATATCTGTAAATCATAAGTAAATATTATTGCTTACAGCAAAATAAACCCCCAAATGCAGTTTCTCATAAAATTACACACATATCAATTTAAAGAAATGGTTTTTGATAGTATTGAATCTTCTGTTTCTCATCTTATTCTTGACAAATCTATGTGGATCCACTGTGAGGTTTAGGTGAAGCTACTTTTCTGGACTATCAGGCGCAGCAACATAATTTTCTTTAAGGCAGAAATTGGTTATCTGCATTTCTACAAAGCTTGTCAGCAGTGAAAATCATGAAGAAATCCTCTTAAGGTTGTGGTTATGTTTCTTGTACACCTTTTTTTTTTCTACAAAACTTTTTCCTTCCACTCAACTTACCATAATTAAACCAGTCCATGAACAGCTAGCTGCTCCAAGAAGGGTTCTGCTTACCCTTCTTGCTCACGGTTTCAGTAGCTTCGTTTTCATTGACCGTATAATTGTTCAATTTGACATTTCAAAAATAAATTTGCTTCATGGAAATTTGCCACTTTAAAAAAAAAGAAGTTTTTTTTGCATCACAAGTCAACACCTGGATGTTGTCAGAGGCGTAAACCATGAAGAAGACGACAACAGGAAGTAGTTTGAGCATATTTTTTAATGTGATTTTTAAAAATTACATTTCTTCTTTAATTCAAGAAGAAATGCAATTGCGGAATTGTGATTGTTTTGTGGAATATTCACAAACTTATGCGCACATTTGTAATGGAAACACAGCTATAGACAACTGTGACAACAAGTCAAAGGATGTATCAGCCAACATTTCTGTCTTAAAAACAATTTTATTTGGTTTTAGGTTATAATCTAGTATTTTGAGAAATTGAGTCGTGGGCTTTCTTCAGCTAAAAGCCATACTTGCCAAAAAAACCCAGAAATACACAAATGAATCAGATCATGTCGTGTGTAATTAATCTGTAAGTGAAGGTAAACAAACACAAAATAAGCTGATTTATTGAACAGTCTGAGTTACTATTTTCGCCAGTGGGTTTGATTTTATTTTGTTGAAAACTTTACCATATTCTAGGCAAATAAACAGGAGTATTTTTTTTCTGGTTGAATAAACAAAGTACCAATATTATTCAAATGGATTTGACAAACAATACCTGAAATAAACACTTTTTAACTGTTGAATCTTTTAAAGCTTAGCTTAAATATGAAGTGGTGACATCTAATTTTAAAACATTCCTATCTACAATCCAGAAATGCGTCAGCAAATTGTCTGAACGTGTAGTGAAATCTTTTGTTTTGCTTTTCCAGAAACACTCCCACTTGGAGCTGCCATCTCTGAGCCCCGTCACCATCAAGGAGCCCCAGGCGGCGCAGAGCTCCAGTAGGAAGCTGGTTCCTATGCAGCAGATCCAGTCCTTCGCTCAGCTGCTGCAAAACATGCATCGCATCGAGGTACACTGTCCCTGGACTAATCTAAGACTTTTCTTATATTCAAAATGGTACTTCACGAGACATTTTTTGGTTTAAAAACCAGATTATTAGGAAAACAGTGAAAGAAAAGTGTTTTTTTAAATATATTCTAGGTACTTCATATCCAAATTGTGAACTATTTGCCTTAAAGTTGCACATTTAGCTTATTAGAAATCACTTATGTTACTTTAAAACAAATTTACTAGACCTATCGCAATAAGTAATAAATTAGTTAATTGAATGATAAATTAAAATGAGCTCAATAGTTTCCATTAACATTATTTATCATTTTTGTATTTCTACCAAAAACTGGATGACAAAAATCTTCAGTCTGATGAATTGGTCGCAACTTTTTTTAAAGGACAATTTTGCTTACAGAGACTTCATGATTAATTTTATTTGTTGTTTTTGTTATTTAATTTGGATATTTAAAATGTCTTCCAGCTGCGGTGTTGAATGTTCATTAGAATTTAAAGTTTATTGATCTTTAACACAGAGTGTGTTTTTAATACAATTACCATTATATTACTTGAAAACGGTCTCAAAACAATGATATTATTGTGTATCCCAATAACTTTTGGGACAATTTATCATCCAGAAAAATGTGTTATTGTGACACAAGCCTAGAGTCGTTTATTTTAAAATCCGTCTCCACTCGTTCACTTCAGGGCGCTGAATCCGTTTCTGGTGTGATGCCGCCTTACCACCACATGGTGGTGCTGTTGCACCGTCTAATCTGGATGACGTGCAGCGCATATATATCTCAGTCCGAGCACAGGTGGCCCCACGGCTGTAATTGTTTTATTAGATTAGAGGATAAACCCGCTTTATGAGCGCTGTGCGTCTCATTAACTTTACCATTATATGTGTTTTCCTCTCACAGACGTCATTAGAGGTTTATCTGTCTTGAATGAGTAATAAAAGCAAAAAAATAAATAAATAAAATAAAATGAGATTCAGTGTAACACATAAATTCACCTCTTTATTTGCACACAACACAGCTTATAAAAGACAACCAAAGATCTTTCTTAACTCTGTTGTTGTGTTTTAAATTGTGAATAAACCGTTCTTTTATTGTGTTGATTATATTGGTAAAGGATCAACACTTTATCGCTTCTTGTTGAAATTGTGTCTGTTCATAGTTTGTCTCCTTTTTATTCAAATTTATCCATAAAACTGGCAGCCCCTCCGTGTTTTGAGGCAGCTGCTTGTGCGCTGTCACTGGATTCTCAGCTCGGCTTGACTTTTTGTATCAGCCAAAGTTATTATAGTTAACTAAAACTAATGACATAACAAAAACTGAAATAGAGAGAACATTTTCGTTAACTGAAATAAATAAAAATGGTAATTAATGGGGGAAAACTATAACTAACGGGAACTATATTGTGCGTTTATAAAACATACTGAAATTATAGATATGAAATCCTTTGTTTTTGTGTTTATGAATTTATTTATTAGTCTTTTGAACGGATATGAGATTTATTTTCTTTTTTTCCCCCCACACAAGCAGTTTACGTCAGTTGTCGGTAAATTACGGCACTCAGACTCTTCTTGGCAATACAGAATTGCGACAGCAAAAGTTGAAAGCAAACAATAATTGAATTCATTTTTTAAAAACTGTGTTTATTGTGGAGAATTCATTAGCCAAATGATGTAAACATAATCAAAATAAAACACTTGTACCATTTTGAATTTGGCACCTAAAAATTAGCCACAATCGGAAAAAACTAACTACTATAACTAATAAAAACTAAACAATATTTATCTAATGACAACTAGTAAAATCTAATAAATACTCTATGAAAACTAAAAAAAGGTCACAGTGAAATAAAACTAAACTCTAATGAAAATTATAACTCTGTTATCAGCATTAACTCTCCTAATACTGGTAAACAGGATGATCATAAAGTAAAACAACAAATTCTGTATTTTAATGTGAAGTTTGACTTTCAGAGCATGTTTGTTTTTTTTTTATTAAAATGTGCCTCTGGGTGCCTGTCTGTGTTGACGGGCGTCTGATGATGTTTTTATGTGGTTGTTCCTCCGCCAGCTGCCGGCTCAGATGGGCTCTCTGCTGGGTTCCAGTCTGGCTCTGCAGTACCTGGACTGCGTGCAGGATGAGTCGGCCCTCCTGCGACTCAACTTCTGGCTCGGCTACGCTCTCCACGAAGGTAAATGAGATTTGATTGGACGTGAAGCTACAAAACCGCTGTGACATCATCATCATCATCGACAAGCAGGAGAAGTTACTCCCAAATTAAAGCTGACCTTGAGCTGAACTCCAGCGGATTACTTAGTTTGGCTAATCAAAGGGAATTATTTTAGGAGAAGAAATAAAAAATTCCAGAATAATTTCTTTTATTTGTCTGTTTGAGTTACTAAATTTTATTCTTTCTTGTTCAGAGTTTTTGTTCTGCAGCGATGGAGGAGCCATTAAGAACCCGGAGGAAGCACTACAGTTTTTAAACCGGCTGATGTCGGCACAGCACTTCCTGCAGGTGAGCGTCTCATCGCATGTGTTCATTTATTTTATAATTATGCAATATTTCTAAGATGTGAATTAATAATTTTATTATTTTGTTTACTTATTGGTATTGGAATGAAATTTTGCCCAATATGTACATTTCAGATGTACAGTTGAAGGACAATGAAGTCTCTTTGTTTAAAGTCAGAATTTTGACTTTCTTTTCCATCTTAGAATCAGAATTGTTAAACTGTTAATGCACCGTAAAACAAATCGAGTCTTAAAACTCAAATCTAACAAATAAATTCAATGTATGGAAGACAATTGGAGCCACCAAAAAAAAGGATTCTGACTTTTTCTTAGAATTAATTTTTTCCTCAGAATTCTTACTTTAATTTTAGAAATCATATTTTTTTTCCTCAGAATTCTGACTTTTTCCCCTTAAAATTCAGACCTTTTTCTTAGAATTCAGTTTGTTTTCTTTTAAATCAGAATTCAGATGTTTTTTCCTCAAAATTCGGACTTTATTTTCTCAGAATTCCGACTTTTGTTTCTCAGAACTCTGAGATTTTTGTTTCTCAGAACTCTGAGATTTTTGTTTCTCAGAATTCTGAATTTCGCTTCCCTCCGAATTCTGAGGGTTTTTTTTCTCAGAATCAGAATTGTTTAAATTCTCATTCTGCACCATCAGACAAATCTAATCTTAAAAAATCTACCAAATGAATTTGGGACAGGCTTTCATTTTAGGTTTACAAATTTTATAACAGGGAAGAAATAGTTAAATGATTAATTTCATACAATAGCAACATAGTTGACATACTCCTAAGGATATTTGGTTATTTAATTGGATCTTGACATAGACTCACACAGAATTAGAATTATGAGAAAAAAGTCGGAAACTAATTAAAATAAATTGTTGCCCCATGTTTTAATTAAACAATGCTTTTGTCCATTAGGAGGGGTTTAACAGTTCTGATGCCTTCATGTACAAATTCCTGAACGTTTGGGACGGATCTCTACTGCGTCCGCAGATCCTCGGCCTCCTGAGCAACATTCCCGTCATTCCGAGCTCGCGTGAGTGTCCAAAAAACCAAAAACAAAATGCTGCTTTCTATCTTACTTGCTTCCTAGCATGGTAACTGGTAGACACGGAGAGCCGGACTGAGGCAGCTTTATTAGAAAATGTGAGCTGTTTGTTGAGCAGGAATAATTGTGATATTTTCCCTCCTGTTCAGAAATCAAGACGTTGCTGTTCGATCCTCTCATGCAGCTTTTCTTCACGTCCTCGCTGTTTTTTAAGGTGGGTTTGCTGTTTGAGGCAAAAGTTGTTAAAACTTCAGGGTTTCTGGAAAAATCTGGGTGCTCTCAATGTTGAGGTGTTTTTAAAAGCTTATTTTTAAATCCTGTTTTCTAAAATGTGCATCCGTCTCCGATCTCCATGTCCATCCGCCTATTCAGCCATCAATCTGTGAATCAGTTAGTTTATTTATTCATCCGTCCAATAGTTTGTATATTCATCCATCTGTTTTTCCATCCATCCATTTTCTCTCCGTCATGTTTCCATCTGTTTTTTTCTCTCCACTTTCTTTCATCAGTCCATCTATCCATCCATTTTTTCCTCCTTACATCCATCCATCCCTCCATCCATTTTATCCAAACAAAAAAGATTGACCTTAAAATGCTCAGAAACCCTGAATTGTCCTCACATTGTAGCTCCATGTTGACTGGATCTTCATGGTTGCAGCTAACCCGTGTTAGCCTTGCATTCATTGTAAGCGCTGCTCTCGTTGAGTGTTTGTTCAGTGCTTTCTCTCTCTGTGTTTCTGCAGTGTGGACTGATCGAATGTTTAAACCACATGCTGTTAAAATGGCTGACCTGGCACTCTGCGTACGCTCTGGAAGATGACCTGGACATCAGCCTCAACAGCCACACGTCCATGTGAGTTTTACGTCCACTCCGTTAAACCCGAGCCTGAAGAACAACTGGAGCCTGGTTTTTATAAAATCCACTTAACACAAAAAAAGGAGAAACTTGCAACTTTTATTTATTTATTTATTTTTATTTTTTTTGAAGATGAGGCGAATTGGTGCATTTTACTCTTTGGTAGGACTGGACAATCAATCAATAACAATATATATCGCCATAGACACCTGATAATATGTCTGATAGATTATTGAATATTCACTGCACTCTGATCCAGAACCACAGCTAAGCAAGGTTGGTGAAATCAACTCGCTCATTCTTTGGTTACCTAGCAAAGACCTGTTGAGTAACTGGCGCAGCAGCAGTTTAAGGTTTTGCCTCATAACTGCTTGAAAATAAAAAATCAATGCTGTGGAGTGAAAACTGTGGATAAAGCAGGAAAGGTCACACCACCAGTTTTTCAGTACTTCAGATATTTAAAACAAAAAAAACTAATCAATTCTTATCGATATTGACTGACATGAAGCATTTACATTGTGATACGTTTTTCATTCACATCGTCCAGCCCTACCTGTTTTATAAAATACTAGAAAAAATGTAAATATGCAAATAAACAAACCACTTGGTCCTGGTTTTAAGGAAGGAAATAAACATTTTGTTGCCTAGAATGCAGTAACATAGCATTCGTTTAGTGAACACTTCAGCAAAGGATGAATCTGAAGGTTAAAAAAAAAAAAATCGACTGAATGAAATGCTTATATTGTGATGAGTTTTTCAGCCATATATTCCAGCCCTAGTGTAAATAAAAAATATAATTCAGAATTGAGCCTTGAATCTATCCCTGCCATGTCATGTAAAATTTGCTGACTCATTGAGTAAATCTGTCATTATGAATGCCCCTCTGGATTGACTTTATAATATTTTCTGCTGCAGTGATCTTTCTCCGTCTTATCTGAAATCAGTAAACGTGTGTTGAAAGTTTCCCTTGGTGTCAGTTGAGCAGGCGGTTTCTGTGTGTGACCCTCTGCTCTGCTCTCTGTCTCAGAAACATAACCCTGTCAGGGTTCAAGGACTCTGTGATGGAGCTGGTTCACTTCGTGGGTCGGCTGGCCTCCGTGGGCCTCCAGCTGGAGGGCTGCCACTCTCTCCTGCTCAGCTTCATTCTGGATTTCTATGAGACAGTAAGTGAGAGCTGTTAACTGGGTCTAAATATTGTATGTTTTATCCAAAGCTGCAAGTGTCTTTGCCAGTTTGGATCTAACTCGATTCAAAGCAGATTTTATGGCCCAGTTTCACTCCTAGAAACTTTATTTGAAATCCTCTTTCCACCTAAAAATTAAGTATTTTTATTTTACTATAATTATCATCAGGGACTCACAAGCTTCTATCAAACATGTGAACATAATCTGTATGCATATAATACATTGTTATTAACTTGTGTTGTTATAAGTAGTTTGCCAGCACAAAAACAATCAAATCCCACTAGTTTCCTGATTTCCAACTGGAATCAAGATCAAACTGGATATAGCATAATTCCCAGATCTGAGATCTGACTTTGAGCTAAATGGAGCGCAGCATTATTGGCCCAACATGAAAGTGTACATCAGATTACAGGATGTCAATGCAGAGCCCTGCAGACTCATAAAAGCTTTGATTAAGATTAAGAGCTGGAGAATAATTTTTTCACCCTCCTTCCGCAGGTTTGTGACACTTTCCTGAAGTTTGGCCTTCCTCTTGTGGTCATGCCTCCTCCAGGAGTTTTTTATCCAGCCTTTTTCGCTGCCGACCCAGTCAGCGTGGACAGACTGGCCTTCATCATGCACAGGTGGGAGACCATTCATCTGGTAGCATAAGCTCTGATCTTTCACACATTTAGTGGAGTTAAAATTGAAAACCTTAAGTGTATTTTATTATAAAGTGGAAGGCAAATGATTAATTATTTTTTCTTAATCTACAAATCTAAAATGAAACCCTCCTGGATACCTTAGTAGAACATTTTTGGTGCTTTGTCTGTTCTAGCTTTAAATAAACAAACACTTTCAATCTGGCCCATTTTTCTTTACAAATTAGCTCAAGCTCACTCAGACTGAACGTGGGACATGATGTTCAAGTCTTGCCACATGTTTTTAATTGGATTTAGGTCAGGACTTTAAGAGTGTTTTCATACCCAATAGTCCAGTAGACCATCAGGTGGGATGATTTTCAGTTGGTGCGGTTTGCTTTCACACTGCGCTGTCAAATGAATCAAGCCTTTTGAAAAACCCGTTTCCCTCCTCGTCTGTGGTGGCAACAAAAACGTCAGAAGAAGAAACAGGACGCAACTTCCTTCTTCACAAAATGTGAACAAAAATGGAGTAGTGTCAGATTTTTGCCTTTGTAGGATTTCTCTTTTGTCTTTGGTGAAAGACTGTGTCATTTCTTGCTCTAGTGCCAGACTCTTGAATTTGTTTTGGTTGCATTTACCCAGAATCCCCTGCGCTATACAGTAGTTCTCTTCCTGCTTTTGGAGGGGTCTCTGGTCCGCTTGATGTTCACATGTGCATTCAAACTGCACCAGAGTTCACTTCAACTGAATCAAGACCAAGGTTTTAAGGCAAACCAGAGTTTGCTTTTTTGATCTGCACCAGAGTTTGATTGCATAGTCACACCTCCCCAAATGAATTGGACTTTCTAGACAAAGAAATCTGAGTTTGATTAAAGCGGACTAATTTGGGCTAATGTGAACTCACCCTAACTGGGTCGTTCTAATTGGTCACAATGAGTTTTATTTAAGAGTAACAGAGTAAAAGAAATGCATGCCTCGCAAAAACCTGAAAAACCAAGCATCATTTTCCTTCTGTTCTACAATAATGCACCACTTTGTCACCTAAAATCTCAATAAAAATACATTGATGATATGAATTTCTACCTTAAGATAGCACTGTAGATGAAATTGGCTGAGGTGTGAGAAAGAACAATGTCTCATCACATATCGGCCTGTAGAGTCCTGACAAAATCTGATGTGTGAAATTAAAGTCTTATTCCTAGCTTTAATGGGATTATATTTCTGTAATTAGTTGCATCATTTCTGTTTTGTCTAGGTACAAAGTGAACCTGACGTCTGCTAAAAGGCAGGAGAAAGTGACTGAGGTAAGGATGAACCTGTGGATCTGTGGCTGGATCAGTTTTGTGTCAGTAATCCAGCTGTTTGTTTTAGAAACTGAGGTAGATATTTGATATTCAGCCAGTCCGTCTGCGTAAACCTGATAACCATAATCTCCTCTCACATGAGAGTTTAGAAATGTTTATTTCAACGCAGCTCCGACTTTTTAAGCAGGTTTTTCTCCTGCCGGCCGACCGGCTCGCCTGCAAATGCCACCCGATTGTTTTTATTAAGACCAGAGGTGGCAGAGTCCCTAAAACATTGTACTCAAGTAAGAGTAGCACTGCGTCAAGTAAAAGTTTACTTAAGTAAAAGTAGAAAGTAGCCGTCAAATTACATCACCTGACTGACCAAAATATAAAATTAAATGGAAATTTTTCTATTTTTGGTATAATTCATGTAAGTAACAAAAATGAACAAAAACAGGCAAAAGAAAATAAAGAAGAAAATAAAAATAGCTTATAAAACTAACAAAAACTGCAGATCTATTTGGAGAATTTCTGGTTAAAACATGTTTGTTCTTTCAGTGGATAGAAAATCTAGAAATTTTACTCAAGTAAGAGTAGAAATACTTCATAGTAAAGTAACTCAAGTAAAAGTAAAAAGTACAGTGTAGTAAAAATACTCCTAGAAGTAAATTTTCCTCAGAAAGGTTAGTAAAGTAAATGTAACTAATTACTACCGAACTCTGATTAAGATGAATCAAACTCAGTAAATGAATCTCCTCCTGTTCGTTGGTTCTGTTTTGTTGCTGCAGCAGGGCTTTCACATCAGCCGCCAGACTTTCCGGGAGTTTAACCGCTACCAGGTGTTCTTGGTGAACTGCCTGTGGAACTCCAACATGTGTTATCCGGAAGCGGACGTGCGTCTGTTGGACGAGCTGCTCGCCAAGAGCGGCGTGCCGCAGTTCTCGACGCGCTTCGACCTCATCCACCACCCGGCCTTCGTGAGCTACGCTCTGGACTTCCACCACAAGGTCAGTGGGATTCTGGGAAACTGAGTTTAGTGTTCTCCACGAGTTAGGAGGAAGAAGATGGGAGAATGAAGAATATTCATGTTATCAGAGTTTATCCCCTTGACTGCTGTCTAAATCGGGTTCTCGTTTTTCTTTTTTGTGCCCTCCATCGCTTTCCTCATATATTTAATGTTTTGCTACCCGTTTTCCTTTCTTTCTTCACCTCTTGTGTCCTTACTTCCTTATTTGTGTCCTTCCTTTCTTCCTCACTTATTTGGTTCCTTCTTGTGTTCTTTTTTGTTTTCTATGTCCCATTTATTTTATCCTTTGTTGTTTCTTTCCTTTTCTGTCCTCTTATCATTCCTTCCTTTCTTTCTTCAATGTCTTTCCTTTGTTTTTCATTTCTTTTTTGTCTCCTTTCTTCCTTAGTTCTTGTTCTTTCTTTTCTTTTTTGTTTCCTATGCTCCCTTCCTTGTCTTTTCTTGTTTCCTTCCATACTTCCCTTCTTGTTCTTCCTTCCTATGTTCTTGATTTTCTTTTTTATTTCATCTCTCTCCTTATATATGAAATTTTTTTTACTATTTTTCTTTTCTTCTTTCCTTCTTTCTTTCGTTTCTCCAATCTTGTGTCCTCCTTTTTTCCTTGATTGTACAATTTCTTTGCCACTCATTTCCATAGTTTTTGTTTTATTCCCTTTTTTATTTGTTTTCTGACTCCTCCTCATCTTTCCTTGTTTTCTTCCATTTTCCCCTCTTGTGCTTTTCATTCTTTCCTCCATCTTTTTTCTCACTTACCTCCTTCTTTCTTGTGTTCTTCCTTTTCTTCTTTGTTTCCTATGTCCCCTTCATGTTGCCACTTCATTCCTTCCTTCCTTTTACTTCTTGTCCTTCCTTGCTTCATTGTGTCCTTTATTTCATTTCCTTTTTTCTTTTTTGTTTCCTTCATCTCTCTTCTCTTTTCATTTTAATGTTTTACTACCCTTTTTTCTTCCTTTTCCCCTCTTCATTACTTCCTTCTTTCCTTCCAGTCCTTCTTCCTTCATCCTCTCTTCATATGTCTGTCTTTCTCTATTGTTTTCTTGTAGGTTGTAGAAATATTTGTCAAAAATTCAGTATTTTATGTTCATAAAGAAGTGGAACTGGAGGTTTCCCAGGCAGAAACTGTCTGTTGTTTTGATGGATCAGTTTGGATTCTTGCTGTAAATTTTGCCAAACAGACTTAAATTAAGACAAATGAGTTTTAATGTATCCTTCAAAGATGATGCATTAATCAATAGGGATATTTTATAATTAATGGCTGCCCTTTAAGATGTTTAATAATACACATCCACCTTTTTTGGGGGGTTTGGGCCACCTGCGATCTTGTGAGATTTCCCACAGATTTCTGTCACTGAATATTAATGTCGTCTCTTTATCAGTGTTGGCCCGGCAGAAAAGACACGGACCTCAATTCCATCAAGGTAAAACGAGTCTCCTTTTCTGTTCTGTGTTCATTTAAGACGTCACGTCTATTCTTGACTCACCTCAGTCATCCGTCTTTGATCTAACAGTCCTTCAGATGTTTTCTGATGCGACTCCCCGTGTGTTTTTCAGCAATCCAAGCCGTGGAACTGGTACCTGGAGTATCTGTTCACCCAGGGATTCGACGGCCTTAAAGACTTTGTGCAGAATAGCATCAACCAGAGGGTGATGATGGCGGGCGACGGCTGCGACAACGTGACGCAGAGCCAGAAGCTCGGATCTGCGCCACACATAAAACAACCACTGTTATCTTAAGGATTCGTTTTAAAAGACATGGACATTTGTAATCTCTTCTGCTTCCTGCAAGTCCTTTTAGTGTACATATTTTTTATGATGCTTATGCACTTTTAGTTGTTTACGAGGCATGCTAATAAAATGTTTATGCCGTACTCTAGATTTCAGGGGTTAAACCTACTTATTGAGCCACAATATGAAATAAAGTTGTAGATTAATGAGTTATTTAGCTCTGGGATTAGAGTTTTACAAGACAGCGTTGTGATAAATTGATGAGAAGAAGCTATCAATCGATAGGCCTGTCACGATAAACATAAGCTTTACTGTGAGACACAAATTTAAAGTAATGTAACAATAATGGCATAATAATGTAAAACATTCTCAAAGTTCAATAAACTTTAAATTCTAATGAACATTTAACACTGGAACTGGAAGACGTTTTAAATATCCCAAATAAACAACGTAGATCATAAAATATGAAGTTTCTGTAAAGAAATTTGTTCTTCAAAAAAAGAGCTAGTTGAGATCAAAGATCCAGACTGAAGATTTTTGTCACCCAGTTTGTGGTTAAAAACAATAAATCATGCAAATAAAGATGATCAAGCCTGTTACATTTTAATTTATCACACAACTGAGTTATTGCTTATTGTGACAGGCCTATCAATCGATTAGCTACATGAATATTCAAGTATTTCTGCACGACAGGTTCCAGCGTTTATAAAGTTTTCTTCCATAAATGTGTAAAAACACACGATGCTAGTGTGGAAATGATTTGATTACTTCAAACACAACAAGTACCGTATTTTCCGCACTATTAGGCGCACCTAAAAACCTTCAATATTCTCAAAAGCCGAGAGTGCGCCTTATAATCCGGAGCGCTTTATATATGGACCAATATTGAGCCACAACAGGTCTCGCAACTACGGTAAGCAGCCGCCGACTTCATTTTCCCCCGTAGAACAAGAAGCGCGCGGTGCATGCTGGGTTTTGTGTAAAGACCCCAAAATGGCTCCTATTAAGAGACACGCTGACGACGCAGAGTTTAAGCTCAAGGCGATCAGTCATGCAGTAAAACACGGGAATAAAGCAGCAGCGAGAGAATTTAACATGAAGGAATCAATGGTGCGGAAGTGGATATATATTGTGATTGCACTAACGTTTGATTTACCGTAACAGTATCGGACTGTTTTCTATGTTTATTGAATCGAGGAAAAGTTCCCCTCCACTATATGTTATACCTTGTTGTTAAAAGATAAACTGTCACAAAAATACCACGTCACTTACTTTACCTGGGGGAAAATAATAAAACAGTTGTTTATTCATTTTGGGAATGAACGGAGTTGTCAGAACGCTGGTTTGTGATCTATTAATAAAGTTTGACTGACCTATCTGACTATTTTGTTGACATTCCGTTTAGCGCAGCTCCATCTAATGGATGCATAACGTAACCCCAGCCTCTATGGTAGCGTCTATTCTATGCGCCTTATAATGCGGTGCGCCTTATAGTGTGGAAAATACGGTAGTAAAAAAAAAGGAAACAAGGACAAAATCAGGTTGATTAATACGCATCTTTTAAATATACTTATAAATTTACTGCAGAAGCACAAGGCGATCTTTATTTTCTCTCGTTTTGTGTCTGATCCTGTGAAACAGATTTCATTTAGTACTGTTTGCATTTATGGGTAGATTTAGTAACTTTAAGGGTGATTCAAAGAAGAGGGAAAACATTTACTGAAATGTAATGATTTTAAGTTTGTCATTTTCATAAAAAATAGGCTGTTTACATATTTGCTGAAATTGTCGCCATGTTGTGACAATTTAAAAAACAGATAATCTGTGAAAAGATTGAGCTCCTCCACATCTGAAGACATTATTATAGAACAATATTTCAAATGGGGAAAAAAGTCCTGCAGGAAAATTTTATTCTTGTTTTCAAGAAGAGAGTGAGACATGTGTTATTGTTCTGTTCCAAATATTCTATTGAGGGAAGGGAAATGGTACGTAGATCACAAGACAAGACGTTTCAGACAAACTTTCTACTTCTGACTTATTGCATTTCATTAAAATACCTCAAGGAGACCAATTGATAGAGAAAATACTTATTTTTTTTGCTTCAAAATTTGTTAGCATTCCAAGCTACACTCCATTCCAGTAGATGGCGATAATGCGCATCTAAACGTCGCCTGTCAACTGTCATAAAAAGAAGAAGATGGCTGTCAATTCAATATTTGTAAACAACTGAACGGCTTTGTTCACTTGCTCCGCTGCCGTTGCTAAAACTACAGGCGGAAAAACGACGTCATCATTCGCAACTTATTTTTCTGTTCGCTGATTGGGCCTCGGAGAAATCCGTACAGGAGATTTTTATTCCAGCGTCATCGCACAGGAACGCAATGGCCAGGCTTGTTCAAAACTGGACAAAAGCTACTAATTCTGTGGAATGGTACCTGTTTGACTGCGGAGAAGGTACGTGTTATTATTTGACATGCTAGGATAGCATCAGTCAATTTGTTAAGCTAGCTAACATTACGTGACCCTTCTGCTTTACAAACTGAACGCCTGTAGGCTGTAATCTTGATTAGGTTGTTTTAGAGTAGAGCTGCCACATTTCCGTTTAGCCCACATACGTCACCGGGTAAAGTTCTTAAATTTTATTGGCGTCAAGGTTGCCGCCACCTATCGAACTGGAGTGTGGACAGCAGGTAAACACACGGGCAAACGTTAGCAAGTTAGCCTTTTTCTAAGCTACTTGCGTTTTACAGACGGGCTGGGCTCTCGGCTTTTGAGAAATGGTGGCTCCTTGTTTTAAATTTTACAAGCTGAACAAGATGGCTGTTGATGTTAATTCAACATTTGAAAGCGCGGCCAACACGGACCGAAAAGCTTTGCCATCGCTAAAACTGCAGGCGGACTACGGCGCAGAAAATCGACGTCATCGTTCACAACTTCTTCTGCTTGCTGATTGGTCCGACAGAAATTCTAACGTAGGAATCAATTTGAATAGGAGAAATCTGGGAGCTAATCAGGTGTACTTTCTACGGAAAAAAGTACACAAAGCTAATGACTGCAATAGTTTATTGATAACTAAATCTATTGAGCAAATAAAAAAAATAGAATAAAGTTAATATTTAGACGATTAAAAGTAAGGCAGAAGAAAATACAGAAAGGCACGCTGTCATGAGTTGAGTTTGTCTCCAGGAGATAAATCCAGCTCTGACACCTCCTCTGCTGGCTGCTGCCGATGTGACTGAGCCGAGGCTCCTTTTACAGAAAGCATCGCTCTGATATGTCAGTGTCGGAGCCGCCGGTGCAGCGCCGCGCTCCTCCTGCTGCTGCTCTCCTCACTTTCCTCATGCCTCGACCGGGACTACATTATTTCACTGGGGTCTCCGCCAACACGTCCAGCTGAGCGGTGGTCGGTGGGCAAACCCTCCTCACAGGCAGAGGGGCAGCAAGAGGGCGAAAAGAGAGGTAAGATTAATTATGTTTTATTGATTTCTGCTGGAGATGTTTTTGGTGGAAGCCGAGCAGCAGAGGAGCGTGGTGCTGTCGTGTGTGTTTTGTGAGACTGGTCCCAGTTTGAAGCTGTGGGTTTCTAAGAATCAGCCGAGCAACGTGTGATGGATGATGGTTTGGTTTTCATGAGGGGCTTCAGGACGTCTACAGCTCCCATCCCTCTCTGTGTGTGTGGTTTTGCAACATATAGATGGAGTTTCCCACTTCTCTCTGGACGAGAACTTGTTTCGTGGGTTTTTTCTGGCTCTCCTGCAGGATAAAAGCCACATTTCAGTGGCTCCCTTTCAAGCCTCAATACTTTATTTGGGTGGAGACTGACATGCGATGACAGACTGAGGTGTGTTGAGTCGGATTTGAACTCTGGATGTCGACAGTAATTATGGTTACAATTACACGCCGTGCGTCTTAAGCCTCCCGAGAATCCTTTGAGGTCTCCACGTTGCAGCGCAGTGGGATAATTTGGGGAAAATATCTGCAGGGAGGGAAGTAAATCCTGCGTGCTTCAGTGGGTGTAAAATTAGGAACAGCCTATATGCTAATCCGGAATTAAAACACAAGATCTGAACATGCTTGTGCTGCGTTTGCTCTTCTCCTAATATTGCCATCAATCTTAATGTTGTTATTCAGAACTTTATAGAGATCCATGATTTGAAACAATGCCTGCAGTTTATGCTCTTACATCAATCTTTGTTCAACATGTAAGATGGGGTGTTGGGGACATTGTAGATAGAAATGTAAGGATACGGAGTAAATCTCTGCCAAAACAGTCAGAAATTTTGAGATTTTTTAGTTTTTCTAAAATATTTCTGAGTTGAACGTCAAAATTTCTGAGATTTTTCTAGTATATTTTTGTCTTTTCAAACTAAGTAATTTTCTTGTTGCTTTTTCTAGACAATTTATGAGATTTGTCAAAAATTTCAGTTTTAAAAAAAATTTTCTTTTTACTTTTTAGCTCAGAATTTTTCTAATAATTTTGTGAGATTAATCTTAAAATTTCTCACGCACTTAGAGTGTGATCAGCTGCAGCGTATGTTCTTTCTAGAAAGGTAGTCAAGGCACAACTGATATGTAATTTGTTTATTTATTTGTTTTTTATAAGCTCTGGACAGAAGGTTGCGCCTTGTGGGAAGCCATATGTCCCATTAAAATGAACAAAAAACCTAAAAATATCGCTTTTATCAGCGCATCATAAACCTGAGTATGAATATTTCAGGGTATCGAGACAGAAATGTATAAGATGATCCCACTGCTTTTATTTATGACTAAAAAAGCTACAATTATTACAATTATTCCATTTGCTCTATTTATTGTTAATTAGATTTTCCTGGATAGACTTAAGCAAACAGTTTCATTTTCAAGTAAATGTGCTTCTTGTGCAGAAGATGATTCCTTTTTCTGTTTCTTCCTTTTTGAGTAACACACGTTTAATTACTTTAATTATCTATTTAGTTTGAGTTGTTGACACACACACACACACACACACACACACCCAAATACTTGCACACCCCCACACACACCCCCGCACACACACGCACACACACACCGTTATAGCGTCACAACTGCAGCATTATCTTAATAAAATTTATTTTTACTCCTAACTGCGCTGCTTGTTTTGGCACCAAAGATGCTTAAAAGCAGCCAAATTTGTCTTTCTGGTAAAAACAAACACTTTAAGTGGAGTAACCCTCTTTCAGCCATCTGAGCAGCAGTGCACGGCAACATAAAGGGAAGGAACAGAAATGTGTGACTTCATTTCTTCTGTAGTATTTAAAAGAAAAGATTTTAAGAATTGTATCGTGGGATTTTTTTTTGCAGGTTTTAAAACAAAAAGTTTTACTTTCTACTCTGGACACGTTGAACAGTTTGGAACGAATGAAGCAAATCTTTTTAGCTAAAAACCCCCCAAAAAAACCAAACACAAAAACCCATCGCTGTTCTACGGAGGAGTGACAGGATGACAAATTTAGCTGGTTAACAAATTGTTCCAAAAGTTATTGCGATCAACGATTTTATTGTCGTTTTGACACAATTTTCAAATAATGCAATGATAATTGTATAATAATAATGCAAGAAATCATTCTGAAAGCTTTAAATTCTGATGAGCATTTAACACTGGAACTGGGTGACATTTTAAATATCCAAAATAAATAAACAAAACAACAGAAACAACAAATAAAATTCGTCATCAAGTCTCTCTAAGTAAAATTGTCCTAAAAAACGAGCTGGCTGAAAACCAAACGACCAGACTGAACATTTTTGTCATTAAAGAGGGAGAAGAAAAAAACAATAAATCATGCAAATGGAAATTATTGTCCTTGTTTTATTTTATTATTCATTTAATTGATTTATTGCGAGAATGAATCTACAATAAAACTACAGATGCACCAAAAAAATGGATGATTTTGTTCTGGGCAGACACTAAAAAATGGAATAAAATAAAATATTCATCACTCCTGCAGTCGATAAACCAACATTTACTATGATGCATGACTTTTTGTACTTAACTATAAGTCAGATAAATATAAGGAACATGAAGTTTGATACTTGATGCTTAAATCTTGTGATTCCTTAATTTTATTTAGGAATTTTATTTAGAAGAATTAAAATTAGCAGGTCAGACCCGAAAAAAGCCCCTGAAACCTGTTTAACTTTTTGTTTATTTAAACTGGAGTATTTTCAAACGAGCCGCCATTGTTTCTCCGAGCACTTCCTGGAGGACAGGAGATGACAGGATCGCTCATCTCTTGATCTGGAGAGCTGCAACAAAAGCCAGCGCTGGGCGAAGAAAGGAAACCAGCATCATGGGTTTAATAATAGTTAATAATGAGAAACACGCTGTGAAGTCTTCATAAAGAAAGAGAAAAGATTTGACAGAAGTGAGGGCTTCTCAAGGCTCCAGTCAGCAGTGAAATGTAATTGTAAGAGACTAACAGGATGACGAAGATGCTCCATTGTCCTTGCTCCTCTTCCTCTGCATCCCTTCTGGTAATTTTTCCATTAAAATTTTTTTTAATATATATTTATTTTCAACATTCCCGCTGCAGGCTGCATGTTTCAGATTAGAGATAACAAAAAGCAGACACCATGGTGACAACTTAGTGTCATTTGTTTTTCTTAAAGAGGTTGCTTAGATTGATTTATATTTTTAATAACCGTTTTATATTAACTTTTTTGCATTTGTAATCAGTTTTATTGATTACAGTGGATTAATTTAGCTGTTTATGTTTTCATTTTTGCTATCTTTAACCATGCGAGCTGCTGCTGATCTTTTCCTGTGACCTCCTTCAGTCACTCCGTCTCTCGTGCAACATGCAATGCTCAGGTGTCTCTGACTGTGAATAATCTGCAGTAAATTGCAGTTTCTGCTTCAGAAATGTTGATTTGTAATGTCACCAAGGAGCCGCTGGCGAATTAAAGTAAATCACGGTCGGTTTAGGTTTTCCATCTGGGAGTTCTGCCGTGCATATTTCAGCTTTTCTTTCACATTTTTCACAAGTTTCTTGAAGCAGTTTTATGTTTCTGTTCCCCTGATTAAGCATGGATCGTTTTCCAAGAGCAAGACGCAGTAAAACCACTTATTTACATGCACTGTATACAAACATAAATAACTATTTTTCTTTCTCAGTGTCTGATATTAAATATAATTCAACTTTTCACTGAATTTCTTGGTATTTTCTGAATGCCAGAATGATGGAGACATGGTGTTTTTTGGGGGGCATTTTTCTAAACTGCTTTCTTCAAATTAAAAAGTCAAGATGAATGCAACTGTTACTGTCTGAACAAAACAAGGAGGTCTAGATGATGATGTCATACGTTTTCTGAGCCTCTGTTTATTTACAGTTTTAAAGTTATTTTAAAGGAACGTCTCAAACATGCTGCCGCTTTGTTTGACATCAGAGAAAAATCAGGAAATAAGCCAAAAAAAATTGACAGTTTTTCAGATCCGATTTTAATCAATTTTTTTTTCTTGCTTCCTTTTCTTAAAAACAAAAAAAAAAGACAAAATGACAGAAATTTTTTTTCAAAAGTTGTTTTTGAGTGTAAGGGCCAGTTTACAGGAATCTTTGTTTAACTATGAGAACAGAGTTATAAAATTAGCAAAAGAAATAATAAAATTACAGGAAAAAATTTGCTTTAATGAGTTGACAGAGTCATAAAGGTCACAGTTGTTTGCTGAATCATTTCAAATTCTTGATAATAATCTGAACCTGATCTATAAAACTGATACCAAAGTTTAACTTAATGAGATGTTTTTACACTGTGTGTAAATATCTGATTTCTACTATATATTAAGGATTTTAAGGTTCAAAACCTCTAAAATATTCTGACTTGATGCTCTACGTCCCCCAAGTATCTGTTGTGTGGAACATAAACTTTATTTTTTTTGGGTGGTTTGTTTGGTGAATAAAATCATATTTCGGTCAACGTAACCAAAGACTCTGAGCCGAAAGCTTCGCTAATTATCAGCTGTTTGTGTTTTCCTGTACAAACAGAGCAGCAAAAGCAAATACTTGAAACTATTGTTAAATATTTGGAGTATTTATTTTATAGTACTGATCAAGTCAATGCTTAATTTATTCACATTAGCATCTAGTCAATGTTATTATAGCTCTCTTCAGCAGTAGGAACGGAGGTATTTTTAGTCAATATGATGAGAATTTTCCACTTACTGTTTATTTATTTATGCAGAGACAATGTACAACATTTGATTAACTTTTTAAAAGGAGATATTAATGGTGCACAGGGTTTTCCCCAGTATATTATAAGCCTGGCGGGCCACCAGGCTATACTTGCCCCCGCCAGGCTAAGTGTTGCTTATTTATTTTAAATAAGGTTTTTTTTATACACCAGTTAGTGACAGGAAAGACAGATTAAGCTACATTGGGCAGTCCTCCACCGTTCGGTTAGCCTCACAAGCTATTATTTCCAAATTATGAAGCCGTGCAGCTCCAAAATTTTGAAACTTTGAATATTTTTAACACAAGAACACGGCGGACCGCTCTTGTGTTCCTGCCACCAGGCTTAGCAGGTTTTCTGGGGGAAACCCTGGCACCAGGTTACAGCACAAAATGCTAATTTCCACCTTCAGTTCCTGGTTGAGGTAATGAAGTTTAATGATCAGATTATGAATTGGTGAAAAGCCAATATAATACTTGCATACATGCCTGATAATTAATTATCCAGATAATTAATTTAACAAACTACAAACTAACAGACAATTCATAAACCAATTTCTTTGCCTTCATCAATAATTATTACAAATCTACTAATTTAACAGCTAATATGTACTCTTAATTGAGTAAAAGTTCTGAATTTTTTTACCCACCTAATGAAAATCAAACATGTTTTAACCAAGAATTTACCAGACACACACCTGCAGTTTTTCTTAAAAGTCTTTTTATTGAAAGAAACTGATTTGGATAATTTTCTTTGGTCTGATTTTGTTATTTTTTGTTGTTTGAATTATTGTCATTTTTGTTCTTCAAATAGCAAAAATTCCCCTTAGCTTTATATCTTGGTCCATCTGATGATGTAATTTAAAAAAATTAAGTGATTGAAAATTTGATCAATTACTCAGTACTTGATTAGACTTTTTACCAAATACTTTTTCCTTTTACTTGAGTACAAACTGCTGCTGGTTGTGACAGAAGCAGTCTTACATTATGGGAATCTTCACATCTTAAACGTGCATTTTTATTTTTTTATTTCCGTTTGTATTAAACATAAGGTATCGTCTGTGGGAGTTTTTTTTTTCTTGCTAAATTGAAGACTGCGATCTGAAAACGTCGTTCTTTGTTAAAATCAGCCTGAGGTCTGCAGCAACTCTAGCAGAGCGTTAAGGATTAGCAACCTACCAACTGTTGTGACATTATGCGGTCTGAGCCATGCGCTCCTTCCTTTATTTATAATAAAACTCTGATTGCGGGTCAGATGGCGTGATTGTGAATAATCAGCCTTGCTGCATGTTTGCTGTCTTAAGAGGAGAAGAAGCTGTGATGAGTTTGTACGCCGTGACCTCGTCAACTAGAGCCGGTGTGATTAAATTAACGATGACCCCAGTTTATTACTTTGCTCCTTCCTGCTGCAGATCCAGGCTTCTGCGATTTTGTTTTCCACCTTCTTCGTTATGACCGGACTTCAATATCTGCATTAGCCTTTTCCCGTCTTTAAAGGATAATTTAAGTAAGTGACATTTTTCATGGCCGTCGTCCTCTTTGCATAAGGATAATTAGCGGTTATTAATGTACTCCCACTGGAATCTGCACACAGTCAGCAAAGCTGTGGATGTGAAGGCTCATTTTTCTCCCTTCAGAAGAAGCAGTTTGTTGTCATACAGTGTGAAAAACAGCCTCGACTGAACTAAAAAGCTTAGTAATCCTCTGAGTTCGAATCCCATGAAACTTCATTTGGTCTTAGTCAGAGTTTTTTGTTGTTTCATCTTGCTCCAGTTTGATATTTAAACTTTTACAAAGCCTGCAAAATAAAATAACAAAAGACGTGTTGCGCTTTCGGGAGAGAGAATATGGAGTTTGATTCAACAGCTGGAATCGTACAGTGTTAAAAATATTAAAACCCTCAGACTTCTCCTATTTAATGAGGATTTTATATAGTCCAATATAAAGTTGTTCATTGTTGTGCGAAGGAAAATTTAGCATAATTTTCCAAGGTTTTTTCCAACTAAAAATATAAAGAATAAGTGTTGAGTAAGTAAAGCTGTAGGTCTTGGGGAATATCGATCAGGTAGAAATCAAAATTTTTGCCCATTCTTCTTTACAAACCCTCTCAAGCTCAGTCAGATTGAATAGAAACTGACTGCCAGCAACAGATTTCAGGTCTTGCCACAGATTCTTAGTTGGATTTTAGGTCTGGACTTTGACTGGGCCACTCTAGGGTTGTTTTCAAACCTGATAGTCCAGTAGACTTGGTTAGATTGGGAACCAAAATTGCACCGTGTCAAACAATCCAAACCATTTGAGAAACATGTTCACCTCCTCGCCTGTGGGAGGCGCTGCACCAAGAACCGCTGAAGGAAACGACATGAAAGCTTCTAAAGAAGACACTGAGCACAACTTGCGTCTTTAAAAAAAGTAAACAACTGTGGAGTTGAGATTACTCTAAACATTTCTGCGTTTTTTCCCCACTTTTTTAACTTTTGAAACTCAAAAATTTCCAAGTTTCTGTTCTAGAAAATATCTGTAACTAATGTCAAAAATTTTAATCTTTTTCTTTCAAATTTTTGACTTGTCAGACTCATTTATTCTTTTTTGGCGGAAATTTACTCCTGTTTTTCTCTCTATCTACAATGGCCCTAATGTGCCGTTGTATTTAGGGGAAAAGTGCCACGATTGGACGGCACAGCCAATTCAGCTTGAATCGGCTGCATTCCCCTGCCAGACCACTAGATGGCGCTGTGATGTTGTCATATCATCGAACGTGTATGTTCTTTTGACCGTTAGCTTCCACCTCACCATCTTCCCTGTCTGCCAAGAACGAAGTGCTGATGTAACACTTATCAGAAATTGTTCTAACTGAACAGGTTAAGTAGCACAACAAAAGCACAGATATATGATTCCAATAAAAATTTTGTCATGTTATATTCCATCAACTAGTCTTGTATAAACGATGTTTTGAGAGTGAAATAACTGTGCTAATGTGTTAGCAATTCTGGACTAGCATGCTAGTAGCTCCTAAATTTCTTTTTTTCCGTTTAGTGTTTTGGTTTTTCCTGTTATCTGCCTGTGGATGTGTAGAATAAACCCAAAAGTTTCACTCAACTGAAACAACTGTGATGACTAAAAGTAAATTTCATTTTAGTAAAAAAGCCAAATTAAAATTTGCTGTATAATTAAAGCCCTGCATCTGAAGTAGCTGTCCTTGTCCGAGCTTTTATCCAGAATCTGGTAACCGTTACATTCCTCTTAGTTTTAAACGGTTTAGTGTCTGCAGGTTGTCTTCTGTGATATGTTTATGTAGGGGTTTTTTTTACAGCCAGGTGCGGCAGGCCTCCCTGTGAGGGCTGTGGCGTTGTTGTTTAATTCATGGTGGTGATACTGAGTTGATTACACGTCTTTTACTCAAAGTTAGAATAAATTGACAGTGACTACAAGGACTGATGTGAAATGTGGGGTAGGCAGATGCAGCATGTGGAAGGTGAATCTACTGAGTTTTTATCAAATGTCAACAGCAGGACTGGTGTGTTACTTGCTCTGAGAAGTGTTTTCCCCTAAAAGAGGATCAGATATGTGTACCAGTATAAACCAGCACGAGCAGAAAGAGAGATATCTTTAATCCTCCCTATGCTTCCTGGCAGAGATGCCTGCTTTGGTTGCTTTAATGTTTATCTGAATTTTTTTCATAGCTTTTCTAAAAGACGTGACTTATATGATACTGTTTGTTTGGCAGCAAAGTCTTACTCTTTTGTCCTTTGTATTGCTCTTTACTTTAGCAGACACTGCAGAATATGTCGCTATGGAAAGGTAAGAGGACTGGACTAAAAATTAGCCTACTGAACTTGATTTTTTTGTAAAGCGCTTATCTGCTGACAGATTTTATTCCAATCTTTCTTTGAGAACTGTAATATAAGACGACATAACAGGCAGACAAAATGTTTCTGTCCAGCCTTCCTGATGTGAACTGGTTATAATTTAAATTGGACGTAAAGGAAAAATCACTTCTCTGAAAGGAAATTTACGGATTACAAAAATTAAGTTTTAAATATGCTTTAATGATTATCACCTGTTAGCGCTGCTAGCATAAGTAAAAACATTCTTTGTATATTCCAGAGAATGTACATCTGGAGATTTTCAAAAGGCTGCCAATATTTGCAAGTCCAGGATGTTTCATAAAAGAGGTTCAAAATGATAAAACAGAGCAACTTTGCTGTGTCTGATTCTGCCTTCTTGTTATTTTCTGAAAGTTTTGCTCCATGCCATCACCATTTGAACCACACTGCAAAAACTCAAATTCTTACCAACTAGTTTTTGTCTGGTAGTGAAAATGTCTCAGTACACTTTAAGTAAGACAAAATAACCTTACAAATACATTTTCAGCAAGAAATATCAACTTGCTTTAAGTCAATAATTCCCTAATATTTATGAAAAAGTACTCCATTGGTAGATTATTTCAAGATCTAACAAGATAAGTTAATCTGCCAAAGGAACTAGAACCTTTAAATCAATATTAAGCAAATTATTGACTCAAAACAAGTGCAAATATCTTGCTGAGAAGTCACTTGTAAGTTAATTTAATCTTATTTAAATTAACTTACATTAAATTAACTTAAGATATTTGCACTAGGAACTGGACCAAAACACTTGGTAAGATTTTCTGTTTTTGGAGTGCATACTAAATTATTCAGATGCATGTTAAACTGTGTAGGTAAACTTTGAAATTTCAAGAAAGTAATAAAAACATCAGGAAACGTTTAGTCTGATTTAATGTCAGACAGTGAGGGGAGAAGTGGCTGTGTGTATTTTTATGTAGGATGTGTGAATGTCCTGTTCCAGCTGTACATGACAAGATAAGAAACGATGTCATAACAGCTTAAAAAGGAAAAAAGAAGAAATGCTGTCTGCTGCTTTATACATTACTGTAGTGTGGAAAAGAGTCTTTGACGGGTATCTTTCTATCAAATTTGACTTTAAATCCACAGCTCATCCCTGAAGTGTTTTTAATGGTCAGCTCCTGCTTAGAATAAAATTCCATCTTTCAGACGAAAAGCTGCATCATCTGTCGTCATGCGCAGCTGAGGATGAATCTCCGTCTTCCAGAGCACTCAGAAGTCTTCTCCAGCTGCGACTCTCTAATTGAGGGTAGCGTCTCTCTGAGGGTAGCATGCTTCTTTCTTTTGGCTGCCGCTCACAAGGTTTGCATGTTCACGCTGTTTCTTTTCCGTGCTGCGCCGAGTAACAGTCGCTTCTGTGACTCTACAAGTAAGTTTTACTCTCGATTGGATGAACCTCTGAAGTGTCAGTTTGTGTTAATGTGATCCAGCGTCTGCTCTTCACTTGTCATAATTCATCTTCCACACATGTGAACATCCGACAGTTAAAGCTAACGGGTTTTGACAAACTGATTGGTGCAGTTTGACCTCTCTTTAGCTTTGTTAGCAGTTTGCATCTTTAATTAGATTCATTCTGGGCATTTTGACTAGTCTGATTAATGTAGAGGCTATAGACGTAGTTTAGGAAATAAATGGGATTGACTGGATTAATTTTGATGAATTGTCAACTAATTTAGTAATCGATTAATTGTTTACTGGAGTGTAAAGACTTATAAAACGATCGCAAGTGGGACAGTATTAGATTCACCCTGTTCAAATTCTGTTAAAAATACCTCCTGGGCGTGCCGTGGTGGCGTAGGGGTTAGCGCGACCCATGTTTGGAGGCCTTGAGTCCTCAACGCGGCCGTCGCGGGTTCGACTCCCGGACCCGACGATATTTGCCGCATGTCTTCCCCTCCTCTCCTTCCCCCTTTCCTGTCAGCCTACTGTCATATAAGGGACACTAGAGCCCACAAAAGACCCCCTGGAGGTTTAAAAAAAAGAAAAACCTCCTAAGTACCAGTTGCTAACCAATTATTAAATCCCCAAGATGATCAACCGATTAGCCCTACGCTGTTTTGTTGTTATCTTGATGTTAGAAGTATTATTTTATCTACAGATTCATCTGTTGCTTAAGCGTTCACTAGACTAACGCTAGATCGCTGCATTTAAGAAAATAAAATGTTTATTTTCTTATTTAAAACAGAAACTGAATTGTTTATCTATATATAAAAACATTTTTTAATGATGTACAAAACTGGTTAGACTAGATGGTATGGCTGAAAATTCTATCACAATATAAGTGCTTGCTATTCAGTATCAATAATTATTGATTAGATATTTGTTTTAAATATCTGAAATGAAATCCAAACTTGTGGTGTGATGCTTCCTGTTTTATCCACAGTTATTATTTTATTTATTTGCCCTTTTTTATTATTATTTTTAAGCAGTTATGAGGCACTGTGGTGAAACAAATCTTAAACTGCTGCTGCGCAAGTTACTTCACAGGGTGTTGCTAGGTAACCAAAGAATGAGTGAGTTGCTAGGTAACCACAGAGTGAGTGAGTTAGTTGATTCCAGCTAAAATTTAGCAGCTCAGGCCTAAATCACTTAGAATCCAGTGCAGTTCAGGATCAGAGTTCAGTGAATATTTTGTCAGATATATTATCTATTGATATTAATCATGTGTCCATTGTGACATACAAGACAATTTAAAACAGGCTTAAATGAAAAATCAGCAGAATCTGGCAATTTTTTAACCAAATAATCAATAAAATAATTGATTACTAATATAATTGTTAGCTCCAGCCATAAATGGGATTCAGGTGTCATTTGCTGCATGGTGTATATACTGTATATATATATAAAACAAGCTTTTCCCCACTCCTCAATCAGTGCGGATAATTTTTCCCGTCTTTATTTTTTTCTTACTGTTGGATTCGGGAAATAGGGTTGGCTCAGACCAGCAACAGTCATCTCAAACTATTTTACAGGCATAATAGCAAAATTATGGTAATTTGAAATCCATCCGTGTCATAAACAAGGTGATGAACTCATTAGAAGTGACTCCTGATTGACTCGCTCCACGTCTAACCTTCAGGCAGCGAAAGAGGGAGAAAAACAATGCTGGAGACTGTTTCATGGCAGTTCTCCAAGCACATATTATGGAGGGTGAAAATCTGCTCCAATTTCAAGAGAGGTGTTTTATTTTTGACATAAAAAACTCTATATAGCCAAAATGATCTGATTTTGAAAACCTGCTTATATTGTAAGACATTAAGCAACTTTTCTCTTGTTTTTGAAAGGAAATGCATTAAATTTAATAGGATTTAAGCAAGAAAGATTTACATAACCCTTTTAGCAAGAATCTCCTAAAATAAGAGCTTGACTCGTAGTTTCAGGTGATGTGTAGGAAGAAGGTAGGAATGTGTCAAGTCCCAGGTTTTCACAGGAAGCAAACTGTACCAGCTAGACTGGTGTGTCATCTCAAGAACTGAAGATTACAGAAACTGTGAGTGGAATAAAAGCCGATACATTAGGAGACTAATGGTGGACCATGTGGCCCAGTCTGAAGTAAATAAACTTCCTGATCGATAGCAGTTCTAGGCCTGACCAGAGGTTTTAAAATACTTTTTCCAGTCGTTAAAGCTGCAGTATGTAACTTTTATATAAAAATGTTTTTTTTAAAATATTTGTTAAAACTGTCACCATGTTGTGGTAGTTTGTTTTGAAACAGATAATCTGTGAAAAGGTCGATTTCCTTCAGATTCTCCCTGAGCTAATATTACAGACTGAAGAAAAACAACCAATCAGAGCCAGGAGGCGGGTCATAGAGCCATCAATCAATCCCATGTTGTCGCTGCTAAATGAGCTAATGGGGGAGAAACAATTTACCGTTACAGGAAACCATTTATCCACCATCATCAGTGGCTATGCTAACTAGCTTTAGAATTCAGGCTCTGCTAGCTGCATTGTAGCAGAAAGCAAGAGGGGGAATGAGAGGAGAGGATGAGCAGCGCCACACGGAGGGTGATTGACAGCGCTAAGACTCTCCTGCTGGGTCTGACTGGTTGTTTCTGGTTAGCACTGGGAGCTAAATGTTTTCACAGAACATCTGTCTCATCACATAGCGGCAGTTTGAACAAATATGTAAATAAATATTTTTTTTTATAAAAGTTACATACTGCAGATTTAATATCCATGAACTAGAGTTTTAAAAGTAAAATTAGTCATAAAAGTAAAATTTTTCCAAAATGTTATGCAAGAAAATGTAGCTAGTTACTTACCCACCTCTGGATATAGATACTTATGATTATATATAGTTCAGTATTTCTATCATAATCAAACGTTTGAGCTAAAAACAGCTCAAACATTTGATCACATTTTAAAGTTTAATAAGGGAAATTGGTAAAAAGTGATGCTTTTCTATGTATATTTTATTAAATACACTCCATATAGTCGTCCAACCAGGCATTCATGGCGTCACTCTGTGCAGCCAAACTACTTTATCCTGATGAAATTTGTTGAAAATCTTCATCTTATTCTGCAAAAGTTGCAAATTTGAAAATAATTTTGAAGAAGCGAGGAAGTCTAAAAGTGTCTCCTTTGACACAGTCTCAGGAAATGTGACTTCCTCCCTGAATGAATTAGAAAATAGCCTAATGATAGTCTCCGTTGGTGCAACTTGTATGACTCCTCTTGTTGAATTTTAATTGAGCATCAGGGGAATGCTTCTCCTTTCTAAGTGATGAAATACAAATTTGACTTCTCTCCAGACATTCATGTAGTGTCTCCGTCTCGTTTAGAGAGGGAGAATATTTCAGATTGTGCATGTAAAAGGTTTTGTGTGCAGAGAGCACAGCATGTTTGGGTCGATACTGTTTCAGATCCCAGATCATTTCTCAAAGCTGTGTGTTTTCCATCTACCAGGGTAATGGCAGTCTCTGAGGCTCTATGATTTATCAAATGGAAAAGGTCACAACCGCGAGCTGCAATTAATTCTGTCTGCTTTTATTTGGTGTTGCTCAGGAGTGTGCACCCCATCAGTGGCATGTGTCATCACAACGCCTGTCTTCAGGACAGGGGCGCAGGGAGGAGTGGCATTTATTAACAGGTTATATATAAATGTACACAAACAAACTTTCCCAGACTTGTAAAAATAAGAACTTTACTGATGCATCTGTGGGATTTAATAAGAAAGTAGAAACCAGGTGTTTGAGATTCCAGAAAAATCTGTGGTGAGAATTTGGGTTTAAGACACAAACACAAAATTTTGTGTAATTTTGGTCGAGTTTTTGTGCAAATGTCTTAGAGCAAAAGTTTTGAGTACAAGCATTACAAGTTTTGAGAAGAAAGACATGGAATCCTGCTTTCAAAATGAAAATGTGTGCTCTCGAATTATGGCAGAGAAATTCCCCCATAGTTTTGGTTTGCCTTGTGTTTAGTGCAGAGTTAAAACAAAGATAGTTAGAACAAACACTCTAAGGCCCTGTTTACACGACAACAGTTTCGGGTGAAAACAGAAGAGTTTTGTTGCGTTTGTAGTGTACATTTACAAAAAACCACCAAATGTTTTCTCTGACAACGGCACAGATTGAAAACAGGTTCCAAAGTGCAATGTTTTTAAAACGTACCGTTGTCTTGTAAACAGAGTAAAAGAATCTTTTCTGTCAGGGAATCCCTAGCTCATGCATAGTATGATGCAAAACATAGCTGCTTCCTACAATCCAGAGAAGAAGTAGAACCTACCGATAATGCTGGTGTTACTACAATTCGTGTTTCCCCATCAGATACGGTTCTCCCAGCGTCTCTTCACCTGCTACGCACCGCCCTGGTGGCAAAATACACGTGTGCTTGTTCAGCGCTAAATAACAAGCACTTGCTTGTTCAGCTCTCTTCTCTAGAGAACTACGGACACCGTGAAAGCTCAAACAACGCGTTTCAGCAAAGTTATCCCACTTTTTTCCAACTGCGCCCTAATCAGATGCACATAGTGTGTGGTTTTCCCTCAGTATCTGGGGGAACGGTACCTGATGGGGAAATGGGTCAAAGTACACCAGTAAATGAAAATGACATAAATCAAGACGGCTACGATTTGTGAAATTCCTCTGAATGACACGGAAAGGTACGTTTTTAAGTTTCTTGTGCGTTTAAAAATCACCAAACAAATGATCTGCTGCCTGTTGTTGAATCGCGCCGCAGGAAATGGAGCAGCTTCTTTCATTTTACAGTTCAGTCTTCTGATGAGAAACACTCTCTATCTCAGATTAGGCACCTTGCCTCAGGGAAGGTTTATTTTCGTCACATTTGTGCCTTAAAAATACTCTGCGCTTCATAAAGCCGTGGCATTTCTTTTTATTCTACTCACAACTAATGCTGAAATCATTTTTCTTAATCCAAATCATCTTGAGTCTTCAGTTTTTTCTAGAAGCAAACAGCTGTAGTTCCTATGGTAACCGCAGTGTTTAGAGATCAAACTTATTGCTATGCAGACCAATTAAATGTTATAATCCTTCAGAAAACAGTGGTGGAAAATTCAGCACTCGGCTGTAGGTTGCAGGACTTTCCCGCAGAAATATGAAAAAGGATTCAGATGTTTGATTCTTTTACTGCTTTGACCTTTTGGATTCGCTCCATTCACGCTGACCTTTCAATAAACGCAGCTGCAAGCTTCTCCTCCTCAACCCTGATGTTCCACAGATGCATTCACGCAAAAATCACCAAAAAAGCACCAGCTCTATTCAGCGAGAGTGTCACTGAGATCAGCTCCTGATTGTTGCTGAGAAGCTCTGCGTATTCTCCGCCGTCAGCCTGACGGAGAGCTGGGATGAAGGCTTTGTGCTCGACGCCTCAGTAGCTGGATGTATAGTATGAGAGGAAATGCTGATGGAGCCTGCTCTTTATTTTTAGAGTCAATCTCCTGTTGGTGCTCAGTCTCAGAGAGGAGGCTGTGAGTCATGGGGGGAAAAAAAAGAAGAAAAATGATGAATGCTAACTGCTAAACCCCCGTGGTGTGGTAAGAACCTTGCATCTCCTGTCTGTATTGTTAGGTGAGGCGCAGCGATTTGTTTTTCTAACCAGATACAGAAGTTTTCTCACTGGAAAATCTTGGTAGTTTTCTCGCAATGAGGACTGAATAGTTTGGCTTTCTTAGTCGAAGTGGAATATTGACAAAACACTTGATGCGCCCACTCAGTCCTCTAACTGAGCTGTCTTACTGCTGCACATTTTCTGGTTATTAACCATCTGATGGAGACATGAACTCATTACTGATGGATGCATTTCAGCAGATTCTCTCCACTACCAGTTGTAAAATTATAAGATATCTATCACAGTGAACTTATAACATATACTGTATATTTATTCAAGTATTTTACTCACGTTTTTTATTGCAAATATCTTAGTACACTTGAAATAAGAGAAAACTAACTTATAAGTAATTTTTCAGAACAATATAGGAGCTTGTTTTAAGTAAATAATTCCTTAATATTAGTGAACAAGTGCTAGTTCCACTGGCAGATAAATTTACTTAAAACAACAAGATTATTTCCATGTTACAAGTGTAATTATTTACCAACAGAAGCCAATATTAATGAGATATTTACTTAGAAACAGTAGAAACCCAAATTTAAGTTAACAAAAATGTAAATTTTGCATAAAATTTCAAAAACTCCAAATCTTGCCAAAGATTTTTACTCTTGTTTCTATTACAAATATCATCACACTTGAAATAAGACAACAAAACTAACTTACAACTAACTTTTCAGCAAGATACAGGAGATTGTTTTAAGCCAGTAATTCCTTAAAATTATTCTAGTTCCATTGGCAGATTAATTTACCAAAAATATTTTTATCCATGTTACAAGTTAATTATTCTGAACTAGAACCTTTTCATTAACATTCAGGAATTATTGACTTGAAACAAGCTTTTATACCTTTCTGAAACTTTTCAATTAGTTTTGTCTTAATTCAATTTTACTAAGATATTTGCACTAGAAACTATACAGAAATCTTGGTAAGATTTAGTTTTTGCAGTAATACATCCCCTATAATTATAAAAATGTCTTCTGGATGTGCTGTGGTGGTGCAGGGGTTCAGCACAACCCACATAAGGAGGCCTTAGTCCTCGACGCGGCTGTCGCAGGTTCGATTCCCGGCCTGGCGACCTTTGCCGCATGTCTTCCCCCTTCTCTCATTTCCCACTTTCCTGTCAATTAACTATCAAATAAAGGCCACTAGAGCCAATAAAACCTTTAAAAAAAAAGTCTTCTGCATGGATTTCCTCTAGTTTCTACAAGATAAGAGACGTTTATTTCTAGAGCACATTTCAACAAGAAGTCAATTCAAAGAGCTGTACATGTACATTTTTCGGCATTTTTGCAGTTTTCTGGAAGTTTGTTCCAGATTATAGAAGCATAAAAACTGAACTCTCCTTGTTTGGTTCTGGTTCTGGGGAACCAAAACCCTCCACCGACCGCCTGATTGAATCTGCTAAATGAGAACTTCTTTTTTGTTTTGAGTTTTTGGACTGAATTTAAAGTGTTAGGGCTGAAATAGCAACATATGAGGATGTTATTATCTCTTTTCTGAAAGCTCACTGCGCCTCACCTCTCTATGAATACATTTGGTCTGGAAGTCAATTAAAATGTGATCACTTTCAGGCAGCTTTTCCGTCAATCCAGCAAACATCATTTGTGCAGCTCTTTTCATGCAGACAGGTGTAACACAGAGAGCTTTCCGGAGGTTAATGGTTTTGGGTTTTATACGGCGGTAACTTGATTGTGTTGTTTCTGTGCTGAATCACCAACAGATACTTTAAAAAATTTTCAAACTGGGATATGACTCAGAGGAAGAAAGGTTTCCATCCCACAGATGGATAGCTGGTAAAACCCTTTAGTGTTGCACAACTAACAGTCGGAGTGCTTCTGTAACTCATGAAACTGGCAGAATATGATGAATCCCTGTTGCACCCACTGATGAGGGGGATTCGTCTGCTCTTAAATCAGTACGGATTTGAGATCCTGCTTTAATTGTGGGTGAAACGCGTTCTGTTTTTGTTGTTGTCAGTGATGAAGCCTCCTTGAATTTGCCACCTATTTGATTCTGTCCCTGCCAACAATGGCTAAAGCTTATGGCTATTGATCGGCATGTCAAAAATCTCCTCCATTCATTGATTGCCTATTCACACTTTATCTTGTTTATATTCACTTTGCTGTGATTGGGTGAAAGGCGGCGTAAACCCTGGACAGCTCAGCCGTCCATCACTCGTCTGAAGCGCAGAGGAACGCTCACAGCTGTAGAGAAATCAGAGATTAGCCCCACAAACGTTTTCTTTTTTTTATTTATTTGAAGGGAAAATAACAATTGAATCCCAGGGAGAACATGCAAGCATGAAGTTGAGTTTCCTTTGCTGTGCGGTTCTGTTTGAGGTAAAGAGACTGCCTTATGGTCCAACCGGTGGAAGTTTGTCAGACGTTTTGTGTTGCAGGCTGAAACGATTAATCGAATTATTCATGATTAATCAATTGTTGAACTAATTTAGCAATCGAAGTAACCATTAACTGGAGTATACAGACTCTTAAAAAACGCAATTAGCTGAAAGAACAACACACTCAGAGCAGCAATTATCCTAAAACTGTCCAAAATATACATTTTTCACAATTCTGGCTCAAAAAACTCATACTATGTCCCCTTTGGTATCTAATTATTATTTGGTTAATCAAAAAAAATAAAACAAAATAAAAGACAGTATTGATAAGTTGAAAGTATTTCTTTAGCTGCAGATGTTATAAATTATAATGTTCACTAAGGGAATATTATGAAATAATAAAATGTTTATTTCCTTATGTGAAAAATTTATCATTATTTTTTAAAATATGGTTTTAATTTAAGGATATGTAGAAAGTGGCTACTTTCACACTGATAATCAATTAATCATCAGAATAATCAATCGATTTATCGATATCTAAAGTAATCGTTAGCTATAACCCTTTAAATATTACAGATAATTTTCAGATTTGTCTGTTATTTTGTTAAAAACCGTGAATTAAGCTAAAAGTGATGTTTTGGACTGCCGAAGCACCCAGAGAAAACCCAAACATGCAAACCTTATTTCGATTTAACCACACTGAATAAACTAAATGACTCAAATCAAAAGTTTTACTTTTCAAAACTTTTTTTTGCTTTACTTGACACAAATATCCCTGCAGTGATGGCCCATTTTTCAATCCCTTAACTGAATAAAATGAAACATTTTAGTGAAAACTTTGACTGAGATAAAAGCGAACGGAATCGCAGCTTTTGATGATTCCTTAAATATTGGACACTTTTATTTAAAATTAGGCGACAGACCTGAAAAACCGTTGGAAGATATTTACTCTCACTTCTGTCCAGTTTTCATTTTACCCCAAATTGAAAGGTTTTTTTATCATTACTGAAGCCGCCTGGAAACTCTCCTCAGCAGATTATTTTCTGCTAATTAGCTCAACTCCGCAGGAACCAGACCTTCAGTTACAAAGACGTGCTGGTTTTTAACACTTTATGATCAAAGTGTTTTGGGTTTTAGCTACAGAGTAACTTAAACAGAGATTTATTTTTCTAATGTCTCAAATCTTCCTTTTTTTTCCTTTTAAATCCAGGCTTTCATGAAAAGAACTGTTTTGACTGATTTCCTCCAACATGTCAACATTTCCCATTGTTGGAAGAAAAAATGCCTTGGACATTCCTGGCAGCTACATAATCACCTCCCACATCGTCTTTTGTGTTATCCTTGTCTTTGTCTCCAAACATCTGTCAGCTGGGCTGGTTTTGTTCAAATCTCCCATTTTAAGAAGGTGGATGTATAGTTTTATGATGCAGGTTTGTGTTGTAAAACCATAAATAAACCAAAACTTTAGTCTTGGATTTGTGTCGCTCCTTGTTTGCATTTCAAACTAAGCTATGCTAAGCATGTTATTAAATGACCAATGCACAGTAATTAAATGCAAAACATTTGCTTCCTTTTGTTTCATAACAAAAAACACATTTCCGATTTAACTCAGGAAAAAAAACGCATTACTGGATAACTTTATTTCATTTTTTGCAGCAGGAAAAGCTGTAAAAATATATTTGGGGATATTTGCAGTGAATAATTTTTTATTTGCTGCAGTTTTTTGTGTTAAATGTGCATTCCTTTAAATTTTTGCAACTTTTCTTCAAATATTTGTGCAGTAGAGACAAAATCCAGCATATACTGTGGTGAGCACTGCTAACTAAAGAGTTAGCTAAACTAACCCTAAAGCACTAATCGTTAACATTAGCTAAGCTAACTCTAAAAAGCTATAGCAGCGCAGTATTTAGCGGCTACTTTAAGAATTTAACACAGATGTTGAACTTTATTTATCTGAAAGTTTACAAAACAGCCAAGTAATTTGGTGCTCTATAATTGATCTGGAAAAATTAATTTGGAGACAGCTAAGGGCACTAACTGGTTTTAAAGTTAGCAAAAACGCTAAATGGAAATTAGCTTTGTTGTTAGCGGACTGGTGAAAGCGTGCTCACCACTGGTAACCAGCAGCACAACATATATTTTTTACGTTTCGGTTTCAAAGATCAAGTGAGGAAAACCACCAAGATATTCAAGACAGAAACATCAAACTCGCGTCCTCAAGAACATTTGTCCTGTAATTTTTAGATTTGTCTGTTTTCTACCTCACTAACAATCCTCTGCAGAACTTGATCACCTGCTTTAGATGAGGAGTGTTTACCATCAGCAGCTAATCTGGATTTAAAGTGACAAGAGGCCCTAAGACAGCTCATTCTGAAAGGAGATCTGATTGAGGTAGACTAAAATCTCTTCAACTAAAAATTATTTTGTGCAAAAAAAATTTAATGAGCATGTTTTGTATAGACCATAGTCGTGTCCTAACCTGTTCCAGGAAGCATTATGTCACCTTTATGCCCCAATAATGTAAAAACCTGCGTTATGTCTGCTACATTATTCCCCCTCTTTCTTAAAATTTAAATTTCACATACTGTTTATGTGCTGACAGACAATTATCTCCTCCTCATCCTCTTATTTCATTGTTCAGAATAGAGCTGCTGTCATGGTCTGGTACCAGGACTGGGCAGAAAATGAGGCAAAGTCTAAAAATAACCTTCAGAAAAGACTTTCAAAAAGCCTGGAGAAGTACAAATCCAGTCCCTTTTTTAAGATCACAAGAAAATGTCAAAAGTTAATGTGTTGCTTTGATGTCGCGCTGCAGAAGGAAGAAGGGCGCTCCAGAGTCCGGGTCCAAGTAATGAGACATGTTGACCTGGTTGGACCGGACATGGACGTCTGCAGCAAAGGTGGCTGCTCTGCTGCCTGGCTGCTGGTTATTACAGTCTTCCACGTTTCTTCTCTAATCTCTTCTAATGGACTGAAGTTGCTGAGCGTCTCTGGGAGTCTTTGCTCTTAAAGCTCTGTCTATATGCAAATGAGCTTCAGAAATAAAACCTGCATCCATCAGATGGCTGCACAGATTAATCACCGATATTTAATCAGATGAGTGTCGAGGAGCTGGAGGTAGATGAGCGAACAAAGCAGATTTTGGTCTTAAAATGCTTCGGATTGTGTGACACCTGAGCTTGCCGTACGTCTGAGCAGCAGCGTTGTTTTTGCTGCATGTTGCAGAGCGTTGAGCGTTTCTTTCTCAGAAGATGCAATCACCCTCGAACATCAAAACGCATCCCTGCAAGTCAGAGTGGCAGTTCTTATCCCTGCACTCTTTTATTGGAGGCTCGGGAGATTTGACACAGCTTGTTCCACCCCGTCTCTTTAATATGGCCCTGAGAGGAAATTTAAGGAACGCTGGCCCGAGTCTTTTTGCATCACTTTGACTGAAGGTTGGTTCGTGCTGGGGCTATGCGTCATCTGCAAAATAAGAACAAAAACACAACAAGATACTGGAGTTATTTTGCTGCACTGCAAGTGGGAATGCATGATTTTTCTCATAAGACTTAATGAAAGTAGATACGCGTGTACAACGGTGTACTAGAACCACTGCAGACAGAAGAAAGGAATAGATTTATGCAAAAAAAGAGACTTTTTCAAGAAAGAACTTGGAAATTTCTGAGCCTGAAAAGTCAAAAAATTTGCTAGAAAAAAAATCTAATTTTGAGTTTAATCTCAGAAATTTTCTAGAAAAAAACTTGGAAACTTTAAAAAGTGGAAAATTTTAAAACTTTTCCAAGTGATTTTCAGAACTTTTCTGAGATTAAGCTAAATATTTCAAGGGTTTTTTTTCTAGCAAATTTTTGTCTAACATTTTAGATTTTTGAATTTCAAAAAGTCAAATGTGAAATTAATCTCTTTTTTTTTTTTTACATAGGAATCTACAAATTTCTCTCATAAGAGCTAAATGTCTGCCAAAAAACTAAAAATTTGAAATTAATCTAAAACAATTTCTTGAAGAAAACTCAGATAATCCTAAATTTCACAAGTTAAAAACTTTTAATTTTGGAAATTTCAAAGCTGTTTTTCCTAACAACTTGGTGAGATTAATCTCAATGTAATTTTTTTTTACTTTTCAAATTTTTGATTTTTTTATTTATTTGAAGCTCAGACATTTCAATTTATTTTTCTGCAATTTTTCAAAGGTAAATCCCAAAAGTTTGGACTGTTTGGTGGGGATGGGTATGATGGCGTATTAGGGTCCTGGTAGATGGAGAGGAAAAATACTTGGAAATTTTTTAGTTTGAAAAGTAAAAAATGTGCTGTAAGAAACTCTGAAAGTTTGAGATTAATCTGAGAAATTTTCTAGAAAAACTAGGAAACTTTCACAAGTCAATAACATTTTTTTTTTTTACTTTTTCAAGTGTAAAACTCATAAAACGTTTTGAGATTAATCTCAACATTTCAATTTTTATCTAGCAAATTCTGACTTTTTGAATTTCAAGCTCAGACAATTTAATATGTTTTTAGAAAATGTCTGAGATGAATATAAAAATTTCTGAGTTCTACCTTGCAATTTTGCAACTTTTTAAACTTAGAAATTTTCAAGTTTTTTTTCTACAAAATGTATAAAATTAATCTAAAAAATGTTGGCGAACATTTAATCCTCCTTTTTTTATATCTACATTGGCCTTCGTATGCTGTTGTGCTCTGCAAGTGGGAATGTGTGTTTTGTCTCATATTGATACAGATAGATGTACAACGGCATATGTAGACAAAAAAAGTTAATTTTGACCAAAAAACTCAGGGATTTTTAACAAATTTTAGATTTCTGGAGTTCATACATTTCCTTGTTTTTCTAGAAAATACCTGAGATTAATCTCAAAGTTTTAGTTTTTGGCGGAAATGCACTATTTTTCCACAGTTTTTCCACTTGCAGAGCACTGCCCCGTCGTGAATGTATTTATGTTTTTCTCGTAAGACTCAGTGCAGATAGATGCGTATGTATGCGCCGACTCCGAGAGGCTCATTTACATCGTTGTGACCCGAGGCGGTCCGGGTGAAGGAAGAAGTTTAAAGTGAAGGTGTTGCAGGTAAAAAGAGACGCACTGTAACGGCTGAGTATATGCACCTGCACAGCTGTAAACTTTTAATTACATTTTGATTAGTTTTACACTCCAGAGAATGGCTAAGAACACACAGTGCTGCTCGCTTGTCGTGGAGATTATTATTTGGATATTTGGATCCATATTTCACAGGCTGCTGAATTTTGTGGAAATGAAAGCAGGAAATGGAAGATGTAGTTGGGATTCTTATCAAATTGTTTAGTTATTTTCTTCTTGTTTGCTGAGTGAGCTCCTCTTGAGTGTAAATTAAAAGCACCACCTGTTCATATTTAAAAATGTACACAGATGTTATTAATTTAAAGGCCTTAAAGAAGACTTCGAACTGCTCTTTTTTTCATAAAACCTCACTAAAACTTGGTAAATCATCTTTGGATATCTGATCTCTGTTATCATTAATGGTGGAGTAATTAGCATTGAAGCTTCTTGTTATTTTGGTCAAAATGTGACATAAAACTCTTCTACTATGGATGTGAACGTTGTTGTTCTTCAGCGTTAGTGTTTTCTTATAGTGTTTTTTTTTTTACACCTGATAGTCTGGTAGACTTGGTTTGATCGGGAACCAAAATTGAAACATTTGTTACATTTTCAGCTGCTGTGTTTCACTTTCACATCGCACTTCGTCAAACAAACCAAACCATGCTGTACCAAGAACTACTGACAGAAATTATACAAAACCTTAGAAAAAGACATGAACGCAACTTCCTTCTTCGTAAAATGTAAAAAAACCCGGAGCGTTGTGAGATTTTACTGGGTTTAGGATTTCTAGCTCTAGATAAATGCATTTGTTTTGGTTGAATTTACCCAGAATGCCCTGCGCTGTAGTTCCTGTTTTTGGTGTTCACATATGCATTCAAACCGAGTTCACTTCAACCAAACTGAAACAGAGGTTTTTAGGCGGACCAGATTTACTTTTCCTGGTTCGCATCAGTTTGATTGCGCGTTCACACCTCCAAAAATGAACCAGACTTTCTACAAAAACGGACCAGAGTTTAATTGAAGCGGACTGAACCGTTCCTCTGAGTGTAACAGCTCGGGTCAGATGGTCGAAACCTGGACAATGTTTGGTGTTGCATCTTGTTTGGAATAGAGAAATCCGACTTCTAGAAAAGTCTCCGGCGATCCAACCTGAATCAAAATGATCGACTTTTCTCCAAAAGCAAACTTTCTCCCAGGAAAACAACCAATTTAAATAAAATATACCAATTCCCCCAAGAAAACTACTTGCATATGCAGACAGAGTTATGCTGTAAGCTTGTTGATGGCTGGAAAAATGTGACACAGTGTGACTAGGAAAAAAGTCACAGTAAATTCATTCTTTGAAGCGTTTTTCTTCAATTTTTATTACAACAAAAGGAAATAACGACTCATCGTTAAAGTCTCAAAATCAGTATGGCATTTGTGTTTATAATGAGTATCTGTGATGTTTTCACTATGCAGCAATCATTAGGTGAGATATGCAGCACTCTGGGCTACATGGTTTAATATTGGAGTAAACATTTTTATAGTCAGTAAAAGCATTTAATACAAGCAGAATGTAAAACTATTTAGATTGAATCGCGCCGGCTGGTGGTTCCAGGCTGAAATCTCCCTGAAGCCGGGGCCACCGGCGCTGAAAGGCGCTGGACAACGGCCAGTTTTCTGATTCAGACAGGAAAAAAAAATACAAATTTCATTATTTCACATGAGTTGAGTTTCTGCCCAGCAGCCGTCACGGGTCGTAGAAAATTACTAATCTAATTGATCTGTGTTTCTCTTTGGTGAAGTCACGGTTCATAAAGCCGGTCTGCGGACGGACCAGGAGTTCTGGCTGCAGAAAATCTGTTTTTTTTGTGGGTTTGCTTTGCTGTTTGATAGAATACAAACACAATATGTTTTTGTGTTTGTATTTTAGAGGTAGCATCTCTTTTGTTTGCTGTTCACAATACCGCTGAGGTTCTTTGTATCACTGCAACCTTTTTTGATAAAATGAGGCTCCATTTTTGTCTAAATGCTTTTATGGAAGACGATGCTTTTCAGGCCCATTTTCCTCAGAATATTTTCATATTCATTTATTCAGAATGTGTATGCATGGCTTTGCCAATGTGTTTATGTGTTTGTCTCTGGAATAATAAAGAAATGTAAAACGCAAAACAAACAATTTACAGTTTATTTTTTATGGTAATCATACACCACCCACATGATCAGAGGCGGCCTTTAGTACTTTGTTTTGTTATCTACCCAAATAATGATTCACCTTTATTTTCACGCAGTGATCATAAAAGCCAGTGTTCACTTTGTTTTTGTCTAATATGAAACAATATGAACACGTGGAAAAACATCTCAATCCTGCCGCCAGGTGCAGTGGAGGGCCTGTTTGCTCTTTCAAAAGCAAGAGTTCATGAACTCTTTACAAACACCAGAACATTTTGAATAAAAAAATGTTGGATTTTGCTAGAAAATATTTAAAAGAAAAGATTCAACCAACATTAAATCAACCACATTTTTTTAAAATACTTCATTTGCTTTAGCATGATTAAATTTAATCTGTTTTTCCAGATGTGTTGTTGTGTAACTTTAGCAACATGTAGAAAAACCACATTGGTTTATTTTATGGTAATCAAATCAATAAATCAATCAAATGTTATTTGTAGAGCAAGTTTCAGCAACAAGGCATTTCAAAGTTCCTTACCTCATAAATACACAAAAATCAACAATTGAAGAATCACATTTTGTCATCGTTTACACATCAAATATGTTAATTAATGTTTCATTTATTATCAATCAAAAGCAACTAAACAGGTGAGTTTTTAGTCTAGATTTAAAGGAACTCAGTTTTTTTGGCTGTTTTGCAGTTTTCTGGAAGTTTGTTCCAGATTTGTGGTTCATAGAAGCTGAATGCTGCTTATCCATGTTTGGTTCTGGTTCTAATGTAGAGCAGAACCAGAACCAGAAGACCTGAGAGGTTGCTATGACAACAGCAGATCTTTAATGTGTCGTGATGTTAAGCTGTTCAGTGATTTTTAAACTAACAGCTGTATCTTAAAGTCTTTTCTCTGAGCTGCAGAGAGCCAGTGTAGAGACTTTAGAACTGGTGCGATGTGCTCTAGCTTCCTGGTTTTAGTCAGAACGCCAGCAGCAGCGTTCTGGATCTGATTGTTGTTTTAGTCAGACCTGTAAAAACGCTGTTGCAGTAATCAATGCAACTAAAATAAACACATGGTTGAGTTTCTATAGATTTCGCTGAGAAATTAGTCCTCTGATCCTGGAAATGTTCTTCAGGTGATAGAAGGCCGACTTTGTAACTGTCTTTATGTGGCTCTGAAGGTCCAACTCAGAGTTCATCACTACTCCCAGGTTTCAGGCCTGATCTCTAGTAGTGACTGAAGCTGTGCGTTGACTCTAGATCGTTCCTCTTTAGGTCCAAAGATAATAACTTCAGTTATGTTTCTGTTGAGCTGGAGAAATCTATGGCACAAACACACATTTATCTGTTCTAAGCATCTGTTCAGTGATTGGACGGATTCAGAGTCACTTGGTGACATCATGATGTGGAGCGGTGTATCGTCTGCATAGTTGTAGTAGCTATTCTTATTTCCTAAGACAAATAAGGCAAAACTCCTTTACCTTTAATGCGGGATGAAGCAGGAAGAGTTGCATCTGATTGGTGGATTTCTACTATTTACTGATGGTGGTAGTAATGGTTGTTGATGGTGTTTTGTCACTCTGTATTATCCCTCATTTTTAGAACCGTGTTTCTTACTTTTTATTTATCTGCAGCTTTAACTCTAAACACGTCACTTTTCTTTTTGATGCGTTAGTCCAGTTTCCCTCCAGCTTTTGTGCTGCAGCAGGTGTTCAGAGAAGCTGAAGACTCTTTATCTGCAGACGCTCGCCCACCTGAGCGCTTGACGCCTGCGACTGTCGAGCAGCAATATTGCCGTCACAGGCTGTTACAAAATGTAAAGGTCAAGTTCTGCTTTGTAGCTGGAAATTAAAATACATACAGACATCTCATGCCTATTTATATGTCCGTATCTGCAATCTGTGTTGTTCTTTTTTGTCAAGCACAGTTTTGTGCTTTGACTTTGCAGCGTGGATCATGCTTCCCCATCATGCGAGCTGAAGGGGAAGCATTAACAGGTGTTTACCCTTTGGTATTAATGTCTCTGAGACATATGACAGAGCACTTTCCTAACTTTCTTCTGACTCTATAAATTATCAAACAAACATAAATTTAGACACACATTTTAGTTGTTCAGCCTTGAAGCTGTGGGAGAGACCATGAATCCAGTCGACTGAAGTGAAACTTTCTGTGCAGTTTGTCAAAGACCGGTCTCTAGTTTGACAGCTGCTCCTGATCTCTTACCGTTGCTTGCTTCTTGTCGTCTTCATCTCCATTGAAAGGTGACCTATTGCGCTTCTTCGAACAGGTTAGAATACATCTTTAGGCTTTACAAAAAACATTTATACATTTTTTTTTACAAACTTATTATTAGATGAGATTTTAGTCTCTATATTCTGAGTTCCTTTCAGCTGTTTTAGGGAGTCTTGTCACTTTAAATACAAACAAGTTGCTGCTGGCCATGCCCTCCAACTCAACATTTGCACTCATGTGAAAATGGCTACAAAACGATGATCAATTATATATCCGTACATCTTTGAAAAGCAGAAGTAGAGACTCCTGCACAACCAACACGATTGCAGCAAGCGGTTTAGAATAGAGTAGAACAGAATATGCTTTATCGATTCCCAAGAGGAAATTGCTTATTTGTTGACAAGTTACTCTTTCCCAATGGTTAAATATTAGTAAATACAAATATAATAAGCATTTTAAAATGCTTATTATATACAATAAATAAATAATTATGCCTGTGTTTCTGGATGGTAAGTCAACTACAAATCCTTTGTCTTTTCCAGCAGTAAAACCAGCTGAACTCCAAACGTCCTGGAGCTCAGCTTGCGCTGCTAGGTAACGAGCAGAACTCTGCTGGGGTTGCTAGGCGACGGGCGGAACTCTAATGGGGTTGCTAGATAACGACACAGTGGCTTCTGGTTTGTGACGTTACAGTCCAAAGGTTTTTGAAACAGTAAATTTTCCAGACACCAAAAAACATAAACTGGCTGGGTGTGTTTGTTTGGAAGTATAAAAATGTACAAAATGTGAATTTTTCTAAATACGTCCCCTTTAACTCTAATCTCCCTTCACCTTGCTCAACTGAAAGTATGATTTCTGTCCTCTTCTTCCTGAAATTCAAGTTCAATTCAGTTCAAAAATACTTTATTAGTCCCAAAGCTAAATTAAATAAGGTTAAGGTGAAGTACAAATATGTATATCTGTAAGTAAACTAAAATGTTTAGGAATTATGTAACAACATATAATTATACATGTTAATTACTTGGACCTTAATTAAAATGTAAAGCTCAAACCATAATTATTAATATGATAAACAGAACGCATTTGAACATTCGCTGTACCAAACGTTCATGCTGGGATCATAATCACACATTGTTGCCTTCAGGCAACTTAGGCGATTTTTCTATTATGGGATGGTGTTGCTTCAGGGCAGCAGCTGCACTTATACACGTTTCCATGATTTAATTATTAACTAGATTGTATGAAACTGTTAAAAGTTTGGATTTGCTGTCCTAAGAAAGTGACTTTATTTTTATTTGACTGAAAAGACTCAGAAAATTATCTTTTCAGACACTTTTGGAGGAAAAGGCATAAAAAACTTTCCTCTTTGCCTTCTAATTGGGAATAAGTGAATTAGCGTGGCCATCTGTGGTAAAGTTAAAGCATAATTCAACTGAGACAAAATTTTCTATTCCTGTTTACTTGCAAACTGCAGCACAGCCAATTTCTACAGGGGGTTAGAAAAGTAGCATTTTAAAACTCTACCGAACCTTTAGGATGGGATTGTTTATATCTAAATCATTCTCTAAAACCAACAGATACTGTTGGTTTGTCTGATTGGTTGGAGTGGAGAGAAGGAAGACTATAGATCACATGTGTCAAACTCAAGGCACGGGGGCCAAGTTTGGCCCGCTGTAACTCCTATTGTGGCCCTCCAAACTCCAAATTACATAATTTAATCCTTTTAGTTTTTAACAAATCTGCAAAATTCACACAAAATCAACCAATTTCCACATTTTCTTCTGATTTTACTGCAACTTCTTTCAAAATTGGTCAAAAACGTTGAGTTTAATTGACTGCTGCCTCAGCCTTACTTGATGTAAGACTCATAAAAAGTCCATACGAGTAATAAAAAGTCACATTTAACCTCATATATTATTGTTAAAATTTCTTACAAATATTTCTAAATTAGCACCACAAAATATGTGATTTTGATTGCAAAAAACCCCCCAAAACACATAAACAATCACAAAATCCTGGATGGACTGATCAGTGTGAAGAGATGTTCAATATATCATTTTAAGAAACACAAACAAACAGCTATTTCTTAATTTTTATAAACAGTTTAATGGGTTTTATTAATACATTCTGGTCCTTCAGGATTTTTGATATGGCCCAAAATGAACCTGAGTTTGACGGCGCTGCTCTAGACGTTATCTTCTGCCGTGGTGCCAAGATGGACTCCATTGTGTATATGCAAATTAATTTATATTTAGTGTTTGAACTATGAAAATAGGAATTTTTAAGTGTTTTTAAAGGAGGTTCCACTGCAGTACCAGTGATAGTTTCTTGTCTTTTTTTCTAATTATGAATGACACGATAACAGATTTTGCTTGATGATAAATTGTCCCAGAAGTTATTGCGATAAATGATGATATCGTTGCTTTTAGATCAGTTTCAAATAATATCATAATAATGCAAAAACACATTTTCTCAAATATCAATAAACCTTATATTGTAATGAACATTTAACACTGGAAGACATTTTAAATATCTGAAATAAATTAACAAAATGACAGAAACAACAAATAAAACGAATTATTAAGTCGTAGTAAACAAAATTATCCTTCACATAAAGGGACAGTTGAGACCGAAGCACCTGGAAACTTTTATCATTCAGTTTTTGGAAGAAATGGAGAAAAGAGAAAAACGATAAATCATGCAAATGTAAAATATTGACCTGGTTTCAACTTATCATGCGACAGTTTGATTTATTGCTAATTGCAACAGGCCTGTTTCTAATGCACTCCTGAAACATTATCTCAGAATTAAAGCTGCTGCTTCCAGACATGGATGAAAATGCGTTTCCAAGGAGACGGCGGCGTATGAAGCGTCTCTGCTAATACTCAGAATGTATCGACATGGTTTCGACCTCCCCTCTACAACCTCGCTCAGTGTCTGCTGGTCCCTGAAGGCGAAGAAGCAGCAGTGCGTCCTGGGAGTTTCTGAGGAAGGAGGTTATCCGGGGTCTTGATTGGGGTGCGTGCGCCCTTATCAAAGCGCTGCTATATTTCCAATGAGAAGGCTGTGGAGATGAACCTCAGCTCTCCCTGTGTGGCCTTTTCATTTTTGTCCTCCTCTTCTCCCGATTTCGTCTGTGAGTAATGAGCCTTAGGCGAGGCTGGCTAATTAGACCTGACATCACACTATAACTCGCTCTGCACGGCTCCCCTGGACCCTCCGTACATATGCGCTCGCCAACGTGCACGCAGAGCTGCCGTGCACGCCCACACTTGCTCCAACACCTCGTCGTGTTTCTGCGCGCCTGTCAGGCCTCACGCCGCACTCCTCTGAGTGTTGAAGCTGCGAGCGTCCCCCTCTCTGCGTGAGGAAACGCTCAGAGAGGTGAGGATGGGGGGTCGTCAGGGATCTAAACCCAGACGCAGCGTGGAATATCTCGGCGCAGGAGAGATTTTTTTTATCATCTGAAAGAAAAAAAAAAGGGGGGGGGAGGGGAATTTATTTGCTCCAAACTTCAGATCCGGTGATGCAATTATCGCTTTTGGAGACTTTTTGTCCTGGATGTCTGTCAACAAGTTGTTGAAGCTGCAGTATAACTTTTTTTATAAAGTAGGTTTTTTAAATCTGCCACTATGTTGTGGCAGTTCATGAGCAGAGCTGGGTAGAAACTGGTTACAATGGGGGGGAAAAATCACTTTTAGGAGTATTTTTAATACACTGTGCTTTTTACTTTTACTTGTGTAATTTTATTATAAAGTATTTCTACTCTTACTTGAGATAAATTTCTGGATTTTTTACCCACTGAATGAAAAACAAACATGTTTTAATCAAAAATTCACCAGACAGACAAACACCTGCAGTTTTTTATTTTTATTTTTTTCAATTTTTTTCTCCGAAGAGTTTTTGCGGCACTAGTGACTCGTATTTTTTAGACAGTATGTAGACAGGAAGGAGGGTGAGGAGAGGGGGGAAGACATCCGGCAAAGGTCGTCGGGACCGGGAGTCGAACCCGCGACGTCCGCGTCGAGGACTAAGGCCTCCAAACGTGGGGCGTGCTAACCCCCTGTGCCACCACAGCACGCCCCCACCTGCAGTTTTTGTTAAAGTTTCGTAAGTTATTTTTATTTTCTTGTCTGATTTTATTTTTTTGTTGCTTAGATGAATTATTGTCATTTTCATACTTAAAATACAGAAATTTTGATCCGTCTGATTATGTAATTTTTCAATATTAAATGATTGATACTTTGATACAGGACTTTTTACCAAATATTTTTTTATTCTTATTTGAGTAATTTTTTTTTGTGGCTATCTTTTACTTTTACTGAAGTACAACTTTTGGGTACTTTCTGGTTATGAGACAGATAATCTGAGAAAAGATTAATTTCCTTCACATCCTCCCTGAGCTGCTACTGCTGTCTGAAGATCAACCAATCAGAGCCAGGAGAAGGGTCTTAGCGCTGTCAATCAACCTCATGTACTCGCTGCTAAACGTGCTAAAATAAAACAATACATCAGTTACTGACTATGATCTCAATTATACCTGTTTGTATGATTTATTGTTTTTCTATTTTCTCTCTTTCTACCAAAAACTGGATGATGAAAGTTTTCAGTTTATAACTTTAGTCTCAGCTAAACCTTTTGTTTGAAGAACAATTTTGTTTGCAGAGACTGCATAATTCATTTTATTTGTTGTTTTGTTTATTTATTTTGGATATTTAAAATGTCTTCCAGTTCCAATGTTAAATGTTCATCAGAATTTAAAGTTTATTGATATTTGAGAATGTGTTCTTGCATTATTATGGCATTGAATTACTGAAAGAAATGGTCTCAAAACAGCAAAGTAATTGTTTATAACAATAACTTCTGGGACAACTTATCGTCCAGTATAACAGGCCGAGCTGTAAGTTGAGATTTTCCACCGTGTCTGAGGAAAATGTTGATCTCGGAGGAAAGTTGTTGGATTTCCAGACATCGTCATTATTAGGACATGCAGCTGCTGCGTTGTTCCCTTAAAACATGATGTCTGCCATCCGTTTCCTTTAAATGGCTCTGATTTATGCTCTAATGCACTGAATAATTCAAAGCAGCCCTTTAAAGCCGCCTTCCTGCTGTGTGCTATTTGATATTTATGTTGCTAGCTCTGCTGCTAATCATTGCAATTACATAAAGGATTATTGAGGATTATTTTGGAAACTGTTCGCGCAGCATATTTTCCTCTTCTCTATTAAACAAGCCTCTCATCCTGAAAAATGACAGAGAGCAGCAGCACAGATATTTCAGAACCGACTCTTTAAGGAACCAGATGGCTCCTATTTATCACCACATTTAAGTCGTTTTCTCAAGTACTTTTTATGTGATTGTTTTTAGTTTTTTTTTAATCTCTTTTTGAAAGATGCACACATCACTTTTGGTTTCAGGCACCGCTGTAAAAACAAAATGAACAGAAAATATTCAAAAAGAAGAAGGAGTTTATAATCTCAGAGGGAAACGCAAATTCAAAGCTTGTGAGATCATAAAAAGTTTGTTTTGTTTCACTGTGTGATGTGAACAATTTGTCCAAGCATTAAACAATTAAACCTTTTTTATAAGGAAATGATCTACAGTAAATACGAGAAACTGTCTTGATGTTATATTATGTTATTTTTGTTGTTATAGCATTATTAGCATCAATATTATTGTCGTTATTGTTATTATTACTGTTATATGTACGGTGGGCAGAGTAGCCAGAAGTTGTACTTAAGAGTCGCGATACTTCAACATATTTTAACTCCATCCGTCTAAAAAAATAATTCAAGAGTAAAAAAATATTTGGTAAAAAGTCTACTGCAGAGAAACTGATCAAGTTATCAATCATTTAGCATCATCAATCGGTCCTTGAAATGAAAATAATTTATACAAATTACTCAATTACAAAATAATAAAATCAGGCAATTTTATTATTGCCTGATAATAAAATTATCAAAGATTTTCAGGTGATTTTGGATTTTCCGAAAAAATTTAATTTTACAAATCAATTTCTTTCAAAATAAGACAAAATGTAACAAAAACTGCTGGTGTGATTCTGGTGGCTTTTGGTTGAAATAAGTTTCTTCTTCACTCTGTAAAGTTACTAACAGTGAGAAGAAAGAAAGAAACATTGATACAAATTGTAGAGTTTCTTCTTTTATAAATACAGAACTTTCTGTATTTATTTACAGAAGTTAAAGTTTTGTTCTCAGGAGTTGTGATTTGGCTCTAAGTGATCAAACTCTACAAACGGTAACAAAACAAAAGTTTTCTCATTTCTGACACCGAAGTTATTTGGAAATGTTGTTGTTTTTTTTATTTAGTTTTTGCTAAACTTTGACTGTGTTGAGACTGAGTATTTTACATTTTCATTTTTCTTTCCTGGGCTCTTTTGTCTGTCTTTCAAACTAAACAGAAGAATCTGTTTCCCTCAGTATTTCTTTTCTCCCATGGGTTCCTATTCAAAATAGATTTTTTGAGTGAATCATTTCTTTTTCTTTTATTAATTTCTACTCTGAAAGTTGTGCAAGAACTAAAAATCCACTAATTTCCATATTTGGGATGGATAAAAAATCAATTTTCTGAAAGATTTTTTATTTTGCTCAAACAAATTTATCAAAACCAATGTTAATGCCAAGGAAGATTTGTTTTTATATATAATTGTCAAGTAATTACAAGGTAATAAACACATGTAGAATCTTAAAGTATTAAATTTTTTAGGGAAAAGAGCAATTTATTTTTACCAAGTTTTGTTCAGTTGCGATCTTTAATATTGCAATAGGAAGATAAAAGCTGCATTTGCTGTTTAATATTAAATATATTTTTGTGAAAACTGTGCCTTTGGAAAAAAGGGTTCAAGTTTTCCAAACAGAAAGACGAGAGAATGGGCGATTTGTTTTTTTTTGTTTTTGTTTTTTGCATTTCTGCTGTTGTAAAAATTCACACAAAATCAAGAAATCCCTGCATTTTTTCCACGCTAATAGTATTTTTTAGTTTTTTTCAAATTTTGTGCAAAAATTGTCAATGATATTAGGTTTAAGTGACTGCTAACTCCCACCCACAGGTGGCAGTATTTCTTATTTCTAGGTTGTAGTCCATAATCGATATGGTGAGTAGCAAAAACTCAAATTTAACGCTATAAAAAAGTAAAAATATTGCAAAATTCATTGCAAAATTACAAAAACAATTATGATTACTCACTAAACGGGATGTATGTGTTATGCTAAGGTTGACCAGGTTATAAACACGTAAAATAAGTCAAACGGCTTTAAATTTTGACTGTATTTAGTTCACTTTATTAACTTATGCATAATATTATTCAGCTTCTGTTTTGTTTTTCTGCCATCATTTGAAAACTCATGGAGCAAAGGTTCATATTTTGATCTGGTTAAACTTTAAGTGGATGTGTTGTGTATCTGCTGCCTGGTTGAACTCCTACTTTTCCCCAGATCCTGAAGATGTTTTGGAAACAGACGGATGTATTTTCTGTAATTTTCCCTCTAATAAAACAGGAAAACTGTTTTCTGGTTTCTGTTAAACTGAGAACTCAGATGCTGCTGTCTGTTTTTTTTGTTTTTTGTTTTGTTTTTTAAGTAATTCTCTTAACGTCGTGCATTAAATTTTGAGGAAGGAGTCGTTTATGTAAACAACCATGTCTAAGAGATCGGAGCGTAACACTATCTATTATGCATGACACAAAAGCACTCTCCATAATATCTGTGACCTCTCTGCTGCCAATGCCTGAGTATTAAAATTATTGATTTGTAAAGTAGGCAGTAAATCAGTGGTACGGTTGGATCTCTCTATAAAAATGCGCCTCAGCAATGCATCTTAAATGCGCCGCAGCAGATCTCTCTCAAGAATCCCAATCTGGGGCGTCAAGCTTCTTAAAGGGGCGGTACTATGTAAAATTTACTTTTTATGAGCTTTACATCATGTTGTATTCTTATTCCTTCATTAAAAACATACCTGGAGTGTTGCTTTGATTGTTTCATGCATGTTTGAGAAATCTTTTAGTCTCCATGGAAACCATTCAACTGTAAAAAAAGCCAGCTCTGCCTCAAAACCGCAGTTTCCAAGCTTTCGAGCTTTCCCCATTCAGCTCCTTCAAACTAGCCAGCAGCAATTAGCAAACACCTGGTGGTACCGCTGAGCTCATTATAGGAGCTACTTCTAAGTGCAACGCTGGTAGAAACGTTTTTAAAGGGTTAATAGAGGAGCCTTGTTGTGATGACTTACTTAAGGCGGAGTTTCAGAAAAAGCTGGAGTTTCTTAAAAAGACACAGGCCCAATTTCAAGGCGTTATATTACAAAGTCATATTTTAGGGTTTATCCCAGAAAACCTGGTGAGCCTGATGGTAGGGGCGCTTGAGTTAAGAAATGGTTAAAGTTGACAGAAAATGTGAAAATATCACTTAGTAATTATGTTACTGGAAGATATTATTAGCAATACCTAATCACCAACTATAAACAGCGTTTTGGGTGTTTTGAGTATCCGACGCCCGAGTTGGAAAATCTGAACTTTCACCCCTCGACGCGGAGCGTGAACCAATCAGAGAGCCTCCGCTATGTGAAGAAGTGGCCTGTAGTTGATGTCCTGCCAGGAGACGCAGGTCAAACTGGGCTCAATGCAGATGAAGCAGCTCTGATGGCGACCCTCGTCAGCGTCCAGCTAGCTTGTGAAACCCACGAAACTCACAAAACCTCAGAATTATCTGGTAAATTCAAACACGTGCTCGACGGCGATATTCTGTTGATTTCAGTAAATAAAACCTGGACTCTCAATATTTCATCTGCCATTGATCAAAGTAACTGGAAGAGGAAAAAAGGCAAGAAGCTCCAACGTGCGTCGCGCCGTTATCAGCTGTCACTGTCATTTGTTCAATAGAAACTGAACACAAAATGTTCAGCAGACATCTGAGCTTCTGTTATGGTTGCAGAAGCTTTGAGTATATAATATTTGGTGTCATTCTCTCAATTTCATCTGCCATTGTACAAATAAACCAGCAACGGAAAACAACAGCTCGTTCCTCCGCGCGCCTAGAGAGATTTTGACACGTTTGACGGGCGTCCACATAGACTTTGAGTGAAAACCAGACGCTGCTCAAAACGTGGTTGGTGTGAACGCAGCATAAATGTCGAGCGTCTGACTTCAAAGTGCAAACATGTCCAACTTGAAGCTTCAGACGCGATTTTGACACGCGAAACGTTCTCGGTGTGAATGCAGCTTTAGACCGCTCAGGTGTTCTGGTGCTGGGGATGCAAAGCAGAACCAGAACCAAAGCAGCATTCAGCTTCTATGCACCACAAATCTGGAACAAACTTCCAGAAAACAGCAAAACAGACGACGGACTTCCTTTTAAAAACCCACCTGGTTAGAGTTGCTACTGAACCATAATTAATGTAAAATTGATCACTTATTTGTGTTTCGATGGTGTTAAAATGCCACTCGACAAAATGTTACGTCTGTTACTGGGTTCTCTGTTGTTGACTGTATGATGTGTTTATGACTTTATTTTTGTCTTTCTATGATGGAAAGCATTTTGAACTGCCTTGTTGCTGAAATATGCTTTATAAATAAACTAGATCGATAGATATCCTGGCGGCCCGCCAGGCTTATAAAGCAGTATAAGACAGTTTCTGTAACAATTGAAGGTAAAATAGTTACTCGATTGTGCTACAAAATGGCACTCTGTGGCTGGAAAACACATAATACTGCGTCTTTCAGGCAGGAATTTGAGGATTTGAAGTGGCATGTCCAAGATACATTGTTGGATTAGTATTTGAGGATTATTGATTTACAATACCACCCACTCTTTCATCAGAAAAGGGTATTTAATGAGCGCAACAGCAGCCATCACGCTTTCATTGATTTCTGCTTCAAAGCCGCCATCAAAACCACAAAGTGTTTCTCCTCCTTTTCAAGTCGCCTAAAACAAAAAAGAAATCAGGAAAAGATTGGTGGGTAGCATCTGCTGCAGCCTGTGTCTGGTTAAGAAGGCTGACACATGACTGAATAATGTCCTTGTTTGTGGTTGGCGGAGCTTGTGTTCGCACTCAGTCTTTCTTCTGCAGGGAGATGACAGGTAAAGCCTTTTCCTTGCGCTTGTTTGCATCTCCTGGTTTCCTTTGTGGGTCTTTTTTTGCGAGAGGAGACTCTCTTCTCTGAACGACTTCCAGGCACGGCTCAGCCACGGTCATCGCTATAGCAACTCTGCTGCCGTCAGGACTCTCCGAGATGCTGGATGTAATTAAACTGTGGCGTGTAGGAGGAAAGAAATTGGAGTCTGTTTTTAAGTGAAACTAAATGTTGTAATTACATCTTATGCTGTTAAATACGTTGGGATGGGATTTAATTAGACGGAGTGGCTTCCTGCTCTGCGCTATCCGGAGGGAACGCTCTGCAGAAGTTGAAAGCGATTTGATCCTGCTCTTCTTTCACTCACCAACCCTGGAGTGACTCTGATAGCCTGATGAAATTAACGTTCGGAAAACAAGTTGGTGGGATTTATTAAAAGTAACCATCTTTAAGCCACTTTTATTACCACACAGTGAATTACAGCGTTTTATTAAATGAGTGGATATGAGTTGATTTTGGTTAACGTTAGGCCTGTCGCGATAACAAATATTGTTGGACGATAAATTGTGCCAGAAGTTATTGTGATAAATGATAATATTGTTGTTTTGAGACCATTTTCAGGTAATATAATGGAAAATAATGCAAGAACATAATGATCAATAAACTTTAAATTCTCATGAACATTTTACACTGGAGCTAGAAAACATTTTAATATCCAAAATAAATAAACGAAATAGTAAATAAAATGAAATATGAAGTCTCTGTAAACAAAATTATCCTTCAAGAAAAGGCTGGTTGAAACCAAAGAATCAGACTGAAGTCGTTTATCATCCAGATTTTGGTGCCAAGAGAGAAACTTTAAATTATACAAATGGAAATGATTGAACTTGTTTCGATTCATTGTGAAATTAATTGATTTATTGATTATTGTGACAGGCCAAGTCAAGGTTTTGCTAATAGTCAATTAAACTAAACTAGACACCCAAAACTTAAATTTTGGGTATATAATAAATGGCATATAGTTTAATCAAATAAATTAAGTGGATTTCGTTCATTTTTTCACGTGGTTATAATGTTACGGTCAGACAGCGGAGGAGTGTGGGAGCTGTCCCGTCAGACCGTCAGTTCCCAAAACCACACACACACAAAAAAAACTCAGTGTGAATAAAGTGCAGGTTTACAAATTAAATAACAAGGAAGAAATACTTTTAATATGCTGATAATATAATTGGCATAATTATGCCTAATATTTGAATGTTTGGTTATTTATTTGGATTTTGACAAATATTTCCAGCCTTTTTTTTAAAGTAAATTTCTCTGATTAATCTCAAACTTCCTTTTCTTTTTCTAGTAAATTTTTGCCTTTGAAAACTCAAAACTTTAAAGTTTTTTTAATAGAAAATGCATGAGATTAATGTAAAAATTTCCACATTTTTTCTAGAAAATGCACGTGATTAATCTAAAAGAATTTTTTATATGAAATTCATGAGGTTAATCTCAAAATTTCCATTTTCTTTACTGGAATATGTATGAGATTAAATCTAAAAAATCTCATGTTGTTTTTGTTTGTCTTTTTTCAAGCAAATTTTTGACATTTCAAGCTCAGAAATGTCCCAGAAAATTTCTAAGATTAATCTAAAAAGTTGTTTTGGTGGAAAGTTTCTCCTCTTTTTCTTTTTTCTAATACACGTCGTAAACAACAGCTACTTGGCCACTCATCAGGAACATGGCTGACTTCACCTTATTACTCAGCATTATAATAGCCCATAATTTAAACCTTTAGGGCTTTATTATACACACAATAAAAAGAAAAATTAATGTAATGTAGCAAAATAAGAAAAGGTTTGAAGTTTCTCTGGTGCAGATGAGCCAGAACATAAAGAGGATGAAAGTGAAAATTAAATTCACAGTTTTTCTGCCGTAGCTTTCAAAGCCCTGCCACATTTAGTGAGGTGTTGCTCCATAATGGCTGGTATCTGCTTCAGCGCACCGCAGGTATTATACGAGCCAACTTCAAATTTGAACAAAAAGAACCTGCATATGAATTTCTGCAAAAATGAAAAGTTTACAAGAAAAAGATTAGAGCAAGAGCTGTAACTTTCACCTTAAAGTGTAGCTTATTTTTTCCTGTCTGACTGGAATAATAAATTAAAAGTACCTGTAGTGACTGGTTCTGATAAGTTATCTAATATCTGTGGATTTACAAGCAACGTTTTATGTTTTTTAAAGTATTTTGAAAGTTTGTAAACTTATTTCAGTTTTTCTGAATCTTTGCAAATGATCAGGTAAAACGTTACTCCTTTAAGAAAATGTTTGACTCCAAATTGAAGAAAAAAAATGTTCATGGTGCTTCTTTGGAGCTCCTGTACAGAAGAGGAATAGGGCCGCCGGGGAAAAAGGATATTCAGAATATTTTTCTCAAAATTCTTTATTTTTCTCAAAATTCTTTATTTTTTTCCTTCAGAATTCAGATTTTTTTCCTCAGAGTTCTTTTTTCTGAGCATTTTGTCTTTCTGTCAGAATTCAAACTTTTTCAGAATTCTTACGTTTTTCAAAATTCTTGCTTTTTTCTCAGAATTCTGTTTTTTTTTCTTAGAATTCTTGCTTTTTTCCTCAGAATTCAGTTTTTTTGCTTTCTCAGAATTCTTGCTTTTTTCCTCAGAATTCAGTTTTTTTGCTTTCTCAGAATTCTCGCTTTTTTCTCAGAATTCAGTTTTTTTTCTTTCTCAGAATTCTGGCTTTTTTCCTCAGAATTCAGTTTTTTTGCTTTCTCAGAATTCTTGCTTTTTTCCTCAGAATTCAGTTTTTTTGCTTTCTCAGAATTCTTGCTTTTTTGTCAGAATTTTGACTTTTTTCTCAGAATTTTATTTTTTGGCTTTCAGTGTGGACAAATTCAATAACAAGGAAGAAATAGTCTTAACATGCTAACAACATAATTGGCATATTTGGTTATTTATTGGATTTCGACATAGATTGACAGAAATACAATTCTTATTCGCTTACTTAAATTATTTGGCTCAATTAAAACACTCTTCAAAGAGAAACCTGTCAACTCACTCTTACAGCTCGTATCTGATTTCTAGAAAAGTTGCCTATAATGCTCTGGTTTATTCTCCACAACAAACTGTTGTGTCTGACTCGAAATACAACAATAATTGAGTAAGAGATGAAAAACTGATGGTAGAAAAAGGGAGAAGATGGTGCCTGAGGCTGTGAAAATGTAAGTTAAGTGCTGACCTCGGTGGCCTAATGACTCCAAATAGCATCCGAGCGTCAGAGCAGCCAGGAGAAGAAGAGCCTCTGCTGAAGGGTAATGGGTAAAGTGGTGCTTTCAAGTTGTGAACAGGGGGGACCTGACAACGTCTGGGTGCTATTAGATGGATTAGGGACTGACCAAAGGAGGGTGAGAAGAATGGTGATGGTGTGCCATTCCTCTCAGTGAATGTGCTACAGGAAACCGAGTCTCACCTCTGCTTGTGTCAACTTTCTTTTCTTGTGTTCATGGAAACGTTGGGTTTTTGTGTGTCTATTTTTTGCTGGAAATCCTACTCCCTTACGCTGTCATTTTTCTGAATATTATGAATAAATAAGCAAAAAAAAAGTCAGAAAAAGTTGTTTTTTTTACACAATTCTGCCAAGAACTCTGCTCTGTTGCCACATTGTTACTAAATTATAGTGTTGCTGGTTTACCAGATGATATATTCTGTGGTTACCAGCAATAAAATGTCAAAAATGTACACATCTTAAACCACAGTCGGTGTTTCTGCTCCTTGTGATTAATAGTGCGGAAGCACATCTTCAAATGTCTTGTAAATGCGGTTAATGCCATCTTGTTTGTGCTGATTTAATATCTTTAATGATGTGACGTTAATGTAAGCTTTGTACTGAACTGATAATGCATACTTTCTGATCAATTCAGTGGTGGATACCGTTAACTAAAAAGTTGATTATGCTAACCTTAAGCACTGATCACAAATAGTAGTTCTGCTAACGTTAAAGAGCTAGCATTAGCTAATGTGCTAAAGCGCTAAATGCAGCTGTGCTTAATACTCACCGTGTCAGTGTCACAACGTGTTACAAATAGTATACCACTCATCAGGAATAAATTTGCTAAATACCTGTATGGTTGTGCTACAGGAGGTGATTCTTTCTTTTGTGGTTTCAGTTGTTAAGTTTTGCTAACCCTGTTGCTAATTTTGACCACGATACGGCTTCGGTCTGAATCCATAGATTTTAAACTGTTTACAGAAAAGCTGCATTTCTGCAGCGATGCATTCTGGGTACAGAATAAACTAGAATAGACAAGAGGGAATGGGTCAGCTTCGGCCACTTCAAAATAAAAGCATGAATATAAACGTCTAACTACTTTAAGATTTCTGAACAGTCGATATAAAAACTTCCACACAGATGTTGAAATTTATTCAGTGGGAAGTTTACAAAACAGAAAAGTACATTTTTGGTTATTTGGAAGTGTTATTTAAGGAATGCTAAGTGTGCTAACTTTCTTAAAGTTAGCAAAAATGCTAAAGTGCTAAACAAAAACGTAGCTCTGCTTATCCATTGGATAAACTATAATTTAGATTTATTGCTCTTAAGGAAGGTTAGGTCTTTCAGTGTTTTCAACAAGATGCTGCAGTTCTCCTGTAAGTCCGTTGTGGAGAGAAAGTAATCTCTCCTCTCATCATCTGTTGGAGTGGCAGCATCAGCACCAGGGATTTTAAAAAGCTCAACAAGCTGATGAAAAGGTCTGTTCTGTTCTGGATACTCTGAAGGTGATGATGCAAAGAAAAAGTCTTCATTAATCTAAAAACATCACAGACAACATTGAGCATCCTCTAAGTTGGTTTTCAGTCAGAGGCTTCTTCAGAACCACTGAAACACAGACCTCTACAGGAGAGCCTTCCTGCCCACAGCATCATAATCTACAACTCTTAAAAAAGTAGAATAATATGAGTTATAAAAAAGGATTTTTGATTTGAATTGAATTTATAGGCTAATTATTATGTTTGGTTAAAAAATTTAATATTACTCTCCACCAAGATGTTATTTCAAGTTAGAAAACTTGAGAATTTATTTATGAAATATGGCATTAGTAAGATATAAATTCGCTCTTTTCAAACTCAAGGACGCAACGCCATACTCGTCTTATATGCCAATCTTTCCAGGAAGAAATATATGAGTTGAATTCTTAGAAATCTTCCAGTAAAATGGAGCTTATGTCCTAGTATGACTGACTTCAACATTTGTAGCTAATAGACCATTCAACACATATAACTTGCTGGAGAATTCAAAGTCATCCGTTATGACCTCCTTTATAGGAATGTGGCCTTTAATTTTGGGGTATTACTACTGAAAGCACAAAGTAATGAACCAGCTGAGCTCTGACATTTGATGCCTTTTAAGGAACTAATCAAAGTAATAGATGCCATTTAATAGAAATGATTGAAGTTTTTAAATCAAATGACTTTTATAACCCTTGACGCCTTACTTTGACTTTGGTAGATACCTTATTCTACCTCTTTCAACAAAAGATTTATTTCTACTACTTATTCCCCAACGACAGGAGCAGAACAGGAGCTATTTGAAATACTTTAGTTGGTGAAAGTTTTGACTGATATTTACTGTTCTAGATAGCATCAACCCTGATAAACAGACAATCCTAACGTCTTAAAGGGAACTTATTATGCAAAATTCATAATTTATGTTTTTTACTTACATTTGGGTCAACCCAAGCGCCTAAAAAAACCCTTGCAGCCATTTTTGGCAATAAGTTGATATTTATTGGTGTCTGAAAAACGAGTAGTTTCAAAATCCTCCCAATTATTGAGTCACACTGCGCCGTTACCTAGCAACCGCATCAAATCTCAGTTTGTCACAAACTTTATCTACCCTGTAGTGCACATGTGTCAAACTCGAGGCCCGTGGGCCAAATCCGGCCCGCCGTAGCTTTTTATGTGGCCCTCTTGATTCTGTGGTTAAATATTATGTTATCAATCAAATCAATGCATTTCTATCAGTTTACTGCCAAATTATATCAATCAGTCCCTCCAGTTTCTGGAGAATTATTGCGGAAATTCACACAAAATCAATAAATCCCTGCACTTTTTTGCTCTTAATACATAATTGGAAGTTTGTTGCAGATGTTTCTCAAAAATTGTCAAAAACTTTCTTACTTGTACTAAAGAGCTGCCTCAGCCTTAACTGATGTCAGATTATAGTCCATGATCTAAACAGCAAGTAATAAAAAGTCACATTTACTGTAATAAACAACTGCAAATATTGCAGATATTTCTAAAGTAGTACCACAAACACATTGATTTTTATTGCAAAAAAATCACAAAAAGAATCAAAAAGGGACTAAAAGATGTTCAATAATATTATTTAATATTAAGGATTCATTTATATTTTAACATTTTGTGAACAGGTGTCAAGAAAATCCGAGCTCATCCCACTTCCCCATGCTGGAGATTTTAGTTTAACAGTAATAATAAATAAAGTTATCTTTAAAATGAATCACTCAAGTGACATCAAGGCCCAGCAGTAGACTTAAGTGTCAATAAAATAAATCTGGTTGTGTGTGTTGTTTTTGTCTAAAGCAAACTTTGCTTTAATTCTACTTTTTTCTATCTAATCATAAGAAATCATAGTCAGTCAGAAAGAGTCATTAAACAGGAAAAGCAGGTTTCCTGGAAAAAGAGGAAGTTTCCAGCCTGCAGATTCATAAAAATAGATGAGACTATTTCTTATTTTAAAGCATGAAAGTTTAAAGAATTAAATCTAAACATTTTGGTAATTTGATAAGATTCAAAGTAAAATACTTATATTAATATTGGTTTACTTGTAATAATACTTACACTTATATTTGTGGGAACACTTACAAGGAAAACAAGTAACTGTAACTTTAGTAGTAAATAATTAGAATCATGTATTATTCTTTTGGTTTCTTTTCAGAAAAACATCTGTAATAACTCACATTAGGATTATAATAAGGATAATTAATAAGTTATGGTTATAAAATTATAAATGAATGCTAAAATCAGAGAAGCTAAAGAAAATAAATGTGATATAAATGTGATTTTGACATTGAACTTGAAATGGTGTAAAAGGTGTAACTGCAATTAAACATCACTAATATGTTGTAGGTAGATAGTAGGTGAAAGGTGAACGGTTAAGGGAAAAAGGGGAACTAACAGGAGAGCAGAGATGATCAACGCCTTATTTAGGTAAAAGGTTGTGCAGGCAATGGACAGGAGGTTGAGCAACCCCGAGACAAACAAGCACAGCAACAGTACTAGCCAATGAAAACGCACCAAAAGGGTGGATAAACCCTATATAAGGTGGGTGCAAAAGAGGAACCTTTCGTTGGATCCTCCGGGCAGCTTCGAGCCAAGATCGAGATGGACAAAGAACTCTGCAGCTGAAGAAGAGCCGGAGCCACAGAGCCGAAGACTGTCCCGCTCATGGAGACCAACCGGTCAGGCCCACAACCTGTGGCTTCACATCGCACTTCTCTCATCAGCTGGGTTCAGACCCCAAAGACAAAGATGAAGATAAAGACAAAGGCAACGACAAAGAAGAAGAACTGGTGCCTTTTTTCCTGCCAGCACCAAGTCCTGTGTGACCTCACCATCCATGCGGAGAAGAAGCTCATCAGACCTGCGGAGATCCTGCCTTCGCCGATCAACATCTTCCTCCTGCTGCAGCACCTTCTTCATCTTCAATCATCACAGAGATTCCTGCCTTCGCCGATCAACATCTTCCTCCTGCTGCAGCACCTTCTTCATCATCAGACCTACAGAGATTCCTGCCTTCGCTGATCAACATCTTCCTCCTGCTGCAGCACCTTCTTCATCATCAAGCCAGGTCTGGGGTTCGAAACGTCAAACTCCGTCCGTCTCTCTCAAAGGTTCCCTTTTTTTTAGTTCTCAGTGTCAGCAGTAGGGAAAGATAGACTAGATGATTGATTTTACTGATTTGATTATTTCTGCTACTGAATTAAGCTGTACTGACCCTTGCAAAACTGCCTTACTAATAAAATATTTAGCATAAAGAAAATCTAAAAGATGTTGTGGACATTCAGTTAATGAGTCACCTTAAAGTTCTTTGATGGTTGTAAAATAGCTGTGATGTTTGATTCTGGAGAGGAAAAAGTTTAAAATGTTTTTAGGTTGCTGGTAGCCCAAATTTAAAACGTCATCCTTGGGACTCACCCGAGTCACTAAAACCTACCTGGTTCAATAAGAAATGCAAGTTGTAAAATAGAGAACGAGCGACCGTTAACAGGTGTGCTCTGTGAAACTAGTTGGCTGTAGGCTGCTCAGTCTGGCTAATTCACAGGGGGAAGAAGGGTGGGACACCTGGATGTAGGCCGTCAGAAAACCAGGCGAATCGTTTCTCGAAACCAGCTTAAACAGAGTTTACTTCAGTTCTGGACAGGGTAAATCCCGGCAGATTTAGGAAACTCAATTAACCCGTTAGAAGGAGAGCTGGTAGCACATCTCCCCTCTCAGAAGAGGAAGCAGAGAGTGAGACAGTAGAGACAGAAAGGAGGGGGGGGGTGTTGCGCAACAACAAGTGGCGCCCAACGTGGGGCACGGAGTGATGAATGATCACTTCGAGGAGGAAAATCTGGGGAAGAAACCGGAGGAAGCCGGCCGTCCAGATCGTTTGGAAAATGAGGAGAACTCAACAGAACTGCATCAGCTTTCTGCACAGCTACCCAGGGCACCCAGGACAGCGGATGGAAGGTTTGTTCATCAAGAGCACAGTCCCATGGGGTTCAGTCTGCATGGATGTAGCAGAGCCAATGGGGACAACAGGAAAGAGAGGTGAGAAGTACCTCTTGGTGCTGATGGACACAGTGACAACTGCTAGAAGAGCAGGTCTTCCCCTGCAGAGGAACTCCGTTCACGTCACAGAAAGCAGGGAGGCGAAGACACTTCTCCTTTTTGCTCAGAGAAGAAAAAGGCAAGTTGCAGCTCGAAGTGTCACTGAAAACAGGGCAGAGAGTTTGGATTAAAGCTCAAGATCGGCCTGAAACTATGGTGATCAAGCTGAGATTCAACGCCCGAGATTTTGTAAAGCAAGTACTGAACTTCAACACAGTACTACTGATGAAGAAAGGGGTCCATGAGGAAGCAGTGCTTAAGCCAGTTCTTAGCTACAGCGAACCAGAACATTACAAGAAGATGGCCAGAGAATCAAGCACCATGCCATCCTACAGTAGACTGGCCACTATTACAGGAAGGTTGCCGTTCAAAGAACAACTTCAAAGCTTTGGACTGGGAGGGCCGTGAAGAAATTGGACTATGCTAAAGAAGAACTCCTGTCACAACCTGATGGATTAAAATGGAAAAGGATCATGATTACGGATAAAGTGTCATGATGCTTATGCTTTTTGCTTTGCTCTGCTGAACAGCCAGAAATTTTTTTTTTTTTTTTTGAGGCCTTCTGTCTCAGCCCATCTTCCCTTCCCTAAAGAATCATTCCACATCCTGAAGAACCGACAGTTCATCCAGCGAAGGTTCTTGTAGAAGAATCAGAGCGATCCAAGTTTTCTTCGACATTCATCACCTCATGGGGGAAATCAAAACTCCAAGGAGGGGGTGTCAAGAGAAGTGGAGTTTTGATGACTACACTGAGCCCTCTGTGACAACTGAGGATGAAGAATCTGCATCTTCACATCCCAGACGAACATCTTCTCTTTCCAGGGGATGAGGACGGCGAACTGCAGGAGGGTGATGGACTCCCAGCATGTGAAAGGTCTGACCTCGTGGAGGGGGTGTCAAGAAAATCCGAGCTCATCCCACTTCCCCATGCTGGAGATTTTAGTTTAACAGTAATAATAAATAAAGTTATCTTTAAAATGAATCACTCAAGTGACATCAAGGCCCAGCAGTAGACTTAAGTGTCAATAAAATAAATCTGGTTGTGTGTGTTGTTTTTGTCTAAAGCAAACTTTGCTTTAATTCTACTTTTTTCTATCTAATCATAAGAAATCATAGTCAGTCAGAAAGAGTCATTAAACAGGAAAAGCAGGTTTCCTGGAAAAAGAGGAAGTTTCCAGCCTGCAGATTCATAAAAATAGATGAGACTATTTCTTATTTTAAAGCATGAAAGTTTAAAGAATTAAATCTAAACATTTTGGTAATTTGATAAGATTCAAAGTAAAATACTTATATTAATATTGGTTTACTTGTAATAATACTTACACTTATATTTGTGGGAACACTTACAAGGAAAACAAGTAACTGTAACTTTAGTAGTAAATAATTAGAATCATGTATTATTCTTTTGGTTTCTTTTCAGAAAAACATCTGTAATAACTCACATTAGGATTATAATAAGGATAATTAATAAGTTATGGTTATAAAATTATAAATGAATGCTAAAATCAGAGAAGCTAAAGAAAATAAATGTGATATAAATGTGATTTTGACATTGAACTTGAAATGGTGTAAAAGGTGTAACTGCAATTAAACATCACTAATATGTTGTAGGTAGATAGTAGGTGAAAGGTGAACGGTTAAGGGAAAAAGGGGAACTAACAGGAGAGCAGAGATGATCAACGCCTTATTTAGGTAAAAGGTTGTGCAGGCAATGGACAGGAGGTTGAGCAACCCCGAGACAAACAAGCACAGCAACAGTACTAGCCAATGAAAACGCACCAAAAGGGTGGATAAACCCTATATAAGGTGGGTGCAAAAGAGGAACCTTTCGTTGGATCCTCCGGGCAGCTTCGAGCCAAGATCGAGATGGACAAAGAACTCTGCAGCTGAAGAAGAGCCGGAGCCACAGAGCCGAAGACTGTCCCGCTCATGGAGACCAACCGGTCAGGCCCACAACCTGTGGCTTCACATCGCACTTCTCTCATCAGCTGGGTTCAGACCCCAAAGACAAAGATGAAGATAAAGACAAAGGCAACGACAAAGAAGAAGAACTGGTGCCTTTTTTCCTGCCAGCACCAAGTCCTGTGTGACCTCACCATCCATGCGGAGAAGAAGCTCATCAGACCTGCGGAGATCCTGCCTTCGCCGATCAACATCTTCCTCCTGCTGCAGCACCTTCTTCATCTTCAATCATCACAGAGATTCCTGCCTTCGCCGATCAACATCTTCCTCCTGCTGCAGCACCTTCTTCATCATCAGACCTACAGAGATTCCTGCCTTCGCTGATCAACATCTTCCTCCTGCTGCAGCACCTTCTTCATCATCAAGCCAGGTCTGGGGTTCGAAACGTCAAACTCCGTCCGTCTCTCTCAAAGGTTCCCTTTTTTTTAGTTCTCAGTGTCAGCAGTAGGGAAAGATAGACTAGATGATTGATTTTACTGATTTGATTATTTCTGCTACTGAATTAAGCTGTACTGACCCTTGCAAAACTGCCTTACTAATAAAATATTTAGCATAAAGAAAATCTAAAAGATGTTGTGGACATTCAGTTAATGAGTCACCTTAAAGTTCTTTGATGGTTGTAAAATAGCTGTGATGTTTGATTCTGGAGAGGAAAAAGTTTAAAATGTTTTTAGGTTGCTGGTAGCCCAAATTTAAAACGTCATCCTTGGGACTCACCCGAGTCACTAAAACCTACCTGGTTCAATAAGAAATGCAAGTTGTAAAATAGAGAACGAGCGACCGTTAACAGGTGTGCTCTGTGAAACTAGTTGGCTGTAGGCTGCTCAGTCTGGCTAATTCACAGGGGGAAGAAGGGTGGGACACCTGGATGTAGGCCGTCAGAAAACCAGGCGAATCGTTTCTCGAAACCAGCTTAAACAGAGTTTACTTCAGTTCTGGACAGGGTAAATCCCGGCAGATTTAGGAAACTCAATTAACCCGTTAGAAGGAGAGCTGGTAGCACATCTCCCCTCTCAGAAGAGGAAGCAGAGAGTGAGACAGTAGAGACAGAAAGGAGGGGGGGGGTGTTGCGCAACAACACAGGTTTTATAAATACATTCTGCCACAACAATTTATGATCTTAATTTGGCCCAAAACGAAAATGAGTTTGACATCCCTGCTGTAGCGGAAACTGACCTTTACTGGTCCGATATTTAGGAAGATGAAGCCTTGAACTCTGACTAGTTCAGTAAGAATAAAACTGCATATTTGATTTAAAGTCATGGGTGACCAATAACAATGAAAAAGCAGCGCAAGAATGAAATGAGGTGATTTTGCTGACCAAACAGAGAAAATGACCTAATATAAAAGTTGGTGAAGATGTTTTAAAATATATTTTTTCTATCGTACCTCCCTGGAAATCAAATAATTGGAATAGAAACCCCTGGATACACACAGCCTGTTGCGGTTCGCTTTGATCGTTTGATCATTAAAATGAATACCTTTCTGTCAAAACTGCAAAAGCTTGTAAATGCAAAATCAAAGCCATGTTTCTTTTGCATGACACTTGCTTATGGAGCAGCATGAGGTCGAACTGAAATTAAAATCTGAGTTTTTTAGTTGCTTCAATGTTAGCAGTCGACAGGACCAAGAGACACTTTCCCAAACCTCAAATAAGCTCTTTTTTCCTCGCGATCCTCAGACAGATTGCCGGGTTAAAAAGGTCTCCCAGCCGGCAGTTCTGTGGTGATTCTTTGCTCCGCTGGTGGAGATGATGATAGCAATATGTTTAAAGCTTCCAGATGTGAAATCTTAATCAAAATGAAAGCACGCAAGATCAGTAAAACTCAATGAGGTGGAAGCCTGATCCTCGCTAAATAATCCATCTAATTTTCTCCCTGCGAGAGGCAATAGAAGCTAGCATTTATTCACCAGAGATGTCTTTTTATTCATCGATACAGCACTTGAGTGGGGCATGGAAATGAAGCGAGCTACGTTCATTGACAGAAACTGAATGAGGGGTAGATGAGAGGGCGACAGGTGCAGGACACTAGTGCCTTTGTGTCACATCCTCTTCACAAGCCTAATGGAGCTAATCACAAATTGCATTTAGCATAGTGTTATAAATACAGTTTGGCGGATAAGTCTTGTTTTCTGTAGAAACTTCATCCACACAGTTTATTTGTATGTGTTTGATGCTGGAGTCGGTTTTCGTCGGTGTGTTTTTGCTCACGGTTCAGTCAGGCTTGGTGCTATTTGGGATACTGATGAAAGGGAACGAGGACAAAAATGGCTTATTCCTAACTGAAGGCATTGTCTGTGTCAATGGGCTTTCGAAGTGTTTTATCAGCAGAGCACAAAATGGTTGTGTGAAATTTGCTGTGCAGGCTTAACTGAATTGGCAGCGGAAGAACTCTTTTCTTTTCAAGATGTCTTGCTCAGGGGTGTACAATTTCCACCGTTCACACTTTGCTTGGCGCGTGTTTCTTATTTGCACCCTATTGATCTGGTTCTCATTGGGCCTTCGGTCGCAGAAGGGTTATTTAATATTTCTTCTCTCTTATAGCACAAGTCTTTGAAGTCTGATGTGATTATGTAAATATGCTATGAGGATCTGAATTGTGAGTCGTCAACTACCCAGCCAGATGACAAAGAAAGGAAATGGAGAGGGGCAAAAAACTGTTTTTGGAATTTAAGAAAGCAAGTGGGTAAAAAAAACATTAAAGAAATCACCGTATGAAAATAAAGATTTAAGCTTTCAATAAGTTATTAATGCAAACTAATGACGTTGATGCCTAAGCCACCATTTAAAGGTGACCTTCTATGATTCCTTGAATAGTTTAGGATAGATCTATGGGCTATATTACTTTAGACCAACATTTAGCTTTATACTTTTAATATTGGAATAAGACACAGAAAAACTCCTGTTAGTTTATAATTTGTGGATTACAAGAATCGAACATGGGGAACCAAGTTATCTTTATACTTTACAATTCTAGAACAAACTTAGACAGTACCATCTACTTAGCAACCCAGAACAACTGGAACCAACTTTTAGTTTTATACCTCACTAATCCAGAGAAGTATAATTTATAGACTAATAATCACCTATTGGTTTATAAGTTATGGGCCACCAATTCTTATTCTAATTAAACATGGGGAACCAATATTTAGCATTTTACTTTTGATTTTTTTTTTTATTTTGTTGCCGTTACCCTTACCTTTTTGGTTTGTTGTTTTGTTTGTATTTCCTTCTAATTTATGTAAAAAACTTTGAACTGCCTTGTTGCTGAAAATGTGCTTCTTAAATAAGATGACCTTACCTTACCTATATAAAACATGTTCATTATATTCTTTTGCACAAATTCATTGTTGGGCAATATTTTTATTATTTTGTTTTGCACAAAATCATTCTTAGATAATGAGCTCCTTTCAGAATGAGCTGTTTCAGGCCGTCTTGTCACTTTAAATTGAAATAAGCCCCGCCCCATAAACTCAATGTTTACACAAACATGTAAAAATGGCTGCAAACAGATATGGAATTATACAAACACTCTTCTTTTCCAGCATTTTAAAATCAGCTGATGTCCCGGAGCTCAGCTTGGGTTGCTAGGTGACGGGCTGGGCTTTGCTGGGGTTGCTAGGTAATGTGGCTGGGGTTGCTAGGTGACGGGCAGAGCCTTCTGATTTGTGACTTTACATTCCGGAGGTTTCTGTAGCGGCCCGTCTTCACCAAAAAACATGAACTTATTGCCAAAAACTGGCTGCGTATTTTTTTTAAGAGTGTGATTTTTTTTAGAAGCAGTTGAGACCCAGATTATAGTACAAAAACATGCAAAATGTGTATTTTTTATTAGGTGTTGATCAGGAAGACTTTGAAAATTTGTTCTAGGAGCTTTGAAGAGCGATTTTGTCTTATTTTTTTTTGTTGTTGTAAAAAATGAAATTGTACAGGTAGTTAGCATCACTCAGGATAGCTCTTATACAAGCTTGGTTTGAGATCCCTTTTTTCATCTTTGTGTAATTTGTGTGAAGACTGAGGCAGCAGGGAGATTGAAGTTAACCCACCATTTTAAGCACCAAGAAAGAAAGGAGGTCAATGTCCAATGTTGGTGACCTAGTGTGGAAGTGGGGGGTGTTCATGTGAGCACAGCGCTCCACTTTCACCAGCAGTGATGTTGTTAATTACATTTTATGATGCTGACTTCTTTTATGTAAACAACGTAAATGAATTGAAGAAAATGACTAGACTTTGCTGTCATAACATGAGCCTGAAGAAAATGTGCAGGTGCTTTAAGCAGAGCCCACTTAAGAGTATAATGTCATCATTTTCCCTGAAAATGCAGGGTAAAGCTGAAGTAGTAAGCTGAAGAAGCACATCTGAAGCAGAAATACTAGCTGGAGAGTAAAAATAGCCAAAGTCAGATAGATCTTCCATCTGAATCTGAATAGAGACATGGAGCGGATCCTTCTATGATCGTCACTGAATATGATTTACAATATAACACGAAAAGACAGGCGGTTTAATACCTGGACACACATTTAACTCTCTTTTGCAGCAGTGGAACAGGAAGAAGTTAGCAGCATTAAAGGAGGACAAGCTTTTCATTCAGAACAATTCACTGCTGCTTTGTTAATCAGCCAAAGCCTAAGAAATGAGGATGTGGCCCAACCTTCTCACCTGATTCACTGGAAATCCTATTAAGAACTTGTAAGCCATTCAAAAAAGATGAAATCTGCTGTGAGGGAGAGAAAAGGGCGCTGTGGTCACCGCCTGAATGAAACATTTTGCTGCACACTGGAGCTCCCCCGAGAAACACAATATTCCATTGTTCTTTATTAAACCATAATGAAGGCTAACGTGATTTTTTTTTACAGACTTTTAAAAAACTATTCTCCAGAAATATGATGTCCCTTCAAGATGTTCAGTCTTTGCTCCCTTTTAGTTACAGTAAAACCAATGCATAACCCCAAATTACTTGTTCAAGGAAAACCATTCACTGAGCCTTTTACCATGTTTCTCTTTGTAATCACAAATATCAGTTTATTTAATTGGGTTTTGAAGCTAAAGATCACCACAACGTAGTGAAAAACTGTGAAGGGAAAGAAAAATCATACACGGTTATAACAAATGTACTGCTTCATTTTTTCGCTGTATGTCTCTGCTGTCTATTTAGGTGAGGCATCTGCAATGGCCCCTAATAACTTTGGCTGAAAATTAAAAAGAACTTACTAATATTTTTAAATTGACATAAAATAGTAGTGGCTTTTCAGCTTAATTCCTGCAATATTTGCATTGAATTTCCACAGAAAATGACACCAACTGTACCAATATGGCTTTAGCTTTATGTGCTTTTATATTTTTTACATAATTTTCCATTCTGCACACAGAAAAAAAATCCACTCTTTTTGCTACGTTTTCTGTTTAACTTTATTTTAAGCCCTACAAATAGAAATAAAATGGTGGTTTCTTAAAGATAACAACAAATATTCTATATTTCTGGGGGATTGAGGCAGTGGAAATGCTTTAACCCTCAACGTCTCACTGCTAGCTAAGCAAGGTTGGAGGAATCAACTAGCGCACTCGTTCTTTGGTTACCTAGCAACTCACTCACTCTTTGGTTGCCTAGCAACACCCTGGTGAGTAACTGGCAAAGTAGCGGTTTCAGGTTCCGCCACTTTGACTCATAACTGCTTAAAATTAAAGAAACAAAAGTGTGGAAAGATTGCACCACCAGTTTGGCAGTATTTCAGATATTTGAAACAAACAAACAAAAAAATCAACAATTATCAATATAGACTGATGAAACACATTGAAGTATGGAGTTGTGAAATGACACAATATGAAAAGGCTCAGGGTCATGTAAAATAAAATTAGATCTCCCTTCTTTTCTTTGTTGAGTTAACATTGTGTTAAACATTCGTTGTTGCATTGTTCAGTTTTAAACATCGAGTTCTTCCTTCCTTTCACATTTTACTGCAAAAGAGTGAAAGCGAAGTACAGGAGAGTTGAAGACTGACAAGGACAAGTGGTGATTTTACAGTGGTTGAGCTTGTTCCTTACTGGGTGACAGGTGAAAAGTGTTTTTCCACAGAGTAAGTGATGACTTAAGCATTTAAGTTAAATACGGTCTGACTCACTGCAGATATGGTGTGAGATAAAACGTGTTGAAGAAATGTCTGTTTTGGAAATGTGAGGTTGGAAAAGCTGCATAAACAACAATAACAAAAAAAACACAGCATTTTTAACCAGAGATAATAATGAAGTAGAAATTAGGTGTTTCTATTGAACCGTAATGCTGGAAACAGTAAGCTTCGATATTAATGGTGTTTTCTTCTACTGCTCTCAGTCGATCTTGGCTTAGTCATTTAGCCTCCAAAAATCAATGCCCTGATTGCATTTGCTTTTCTTTTTTTTGTTAACCTCTGCTAATATCATCACTCAAAATGAAACAATTAAATATCATATATCTTGAAATGTCACCTCATTTAGTTTATTTCTTTGGAGGAAACTTGCCAAGCTTCTGTCAGCGTAACTCAGACTCATTTAGCCAAGTGCCACCCCGCTTCGCAGCTGAACTATGGCATTTCAAGGATTCGAGGAGAATTAACTTTAGGAAACAGGCATATAGAAAAAGGACAGCTTGGTGATTTGTGGAAAGAACATCCTGTAGGACGGCTTGAACCCATTTAGTGCCACATAGCAGAGTTAGTACAAGGACAAGGTTGGCTGGCATCTGTTTGTCCTCTGCCAGACTCCTGACAGGTTCGGGTAGGAGGTGATGAAGAGGGTTGCGGCGCTCTGATAAGGAGCGGCTCATTTCAGATGTATCATGTGACAGTCATGATTGGATTTAAACACGTAAAACTATAAGCGCTTGAGGAGGATTGTAAATCCCATATACTGCGTGGATTTAAAAATGTGCGTGGGTGTCTGAAATTGAAATTTGTGCTAAGATTACTCGTCTTTCATAAAGCTCGCCTCATTTTAGGTTGATGTGCAGGATTATTTTTTATGTGGATTTTTCTGGTGAATACAGTCAAAAGATTTGATCACAATCCATCCATCTATCCATCGATTGTTTGTGCCGCTTCTCCTTGCAGCATTGCAAAGGCTGATAGGACAACCAGAGAAGGGCGGACTATCCAAAACAATTACTCAACTAAAAGTAACTTTAACATGACAATGAGAATTACAATAATTTACACAAGTAATAAAAAATATCAAAATCAGGCTAAAGAAAAATTCTCCAAATCAGTTTCTGTCAATATAAAACTTATAAAACTTTAACAAAAACTGCAGGTCTGTGTCTGGTGAATTTTTGGTTAAAACTTTTGCTTTTTAATCAAACATTTTCATTCCTTGGGTAGAAGATCCAGAAATTTTACTCAAATAAAAGTAGAAATAATTTGATCAGTTACTTGAGTATTTGAGTAGACCAAGTACTTTTTTTGCTCTTACTGGAGTAATTTCTTTGGTCTAGTTTCTAGTGCAAATATCTTCAAATAAGACTAAACTTAATTAACAGCAACTTTTTAGCAAGAAAAGGGAGTTTATTTAAATTTAATATTTCCTTAATATCTATGAAAGTTTCACTGGCAGATTATTTCATTTAGTATTTTTTTCCATCAATATTAAGTAATTATTGACTTAAAACTTCTATTTCTTGCTGAAAAATTACTTATAAGTTAGTCTTGTCTTATTTCAAGTGTACCAAGATATTTGCATTAGAAACTAGATTAAAAATATCTAAGATAACAACTATGCCATTGTGCAATCCTGTAACTAAAATCAGTAGCATTAATTCTCTACATGTTGTATTATTTTTTAAGATAGAGTAGTTAGAGTTTATTAATCCCACTTAATCCAAGAAAAGGAATTCCTTCCCTGATATTTGGGAAAACTCTGCTCTTATGCATCAAGTCCCGTCTTCTGCTCCCCTCATGCCTCTGTGGTCAGATTTAATGGCTCTTGCACAAATATTTCCTGCTGTTGTTTGAATCATGTGTAGCGTGAGGGGCCTTCAAGAAGTGACACTTTAACCTTTCATTATCTCCCCGGGTTGTGCACATTGTCGTCTCCAGTATTCCAGTCAGTAACAGACTTAAGAGTAGCACATGTATAAGTAACAGACCTGTTTTTGTTGCTTTATTTAGGCAGATTTAAACAGTTTGATGCATTTTATGATAATTTGAAGCTTTAAACTTAATGGGATGTTTCATTTAATGATGTAATATTGACTTGATGACTTTAGTTTTATTTTATATAGGTAACATTTGGGTTACCTAGCAACCCAAATGTAGCTCTAGTACATTTGGTCTGCTGGTTTTACTGCTGTATGTGCCGTACAATGGCTGCTGGATTATACAAGTGTTTTATTGTTGACTTACCATCCAGAAACCACTTGCTACATTCTTGTTGTTTGTGCAGGAGCCTCCACTTCTGCTGTTCAAAGATGTACGCTTGTATAATAGCGCATCTGTTTGCATCCACTTTCACTTGCCAGTGTAAACGTTGACTTAGGGGCGTGGCTAGAAGCAGCTTTATTTGGATTTAAAGTGACAGAGTCCCTAAAACAGCTCAAAATAGGCGGAACTGACCAGACTGAAATCTTATTGTCTAAAAATGATTTTGTGTAAAATATGCAATGAAAATGTTCTATATAGCCCTTAGATCTGTCCTCACCTGTTCAGGGAAGAATAATTTGTCACATTTAAAGTTACTATTAAGTAAAATTGACTTTTTAAAGCTTCTTTTCATGTTATGTTTTTCCCTCATCAAAAACATACATGGAGAGTGGCAACCTTTGACCTTTGTCTTTGTGTAACCGCACTGACAGTAAAAAAAGGAAAATGTGTAAAATTTGATGCACTTATTTTGAAAAAAAAAAAAATCCCACATAGAAAACAATCCTTAATAAATACACATGGAAAAAAACATTACTTTAAATTTGCTTGGGTGATTTTATGTAATTTGTTTGCAATAGAATCAATAAAATGCTGTACAAACAACCCTTCACTTGAACTTTAGTGCTATATAATTAGTGTCAACAGTGGAAACAGCAGAAAAGCATCCAGTGTTGTGTCTCTGACTGAAGGACTGTCATTATTCAGCATTGGTGCTGCTTTCCAGCATCGCTCTGTCAGCAGTGTCGTTGAAAGATTTATACTGATGGCCAGAGTCCAGCTGTTCCTCAGCATCATGTCTAACAAGAAAGGAAGAGATGGAAGAGTTGCACATTTTTACAGTAAAAGGAAGAAACAGCAGGTCTGGTGAGAGCAGAAACCCAGGCATCCTGATGGAAAGAGGATTATTATGTTCATAAACTGACTCGCCACCATAAAGTGTTTGTTTTAAATGAGCTGCACGTCCACAAATACCAAGCCCTGTCACAATAAGCAATAAATGAATTAATCGCAAACAAGCGCAATCATTTTTATTTGCATGATTTATTATTTTTCTAAAATTGGATGATAAAAGTTTTCAGTCGGTCATTTTATGTACATTGGGCGTTTAAGATGTCTTCCAGTTTCAGTATTAAATATTCATTAGAATTTAAAGTTTATTGATGTTTGAGAAAATGTGTTCTTGTGTTATTTTGCTATAGCCATTATATTACTTGTTACTTGAAAATGGTCACAAAACAACATTATTGTTTATCGTAATAACTTCTGGGACAATTCATCGTCAATCAAAATTTGTTATGATACAAACACCCAGTATCTGTGATTTGAACACCACTTGTCATAAGAGTAGTTTTATTTCTCAGAACAAAGGAAACAGGGATAAATGTTGTCTTTGTGACAGTAGTAAAAGCCCCAAGATTACAGTTTACCAAAGAGAAACTGAGGAACAGTTGACTATGCTCACTTTAAGAGAGAAAAAGAAACATATTAATTGATCGAACCTTTATTCATCCATTAAATCAATAATTTCCTCTTTTTAACAAGTTTATTGACGTACACGTTACGCCGTATATTTGAAAATATGTTGTTTTTTTCAAAGTTTCAGGTCAAAGAATTGATCCAAGTAAGATTTCCTCTTTTCACTCTAGTTGTATATTTACAAGGTCACATTGATACTGATTCAGTTTCCAACAATGCTTTCCAATCCACTTGGAAAGACAAACATGGCATGCACGCCACATTCTCCTGCAAAGTGCAATTAGATTATGTTGCGTATTAGAGAAACAGAGGATGTGCTATGATAAAGTTAGTAATGATTTTCCACAGTCATGGCAATATTTTTGATCCGCCGCTGTGTTTCTCCAGATCTATGAGGCCAAAACAAATGTGAGAAAATGATTGGAGAGAAAAGTGATAAAGTCATTTAGAGCTTCACAAGACATGAAGACGATGAGATTGGAGCTCAAGGACAAAGAAGTTTTAAAGTCATCAAATTTATGAACATGCAAAATAAAATATTGTTTTACTTTGAACTGATCCAAACGTTTTGCTAGTTAATTGGCTCTCTATAAGCTGTTAATTGGGCTGAACCATTTCAAAAATGTATTTTTATTTCTAAGCTTTTATGTTTTTGATAGTTCTGGAAAAAATTAAGAGATCACTTAAAATGATCAGTTTTTTTCTCTAATTTTACTCTTTATCCTATAAACTACTGACGACATGTCTTTGAAATTCCAAACAAAAATTCAGTTTTTATTTGCAGAAAATGAGAAATGGTCAAAATAATGAAAAAGATGCAGTGCTGCCAGACGTCAAAAAACGCAAAGAAAACAAGTTCATATTAATTTTGAAACAACAATACTAATGTTTTAACTCAGGAAGAGATCAAAAATCAATATCTGGTTTTCAATGGGGTTCAGTGCAGTGGACTTTTATAAAGAGATATAAGCAGATGACATCAATATTAGAAAATAAAAAGAAGCAACTCCAAATAAAATTTTTTGAACCCTGAAAAGCAAATATTCTCCATAGGTTTTAGATTTTATTAGTAGCTCAGCATGTATGAGGTAGAAAACACAGAGAAGAGTCTGTGACTATTGTATTTATTCAGCTCACACAGCAAACATGTTGCTAATAGTCCAAAAATAAAGATTAAACATTTAAATCAAACAGTTATTTCTCTATCAGCTGCTGTCTTCTCTCATCAGTGCTATAATAGCTGAAAAGTCAAACAATCCCATAATGACTTTGCAGAGAAAATCAATTTTAATTGCTGGAAGTGAGTGTGCTGTGGGGGTTTTTCTCATGGGGATTCCTCAGTGACGGCGCACTGAACGATGCGTCATCATGAGGAAAAGATTCAACATCCTCATAGGCGGAGCTTTAATACCTTGGATTGTCATTAAAACCACAAAACTTGATGTGTTTTTATTCAGGATTTATTGTGATGGATCAAATCAAAAATGTTGGAGTGGCATGAAAAAGGGGCCATTGACTTTATTTTGTTCTTTCAGATAAACATTTGAAAAGCGTTACCGTGATATGATTGAATAAAATCTAGCTTATTCAGTTAGCTTTAGACTCAGCTTAATTAGTTAATAAACATACTTAATAAACATAAATCCAGCTGTTCAATCAACATTAGTGAACAAAAGCATCATTATCACCAATAAGCACAGAAGAAAAGCCTGGAATAAAGTTTTAAAGATGTTTAAAGCAGTTTCAAAACAAAAATTTCCAATAAACTTGGACATTTTTGGTTTTGTGCTGTTATTAAACTTACAACTTGATTGACAAAATAAACCCAGATACTTTATTTCTTTCAAAATTATAGACAAAACAATTACTAAAAATCTCTTACAATTTAGTTGAAAATGAAAGTTAACTTAATCGGATGTTTGAAGTTCAAAAAATGGTAATAAATAAATAAATTATATTAAATCATTTTACCAAAACCTCCCGTTATCACACCAGACATTTGCCAAACAAAAGCACCCTGCCATTAATTTAAATAAACACTTAAATTACGAACGCTTAATTTAAGTGCTCTTAATTAAGCACACTTAATGTAAATTAATGACATTAAATTAATGTCATTAATTTAATAACATTAATTTAATGTCATTAAGTGACATTAAGTGATTAAATTAAGTGTTCTTAATTACTTTAATGGGAGGGTCTAAAAGTTATCAAAGTAATATAAACAATTCTAAATATAAAAATTAATTACAGATTTTGGATCTAAACTATAGTATATTCTAACTGCCTGAAGACAAACTATATTCATAAAACTTACAAAATCCAACATAAATGGCCGCAACCACACGACTGGAAAGTTTTCTGAGCTTTGTCTCTTTTTAACAGCTGGAAAGTTTCCAGTAGTTTCCAGTCTATTGTGGTAACAAGCTGTGAAATCCATTACTAAATGCTTCAGAATGCAAGTGGAACCACAACAATAACGACACAGGTTTCTTAAAACCGGAAACTGGTTCTTGATCAAATTAAGCCTATAATTAACTTCCTACTTGGTTTAGCAAATGTGTTTGAATGGTGGTAAGGGAATGAATAGCTATGGATTGAAAAGTGTTTATTTTGAGAATAGCTGTTGTTTCACTGTTCAGTCTGCAGTTAAATTACATTATTTCTCCATCCTGCCTGTCTGGTGAGGAGGAGGACACTTTCTTTGGCCTGCATTAATCTAACACATACTGCAACAAACGCCGCTCGCTCGTAGATCTTCTTCTGTCACTTTGCATAATGTGGAGGAGGAAGATGACTGATATTTGGCAGCTTATTCCTGGAACTTGGACAAGCTCTTCACACTGGCTCGTTTTCTCTTTGTGAGGTTGAGGAGGCTGTTTGTGTCCTGCATAAATCATGCTCTGCTTCTTAATACAGTCTGACCAAGGAAATAAATTAAGATGGCTGCACTATTTTACAATAAATATGAACAACAGACAGAGAAAGAGCTCCCTTCCATTTGCAAGGGAAATTAATATAAACAATAAGCGGTTTACTGACATATTTATCCAGCATATGTGCCTGATATTGCCATTGAATACGATGGACTGGTGCTAATACCAAGTGTGAAAAATAATCACAGTACAGATGGCTTATGAGTATGTTATTTTTAATTTACCCAAACAATTGAAATCACCTTTGTGTTTAAGTGTGTTGTGTATAAAAGCAGAAATTACAGCGAAGGCAGGGGAGATTAGTTGTTTACATAAATATAATAGAATGCAACAACATGGTGCCTGTTTTAATTACTGCTGTAAAGAAAAAGGTTTTGAACTGAAGAAAATCAGAATAATCTGAAAAGGTCACACTTTTATGCTTGCTGAAACAAATATCTATTTGTTCTTACTGAAGAACAAATGAAGAAAGAAAAATGGCAACGTACAGCATTTAAAAAAGTCTTCAATGTCCTGGTTTGTGAATAATATAGAAATCTGAACCATAACATTGACGGTTTTCGAGTGGTTTTGTCTTATAGTACTTAAAATATTGAAGAAATCTAATCAAATTTTACACCTTCCACTTTTCTAAGTTTTATAACAAAAATAAAACGTTTAAAAAAGTTGCAGAAATTGAAAATGATTGTTTACTGCTGACCAAAGTGAAACAAAATCATATTTTAAAACTTCTTTTTCTTCATTAAAGCATAGTGAAAATGTACCAAATAATGATTTAAAAACTCAAACACGTTTCAACTGTGATTTTTTTAAAATAATTGCACCTCTAATTTTTAGTCGTGTTTTAATCTCCCTGGATGCATTGATTTAGTATTTCTCTTCTAAGATTATCTTAGAAGCATTATGTATTTTTTATTTTCTTCTATTAATGCCTGTCTTTCTTTGTTATCCAAAGTAAGAATAGATGCGTTCGTTAATATTCTGAACAATCCAATTAACCAATCAGTTTTTCAGCAATCAAAGCCTGTGTCTCTTTTTTTGTTTGTTTAAATTTTTTAGTGCAGTCATTTGTTGCTTCCACCTGGACACATAAATCTATCTGTAATCAGAATCAGAATATTCTTTATGGACCCACAAAGGGAAATTACTTATTTGTTGACAAGATACTCCTTCCAAAGTGTTAAATATTAGCAAATGAAAATATGAACATGAATGAATATGAATATGAAATATGAATGTAAAGTTTATAAAAAATATGTCATATTGCTAACAAGAAAATAAAGTTTTCATCCTGCAACAGCTTCTTTTCACTAAAGGGGCTGGATTATGTATATTTATGTAGAATGTATGGTAACTATGCTGCCTTCAATGCTATATATGACTTTAAAAAATTTGAATTTGTAATTTAACACTTTAAAATTGGGCCTCTGTCTCTTTCTGAAACGCCACCTTCAGGAAGTCATCACAACATGGCTCCTGTATTAACTCTTTAAAACGTTTTTACCAGCGTTTCACTGAGAAGTAGCTCATATAATGAGCTCAGCAAATGTGAATTTCCATAAGGTGTTTGCTAATTGCTGCTGGCTAGTCTGAAGGAGCTGAATGGGGTAGGGGTGCTCTGTGAGGCGGAAGCTCTGAGGAGGAACTTTGTCCTTGAAGGCAGGGCTAAGTCCAACCAGGCGTTTTGCACGGCTGAATGGTTGCCAAGGAGATTGAAGGATTTCTCAAACATGCATAAAAGAACCAAGACCACACTCCAGATGTGTTTTGATGAGGGAAGAACATCATAACATGGTAAATGTTTACCTGACTTTAACATTATAATGTAATATAAAGCTCAATAAATTAGATTTTCCATAATACCGCCCCTTTAAAAGATGAATACTTTGTGTTGAACCTAGCATGTTCTGTTGTAAGAAGATTTTAAAAATGAAACCGCTCCATCTGAATCAACCGCCTGTACTGACAAGCCAGATTTGTATAAATATTGGGACTGTAAATGGCTCCTGGACCGCACTTTGGACCTCCCTGCTGGTAACAATCAACCAGTCGGATAACAACCTGCTAGTCAACAGAAAACAGAAAGAAATCCTCTTCCAGGTTCTCGTCTTCGTAGTCTGAAGCTGACCTGCATTTTAATTGGAGCTGGATCATCTCTCAAGGAGAACTGTAAGGCAACCTTGCCTGAAACCAGTGACCCGTCCTAAAAACGAAGCCTTCCCATTGATTAAACACTGCAAGCTTCTACAAGGGCTTCATAAAAAATGTAGTTACATCTAATGGATTTTGCAGTATATGAATGAATAATTCTGATCCAGGGAACCTGACCTGGTCAGGGTTTGTGTTGGAGTCCTTGTTAAAATCTTTTTAACTCAATAAAGTTAGTGGCAAAGTTGTCAGCTTGTGAAAGAGAGATTTAAAAAGTGTCTTTTTATGGAGTTTATATGAATGCAAAGCTGGAAGACTCCCTGGGGGATTTTTTTTTTTTTGCACAAGCTTACAAAGCGAAGAGGATTATTTTTAGGACAATTTCATAAACTGTACAGGAGAACATGCATTTTAATATGAAAACCAGTAAGTGAGAAGTTAGCAGCTTTGACAGAGTTTATTGTACATGACAAAATGAACAGAAAGAGCTGTTTTTGGTATTAAAATTTAAGTAATAGTCAATTATTTTCATTGTGTCTACAGGTGGAAACCAACAAATTAGATTATTCCTTCAAAAGGTAAAGTTTCAAGTCAAGAACTGAAACAAATTTAATGGTTATGGCTTAAAGTTTCTTAGACAATGGTACAACTATGACTAATAGTTCATGTTCTAAATAATTAGTCAGGGCTTCTTTTGCATAAATTACTGCATTGATGCAGCATGGTATGGAGAATATTCTCCATAATCCTCTAAAACTCTAGTTATCCTTGTGATCTACCTTTTTTCTGCCTCACATTTTCCTTCCACTAAACCTTTAATTGATATATTTGGATACAGCATTTGTGAACAATCAACTTCCTTATCAATGACCTATATTGGCTTATTTTCAATGAGGAACATAAACCAGAAAAGGTTAGGTCAGCAGTTTTCATACACTATAAAAACACCTAATCTTACCAAGTGTTTTTGTAGTTTCTGGTGCAAATATCTTACATATACTCGAAATAAAACAACTTATAAGTGACTCTTTGGCAAGATAAAGGAGCTTGTTGTAAGTAAAGAAATTCTTTATTGATGAAAAAGGACCAGTTCAACTATTAGATTATTTCACTAATAACCTGGGAAAAATGTCTTATTATTAGTGAAGTAATCTGCCAATGCAACTAGTACTTTTACATAAATATTAAGACATAATTTACTTAAAACACGCTGATATATCTTGCTGAAAATGTACTTGTGACTTAGTTTTGTCTTATTTCAAATGTACTAAGATATATGCACTAGAAACTTGACCAAAAATACATAAAATTTGGTGTTTTTGCAGTGAATTCTGCAGTATGCATGCTCAGGACATAATGGTTTTGTATTAAAAAGCCTTTTTTGGTGTTTGTTTCATTATAATTATCTAAGTAGCTGATTTATTCACTTACCCCATAATCAGCAGAACTAGCAGAAATAAATGCTTCACTGTGTAAAAGATCTATTAAAAATAAGACATTCCCTTAAGTTTTCAATGATATGCTAATTTATTGAGATACACATTTAAAATTTGGTGCAATACATAGATTTATTCATCAAAACGGTAGCTGTGGAGTTTTGTGCCTGCATCTTCCATGATGGATAGATAAATAGACTGAATAAAATAAAATAAAAAAACCCTACTTCAGATGTGCAATATGGCACCAGGCCCCATCAGCCACATCCTCAGGGTTCATTAGGAGAAGAAGGCCGGGAACTAATCTCTGCATATGACCCTCTGGAGAGGCCCATTCACTTCACTTACAGAGCAAAAACTGCACATCTGAATGAATGCACCATTTGTAAATGGAAAATTCAGTATACCACTGAACCCGCAGGAGCCAGTCAGCATTTTCTCAAATGTATGTGGGATTGTTGCAAGAACTAACCAAACATGTGATGTATTACTACTCAATCTGCTGAACAAATGAAATCCTTTGTACTGCTTAAGATCACAGACACGGAGCAAATGGATTTCTTCTCGGGTTTGGAGTTGTGCAGCAAGCTTCCCTGCAAGTTTGTGCACCAAAAACTGAGCTTTAATTATGCCTCCTAATTACCGCAAGTTCTTCAACATGGTGTAATTTCTCAGACATAAATCGTGTTGCTAAATAAATAGCAGTAATCAACAGCAGAGTTTACCTGTTTGCCGCTTGACGATCAGATTGTTGCTACAAACAGATGAAAACGATTAAGCATTTGTTCCCCAAACACAAGTCCTCACCACGGTCTTTCTCTGCAGGCTCCTGACCACTGGTGGTCCGCCGCCGCCGCCCCCTAGTGGCGTGCACGGTACTGCATGTAAACGACCGTTTATTTGCCGTGACGTCAGCTCAAAGTGTGACGCTGCAGCTAGCTTAGCAAAGGATTGTGTTTGAAAATAACGATGGATAAGTGACTTAAAACCGGGTAACTCAAAAGATAATATGAAGATATCAGTGGAAGGAAGACGACAACAGGATTGGAAGAAGTCAAGTGATGCCTACAGAGAGAATTGATGCGTCATTCACGAACGATTCAATTCTTTTCAACGGTATGACTCCAGTCTTGAGAACTGTTCTTTGTTTTCCACTTTTCTTTCTAATAATGCTCAGCTCACACGTCAACGGCTGTTGTTGTTTTTGTTTATTCGGCAAAATTGCCACTAAAACATTGGCAAAATTAATTATTTAACTTTAAATAATTTTAAATTAAATTAAATAGGTACATACAGTTGATAGAAACGGGTGGATATTTTATATTTCATGGTGCAGAAGAAGGATTTTTGTTTCTGCCAAAGGAACTCAAGTCTGTTTTTCTTTAATTATGCTTCTAAATTACAAATATCCCTAAAATGTTATTAATGCACACAATACAACCCTCGGTGGTAAAGAACAACTTCTTTTTTGATTTCCATGTGTTTGACATCATTTGTAAGCTTCACAATTTCAGAATCTGTAAATAACTAAAAATGTCCCCTGAGTAGACATATTTACTTACAAAACAGCACCATCTTTCTCAGTAGTATGAACAAAGAAAACAGCAATATTAAGAGACTAATATTGTCATTTCAGCTTGAATAGATTAAGATATTGTGTTATTGTGAGTCTTTGTTAAACGGATTAGGAGGAGGTCGTCAGCCTGAAAAAGTTTGAGAAACACAGCTCTACTGCTCCTGTTTGGCTTGTCTTTATCTTTGGTCGTGTCTTGGCTATTTTAAACCATGAATAATGGAGTGTGAGCAATGTGAGAGCAACATGGCAGCAAGGACATAGAAATGGAGAAGACACGCTTAAAGATGGCCACTCTGTATGCCTTCCCACCGCAACCATTCGCCAAGCTGCTACGCTGCGCTGGGCAGATATTTATTCATCTCTTTGCCACCTTTGTTTCTCCTGCAGAAAAAAGGAGTGGGCAACAAAACAAGAAGCACCATAGATGTTGATAAGATGCTCAATCATGCCTGCTTGCATTGTGGCAGTGTGATATTTGCTTTGTAGAGTTAGTGGCTCCGTGTGACATGTTATTGGGTTTTCTTTCTTTGATTGCTTCGCATTTCTTCTGGCTGGCAGGACATATTGGCAAGTGTGAAAGAATTGATTGAAGTTGAAGTTTGAAAGGTGATTTTCACACTTCAGCCTCCCCACAAACGGGGCTAACAGAACGCTGGTAGCGGCTGTGTTTATAGACATATTAAACAGGCATGTCACTTCACTTATTTGTGCTTATAAATGGTTTTTCCTGAATTTTTCACCCTTTGTTTTATGTAAAACAATAAATGTGTGATAGCTGTTTCTCTAGTACGTATTTTAAACACCACTTTTGGAAATGACACAATTAAGTACCGGTACTAGGCGATTGTTTTAATTTCAGTTATTAGACATTTAGTGCTGTTTTTAGTTTAAAGCAGCTGGTATTTGGTGTCAAATGGGAATAAAGTCTTAAAAATATGGCAGAAGAACATAGCTTGTTATGTTATTTAAAAATGTTATGCAACAACATTTTATGGTTTGTTCTGAAGTATTGGTGGTATCCCTTATTTCTTAGATAGCCTACTGATTTGGAAAATTGATTTTATTTTATTTAAAGGGTACATATAGTGCAAAATGCTTGTGTTGTTGAGGCCGAATTCATTCACTGAATAGTAGCTACTGACTCGAAGTAAAATCCCCCTTTGCAAAAATGTTATTTTCATTCTTTTACTGAAGGAGAAAAAAAAGTTAAAGTTGTATTAACCCCAGTTTTCCCTGGAAGTTACCCCCCCACCTCCCGCTGTATAATATTGAGTTATGTGTAACACATTTTGGTGAATGAATCGTATTGACCATTTATTGTAGCGTATAGTGGTAAATAACTACATTTCCAAGCTGGTGAATGCGTGCAGAGGGGCTGTAGTTTCCCTGAGCTATGGGAACCATCTGCTGTAATACGGTGAAGATAGTTTTATTCTGAACACCAACCGCAGAGACCTACCGGGGGATTGCTGACATACCTTCGAGATGAACGAAAATGACAGCAGGTCCTCCTAGTATTTCACTTCCCTTCACATGAACCTGGGCTTAATGGGAGGAGGAGGAACAAGACTGCTGCCATGTTACAGGAATCTCTTGGTGAATGTTTGGTGCCTCTCTGTCTGATGCTAGCTCAGAATAAAGGGTATAACCTATTCATCTAGCATTCTCTTTGTCCCTTCTTTTTCATTTCATACCTCTTGTTCCACCTTTTCTCTCCTCTCCATCTTACATGTTTTCTTTATTCTTGTTGGCTGTTGTGCTTTTCACACGTATTGATTTCTTGCTCTTATTTTGCATAAGTTTTGTGCTCTTTTCCCCCCTTATGAACAAATGGTTATACCAGATTTTAATCTCACTATTCCTGTAAGTTTGACACAATTAGTTAAAATCTGTTGCAAGCAATATCTCACAAAAGTGATTAGTTAACTAAAACTAATGAAATAAGAAACACTGAAATTGAAAAAAAACAAACATTTCTGTTAATTGAACCCAAAACTACAACTAATTGGAACTATATTATGCATTTATAAAACTAACTATACTGAAATTATATACTGAAATTATAAATGTAATATCCTTCGTTTTCGCGTATATGAATCTAATAGCCTTTTTTACTGATGTTTACATCAGCTGTCGGCAAGTTACGGCACTCCACACTTCTCTTGGTGGTCTCTTATGCTAGTTTTAAAACGCCGGCAGCAAAAGTTGGGAGAAAACACAGGAGTTAGTGGGTTGTTCAACAATAATTGAATCAATTTTTTGAAAATGGTATCCGCTGAGTATTCATTACCCAATCAACATCAACAATATGACCTTATTGAATTTCAGACCTAAAAATTAACCTAAGTATGAAAAAACAAAAACTACTAAGAAATAAGCTGAAACTAAACAGTATTTAATTAAAACTAGCAAGCACACTCTGAAAACTCATTAAAATTAACTGACAAAAAGTAACAACGAAATAAAACGAAATTATAGACACGTTGCATGTTATTGTTTACATCCGCAAATTTTGCACGAGCGCACAACAAATAATCTTCTTGCTGGAGGGTAAAAAGATTATTCTTTTTCTTGTGATCCACAGCCGCGTTGCCCCTGTAGAGCAACTACGTTAACAAAATGAAACCTGGAGATGTAAGGATTATTAATTTAGTGCATTTAAGATGATGCGCTTTATGTTGACAACATGACAGTTAAAACCAATGCTGGTCATTGTCGTCGGCAAGCAGCGTTTTGCCCTCCAGCAGGGAGATGGAGGGCCGGATCTTGTGTGTGTGACGTCACGCCTCAACATGTCTATAATGAATAATCCTAAACTATCACAACCCTGATCTCTTAGATAGCCTACTGATTTGGTCAAAACCTACAGTATTTCATGCCCCTGGAACGTGGCTTGGACTTTTCTGAGTGAGTGAACCCTTATACCCAGAGACAAAACGCCTTATTACCCAGCAAGCGTGAATGTGACATGAGCGCTTAAAACTGTGGATGCTGAATTGTGTTGTGCGATTGAAGTGCATTTCACTGTCCTATTTAAACTGACAAGCGGCTACACGACTGAACTATCGTACTGCCTTGCATCAGTTCGGGGGAAAAGCCAGCAGGAGGGGCGGAGATGCGTGAAAATGGCTCGGGGGTGTGAGTACCCCTTATCCACCTTGAAGAAAGTGATGCTTTGACAGCCTGATGTCCTCCGAACCAACTGGATTCCTTTTGAAATGTTTCAGGGTCAGCGGGTCGCCACTGGGGAACAACAGAATGGTGGGGGTGGATTTTAGCATTCAGTCACACATCGTGTTACTGTCAATGTTGTGCTTCTGTGAAAGACTGACAGATCTGCACTTAAGGTCTAAACAACACTTTGTCTGCCTGTTTGTCAGTATAAATCTGTCAGAAGCGTGATGTTTGGCTCTAAAAGTCTGAAAAAATAGCTTGTTGATCTTTATTAGGATCAAGGGAATATAAATCCAGTTATCCTTTCATGTTTGAAGATTTCCCTTGATGTCATTTATTTTTCTAAAACCAAAAAAATAAGAAATGGAAATAAATACTTCATGCAAAATGTGCATGTGAGAGCAGTAGTTTCCGTCTCCTTCCACTCAAATTGTGTTTTTGCTGAAAAACTGTCCTTCAAGTGAAGTGAAAATCTTTACTGGCAGATAAAATGACATGCGTTGAATAAGTCTCATCTCACTTTCTTTCTGATGCATTTCTAACCTTTTTATTGCTTGGCTACTGTATCTGTGTCACTGCAGCCAAGTATAAAAATGATCAATATTTTACTACTTTATATTTGATGCTCACAGCCTTTATTAGTGGATTCACCCTAACTGACTTGCATCCTACTTTCTTTGGATATTCTTTCCAAGGAGACATACTTTCTCATAAGAATTTGATGTTGTATTAATCAATAGCCTAACAAGTTTTATGAAAGTCAAAGTTTTTCTTTAAACTTTGTCTGCTTTTTCGCCCATTTTCCTATCAGTTCCTTTTGGGAAGTGGACAGAAAATCGGACCAGGTTTCTGAAATATTATTCCTACACTGTAAATAGACTTTTTTAAGCTTTAGTTGGACTCTCAGTGATGCATGCAGAAAAATTGCAAAGAAAAAAATATTCAGAGAGAATCCTAGGAATGGATTTTAGGTTTTTTATTTATTGTTTTGCTGAAAAGTAAGAGTTATTATGTAGTCGCTTGCTAACCACCTAGTAAACTTTTAAAGAGGTATTTGGAGCCTATTTTGTTTGGTCATCAAAGTGACCACATTTGGTTGTTTGCCCTCAAGAAAAAAGAAAAAAATAGATACCTGACAGGTGATCATGAAAAATGTGAAAAGCTCTACTGGAATCAACTCATTGGTGCTACAATATAATTTTCCATTTAATTTGCACTTTTTTACAGATTTAACTAGTAATGTAACCTATTTAAGACAGTTGCATCTCTAAAGTGTTAAAATATGGGATTTAAAGAGGTTTCCTCTTGACATTTCATCATTATTTTAGTTTTGAAGCTTTTCCTGACTTAGACCTTCTGAAAGTGGACTAAAAAATGAAATACACAATCATTGTAAGACTGATATTTACCACCGTATTTACCCTTTCAGAAACTGAACTAGTTAAAGTTTTTATCTGCTTTTTATCCATTTAAGAGCACACAACGTTGAAGCACTGAAACGCTGCATCTACATCAGAAAAATGTTAAAAATACATTTTAAAGTTAATAACTAAAAATCTCCTTCCTCTAAACTAGTACAATATAACTTAGCAGCCTCTTTATGTAGGTTTGTAGGGCACACATTTTATGAATGGCAAGAATATTCATCCACTTGGGATTGTTACGCACAACTGGAAATAGCTGCTGAAGGATCTAGCACAGCTGAGAGCCAAGGGGGGAAAGCGCTGTGTACCAAATTGTCTTCATGCATTTGGACGTCTAAAGTCTTGCCTCACATCTGGATTTTTTTTCATATGCTGAGAAAAATACACATCTAAAACTGCAATGCAAAGATCAAAGCAGTTAATACCCTCGTTAGTCAACAGCAACTTCAAATGAAGTGGATGGTGTTGAGATCTGATCTATAGATAAAACGCTTCAGATCTTCGATGATCTGATTTTTCAAAGCGGTGAGGAGAACGTGCTTGATCTAGTGAGAAGATGTGAACCTTATGCCACCATGTTGTGATTTTAATTAAATGAAATTTCCTGATGAATGCCTTGAGTACTATAGAAAAATATGAAACGTTTAGAAAACTGAGGAAAGACAGTTACATTTAAAAAAAACTTTGAAATATTTGGAAGAGTTTTTAAATCTTTCTTGTTTGCTGTGAATTTCTGCAAGGACTCTTGGTTGATAGTGTGGATCTCTTTGTTTGGCTCTTATCTTTTTTCCAAAAGTTTCAGTTCCCTGTTAAAAGTCTTTGTCGTCTCAGAATTTTACAATAAGATATTTTGGTTTCAGAAAGAGCATATTAAGAAGAGGAGACTCAAAACTTTTGTAGAACGGTGGTGTTTCTTTTTTAGAGCGTTCGTGACACTAGGCATGTTTCATCTCCTGCTATGTCCAAAGCAGAGCTACAAAGACTCTTGCCAAGCTTGCAGCTCATCTTCCGTCTGTCTCCTAGTTTCCTCAGAAGGTTATTGCAATTATTTTAACAGACCAGCTGCATCACTCATTGAGTTCAACTGATACTCTTCAAACCACAGTTTGTATTGTCCAATCCACTCGTTCCTTGCACAAAAACCCACACATCCTTTGACGCATTTGCTGCTGGAGTTGGACGACTAGCTTGGGTTAAACTCTCCTTATTTCTCCCAGGTTTGGCTGTGCTGGTTGCTGGGAGACTGAAGGAATTAGGTAAATCTTGAGGCTGCAGTTCGGACTGAATATGTACCTGCGAGGCAATCAAAGGAAATCTCTTTCAAGGTGTTTACTGATTAATAAGGCATAGGAGGTGGGAGGAGGAAAAAGCAACACCAGCAGCTCACAGGTTTCTCTTTATATCATATTTCTGATTTGGTTAATGCACCTGGATAACAACACTTCCACTACCTCAGACTATGAAGAGTGCAAGTTAACAAGATATTGTAAGTCACAGTTCTGCACAAACTAAATAAAAAAAACATTATTAGTGTCAGAGTTCAGACATTGCCCCACAGTGATGTTTGCACAAACATGGACATTTTGCATATTGTTTTAACTAGCAAACACTTCTTCTTTCTTAAAACTCTTTTTATGTCAGCTGGCTTTGTGGAGTGCATGACAAATGGTCGTCCTCCTGTAAACATCTTCTCCCACCGCTGTGGATTTCTGCAAGGATGCTTGGTTGCTTTTCTGATTAGTGTCTTGGTAGGTTTCCAGTTGTGTAATTCTCCTCACATTTTCAGATGATGGATTGAAGCGTGCCTCATGAGACACTCATCTTTAAATGCTGCTTTATAGTCTAAGGCTGCTTTAAAACTTGTTCACATCTTCCTCCTGACCTGTCGTCTGTGTGCCTTTGTCTTTATAATGCTGTTTGTTTTCTAACAATCCTCTGAGACCTTCAGAAAACAACTTTTTTTATATATATACATATACTGACAGTACATTAAGCATATGTGGATTGTATTTGCTAGATAAGGCTACTTCTAAAAGCCGTTGGTTGTTTTGGACTTTTTAAGGGTATGAGGGCAGTTCTGATTCTTCCTGAAGGTCAGAGCATAGTCAGAGCAGAAGTGACAATTTCAGGGATACAAAAACTTGTTGGGTACAGAAGATCTTTCACCTTTGCTGCAGTTTGGCCACATTTTTTTGTGATATGTAGGAGCATCGTGTTGATTAATCCAGAATGAAGTTGGCCTTAGAGGCAATGAATTAAGCAAAATGCACGTTTTGCATGTTTTGTACTTCAGTTTGGGTTTTAACAGCTTATAAAACCAGCCCAAGTGATTAAAACATCCTCCCAGATGGTTTTTGGCAATTACTTTATGTTTTGTGATGTCTAGAAAATTAGCCGTTTCAAAAAACCTCCAGAATGTAATATCACAATTCAGCAGACACAGCTCATTACCTAGCAACCCCAGCCAAGCCCAGCCCGTTACCTAGCAACTTGAGCAGAGTTCCAGCACATTAGTTCAACTGGTTTTACGGTTGTGTGCCCTGTACAATGGCTGCTGGAAAAGACAAATGTTTTGTTGTTGACCTGCAATCTGGAAACTACTGTATTCTTGTTGGTTGTGCAGGAGGCTCTATGTCTGCTTTTCAAAGATGTATGGTTGTATAATTGCGCGTCTGTTTGCAGCCATTTTCCTGTGTGAGTGTAAATGTTGAGTTGGGTGATGAATATGTTTGGTATAGCGCATAGATCTACGCTAACCTGTTCAAGGAAGCATAATATGTTCCTTTAAGTTGGATAAATACAATTAAATGTGTAATAAGTTAATTGAACATTGCTAAATGTTTTCAGAAACAGAGTAGTTTGAAGGAAATATGAGTATAAATAAAACCTGCCTGAGGTTAAATGGACAGAATATTCCATTAAAAGCAGGGCTTAATGAAAACAATGCTCCATCTCTCTGCCACAAACTGTAACCTGGGAAAAAAAATAATAGGACTCTCATAATGGCTGGGAAAAGAAAAAGTCAGGGCAATAAGACTGAGATGTATTTAGGGGTGAGGCCATTTAAGGCTTTAAAGCCGAGCAGCAGGATTTTAAAATCAATATCAAGTCTAACAGGGAGCCAGTGCAGGAAGTAGAGCTCAGAAATGGTTGCATGCTTTTTGTTCTGGAAATAACACTGGCTGCAGCATTTTTCATTAACCAGTGGGACAAGTAAAGATGACTCACTTTTTAATGATTTTACTTCATTTACTTCAAACAAAAAATAAATAAGTAAAGAAGGGTAGCTTATTTTTTTTAGCATTATACATTAAAAATCATGACAGCAAAGCTTCATTTAAGGCTAACCTCTGGGTGTTTACTGTTTGTATTTTATGTTTGAGGGAACACCATTATAAGGACTGATAATGTAATTTGATAAGCAGCTATTTAATTTAGAAAGTGTTGTTTTTGTAGTTTAACTGCTCTAAGTTATAAACATGTCAAATTGATTCTTCCATGTTGTACCTATAGTTTTCAGTTTTTTATTTGTGTTTCACATGTGCTTCAGCTTTCCCAATTGGATCTGATTTTACCCAATCGCTAACGCCAATACGACAACTCGATGAGGATTACCGGAAATTGCTTGCGCTGTAAACAACCTCACGGGGAGAAGGGTCACAAAATCTCTGCCAGCTATAAAATATCTTAAACATTTCTGTTGCTCCAACTTTAATTTCTCAATATTTGGAAGTGTTCTGAAAGTCTTTGTTGTTTGCTGACTACAATTCAAAAACAGTTCAGAAAATTAACATCAATTGTTCACAAGCCCTACCCAGAATTCAGCTGCAGAAATCCAACTCAATGGGAGAAACCCCAAGCGGATCACCAAAGGGAGATGAGAATTGAGCAGAACTGCGTAGGAAGGCTGCCTTCACCACAGCATTTATTAAAGTGATGATTTTTTTCTTCCACTGTTTTGTTTAATGCATTCAGATGTCTCTCTATATGTGGATTCAGTCTGCATGGTTCAAGCTAAGTAGAGCTATGCAACTTTCTATTGACATTTTTGGATTTGATTAACCTTTCTTTCTCCATTCTGCTCGCTTCATCTCATTAACATTTAGCAGTTTTAAATATGAGGTAGGATTTGTTGCAGCTCGGTGTTGTTTCCTGTTTCTCACCTTGTTTGGCCTTATTTATGCATTTGCTTTTGATATTTAACATGCTGTTCCTTCTCTCCATTCCTCCTGCTACTCCCTGCTGTTTTCCCCTTCGGGCAGTCTTGCCTTAAATAAATTAATATCTTTAACAAACCTTTAAACATGTTAATATCCTCTACAATCTAACATTTCATTATTTGTGGTGAGTGGGGGAATGTAATTTACTGTGAGCGAGGGCCCGATATAGCTGCTGTGCTGAGTTTTTCCGCTGTCGGATCTGGAAATGAGAACTGTCTTTCACTTTTCCCGCAGTTGCTGGTGATGTAACGGCGGTCTGTTTCATTCAGCTTTCATTCTGACACTCTCCCGGGATGCAGCAGAAGAAAAAAGTAGCATATTGAATACGTAAAATCAGTAAAATATTCTGTCAGTTTCACAAACGTAAACAAACATCCCTTTTCTACAAAAACACATAATGGGAACAATGATTTCGTCGGTACCGGTGGTCTGACAGGCAGAAAAACAATAAGTCAAAGGAATATCCTATTTCCTCATACAGTATAAAAAGCCGTAATGTGAATTATAAACAACACTTTTTTACTTTCAAATAGTTCAACTCCTCTTACAGCGTGGCATTAAACTTTTATCTGTGTTGTGTTTCCTCCTAACCTCTGGACTAGATATTTATTGGAAATCTTACACACCTTTCTGCCAAACTGAGTGCTGACTAACATTTCCATATAAAGTAATGCTTCAGAGCCTTTGAGACATCCCTTATATTGTTTTTGCTCCTTTTATCCAAGGTGATGAAAGATTTTAAAGTTTTCTTTAAAATGACTAACATATGTGTTCAACTTGAGGCGTGCGGGCCAAATCCGGTCCGCTGTAACTATTTATGCAGAACTTTAAAGACAACAGCATTAAAGTTCAGTCAAATCAAATCAGTTTTCATTTATATAGGGCTAAATTACAGTATTGTGAAAAGATGTTAAAAGTTGCTACATTTTAAGAAGTACTAACCAAACATAGAGAAAATTGTACGTTTAACAAGTATTTTTTTCAGTACATTTTACCACAACCGGCCCTTTGAGGACATTTATGATCTTGATGCAGACCAAAAAGAAAATTAGTTTTCTGATCTGAACACACACATACATCTGTGGGACAAAAATGATTTGTTCTTCTTCTTGTAACAATAGCTTTTAGAGGAATGCAGGGTAATAAGACAAATAATTGTATCAATAAAATGTGTTGGGCTGGAACTAATAAGTTTAAAAAAATGCTTCTTAGCTAAATGACAAATTCTCAAAACTGTACTTAAGCACACTACTACCAACTAATGTTAAATATTTACAGTATATGTCCAGAAGTTGAAGAAAAACACAGTCATAGGGTGTTCTGATTGTTTTCAAAACTGAAGGATGATGCGTCTCTCCTGCTGGATTTGTTTCTTCTAAGACGTAAAAAAAGTAAAAAAAAGCCACTGAAGACGAAAGGAGAACTTTGGATGACCTTCAGGAGGCCTTCAGCACTTCTGACCAGGACAAACTTTGAAAGGTTACAGGAAATTCTTGCTCCATGAAAGAAAAGTATAAAGGATTTTTGAGTGGTTTTAAAATGTTTGCGCATTATCGTGTTTCTATAACGTTTGTTTAAAATCCTTGTCAGATATTTTTGCAACTCCATTAGCTCCAAACTTCAATTCTTTGTGATGTCAAATCAGAATAACACATTTTTACAGTTCAATGATCAGGATGATGCTTAGAGGAAATACTTTATTTGTGGCTTATGGGGACTTAGTGTGCAAAATTCACCTTTTGCATGTTTCTATACTTTCATTTGAGTCTCAACTGCTTCTAAAAACAATCTCAGCTCTTGGGGGAAAAAAAACACCCAGTCAATTTTTGACAATAAGTTAATGTTTTTAACTGTCAGAAAAATTACCCGTTTCAAAAACCTTCGGAATGTAACATCACAAAATTAGCAGGCAATGCCCGTTACCTAGCAACCCCAGCGAAGCTCAGTCTGTTACCTAGCAACCCAAGCGGAACTCCAGAGTTTGGTCAGCTGGTTTGACCACTGTATTCAATACCATCCAAATTAAATTCGAAAACTGTTTGTTGATCCCAAAGGAAAATTAAATGTTGTTGTAACTAATATTAATTAAAAATTATTCAAAGAGTGATTGTAGATGGTGGTTTTGATACGCTGTACAATGACTGCTGGAAGAAACAAGTGCTGAATTCTTGTTGGTTGCTCAGGAGGCTCTACTTCTGCTTTTCAAAGATGTACAGTTGTATAAGTGAGGAGCTGTTTGCAGTCATTTTCACATGTGAGCATAAATGTTAATTTGGGGACCTGGCCAGCAGCAGCTGCTTGTTTGGATTTAAAGAGACAAGACACCCTAAAACGGCTCATTCTGAAAGGAGCTCAAAATAGTCAGAATTTGCTAGAATAAAATCTCACTATCTAAGAATGATTTTGTGCAAAAAATGTAATGAACATGTTTTGAATCAACCATATGTATATTCTAGCCAGTTTAAGGAAGCACAGTGGGTCACCTTTAAGGTTTCTATCGAACCCGAGGCCCGGTAGAGTTGATTAGCACTTCTGTGTTTTGCCAGAGCAGAAAATTAATTCTCAGGGTGGAGACGGGGGATGCTCATTGGCATTCCTCTTGCATCGTCCCACTCCCTTTTTCTTCCCGGTGGCCGGCACCCGGTGTCTCAGCAGTCCTCTATTCCAGACCCGCCTGTGCTGTCTGCAGATAATAAACAGCCCAAGAACCGAGCCGGAGTTACAAAGCTGAGTTACAGCCCCATCACGTTGCTCCGTCTATCTAGCTTAAAGGTTGGGGGAAACCTTTGCTTTATGCTTGGTGTCACCGCATTTTAACCTCCACCTCTCTGCTGGTTCTGCTCTCTGAGCGTCGCTGAGCTCTCAGGACGGAGGAGCATGGTGACTTTGGCGTTCAGCCCAGCATCTGGAATAGATTGAACTCCAATGACAGCTGTTAAATGATGTCCATCTCTTATCAAATCTCCTTCTGTCCACCAGGGCTGAGTCTCTGACCCTGTTCTCTGTGTTCCAGGTCCTTCCCCTCCCTCGGCTCCCTTTCCTGAGGAGACTGCTGCCGTTGTCGCTCCGTGTCCAGGCCGCCCTCCCCCCTCCGACTTCACAGGGCAGCCACGGACGGCTTGGCTCGTTTCCACAGAGGCTCCGATCCTGCAGCCACGTCAATCACGTCTTCACCGCTGGGTAACTATCTACTGTTTCGATTGTTCTGGGATGCGCACAACAGAGGTTTGAGATTATAGAGTTCATGCTTTTGGAAGATGTCTCTCATGCTTGTTTGTTACTTTTGGATTCACTCATGTGTGCACCTTTCATGTAAAAGAGGCATTTTCTCCAGCGAAGCATGTAATAACATACTGTCTCCCACACCCACACAGAAAGGCCCGAGGGCTCAGAACGAATCTTTGCGGGTTTTATTAGTGGTTATTTTCTAAGCCTATTGACTCGTTTGACTCCTGGTATCATCTTCTAAAATGTGCCTGCTTCGTGTGGATCGGCAGCGCTGCGTGTTTGTAAAGAGTAAAGTTCTTAAAGCTTCACTAATCACACCAATCCGACAAAAAACATCATGTGAAAGGAGTAGCCTTTGTTTCTGAACTGACAGATAATCACTGAGAGGCTCAGCAGATTTATTCAGGGATATTGAAGCATTTTTACAAGCTTTTTGCTCATATTGTTGTTTTTCAGCATTAGCGTTCATTCAGAGCAAGATATTGTTGAACAGAGACAAAAGACAACATGATCTTCCATTTAGACAATGTGAAAGTATGGCTCAAAAGTGAATGAAAATACATGTAGTGATATTTAAATGTGGTTTAAGTGGTTTAGGTTCAACAAATATACTAAAATGTAGTTTGATTTTCAACATCTCTGGACAGAAAAAGTCTAGTCCAGATATTTCTCTGGACTCCATAAGGAGAAGGATTATTTAACCTGAAACAGCTGTAGAAATATGTGTTGAAATGTCCAATGTTTGGAGTATTTTAGTTCATTCTCAGTACCTTCAGGTCATGTACTTCCAGATAGATTACCTACATTTTCAAAGCACAGTTTTTAGCATTTTTGCAATTTTTTGGTGCGTTTTGGCTCACAAACAACAACAACTTATTTATGTGCCTGATACCAAAACATATGTGAAAATTAAAAAATAGTAAAGAAAAATCACAGCTGAGAAGTGAATGAAACTGGTTTCTAAGTGGGAACCATTAATCTGTTGAAGCCCAGTGTTTTAGTAGTAATTAATTAAACTTTATTGACATAGAATGTTTTACAAGTGAAAAACCATAAAGTTCTTTGTTAAAAAAACATTAAAACACACAAGATTAAAAGATAAAACAGCATACAGTTAACATCATGCAGCATAAAACCAGTTAACGACCAGTCTGAGTAAATTAGCCTTCAGCTGCTTCTTAAAAGAATAAAAAGAATCAAGACGGCACAAAGATGAAAAGATGGATAATTTGATGGTGAGATGGCATGTTTACATTATGTAATAATTTGGAGAATGCTACAGTTCTCTCATTGCTATATTTGGTGCCTGGCAGCTTTAATGTGTCTTATTAATCCAGGAGTCTGTAACATCAGTTTTTGATTGGGATGGAAGAATCCAAAGTTACGGGACAAGTGACACTGGAGGACTGAAGTTTCAAACGCCTTTAATGGACCAACACAAAGTAGTGTGTGATTGGGAAGTGGAAGAAAAATCAGACTTGTCATGTTTTTTTCTGTTAGAAAAACATAATGGAATGCAGTTGTATTTAATCCCATTTCCTCAAACATAAATAAAATCCAGTGTCAACCAGTTCAGAGGTCACGTTATTTGTCTGGATGCAGTGTAAATATAAAAATAGTTTATTTAAGGGTGGACAATAAATCAATAACAATACATCAAGGTAGACACACAATCAATATCAATAGATGATACATCTTATAGAATATTCACTGAACTCCGATCCAGAGCCGCACAGCATTCTGGGAGATGTAGGCAGAAGAAATGCTTTAGCTGCCCAACCTATGGTTACCTGGCAACTCATTCACTCTATGGTTACCTAGCAACCTGTTGAGCAACTTGCGCAGCAGCAGTTTAAGATTTTGCCTCCTTGCCTTATAACTGCTTTAAAAAAAGGAGTGAAAACAGTGGATAAAAGAGGAAGAGTCACGCCACCGGTCTGTCAGTGTTTCAGGTACTTAAAACAAAAAAGTAATCAGTAATTGTCAGTATTGATTGATATTAAATGACATGTTCATTCTGCTTTATAATCACATGTTGTTTTGTGATATTCTGTCTTTTTAAATCCCCCTCCAAAAAACTAAGCTACAGCTGCCTGTCACAAAATGTGACAAAATTCAAGGAGTGTGAATAATTATACATAGTACTGTAGTAATTTTTAGTCTTGTTTTAATTTTCCTTTTAAATATTTAATTATGTTTTAAGATAAAACAAATCTTGTATGGACTTTTCGGATTGTAGATGAACTGACATGAAGGTAGGGCAAAAAAAACAAAACAAAAACAGAGATTAAAAAGAAAGGAATAGTAGTTTATTATTGTTTTTCAAACTTACCATTAATGTTGTGTGCATTTTATTTTCAGGCTAAATAAATAAATTCTTCCATTAATGTTTTGGTGAATCAGAAAATTCTGAGAAATTTCTCCATCATGTCTGAAGGACTTGTTAGATGAAAAATATTTCCAACTTAATCTCTTCCTGCAAAACTTGAGAGCTGGACGAAACGTCCTCCATAAATGAAGACAGCGGAGATGAAAGTAAAGGTAAAATTTTCATCTCACTCGTTTAAAAAATAATAGCGAGGTAAAATAGTTTCTGTTTTATTAGAGCCTTGGTCTCTAAGACATTATAGATGGTGACTTTTAACCTCAGATGATTACAGTTTTCTCTTCCTCTTCTCTCTCACATTTCATCTGTCTTTTAAATTTTCTGGTTCGTTTTAAATTATCAAGCAAAAATTAAGAAACCTAAAATGGGATATTTCCATTTATGCCTTTTTTTTAAAAAGCTGCAGCATGTAACTTTTGTATAATTTTATTTTTACACATTTGTTGAAACTCACTGTGATGTGATAATATAAAACAGATAGTCTGTGAATAAAATAGAGCTCCACTCACTTCTCCCAGTGCTCCCAGTCCTATCTAGAAACAACCAATCAAGAGCCAGGAGGCGGGTCTTAGCGCTATTAATCACTCTTCCATGTGGCACTGCTCAGACCTCCTTGCTTTCTGCTACATTGCAGCTAGCATCGCATGTTTCGAATGCTAGGTCTAGTTAGCATGGCCACCGATGACGACTGATGAACATTTTTCCTGTAATGGTGAGTCGTTTCTCTGCCATTAGGACATTTGGTACCGAGTACATGAGGTTGATTGACAGCGCTAAGACCCTCCTCCTGCCTCTGATTGGTTGTTTTTGGTCGGGAGCGGTGCAATTCATCAAACAGGAGATGGAGGAGGCCGATCTTTTCACAGATTATCTGTCTCATAACAAACTGTGATGACATGGTGATCGTATATGTTTTCTCAACACATTTCTCAAAAACATTTTTTATAAAAGTTAAATAACGCAGCTTTAACTCTTTCATGTCTCTGCTCTTGAATCACATAATAAATTAAAACCAGTTCAATAATTTCCATTTGCATAATTGATCGTTTTTCCTCTTTTTTTCTTTCTCTTTCTACCAGAAATTGGATGAAAAAAGTCTTCAATCCTTTTTTGTAGGATAATTTTGTTTACAGACTTCATGTTGCATTTTACTTGTTGGTCCTGTTGTTTTGTTTAGTTTATTTTTTTACATTTAAAATGTCTTCCAGTGTTACATGTTCATTAGAATTGAAAGTTTATTGATCTTTGAGAATGGGCTCTTGCGTAAATAAGCTAGTAACATTATATTAGTTGAAAATGGTCTGAAACAACAATATTATATATATATATATATAAATTATATATTATCGCAGTTTATCTTCCAGGAAAATTTGTTATCATGACAGGCCTGCTTTTGACTCACCTAATTTAAATTTTAAATGACGCTCCCATAACTTTATTTCCTCCCATTCGACAACAGAAATTACACTCCCATCACCACTGAGAGAAACTCAGGCCGCTGTCTTCCCTTGTTTTCCTCCTTATTTCGCCCTGCGGCGGTGCGTTCAACAGCTGCGTTCCTGCCATCCGCTCTTGTTACAGACCCGCGGTTTGAAGTTTCTTGGAGTTATGTAAGTGGGCTCTGGGTTTTGGCATGTTGTCATTTAGGTGCGTTTGACCCAACTGGAACCAATTCAATTACTGTCTCCCCTCAGGTAATATCCTCTGCCTGGCCTTATCTCGGACTCCAAATTACTGAGCGTCTTCACAGCAGAGGAAGGAAATTAGTGAACAAGGAGGGGGCCTAAGGTCATGAAAGGTGACAGTAGGATTTTAAAAAAGGAGAAGGTTGACTGTAGATACGCTTTAAAGTTGAAGCAATTTGGGGAGTGTAACTCCGGCTCGGAGCGCTTAGTTGGCAGAGAAATTGGTGCTGTGCACTCTTCACAGCTCACTCTGCCATCCAAGCGTCATAGCATGTGGGAGGACTGGCTTCTCTTCAATGTTTCATATAAGATATCTCCATTTGGGATTCTGGTTAGCACATCAAACTGCTCCAATACATTTGAATGACTTTGTCAGCAAAACAGCCTTTCTCTTCGTATCAGTGAAAGCTGTTAGCTGACCATCTGCATGTGTAGTCTGTCCTTTTGAATGTTTTGATAAGAAAAAGTTGCATCACATATCATATGCTTGCCAAAATGTGTCAGCTTGTGAAAATGTGCCTTTTGCCTGTTACAACTCTAGCGTGGCGTCATTTCAGGCTGTATCCATGTGCGAAATAATCACTGGAAAAAGAAAGAAATCCCTGGATAAAACATTTCTGAGAGGCTCATGAGGACAGAGCTGGGTAGTAACTTGTTACATTTACTCAGGTAGATTTTTGGGGAAAAAATACTTTTAGTAAAGGTGCAAAAAAAATTCTACAGAGGCGTTTGAAGGAGAAAAGCAAAAATAAATGAATAAATTTGATGCAGAGCTGAAACATCCAACATGACTATGAACCAAAAAACTGTCGATAACTCCACCAAGGCCTGGCTGCAAATTTTGGAATGAAAATCATGTCATTATTATTTGGGATAAAGGTATCCTAACTTATTCATGAGAATGACTAAAACTGGTTCTATTTAGTCTATTACTTTTATAAACAGTGGAGTACGCATTACTTTAGACCAACATTTAGCTTTACACTTTTAATATCAGAGCAAGACCTGATATTAATCTAGAACAAACTTAAAAAGTACCATCTACTTAACAACCCAGAACAAGAATCAAACATGGAGAACCAGCATCTAGTTTTATCAGAGCAAGAATCCAGAGAAAACCCCAACTAGTTTATAAATTATGGACAACTTATTATTCTTATTAAACATGTAGTTTTATACTTTTACCTTTTTGTCTTTCTTTTGGTTTTGTATTTCCTTCTAATTCATATAAAGCACTTTGAATTTCTTGTTGCTGAAAATGTTCTACATAAATAAAATTACCTTAACTTCCATTTTTGGTGTTTTTTTAAAAAAAAAAATTGAATTTAATTTCTTTTTTATATATAGAGATGTCTAAAATGTAGTGTTGGCATTGATATGTGTACATTTTTGAACACCACAAATTAAAAATGTACTATAAATTTTAAGTTTAAAATTTCACCACAAAAGGTGTACAAAGCTTTTCGGTTGAGAAAAAAAAAATGGGTGAGAAAAAAGTTGACCATGTGGTGGAAAGCACTAATCGCAACGTAACAGCTCTACTGATGGAAATATTAAGTAATTAAGTTATTTAATTGTTGAAGTTATAAGTGCAAAAATTAGATTTGTAGCTAGTACTTTTTAAATCTTAATTCAGGAACTGAAATGAGGTCCTATATCTTGCTGAAAAGTTATTTGTCAGTTAGTTTTGTCTTATTTCAAGCATACTAAGATTTTTGTACTAGAAATTAGACTAAAAATACTCGATAATATTTTGTTTTTGCAGTGTATATGTGATCTGCTCCATATTTTCCCACTTTAAATCAATCTGTGGCTAAATAAGACATAAATTAGGTGAATATTCAGTGTGGATGATTGTGGTTAAATAAAGCACCGTCTCATTATTGCTCTTAACTCTTCATCTCATCATGTATGTAGCTCAGAGTTGACATCACGGCGGCTCTCTCTGTTAATCTGTGTTTAAGACAGCTTAGCCCGTTTCCCCTCCATGAGTCTCCCTGAGTGTGTCACACTGTCAAAGACCTGCCATATTTCCTTCTGGGAGCGTCATGTTTCCTTTTTTCTCTCCTCTCTTTTCTCTCTTTCTTGTAATTTCTTGTCTCCACTCCCCTGTCACAGTTTGATCTTCTTATCTCCTTTCCTCTTTCATTTTCTTGTTCTCCCTCCTTCCCCCGGAGGGGGAGAGCGTTGCGTTGAGGGGCTACGAGTGTGGCGCCTCCCTACCAAACTCTTCTCACTCGTCTCCATTTCCCAGTCACTCCTCCTCTTCACTCCTTCATCTCCTCTTTCTCTTAGCGCGGTTTTCCCTCTGTCACCCCTGAGAATGACAGGGGAGGATTTCAGTGATGAAACACTTTTCACGGTTGCTTTTCTGGTGTAGGATGCATTTTCATCTGTTTTCATCCTTAGCAGTAACTAAACAATTTATTTTTAACAGTATTCTTACTACACTGAAGCTTTAATTTCCTTATGGAGAATCTTTACTCTTACTTGAGTAAAAGTTCTGGATTTTCTACCCACTGAATGAAAAACAAACATTCACCAGACACACACCTGCGGGTTTGTTAAAGTTACATAAGTTTTTTTATTGAAAGAAACTGACTTGGATTTTTTATTTTATTTTTTTTTGCCTGATTTTGTTATTTTGTATTTATGTTACTTATATGAATCATTTTGGTCTTTAAAATACCAAAATGTCCATTTGACTTTATATTTTGTTCTGTCAGATTGTCATTTTTAAATATTAAATCATTGATATTTTGATCACTTACTCAGTACTTGAGAATACTTTTTACCAAATACTTTCACTTGAGTAAAAGTATGTTGAAGTACTGTTACGCTTACTTGAGTACAATCTTTTATACTCTGCCAACCATTACTTACAAGTAACTTTTCATCAAGAAATATGAGCTTGAGTTAAGTTAATAATCCCTTAATATTGATGAGAAAGTCCTAGTTATAATCGAAATAATCTGCCAGTGGAACAACACATTTTAACTTACAATATGGGAAAAATGTCTTGTTTAACTTATGAATTATAATTACTATAACTCTATGTTTTAAAAAAAATAAAAATAAAACGTTTTAAGTCAGTTCAGCACTGTTTTTCTGTATCGTATTGACTGATACTAAACTTCAGATATCTGTATTGGAAATGAAAAAACTTCAATCCCTGCTAGAGAGAGACCTGTTGCCAACATTAATTTGATTTCTGATATAGTTTTTACATGGCAGCGTTATTAGGGGAGGGTAATTTATGTTTAATGGTTGTTTTATTCGTATTCAGCCCAATTAGCTCAAAGTGCTCTCTCTCACCTCATCAGACTGATCAAAAATGCTGCGGTAATATATGCAGGCTGCCAAAGTGGTTCAGAAACTCTCATTATGGAAACCAAAACCATAATATACACCTCTTAAATTCTTTTTTAACATTTATGTAGAATGCTTTATGGCTCTGAGAACGTGGAAGAAATATTAAATGTATGCATATCGATTATGATGAAAATCAGTGAGAATCACAAAGTGCCACGTCTTTATTTACAGAAATATAAATATTAAGAGCAGTAGTGACTCAGTAAAGAGTGAAGTGATCAGTTTAAACTGCCTCCAAAAACTGAGTTTTATGTAGAAGAAAAAGCTGCAATTTTGCTTAAACAGAAATGGACATTATTTATACATAAGCAGGAAGTCGCATGGCTGCCACCCAAGGGCATAGTAAGAAATTGTGATCATAATTAATGCATAAGAGACATTATTGAGTGGGAACGACGAACTGAAGATGATTCTAACAGAAATAAAACACTGGAGTTATTTTTAGCTCCATGAAAAACATCAGGTATCAGCAAATGTCTTTGTTTGAAGAGTTACTAAATAATGAAGGAACTTCATTCTAATCTTCATTTATTTATTTTTAAAATGTTTTAAATTTAAATTTGATCTGTAATATAGTTTCATTTTAATTGTTTTTGTGGGTTAACAAGAAACGTTGAATAATCTGTATTAAGTAAATAACAGCAGTATGTTCTTTCAGAAATAATTGTGCATATATTTTTACAAAATATAAAATTTCAAAATAATATATAAATTATGAAGGTATTCTGTGCATGATGGACAGAAACAGTGAGCAATGAAGACGCGTACTGTCTTCATCCATCCAGCCCATTCTTCTGTTTTATTTATTGGCCAATTACATAAATACAGCATATTTTTAAATTAAATAGAATAAGAGATGCTGCAGAGCATTTTCAGCAAGGAAAGATGTAAAAAAAAAACAAAGAACGTTTGTCACCGAGTCCTAAAATTAATGTTAAAGAACCGTTCAAAAGAATCAGATCACTAGAGAATGTCACAACACTATTATTAAATATTTTTAAATATTTAATATTTTCTGAAACTATGTTTACTTTAAGATGCCCAATGATTGCCTGTTATACCTGCATGCTTTTCCTTCCACTCAACTTTCCATGAATATGCTATAACCTTTTCACAGTATTCTGTATTTTTTTCTAAATTACATATAAATTATAGTAAAAAAAAAGATTTGAAATATTTTACTATTTGTTATTATTCTAAATAATTTGAGTTTCACTTCTTGAAATTTAACTTTTTCATAATATTCTACTTGTTTCTTGATCCATTTAAACTACACTAAATAGATTAAAAAATGTGTCTTAATGAGGATTGTCAGATTAAAAGTAAATAAACTTTGAATACATCTTTAATCAATTCCACATTTCTGTATTAAAAATGTTTTCTTTGGTCTGAAATAATATTCTAAAAGCAGATTTTCATCATAATTAACAGAAATAAAGGTTTGAAACATTAGTCTGTGTGAAATTAATCTATACAACGTGTTTCATGGAGTGAATTTAATCACTGAAATAAATTAACTTTTCAACAATATTCTAATTTATTAAATAGATCTGTATATTCAGTTCATTTGTCATTTTGCAGCAAAATATCTCATTATTCCTGAACACCATTTCCTGTTTCAAACATGTTGCTGGATTTTTAAAGCCTAAGAATTACTACCAAGCCTGAGTTCCCAACGTTGATGAATGTGGAGTAAATTGCTACAAAATTGGACCAGAAATCTTTAAATGGTAAACAGAAACCAGCTATTTTATCATAAAAAGAGCACTAGGCAGCATATTTTTAATGTTTATTAAATGCCAGAGGAACAGGCTGCAGCAGCAGTTTCCTCTGAATGCATTTCTGCTCAGGAAAAATGCTTCAGTGCAGGATTTCTTCTCTCCTGGCAGGAGAATGGTCACCATAAATAAAGACTGAAATGCAGTTTCCTAACTTTTGACGTTTTGCAACTTAAAAACATTTTTGCTGGATTTTAATACTGAAATGTTTCTGTTTGATGTTTTTGAACCCATCTCCCCAAGTGTATCAACATTATTCAGATTTTTGCTTTAACCCTTTAAGGTCACGTAGTTCTCAGCAGGGATGTGTGATTCAGCATCAAATTCATGATATCTGTTTGAAAATTGTGATGGGTGGCGGTATTGATATATATCACAATATGATTTGTATAAAACCCCATGAGTTGTATGCTTTTACAAGGTTTTTTTGTGTGGTTTTGGAAAGACTGTCAGACCGTCACTCTGCCCCACGGCGCATTCTCGCTGTCCGACCATGTCTGTGGTGACATCTGTTCCCGATCATCGCGCTACGACCGCGGAAGCCGGAAGAGTTAAGGGGTCCATCAGATTCAGCAAATTTTATCTTCTGCGCGTCCGGTCGGGTTTGCGCTGACTTTACCTGCGCTTTTACCCCTCGCTTCCCTGCTGTCTGACCGTGACATCTGCCGTGCCTCTCCTGAGCGTCGCGTGAAGATCGCAGGAGGTTAAACCCACACCAGGTCCAGATGATTTACACCGTGTTCCAAATTATTATGCAAGTGATATTTTATCAGATTTTCTTAAATGGTCAGTGCAAATGATGGTCAGTATAATTTTCAAGTCATGAACTATTACAGTATAAATCAAATTTTACTGAACAAAGCTCCCCATGAGAACAGTATTTTTTTCAAAAATAAAAAACTCAAAATGCACTGTTCCAAATTATTATGCACAGCAGATTTTCTAAACATTTTATGGATTATAAAGAACTGCAAACGGTCATTCTTTGAATGTGCAGCATTAAGTGGTCACATGTACTAGAATCAAAAGCTGTTTCAATCAAAAACATCCTAACAGACCGAGTTACATGCTAACATCGGATCCCTTCTTTGATATCACCTGCACAATTCTTGATCCATTGAACTTGTGAGTTTGTGGAAAGTTTCTGCTTGAATTTCTTTGCAGGATGTCAGAAAACCTTCCCAGAGCTGCTGTTTTGATATGAACTGCATTTACCCTCAGGTCTTCTGCTTGAGGAAACTCCAAAGGTTCTCAATAGGGTTGAGGTCAGAGGTCAGAGGAGGATGGTGACCACACCATGAGTTTCTCCCCTTTCATGCCCATAGCAGCCAATGATACAGTGGTATTCCTTGCAGCATGAGATGGTGCATTGTCATGTATGAAGATGATTTTGCTGCTGAAGGTTCGGCTCTTCTTTTTGAACCATGAAAGGAAGTGATCAGTCAGAAAGTCCATATACTTTGCTGAGGTCATTTTCACACCTTCAGGGACTCTGAAGGGGCCGACCAATGATTCTCTCCCCATGATTTCAGCCCAAAAAATGACTCCAGCACCTCCTTGCTGACGTCACAGCCGTGTTGGGATGTGGTGGCCATCCACCACCAATCCACTACTGTGTCCATCTGGACCATCCAGGGTTGCTCAGCAGTCATCAGTGAACAAGTCTGGTTGAAAATTAATCTTCATGTACTGCTGGGCCCACTACGACCGTTTCTGCTTGTAAGCTCTGGTTAACAGTGGCCCAATAGTAGCTTCATGCACCGCAAGCCTCTGGAGGATCCTCCACCTTGAGGTTCCAGAGGCACCAGCAGCTTCAAATAACTGTTTGCTGCTTTCTAAGGGCATTTTAACAGCTGCTCTCTTAATCCGATGAATTTGTATAACAGAAACCTTCCTCATTATGCCTCCATCTGTACAAACCCATCTTTGTCCTGAATCAGCCACAAATCTCTTCACAGTACGATAACGCTTCAGTTTTTGTTAAATATCTAATGTGTTCATACCTTGTCAGACGGCACTACACTATCTGATGATTTTCGTCAGCAGAAAGATCCTTTCTCTTTCCCATATTGCTTGAAACCTGTGGCCTGCTCAATAATGTGGAACATCCTTCTTACATAGATTTCCTTTAATTGAGCTCACCAGACAAACTAATCAACCTACCTCTGAAATTAATTATAGTGGTTCAAAGAGCCCTGACACACAATACCATCTATAAATTTAATAGCACAACAAAAAATGTAATCTTTATGACACTTAAATCCAATTTGCATAATAATTTGGAACACCGTGTATGTACTGCACCTGCCTTTTCTATGAGCTCTTCCTTTGCGTTCTCCGCCATGCTGCTTCCCTCTTGTTGATGACGTAACCAGCTGGTTTTGATGCCGGCTGGTTACGTCATCAACTGCAGATCTCTATTGTAGGCCAAATTTCTATAGTTTCTACCTCATACCATTTATATCATGCATTCCTAGCTCTCAGTAGGGATGCACGACATATCGGCCCTGACATTGGTATCAGCCGATAAATAAAACTGGGAAGATATGAACAACAAATTTTTATTTCCATCTTGTTGCTGTCTGTTTCTGGTGATTATTTTTTCTGAAGGTGTTAAAATACTACAGAAATACATATAATATCAGCAAATAATAACGGCAATATTAATATCGGATATTACATTTTCATATCGGTGCATTCCTCGTTCTCCGCCCGAAACTGATTAAAACATATTTTTACACTGTTGACAGATTTCATTGTCTGTTTCAATGTGGTACATTTTATTTTATGGGACCAGCCAGGGCTATTATATAACACTGACACAAATAAATTATTACATCCCATAATTTACCACTTCCACAGATGTGGATGCATCAAACGTTGTCCCTACGCTTTCGTGCAAAAGAGATGATTATCATGTGAGCTGTGTGTGACTGAAAAGTGGCTGCTGGTGTCGCTTTGATGCTCTGTGAGGCGTTAGTAGAGTTCAGAGAAGTCATATATTGTTTGTGTCTGCATTAATTCATCCTGCACTCATAAAAAAACTGGAAATTCAGTTTGAATTTCAGTTTTTTAAGAAATGATGTGATGTTTTGTGTGTTGTTTGTACAGTATCTCCTCCTCCTCTCTGTTTCTGTTGACATTTTTGTAATTTAAGTGCTAATCCTGGAGCGCAGTAGTTGTCAGAGTGAGGTCTCCACTTTGATATCCTTGTGTCCTCGTAGCAGCAGTGAATTGCCCTTCATTAGCAGGAAGTTAATCCCTTCTTCTAGTGCTGGTGACAGATACTGAGAGCGGTCTGCAGAAGTCAGCACACCGATTACTCTGCAGCCTCTCGGCTCCAGGAGGACATTCAGGACAAGTCCGCTTTTTCGAGCTTTGGTTTAATAACTGGGACAATAATATTTGTGAGGTTGGGCGTTTTTATTTTCATTATTTAGTCACTAATTTTCCTGAGATGTGCAGTCTGGTTGAAGATGCATTTCTGCGTCTTATGACACAGAGAAGGAGCTGCAGCAGCCAGAACAATCTCACTGCAAAAACACAAAATCTTACCAAGTGTTTTTGGTCAAGTTTCTGGTGCAAATATCTTAGTACATCTTGAAATAACACAAAACTAACTTACAAGTAACTTCTTAGCAAGATATAGTAGCTTGTTCTAAGTGATATCTCCTGAATATTGATGAAAAAGTTCCAGTTCCACTGTTACCTAGCAACGCCAGCCAAGCCCAGCCCGTCACCTAGCAACCCGTCACCTTCCATCTTTCTTTATGTCCTTCCTTCTTTCCTTCCTTCCTGATATGCAGAACCTTTGCTCTCTTTTTCTGCATCGTGTTTTTGGCAGGAATGTTTTCTTTTGTCTTGCAGAGATCAACATTTGCTTGTTCGTCAACAAATTGCTCAGCATCATTGAAGCTGTCGCAGCATAAAAGGACCAGGGCAATATTTCAATATTTCGCTACTTGTGATTTAATCTGTTCATGTTCCTCGCGTGACACTTTGATTTAGGAGACGCTGTATAAAATGTTTACTGTTTCTCAGCTGTTTGTGCATTTCAGCGCCGAGGCCATTAATTATTAAAGCTTCTGCCAGAATAGTTATTATTATTATTATTATTATTATTATTATTATTATTATTATTATTATTATTATTACGTTCTTCCAGGCATTTCATGTTAAAAAGTCCAGATTTTATACACTTCGGAAAGAAGGAAGGAAGGAAGGAGAGAGGGAAGAAGAGAGGATGGAAGGAAGAACAAAAAGACAGAAGGAAGGAAGAAAGGACATAAGCAAAGAGGAAAGATGGAAGGAAGGACAAAGAAGGAAGGAAGGTATTTGAAAATAAAAAAGGAAGGAAAAGAGAAAGGAAAGTAGGAAGGAAGGACAAAGAAACAAGGAAGGAAAGAAGGAAAGTATTAGGACATAAAAAAGACAGAAGGAAGAAAGAAACAAAGGACATGCAGAAAGATGAAATGAAGGAGGACATAAGGAAGGAATGAAGAAAGAAAGGAAGGAAGGAATAAATAAATAAACTAGAAAATTTCGGAAGAAATTTAGCCGGGGCCTGCCAAGGCGCGCCCGTTGGGCTTGGGCCCGGCGTCGTCACGCCACAAATTGGCGTCGACGCTAAAGAACGCCGCAACGTAATCAGTGGCACGCGGAGAACCGCAAGAACGTTAAGCGAGGCGGACGTGCGCCATTCAGTATGATTTAAAATGTTGTCAAGGCTTTTATTTTGGAAGTTTTGTTAAACTTCATTTCAAAGGGCCAAACTAATCCCATGCGTAACAGTCATTGGGTTAAAATAGTTATATAATGCTCAAAACACAAGTAGCTGATGTAAAAATATTCAAGGCTTTTATTTTGAAATGTTTGTTAAGCTTCATTTCAAAGCGCCAAACTAATCCCATGTGTAACAGTGCTTTGGATGAAAAAGTCAAATAAAGCCAAAAAGAGCAATTACATGATGTAAAAATATTCAAGGCTTTTATTTTGAAATTTTCAGTATGCTTCATTTCAAAATTCCGAACTAATACCACGTGTAACAGTGCTTTGGATGAAAAAGTCAAATAAAGCCAAAAAGAGCAATTACTTCATGTAAAAAATATTCAAGGCTTTTATTTTGAAATTTTCAGTATGCTTCATTTCAAAGGGCCAAACTAATACCATGTGTAACAGTGCTTTGGATGAAAAAGTCAAATAAAGCCAAAAAGAGCAATTACATGATGTAAAAATATTCAAGGCTTTTATTTTGAAATTATTATTATGCTCCATTTTAAAGTTCCAAACTAATCCCATGTGTAACAGTGCTTTGGATGAAAAAGTCATATACGGCCAAAAAAAGCAATTACATGATGTAAAAATATTCAAGGCTTTTATTTTGAAATTTTCAATATGCTTAATTTTAAAGTTCCAAACTAATCCCATGTGTAACAGTTACTGAGTTAAATCAGTTATATACAGCCCATAGCAGCAATTAGTTCTAAAGGCCAGTTCAGTCCTGATCTGTTTCAACTGAGCGGTCCACTATAGATAGAACTACAGCGATGCGTATTTGTAGTCCAAACCAGCAGCCAATAGCCTCTTGAGATCCGTTGCTATGGCAAATAATGGTCTCAGCAGGGTGTGAGCTCTGAGCTCTGAGCTGTCAAACACACAATTGTGTGTTTGAGCAAACACATTTTACTGACAAAAAGCATTGGAAACAAATCCTTCCTGTTCGGGAACCGTAATACATATTCGAAAAGCGTTTGGAGCGTATGACAGGTCAATGTGTCTTCTGCGATAGTCCCGAGATTCATATCTGTACCTCACTCAGAACATTTACAGCGATGAGAGAAAGAAATGTTGTGCCCATATCTGAACCGAGATCGGCTCTCACTCTAATTTGAGCAAAAATGAGAAACTTTGGGTCGCTTAGAGGCAAATTGTGGACAAACCGTAACTGGTATCGACGAGCCGTCTTCACTTTCGAAGAGATCACAGACGTATCTACAAAATGAAATTTGAATGGCATTTCTAGGTGAATTTGTGACGACACAGAAAATCCTCAAAAATAGGGTATTTCTAGGATTTTTCCCATTGACTTATAATGGGGTTTTTTTCGTAGTTTTTTGCGAATTATGTCGCCACGTTAAGCCCAAATCCCACCAAAAATAATAGCTCCAATGGCGTGAATTTTCTGCACGTTTTGATACCTCATTTGTAGGTGTGCACCCAGCGGTATGAGCCGCATTAACGGTTACGGAAGAAAAATAAAGAATACTAGAAAATTTCGGAAGAAATTTAGCCGGGGCCTGCCAAGGCGCGCCCGTCGGGCTTGGGCCCGGCGTCGTCACGCCACAAATCGGCGTCGACGCTAAAGAACGCCGCGACGTAATCAGTGGCACGCGGAGAACCGCAAGAACGTTAAGCGAGGCGGACGTGCACCATTCAGTACGATTTAAAATGTTGTCAAGGCTTTTATTTTGGAAGTTTTGTTAAACTTCATTTCAAAGGGCCAAACTAATCCCATGCGTAACAGTCATTGGGTTAAAATAGTTATATAATGCTCAAAACACAAGTAGCTGATGTAAAAATATTCAAGGCTTTTATTTTGAAATGTTTGTTAAGCTTCATTTCAAAGCGCCAAACTAATCCTATGTTTATCAGTGCTTTGGATGAAAACGTCAAATAAAGCCAAAAAGAGCAGTTACGTCATGTAAAAATATTCAAGGCTTTTATTTTGAAATTTTCAGTATGCTTCATTTCAAAGGGCCAAACTAATACCATGTGTAACAGTGCTTTGGATGAAAAAGTCAAATAAAGCCAAAAAGAGCAATTACGTCATGTAAAAATATTCAAGGCTTTTATTTTGAAATTTTCAGTATGCTTCATTTCAAAGGGCCAAACTAATACCATGTGTAACAGTGCTTTGGATGAAAAAGTCAAATAAAGCCAAAAAGAGCAATTACGTCATGTAAAAATATTCAAGGCTTTTATTTTGAAATTTTCAGTATGCTTCATTTCAAAGGGCCAAACTAATACCATGTGTAACAGTGCTTTGGATGAAATAGTCAAATAAAGCCAAAAAGAGCAATGACCTGATGTAAAAATATTCAAGGCTTTTATTTTGAAATTTTCAGTATGCTTCATTTCAAAGGGCCAAACTAATACCATGTGTAACAGTGCTTTGGATGAAAAAGTCAAATAAAGCCAAAAAGAGCAATGACCTGATGTAAAAATATTCAAGGCTTTTATTTTGAAATTTTCATCAAGCTTAATTTTAAATTGCCACACTAATCCCATGTGTAACAATTGCTGGGTTAAATCAGTTATATACAGCTCAAAAGAGCAATTTTCTGATGTAAAAATATTCAAGGCTTTTATTTTGAAATTTTTGTTAAGCTTCATTTCAAAGGGCCAAACTAATCCCATGTGTAACAGTTACTGAGTTAAATCAGTTATATACAGCCCATAGCAGCAAGTAGTTATAAAGGCCAGTTAAGTCCTGATCTGTTTCAACTGAGGATAGATAGAACTACAATGATGCGTATTTGTAGTCCAAATCAGCAGCCAATAGCCTCTTGAGATCCGTTGCTATGTTAAATAAGTTTCACACCAAGGTGTGAAGTGTCAGTGAGACAGCCTGAGAGCCTCAGAAAATCCTGTCGCATGACTTTGCTCTGAAGCACCGTGACAGAAAACCGTACGGTCTAGATAAATTTCGAAAACATTTAACCGGAGCAGACAGGCGTATCAATGTCAGGACCGATTTTGATACTAATCGTGCGATATTTGTGGCCGTGATGGCGATTTCAAAAATGATTTGGGTTGAAAAAGTTGTCTTGATCTCTCACTCTAATCAGCGAGAGAAGCCCTCTAACTTTAGGAAAAATGAGAAACTTTGGGTCGCTTAGAGGCAAATTGTGGACAAACCGTAACTGGTATCGACGAGCCGTCTTCACTTTCGAAGAGATCACAGACGTATCTACAAAATGAAATTTGAATGGCATTTCTAGGTGAATTTGTGACGACACAGCAAATCCTCAAAAATAGGGTATTTCTAGGATTTTTCCCATTGAGTTATAATGGGGTTTTTTTCGTAGTTTTTTGCGAATTATGTCGCCACGTTAAGCCCAAATCCCACCAGAAGTAATAGCTCCAATGGCGTGAATTTTCTGCACGTTTTGATACCTCATTTGTAGGTGTGCACCCAGCGGTATGAGCCGCATTAACGGTTACGGAAGAAAAATAAAGAATTATAACTAGAAAATTTCGGAAGAAATTTAGCCGGGGCCTGCCAAGGCGCGCCCGTCGGGCTCGGGCCCGGCGTCGTCACGCCACAAATCGGCGTCGACGCTAAAGGACGCCGCAACGTAATCAATGGCACGCGGAGAACCGCAAGAACGTTAAGCAAGGCGGACGTGCACCATTCGGTACGATTTAAAATTTTTGTCAAGGCTTTTATTTTGGAAGTTTTGTTAAACTTCATTTCAAAGGGCCAACCTAATCCCATGAATAACAGTCATTGGATAAAATCAGTTATATAGTGCTCAAAACAGCAATAATCTCATGTAAGAATTCTCAAGGCTTTTATTTTGAAATTTTCAGTATGCTCCATTTTAAAGTTCTGAACGAATCCCATGTGTAACAGTGCTTTGGATAAAAAAGTCACATAAAGCCAAAAAGCGCAATTACCTGATGTAAAAATATGCAAGGCTTTTATTTTGAAATTATTATTATGCTCCATTTTAAAGTTCCGAACTAATCCCATGTGTAACAGTGCTTTGGATGAAAAAGTCATATACGGCCAAAAAGAGCAATTGCATGACGTAAAAATATTCAAGGCTTTTATTTTGAAATTATTATTATGCTCCATTTTAAAGTTCCTAACAAATCCCATGTGTAACAGTGCTTTGGATGAAAAAGTCATATACGGCCAAAAAGAGCAATTACATGACGTAAAAATATTCAAGGCTTTTATTTTGAAATTTTCAGTATGCTTCATTTCAGAGGGCCAAACTATTCCATTGTGTAACAGTGCTTTGGATAAAAAAGTCACATAAAGCCAAAAAGCGCAATTACCTGATGTAAAAATATTCAAGGCTTTTATTTTGAAATTATTATTATGCTCCATTTTAAAGTTCCGAACTAATCCCATGTGTAACAGTGCTTTGGATGAAAAAGTCATATAAAGCCAAAAAGAGCAATTACATGATGTAAAAATATTCAAAGCTTTTATTTTGAAATTTTTGTTAAGCTTCATTTCAAAGGGCCAAACTAATACCATGTGTAACAGTGCTTTGGATGAAAAAGTCAAATAAAGCCAAAAACAGCAATTACCTGATGTAAAAATATTCAAGGCTTTTATTTTGAAATTATTATTATGCTTAATTTTAAAGTTCCAAACTAATACCATGTGTAACAGTTCCTGAGTTAAATCAGTTATATACAGCCCATAGCAGCAAATAGTTCTAAAGGCCAGTTCAGTCCTGATCTGTTTCAACTGAGGGTTCCACTATAGATAGAACTACAATGATGCGTATCTGTAGTCCAAACCAGCAGCCAATAGCCTCTTGAGATCCGTTGCTATGGCAAATAATGGTCTCAGCAGGGTGTGAGCTCTGAGCTCTGAGCTGTCAAACACACAATTGTGTGTTTGAGCAAACACATTTTACTGAAAAGAAGCATTGGAAACAAATCCTTCCTGTTCGGGAACCGTAATACATATTCGAAAAGCGTTTGGAGCGTATGACAGGCCTATGTGTCTTCTGCGATAGTCCCGAGATTCATATCTGTACCTCACTCAGAACATTTACAGTGATGAGAGAAAGAAATGTTGTGCCCAGATCTGAAATTCTATTCAAATACATGGGAGAGAGCCTCAGACAGCCTCAGAAAATCCTGTCGCATGACTTTGCTCTGAAGCACCGTGACAGAAAACCGTACGGTCTAGATAAATTTCGAAAACATTTTACCGGAGCAGACAGGCGTATCAATGTCAGGACCGATTTTGATACTAATCGTGCGATATTTGTGGGCGTGATGGCGATTTCAAAAATGATTTGGGTTGAAAAAGTTGTCTTCATCTCTCACTCTAATCAGCGAGAGAAGCACTGTAATTTTCGGAAAAATGAGAAACTTTGGGTCGCTTAGAGGCAAATTGTGGACAAACCGTAACTGGTATCGACGAGCCGTCTTCACTTTCGAAGAGATCACAGACGTATCTACAAAATGAAATTTGAATGGCATTTCTAGGTGAATTTGTGACGACACAGAAAATCCTCAAAAATAGGGTATTTCCAGGATTTTTCCCATTGACTTATAATGGGGTTTTTTTCGTAGTTTTTTGCGAATTATGTCGCCACGTTAACCCCAAATCCCACCAAAAATAATAGCTCCAATGGCGTGAATTTTCTGCACGTTTTGATACCTCATTTGTAGGTGTGCACCCAGCGGTATGAGCCGCATTAACGGTGACGGAAGAAAAATAAAGAATTACTAGAAAATTTCGGAAGAAATTTAGCCGGGGCCTGCCAAGGCGCGCCCGTGGGGTTTGGGCCCGGCGTCGTCACGCTACAAATCGGCATGGACGCTAAAGAACGCCGCAACGTAATCAGTGGCACGCGGAGAACCGCAAGAACGTTAAGCGAGGTGGACGTGCACCATTCAGCACGATTTAAAATGTTGTCAAGGCTTTTATTTTGGAAGTTTTGTTAAACTTCATTTCAAAGGGACAAACTAATCCCATGCGTAATAGTCCTTGGGTTAAAATAGTTATATAATGCTCAAAACACAAGTAGCTGATGTAAAAATATTAAAGGCTTTTATTTTGAAATTTGCAGTATGCTTCATTTTAAAGTTCTGAACTAATACCACGTGTAAGAGTGCTTTGGATGAAAAAGTCAAATAAAGCCAAAAAGAGCAATTACGTCATGTAAAAATATGCAAGGCTTTTATTTTGAAATTTTCAGTATGCTTCATTACGTCATGTAAAAATATTCAAGGCTTTTATTTTGAAATTGATGAAAAAGTCAAATAAAGCCAAAAAGAGCAATTACATGATGTAAAAATATTCAAGGCTTTTATTTTGAAATTATTATTATGCTCCATTTTAAAGTTCCGAAGTAATCCCATGTGTAACAGTGCTTTGGATGAAAAAGTCATATACGGCCAAAAAAAGCAATTACATGATGTAAAAATATTCAAGGCTTTTATTTTGAAATTATTATTATGCTCCATTTTAAAGTTCCAAACTAATCCCATGTGTAACAGTGCTTTGTATGAAAAAGTCATATACGGCCAAAAAAAGCAATTACATGATGTAAAAATATGCAAGGCTTTTATTTTGAAATTTTCAGTATGCTTCATTTCAGAGGGCCAAACTAATACCACGTGTAACAGTGCTTTGGATGAAAAAGTCACATAAAGCCAAAAACAGCAATTAGCTGATGTAAAAATATTCAAGGCTTTTATTTTGAAATTATTATTATGCTCCATTTTAAAGTTCCGAACTAATCCCATGTGTAACATTGCTTTGGATGAAAAAGTCATATACGGCCAAAAAGAGCAATTACGTCATGTAAAATATTCAAGGCTTTTATTTTGAAATTTTCAGCATGCTTAATTTTAAAGTTCCAAACTAATCCCATGTGTAACAGTTACTGAGTTAAATCAGTTATATACAGCCCATAGCAGCAATTAGTTCTAAAGGCCAGTTCTCAGTCCTGATCTGTTTCAACTGAGGATAGATAGAACTACAGCGATGCGTATTTGTAGTCCTGACCACCAGCCAATAGCCTCTTGAGTTCCGTTGCCATGGTAAATAATGGTCTCAGCAGGTGTGAGCTGTGAGTCATACATGCTCAAACACACAATTGTGTGTTTGAGCCTACACGTTTTACTGAAAAAAAGCATTGGAAACAAATCCTTCGTGTTCGGGAACCGTAATACATATTCGAAAAACGTTTCGAGCGTATAAGAGGGCAATGTGTCTTCTGCTATAGTCCCGAGATTCATATCTGTACCTCAGTCAGAGCATTTACAGCGATGAGAGAAAGAAATGTTGTGCCCAGATCTGAAATTCTATTCAAATACATGGGAGAGAGCCTCAGACAGCCTCAGAAAATCCTGTCGCATGACTTTGCTCTGAAGCACCGTGACAGAAAACCGTACGGTCTAGATAAATTTCGAAAACATTTTACCGGAGCAGACAGGCGTATCAATGTCAGGACCGATTTTGATACTAATCGTGCGATATTTGTGGGCGTGATGGCGATTTCAAAAATGATTTGGGCTGAAAAAGTTGTCTTCATCTCTCACTCTAAGCAGCCAGAGACGCACTCTAACTTTAGGAAAAATGAGAAACTTTGGGTCGCTTAGAGGCAAATTGTGGACAAACCGTAACTGGTATCGACGAGCCGTCTTCACTTTCGAAGAGATCACAGACGTATCTACAAAATGAAATTTGAATGGCATTTCTAGGTGAAATTGTGACGACACAGAAAATCCTCAAAAATAGGGTATTTCTAGGATTTTTCCCATTGACTTATAATGGGGTTTTTTTCGTAGTTTTTTGCGAATTATGTCGCCACGTTAAGCCCAAATCCCACCAAAAGTAATAGCTGGAATGGCGTGAATTTTCTGCACGTTTTGATACCTCATTTGTAGGTGTGCACCCAGCGGTACGAGCCGCATTAACGGTTACGGAAGAAAAATAAAGAAGATTAAAGAAACACTTTCTCCGACAATAGCAATAGGTTCCTGCCATTGCTTTGCATGGCAGGCCCCAACTAGAAAATTTCGGAAGAAATTTAGCCGGGGCCTGCCAAGGCGCGCCCGTCGGGCTTGGGCCCGGCGTCGTCACGCCACAAATCGGCGTCGACGCTAAAGAACGCCGCGACGTAATCAGTGGCACGCGGAGAACCGCAAGAACGTTAAGCGAGGCGGACGTGCACCATTCAGTACGATTTAAAATGTTGTCAAGGCTTTTATTTTGGAAGTTTTGTTAAACTTCATTTCAAAGGGCCAAACTAATCCCATGCGTAACAGTCATTGGGTTAAAATAGTTATATAATGCTCAAAACACAAGTAGCTGATGTAAAAATATTCAAGGCTTTTATTTTGAAATGTTTGTTAAGCTTCATTTCAAAGCGCCAAACTAATCCTATGTTTATCAGTGCTTTGGATGAAAACGTCAAATAAAGCCAAAAAGAGCAGTTACGTCATGTAAAAATATTCAAGGCTTTTATTTTGAAATTTTCAGTATGCTTCATTTCAAAGGGCCAAACTAATACCATGTGTAACAGTGCTTTGGATGAAAAAGTCAAATAAAGCCAAAAAGAGCAATTACGTCATGTAAAAATATTCAAGGCTTTTATTTTGAAATTTTCAGTATGCTTCATTTCAAAGGGCCAAACTAATACCATGTGTAACAGTGCTTTGGATGAAAAAGTCAAATAAAGCCAAAAAGAGCAATTACGTCATGTAAAAATATTCAAGGCTTTTATTTTGAAATTTTCAGTATGCTTCATTTCAAAGGGCCAAACTAATACCATGTGTAACAGTGCTTTGGATGAAAAAGTCAAATAAAGCCAAAAAGAGCAATTACGTCATGTAAAAATATTCAAGGCTTTTATTTTGAAATTTTCAGTATGCTTCATTTCAAAGGGCCAAACTAATACCATGTGTAACAGTGCTTTGGATGAAAAAGTCAAATAAAGCCAAAAAGAGCAATGACCTGATGTAAAAATATTCAAGGCTTTTATTTTGAAATTTTCAGTATGCTTCATTTCAAAGGGCCAAACTAATACCATGTGTAACAGTGCTTTGGATGAAAAAGTCAAATAAAGCCAAAAAGAGCAATGACCTGATGTAAAAATATTCAAGGCTTTTATTTTGAAATTTTCATCAAGCTTAATTTTAAATTGCCACACTAATCCCATGTGTAACAATTGCTGGGTTAAATCAGTTATATACAGCTCAAAAGAGCAATTTTCTGATGTAAAAATATTCAAGGCTTTTATTTTGAAATTTTTGTTAAGCTTCATTTCAAAGGGCCAAACTAATCCCATGTGTAACAGTTACTGAGTTAAATCAGTTATATACAGCCCATAGCAGCAAGTAGTTATAAAGGCCAGTTAAGTCGTGATCTGTTTCAACTGAGGATAGATAGAACTACAATGATGCGTATTTGTAGTCCAAATCAGCAGCCAATAGCCTCTTGAGATCCGTTGCTATGTTAAATAAGTTTCACACCAAGGTGTGAAGTGTCAGTGAGACAGCCTGAGAGCCTCAGAAAATCCTGTCGCATGACTTTGCTCTGAAGCACCGTGACAGAAAACCGTACGGTCTAGATAAATTTCGAAAACATTTAACCGGAGCAGACAGGCGTATCAATGTCAGGACCGATTTTGATACTAATCGTGCGATATTTGTGGCCGTGATGGCGATTTCAAAAATGATTTGGGTTGAAAAAGTTGTCTTGATCTCTCACTCTAATCAGCGAGAGAAGCCCTCTAACTTTAGGAAAAATGAGAAACTTTGGGTCGCTTAGAGGCAAATTGTGGACAAACCGTAACTGGTATCGACGAGCCGTCTTCACTTTCGAAGAGATCACAGACGTATCTACAAAATGAAATTTGAATGGCATTTCTAGGTGAATTTGTGACGACACAGCAAATCCTCAAAAATAGGGTATTTCTAGGATTTTTCCCATTGAGTTATAATGGGGTTTTTTTCGTAGTTTTTTGCGAATTATGTCGCCACGTTAAGCCCAAATCCCACCAGAAGTAATAGCTCCAATGGCGTGAATTTTCTGCACGTTTTGATACCTCATTTGTAGGTGTGCACCCAGCGGTATGAGCCGCATTAACGGTTACGGAAGAAAAATAAAGAACTAGAAAATTTCGGAAGAAATTTAGCCGGGGCCTGCCGAGGCGCGCCCGTCGGGCATGGGCCCGGCGTCGTCACGCCACAAATCGGCGTCGACGCTAAAGAACGCCGCGACGTAATCAGTGGCACGCGGAGAATCGCAAGAACGTTAAGTGAGGCGGACGTGCACCTTTCAGTATTATAAAGTAAGTATATCGGCTAAAATCAGCAGAAACGCTAATGTTAGCGTCATTGCTTTCATCAGTATGTGGGAAATCACTAGGATATTTTCTGTAATTGATTTACTCCATTCAGTATACTAAACATTGCTAAAAAGTAAAATAAATAGCTAATAGCTTATTGAAGCTAAAATGCTAACGCTAATGAACCTTGCATTGAACTGTTTAGTAACAGTTCAATGCTCATAAACTGCAGGAAGGCAGTTCATTAGCATTTACCTAATGATTGTCACAAATATAAATTTTCAATAACGCACACACACACAACATATTACAGTTTAAAAATATATATTGACCTTATGTTAAAGATTTCTACAAACGTTTTACAGGTAAAGTTTACAATGAACCAAAATTACAACATTTAAAGAATACCATAAATTTAAGAATCTAATGTCTCTGCAATAAAAAGAAATTGCTATCTTTTTTATTTTTAAACAACACCTCATATTGTTAAATAACTGATTTTATGTATTCAAGTTTTAAATATTACATTTGAGTTTGCATGGATGTAAAATTACTGCTCAGTTTAAAAATTACAGTATTTTTAAACTGAGCAGTTTAAAAATATGCTCAGTATTTTTAAACTGCTCAGCTAAACTTTGCTGTTTAGCTCGTTAGCTTGTCGATGTTTCAGTTTTATTCGCTGGGAAAATTATTCTTTGTCTGCTTTGAAGATAAGCAGACAAATAATAAAAAACAAGTTTTGATATTAACTCTCAACTTCATTCACAAAACTTTTTCGTTATTTATTACGCAACGAACATGCATTTCACATAAGAACAAAACAATGAGGTGACGTTGCCTGTCCTTGAACACAACGCTGATCCCTCTTCACCCTGTCAATAACTCACACACATCCTCATTGTGTTGTGTTCTGTAAATAAACAAAACACAAGCAAAATCAATAAACTATATGCATATTCCAGTATACTGAGTTTTGGTTTTACATTCATTCTATTTAAATGTAGTTTGTTTGTGCTTACCAATGTTTTCTGGCCGGATGTCTGGCACCGTTTTCCCCTGGTCAGTTCGTCGATGTCTGGTTTTAGTTCTATTCTGTGGCAATCCGCAAAACAGCGTGTAGGTTTTCGTCAGTAATGCGCGATCTGTGCTTGGTCTTGTTTAAAGTCATTATTGAAAACATCTCTTCGCACAGATAGGTGCTTCCAAACGTGGACAAAACACGAGCTGCATGGAGTCGAAGCTGTGGCATCAAATCAGGGGGCAGTAGACGGTAAAAGTAAAAGTCCTCGATTGAAACATCACGGAACTTCGCTCTTTAGCTTCTTAGCTTGTCGATGTTTCAGTTTTATTCGCTGGGAAAATTAATAATCAGCTTGAGGTGACTCTGCTGCACTCTAGTGGCGAGAAGCCGTAATGTTGGTTGGTAAGAATCGGAAGGCATTATGGGATATGTAGTTTGTAGTCAATTCGTGCTCAAAACCTATTTTAAGTCAATCAATGGGGCTGTAAAACGGTGGTAGGGGGGGAGAGGGCCACATAAAATGACGTAGCGGGCCACATGTGGCCCGCGGGCCTTGAGTTTGACACATGTGCAATAGAGGATCTATCTGCTGCTCATGCAAAACAGTCTATTTTAATCCCATGTGTAATAGTCATTGGGTTAAATCAGTTATATAATGCTGAAAATGCAAGTAGTTGATGTAAAAATATTCAAGGCTTTTATTTTGAAATTTTCAGTATGCTTCATTTCAAAGGGCCAAACTAATACCATGTGTAACAGTGCTTTGGATGAAAAAGTCAAATAAAGCCAAAAAGAGCAATTACATGATGTAAAAATATTCAAGGCTTTTATTTTGAAATTTTTGTTAAGCTTCATTTCAAAGGGCCAAACTAATACCATGTGTAACAGTGCTTTGGATGAAAAAGTCAAATAAAGCCAAAAACAGCAATTACCTGATGTAAAAATATTCAAGGCTTTTATTTTGAAATTTTCATCAAGCTTAATTTTAAATTGCCACACTAATCCCATGTGTAACAATTGCTGGGTTAAATCAGTTATATACAGCTCAAAAGAGCAATTTTCTGATGTAAAAATATTCAAGGCTTTTATTGTGAAATTTTTGTTAAGCTTCATTTTAAAGTTCAAAACTAATCCCATGTGTAACAGTTACTGAGTTAAATCAGTTATATACAGCCCATAGCAGCAATTAGTTATAAAGGCCAGTTAAGTCCTGATCTGTTTCAACTGAGGATAGATAGAACTACAATGATGCGTATTTGTAGTCCAAATCAGCAGCCAATAGCCTCTTGAGATCCGTTGCTATGTTAAATAAGTTTCACACCAAGGTGTGAAGTGTCAGTGAGACAGCCTGAGAGCCTCAGAAAATCCTGTCGCATGACTTTGCTCTGAAGCACCGTGACAGAAAACCGTACGGTCTAGATAAATTTCGAAAACATTTTACCGGAGCAGACAGGCGTATCAATGTCAGGACCGATTTTGATACTAATCGTGCGATATTTGTGGGCGTGATGGCGATTTCAAAAATGATTTGGGCTGAAAAAGTTGTCTTGATCTCTCACTCTAATCAGCGAGAGAAGCCCTCTAACTTTAGGAAAAATGAGAAACTTTGGGTCGCTTAGAGGCAAATTGTGGACAAACCGTAACTGGTATCGACGAGCCGTCTTCACTTTCGAAGAGATCACAGACGTATCTACAAAATGACATTTGAATGGCATTTCTAGGTGAATTTGTGACGACACAGAAAATCCTCAAAAATAGGGTATTTCCAGGATTTTTCCCATTGACTTATAATGGGTTTTTTTTCGCAGTTTTTTGCGAATTATGTCGCCACGTTAAGCCCAAATCCCACCAAAAATAATAGCTCCAATGGCGTGAATTTTCTGCACGTTTTGATACCTCATTTGTAGGTGTGCACCCAGCGGTATGAGCCGCATTAACGGTTACGGAAGAAAAATAAAGAATAAAGAGACACCTTGTTGGGTGTAGAGTAATAGGTTCCTGCCATTGCTTTGCATGGCAGGCCCCAACTAGAAAATTTCGGAAGAAATTTAGCCGGGGCCTGCCAAGGCGCGCCCGTCGGGCTCGGGCCCGGCGTCGTCACGCCACAAATCGGCGTCGACGCTAAAGGACGCCGCAACGTAATCAATGGCACGCGGAGAACCGCAAGAACGTTAAGCAAGGCGGACGTGCACCATTCGGTACGATTTAAAATTTTTGTCAAGGCTTTTATTTTGGAAGTTTTGTTAAACTTCATTTCAAAGGGCCAACCTAATCCCATGAATAACAGTCATTGGATAAAATCAGTTATATAGTGCTCAAAACAGCAATAATCTCATGTAAGAATTCTCAAGGCTTTTATTTTGAAATTTTCAGTATGCTCCATTTTAAAGTTCTGAACGAATCCCATGTGTAACAGTGCTTTGGATAAAAAAGTCACATAAAGCCAAAAAGCGCAATTACCTGATGTAAAAATATGCAAGGCTTTTATTTTGAAATTATTATTATGCTCCATTTTAAAGTTCCGAACTAATCCCATGTGTAACAGTGCTTTGGATGAAAAAGTCATATACGGCCAAAAAGAGCAATTGCATGACGTAAAAATATTCAAGGCTTTTATTTTGAAATTATTATTATGCTCCATTTTAAAGTTCCTAACAAATCCCATGTGTAACAGTGCTTTGGATGAAAAAGTCATATACGGCCAAAAAGAGCAATTACATGACGTAAAAATATTCAAGGCTTTTATTTTGAAATTTTCAGCATGCTTCATTTCAGAGGGCCAAACTATTCCATTGTGTAACAGTGCTTTGGATAAAAAAGTCACATAAAGCCAAAAAGCGCAATTACCTGATGTAAAAATATTCAAGGCTTTTATTTTGAAATTATTATTATGCTCCATTTTAAAGTTCCGAACTAATCCCATGTGTAACAGTGCTTTGGATGAAAAAGTCATATAAAGCCAAAAAGAGCAATTACATGATGTAAAAATATTCAAAGCTTTTATTTTGAAATTTTTGTTAAGCTTCATTTCAAAGGGCCAAACTAATACCATGTGTAACAGTGCTTTGGATGAAAAAGTCAAATAAAGCCAAAAACAGCAATTACCTGATGTAAAAATATTCAAGGCTTTTATTTTGAAATTATTATTATGCTTAATTTTAAAGTTCCAAACTAATACCATGTGTAACAGTTCCTGAGTTAAATCAGTTATATACAGCCCATAGCAGCAAATAGTTCTAAAGGCCAGTTCAGTCCTGATCTGTTTCAACTGAGGGTTCCACTATAGATAGAACTACAATGATGCGTATCTGTAGTCCAAACCAGCAGCCAATAGCCTCTTGAGATCCGTTGCTATGGCAAATAATGGTCTCAGCAGGGTGTGAGCTCTGAGCTCTGAGCTGTCAAACACACAATTGTGTGTTTGAGCAAACACATTTTACTGAAAAGAAGCATTGGAAACAAATCCTTCCTGTTCGGGAACCGTAATACATATTCGAAAAGCGTTTGGAGCGTATGACAGGCCTATGTGTCTTCTGCGATAGTCCCGAGATTCATATCTGTACCTCACTCAGAACATTTACAGTGATGAGAGAAAGAAATGTTGTGCCCAGATCTGAAATTCTATTCAAATACATGGGAGAGAGCCTCAGACAGCCTCAGAAAATCCTGTCGCATGACTTTGCTCTGAAGCACCGTGACAGAAAACCGTACGGTCTAGATAAATTTCGAAAACATTTTACCGGAGCAGACAGGCGTATCAATGTCAGGACCGATTTTGATACTAATCGTGCGATATTTGTGGGCGTGATGGCGATTTCAAAAATGATTTGGGTTGAAAAAGTTGTCTTCATCTCTCACTCTAATCAGCGAGAGAAGCACTGTAATTTTCGGAAAAAATGAGAAACTTTGGGTCGCTTAGAGGCAAATTGTGGACAAACCGTAACTGGTATCGACGAGCCGTCTTCACTTTCGAAGAGATCACAGACGTATCTACAAAATGAAATTTGAATGGCATTTCTAGGTGAATTTGTGACGACACAGAAAATCCTCAAAAATAGGGTATTTCCAGGATTTTTCCCATTGACTTATAATGGGGTTTTTTTCGTAGTTTTTTGCGAATTATGTCGCCACGTTAACCCCAAATCCCACCAAAAATAATAGCTCCAATGGCGTGAATTTTCTGCACGTTTTGATACCTCATTTGTAGGTGTGCACCCAGCGGTATGAGCCGCATTAACGGTGACGGAAGAAAAATAAAGAATTATAACTAGAAAATTTCGGAAGAAATTTAGCCGGGGCCTGCCAAGGCGCGCCCGTCGGGCTTGGGCCCGGCGTCGTCACGCCACAAATCGGCGTCGACGCTAAAGAACGCCGCGACGTAATCAGTGGCACGCGGAGAACCGCAAGAACGTTAAGCGAGGCGGACGTGCACCGTTCAGTACGATTTAAAATGTTGTCAAGGCTTTTATTTTGGAAGTTTTGTTAAACTTCATTTCAAAGGGCCAAGCTAATCCCATGCGTAACAGTCATTGGGTTAAAATAGTTATATAATGCTCAAAACACAAGTAGCTGATGTAAAAATATTCAAGGCTTTTATTTTGAAATGTTTGTTAAGCTTCATTTCAAAGCGCCAAACTAATCCTATGTTTATCAGTGCTTTGGATGAAAACGTCAAATAAAGCCAAAAAGAGCAGTTACGTCATGTAAAAATATTCAAGGCTTTTATTTTGAAATTTTCAGTATGCTTCATTTCAAAGGGCCAAACTAATACCATGTGTAACAGTGCTTTGGATGAAAAAGTCAAATAAAGCCAAAAAGAGCAATTACGTCATGTAAAAATATTCAAGGCTTTTATTTTGAAATTTTCAGTATGCTTCATTTCAAAGGGCCAAACTAATACCATGTGTAACAGTGCTTTGGATGAAAAAGTCAAATAAAGCCAAAAAGAGCAATTACGTCATGTAAAAATATTCAAGGCTTTTATTTTGAAATTTTCAGTATGCTTCATTTCAAAGGGCCAAACTAATACCATGTGTAACAGTGCTTTGGATGAAAAAGTCAAATAAAGCCAAAAAGAGCAATTACGTCATGTAAAAATATTCAAGGCTTTTATTTTGAAATTTTCAGTATGCTTCATTTCAAAGGGCCAAACTAATACCATGTGTAACAGTGCTTTGGATGAAAAAGTCAAATAAAGCCAAAAAGAGCAATGACCTGATGTAAAAATATTCAAGGCTTTTATTTTGAAATTTTCATCAAGCTTAATTTTAAATTGCCACACTAATCCCATGTGTAACAATTGCTGGGTTAAATCAGTTATATACAGCTCAAAAGAGCAATTTTCTGATGTAAAAATATTCAAGGCTTTTATTTTGAAATTTTTGTTAAGCTTCATTTCAAAGGGCCAAACTAATCCCATGTGTAACAGTTACTGAGTTAAATCAGTTATATACAGCCCATAGCAGCAAGTAGTTATAAAGGCCAGTTAAGTCCTGATCTGTTTCAACTGAGGATAGATAGAACTACAATGATGCGTATTTGTAGTCCAAATCAGCAGCCAATAGCCTCTTGAGATCCGTTGCTATGTTAAATAAGTTTCACACCAAGGTGTGAAGTGTCAGTGAGACAGCCTGAGAGCCTCAGAAAATCCTGTCGCATGACTTTGCTCTGAAGCACCGTGACAGAAAACCGTACGGTCTAGATAAATTTCGAAAACATTTAACCGGAGCAGACAGGCGTATCAATGTCAGGACCGATTTTGATACTAATCGTGCGATATTTGTGGCCGTGATGGCGATTTCAAAAATGATTTGGGTTGAAAAAGTTGTCTTGATCTCTCACTCTAATCAGCGAGAGAAGCCCTCTAACTTTAGGAAAAATGAGAAACTTTGGGTCGCTTAGAGGCAAATTGTGGACAAACCGTAACTGGTATCGACGAGCCGTCTTCACTTTCGAAGAGATCACAGACGTATCTACAAAATGAAATTTGAATGGCATTTCTAGGTGAATTTGTGACGACACAGCAAATCCTCAAAAATAGGGTATTTCTAGGATTTTTCCCATTGAGTTATAATGGGGTTTTTTTCGTAGTTTTTTGCGAATTATGTCGCCACGTTAAGCCCAAATCCCACCAGAAGTAATAGCTCCAATGGCGTGAATTTTCTGCACGTTTTGATACCTCATTTGTAGGTGTGCACCCAGCGGTATGAGCCGCATTAACGGTTACGGAAGAAAAATAAAGAATTATAATAATATTAAAGAGACACTTTGTTGGGTGTAGAGTAATAGGTTCCTGCCATTGCTTTGCATGGCAGGCCCCAACTAGAAAATTTCGGAAGAAATTTAGCCGGGGCCTGCCAAGGCGCGCCCGTCGGGCTCGGGCCCGGCGTCGTCACGCCACAAATCGGCGTCGACGCTAAAGGACGCCGCAACGTAATCAATGGCACGCGGAGAACCGCAAGAACGTTAAGCAAGGCGGACGTGCACCATTCGGTACGATTTAAAATTTTTGTCAAGGCTTTTATTTTGGAAGTTTTGTTAAACTTCATTTCAAAGGGCCAACCTAATCCCATGAATAACAGTCATTGGATAAAATCAGTTATATAGTGCTCAAAACAGCAATAATCTCATGTAAGAATTCTCAAGGCTTTTATTTTGAAATTTTCAGTATGCTCCATTTTAAAGTTCTGAACGAATCCCATGTGTAACAGTGCTTTGGATAAAAAAGTCACATAAAGCCAAAAAGCGCAATTACCTGATGTAAAAATATGCAAGGCTTTTATTTTGAAATTATTATTATGCTCCATTTTAAAGTTCCGAACTAATCCCATGTGTAACAGTGCTTTGGATGAAAAAGTCATATACGGCCAAAAAGAGCAATTGCATGACGTAAAAATATTCAAGGCTTTTATTTTGAAATTATTATTATGCTCCATTTTAAAGTTCCTAACAAATCCCATGTGTAACAGTGCTTTGGATGAAAAAGTCATATACGGCCAAAAAGAGCAATTACATGACGTAAAAATATTCAAGGCTTTTATTTTGAAATTTTCAGCATGCTTCATTTCAGAGGGCCAAACTATTCCATTGTGTAACAGTGCTTTGGATAAAAAAGTCACATAAAGCCAAAAAGCGCAATTACCTGATGTAAAAATATTCAAGGCTTTTATTTTGAAATTATTATTATGCTCCATTTTAAAGTTCCGAACTAATCCCATGTGTAACAGTGCTTTGGATGAAAAAGTCATATAAAGCCAAAAAGAGCAATTACATGATGTAAAAATATTCAAAGCTTTTATTTTGAAATTTTTGTTAAGCTTCATTTCAAAGGGCCAAACTAATACCATGTGTAACAGTGCTTTGGATGAAAAAGTCAAATAAAGCCAAAAACAGCAATTACCTGATGTAAAAATATTCAAGGCTTTTATTTTGAAATTATTATTATGCTTAATTTTAAAGTTCCAAACTAATACCATGTGTAACAGTTCCTGAGTTAAATCAGTTATATACAGCCCATAGCAGCAAATAGTTCTAAAGGCCAGTTCAGTCCTGATCTGTTTCAACTGAGGGTTCCACTATAGATAGAACTACAATGATGCGTATCTGTAGTCCAAACCAGCAGCCAATAGCCTCTTGAGATCCGTTGCTATGGCAAATAATGGTCTCAGCAGGGTGTGAGCTCTGAGCTCTGAGCTGTCAAACACACAATTGTGTGTTTGAGCAAACACATTTTACTGAAAAGAAGCATTGGAAACAAATCCTTCCTGTTCGGGAACCGTAATACATATTCGAAAAGCGTTTGGAGCGTATGACAGGCCTATGTGTCTTCTGCGATAGTCCCGAGATTCATATCTGTACCTCACTCAGAACATTTACAGTGATGAGAGAAAGAAATGTTGTGCCCAGATCTGAAATTCTATTCAAATACATGGGAGAGAGCCTCAGACAGCCTCAGAAAATCCTGTCGCATGACTTTGCTCTGAAGCACCGTGACAGAAAACCGTACGGTCTAGATAAATTTCGAAAACATTTTACCGGAGCAGACAGGCGTATCAATGTCAGGACCGATTTTGATACTAATCGTGCGATATTTGTGGGCGTGATGGCGATTTCAAAAATGATTTGGGTTGAAAAAGTTGTCTTCATCTCTCACTCTAATCAGCGAGAGAAGCACTGTAATTTTCGGAAAAATGAGAAACTTTGGGTCGCTTAGAGGCAAATTGTGGACAAACCGTAACTGGTATCGACGAGCCGTCTTCACTTTCGAAGAGATCACAGACGTATCTACAAAATGAAATTTGAATGGCATTTCTAGGTGAATTTGTGACGACACAGAAAATCCTCAAAAATAGGGTATTTCCAGGATTTTTCCCATTGACTTATAATGGGGTTTTTTTCGTAGTTTTTTGCGAATTATGTCGCCACGTTAACCCCAAATCCCACCAAAAATAATAGCTCCAATGGCGTGAATTTTCTGCACGTTTTGATACCTCATTTGTAGGTGTGCACCCAGCGGTATGAGCCGCATTAACGGTGACGGAAGAAAAATAAAGAATTATAACTAGAAAATTTCGGAAGAAATTTAGCCGGGGCCTGCCAAGGCGCGCCCGTCGGGCTTGGGCCCGGCGTCGTCACGCCACAAATCGGCGTCGACGCTAAAGAACGCCGCGACGTAATCAGTGGCACGCGGAGAACCGCAAGAACGTTAAGCGAGGCGGACGTGCACCGTTCAGTACGATTTAAAATGTTGTCAAGGCTTTTATTTTGGAAGTTTTGTTAAACTTCATTTCAAAGGGCCAAGCTAATCCCATGCGTAACAGTCATTGGGTTAAAATAGTTATATAATGCTCAAAACACAAGTAGCTGATGTAAAAATATTCAAGGCTTTTATTTTGAAATGTTTGTTAAGCTTCATTTCAAAGCGCCAAACTAATCCTATGTTTATCAGTGCTTTGGATGAAAACGTCAAATAAAGCCAAAAAGAGCAGTTACGTCATGTAAAAATATTCAAGGCTTTTATTTTGAAATTTTCAGTATGCTTCATTTCAAAGGGCCAAACTAATACCATGTGTAACAGTGCTTTGGATGAAAAAGTCAAATAAAGCCAAAAAGAGCAATTACGTCATGTAAAAATATTCAAGGCTTTTATTTTGAAATTTTCAGTATGCTTCATTTCAAAGGGCCAAACTAATACCATGTGTAACAGTGCTTTGGATGAAAAAGTCAAATAAAGCCAAAAAGAGCAATTACGTCATGTAAAAATATTCAAGGCTTTTATTTTGAAATTTTCAGTATGCTTCATTTCAAAGGGCCAAACTAATACCATGTGTAACAGTGCTTTGGATGAAAAAGTCAAATAAAGCCAAAAAGAGCAATTACGTCATGTAAAAATATTCAAGGCTTTTATTTTGAAATTTTCAGTATGCTTCATTTCAAAGGGCCAAACTAATACCATGTGTAACAGTGCTTTGGATGAAAAAGTCAAATAAAGCCAAAAAGAGCAATGACCTGATGTAAAAATATTCAAGGCTTTTATTTTGAAATTTTCATCAAGCTTAATTTTAAATTGCCACACTAATCCCATGTGTAACAATTGCTGGGTTAAATCAGTTATATACAGCTCAAAAGAGCAATTTTCTGATGTAAAAATATTCAAGGCTTTTATTTTGAAATTTTTGTTAAGCTTCATTTCAAAGGGCCAAACTAATCCCATGTGTAACAGTTACTGAGTTAAATCAGTTATATACAGCCCATAGCAGCAAGTAGTTATAAAGGCCAGTTAAGTCCTGATCTGTTTCAACTGAGGATAGATAGAACTACAATGATGCGTATTTGTAGTCCAAATCAGCAGCCAATAGCCTCTTGAGATCCGTTGCTATGTTAAATAAGTTTCACACCAAGGTGTGAAGTGTCAGTGAGACAGCCTGAGAGCCTCAGAAAATCCTGTCGCATGACTTTGCTCTGAAGCACCGTGACAGAAAACCGTACGGTCTAGATAAATTTCGAAAACATTTAACCGGAGCAGACAGGCGTATCAATGTCAGGACCGATTTTGATACTAATCGTGCGATATTTGTGGCCGTGATGGCGATTTCAAAAATGATTTGGGTTGAAAAAGTTGTCTTGATCTCTCACTCTAATCAGCGAGAGAAGCCCTCTAACTTTAGGAAAAATGAGAAACTTTGGGTCGCTTAGAGGCAAATTGTGGACAAACCGTAACTGGTATCGACGAGCCGTCTTCACTTTCGAAGAGATCACAGACGTATCTACAAAATGAAATTTGAATGGCATTTCTAGGTGAATTTGTGACGACACAGCAAATCCTCAAAAATAGGGTATTTCTAGGATTTTTCCCATTGAGTTATAATGGGGTTTTTTTCGTAGTTTTTTGCGAATTATGTCGCCACGTTAAGCCCAAATCCCACCAGAAGTAATAGCTCCAATGGCGTGAATTTTCTGCACGTTTTGATACCTCATTTGTAGGTGTGCACCCAGCGGTATGAGCCGCATTAACGGTTACGGAAGAAAAATAAAGAATTATAACTAGAAAATTTCGGAAGAAATTTAGCCGGGGCCTGCCAAGGCGCGGCCGTGGGGTTTGGGCCCGGCGTCGTCACGCCACAAATCGGCATCGACGCTAAAGAACGCCGTAACGTAATCAGTAGCACGCGGAGAACCACAAGAACGTTAAGCAAGGCGGACGTGCACCATTCAGTACGATTTAAAATGTTGTCAAGGCTTTTATTTTGGAAGTTTTGTTAAACTTCATTTCAAAGGGCCAAACTAATCCCATGCGTAATAGTCCTTGGGTTAAAATAGTTATATAATGCTCAAAACACAAGTAGCTGATGTAAAAATATTCAAGGCTTTTATTTTGAAATTTTCAGTATGCTTCATTTTAAAGTTCTGAACTAATACCACGTGTAAGAGTGCTTTGGATGAAAAAGTCAAATAAAGCCAAAAAGAGCAATTACGTCATGTAAAAACTATTCAAGGCTTTTATTTTGAAATTTTCAGTATGCTTCATTTTAAAGTTCTGAACTAATACCACGTGTAAGAGTGCTTTGGATGAAAAAGTCAAATAAAGCCAAAAAGAGCAATTACGTCATGTAAAAATATTCAAGGCTTTTATTTTGAAATTTTCAGTATGCTTCATTTCAAAGGGCCAAACAAATACCATGTGTAACAGTGCTTTGGATGAAAAAGTCAAATAAAGCCAAAAAGAGCAATTACTTGATGTAAAAATATTCAAGGCTTTTATTTTGAAATTTTTGTTAAGCTTCATTTCAAAGGGCCAAACTAATACCATGTGTAACAGTGCTTTGGATGAAAAAGTCACATAAAGCCAAAAAGAGCAATTACGTCATGTAAAAATACTCAGGGCTTTTATTGTGAAATTTTCAACATGCTTAATTTTAAAGTTCAAAACTAATCCCATGTGTAACAGTTACAGAGTTAAATCAGTGATATACAGCCCATAGCAGCAATTAGTTCTAAAGGCCAGTTCAGTCCTGATCTGTTTCAACTGAGGATAGATAGAACTACAATGATGCGTCTTTGTAGTCCTAATCAGCAGCCAATAGCCTCTTGAGTTCCGTTGCTATGTTAAATAAGTTTCACACCAAGGTGTGAACTGTTAGTGAAAGAGCCTGAGAGCCTCAGAAAATCCTGTCGCATGACTTTGCTCTGAAGCACCGTGACAGAAAACCGTACGGTCTAGATAAATTTCGAAAACATTTTACCGGAGCAGACAGGCGTATCAATGTCAGGACCGATTTTGATACTAATCGTGCGATATTTGTGGGCGTGATGGCGATTTCAAAAATGATTTGGGCTGAAAAAGTTGTCTTCATCTCTCACTCTAAGCAGCCAGAGACGCACTCTAACTTTAGGAAAAATGAGAAACTTTGGGTCGCTTAGAGGCAAATTGTGGACAAACCGTAACTGGTATCGACGAGCCGTCTTCACTTTCGAAGAGATCACAGACGTATCTACAAAATGAAATTTGAATGGCATTTCTAGGTGAATTTGTGACGACACAGAAAATCCTCAAAAATAGGGTATTTCTAGGATTTTTCCCATTGACTTATAATGGGTTTTTTTTCGTAGTTTTTTGCGAATTATGTCGCCACGTTAAGCCCAAATCCCACCAAAAGTAATAGCTGGAATGGCGTGAATTTTCTGCACGTTTTGATACCTCATTTGTAGGTGTGCACCCAGCGGTATGAGCCGCATTAACGGTTACGGAAGAAAAATAAAGAAGACTAGAAAAACAAAATTTCGGAAGAAATTTAGCCGGGGCCTGCCAAGGCGCGCCCGTCGGGCTTGGGCCCGGCGTCGTCGCGCCACAAATCGGCGTCGACGCCAAAGGACGCCGCGACGTAATCAGTGGCACGCGGAGAACCGCAAGAACGTTAAGCGAGGCGGACGTGCACCATTCGGTACGATTTAAAATTTTTGTCAAGGCTTTTATTTTGGAAGTTTTGTTAAACTTCATTTCAAAGGGCCAACCTAATCCCATGAATAACAGTCATTGGATAAAATCAGTTATATAGTGCTCAAAACAGCAATAATCTCATGTAAGAATTCTCAAGGCTTTTATTTTGAAATTTTCAGTATGCTCCATTTTAAAGTTCTGAACGAATCCCATGTGTAACAGTGCTTTGGATAAAAAAGTCACATAAAGCCAAAAAGCGCAATTACCTGATGTAAAAATATGCAAGGCTTTTATTTTGAAATTATTATTATGCTCCATTTTAAAGTTCCGAACTAATCCCATGTGTAACAGTGCTTTGGATGAAAAAGTCATATACGGCCAAAAAGAGCAATTACATGACGTAAAAATATTCAAGGCTTTTATTTTGAAATTATTATTATGCTCCATTTTAAAGTTCCTAACAAATCCCATGTGTAACAGTGCTTTGGATGAAAAAGTCATATACGGCCAAAAAGAGCAATTACATGACGTAAAAATATTCAAGGCTTTTATTTTGAAATTTTCAGCATGCTTCATTTCAGAGGGCCAAACTATTCCATTGTGTAACAGTGCTTTGGATAAAAAAGTCACATAAAGCCAAAAAGCGCAATTACCTGATGTAAAAATATTCAAGGCTTTTATTTTGAAATTATTATTATGCTCCATTTTAAAGTTCCGAACTAATCCCATGTGTAACAGTGCTTTGGATGAAAAAGTCATATAAAGCCAAAAAGAGCAATTACATGATGTAAAAATATTCAAAGCTTTTATTTTGAAATTTTTGTTAAGCTTCATTTCAAAGGGCCAAACTAATACCATGTGTAACAGTGCTTTGGATGAAAAAGTCAAATAAAGCCAAAAACAGCAATTACCTGATGTAAAAATATGCAAGGCTTTTATTTTGAAATTATTATTATGCTTAATTTTAAAGTTCCAAACTAATACCATGTGTAACAGTTCCTGAGTTAAATCAGTTATATACAGCCCATAGCAGCAAATAGTTCTAAAGGCCAGTTCAGTCCTGATCTGTTTCAACTGAGGGTTCCACTATAGATAGAACTACAATGATGCGTATCTGTAGTCCAAACCAGCAGCCAATAGCCTCTTGAGATCCGTTGCTATGGCAAATAATGGTCTCAGCAGGGTGTGAGCTCTGAGCTCTGAGCTGTCAAACACACAATTGTGTGTTTGAGCAAACACATTTTACTGAAAAGAAGCATTGGAAACAAATCCTTCCTGTTCGGGAACCGTAATACATATTCGAAAAGCGTTTGGAGCGTATGACAGGCCTATGTGTCTTCTGCGATAGTCCCGAGATTCATATCTGTACCTCACTCAGAACATTTACAGCGATGAGAGAAAGAAATGTTGTGCCCAGATCTGAAATTCTATTCAAATACATGGGAGAGAGCCTCAGACAGCCTCAGAAAATCCTGTCGCATGACTTTGCTCTGAAGCACCGTGACAGAAAACCGTACGGTCTAGATAAATTTCGAAAACATTTTACCGGAGCAGACAGGCGTATCAATGTCAGGACCGATTTTGATACTAATCGTGCGATATTTGTGGGCGTGATGGCGATTTCAAAAATGATTTGGGTTGAAAAAGTTGTCTTCATCTCTCACTCTAATCAGCGAGAGAAGCACTGTAATTTTCGGAAAAATGAGAAACTTTGGGTCGCTTAGAGGCAAATTGTGGACAAACCGTAACTGGTATCGACGAGCCGTCTTCACTTTCGAAGAGATCACAGACGTATCTACAAAATGAAATTTGAATGGCATTTCTAGGTGAATTTGTGATGACACAGAAAATCCTCAAAAATAGGGTATTTCCAGGATTTTTCCCATTGACTTATAATGGGGTTTTTTTCGTAGTTTTTTGCGAATTATGTCGCCACGTTAACCCCAAATCCCACCAAAAATAATAGCTCCAATGGCGTGAATTTTCTGCACGTTTTGATACCTCATTTGTAGGTGTGCACCCAGCGGTATGAGCCGCATTAACGGTGACGGAAGAAAAATAAAGAATTATAATAAAGAGACGCTTGTTGGGTGTAGAGTAATAGGTTCCTGCCATTGCTTTGCATGGCAGGCCCCAACTAGAAAATTTCGGAAGAAATTTAGCCGGGGCCTGCCAAGGCGCGCCCGTCGGGCATGGGCCCGGCGTCGTCACGCCACAAATCGGCGTCGACGCTAAAGAACGCCGCAACGTAATCAGTGGCACGCGGAGAATCGCAAGAACGTTAAGCGAGGCGGACGTGCACCATTCAGTATTATAAAGTAAGTATATCAGCTAAAATCAGCAGAAACGCTAATGTTAGCGTCATTGCTTTCATCAGTATGTGGGAAATCACTAGGATATTTTCTGTAATTGATTTACTCCATTCAGTATACTAAACATTGCTAAAAAGTAAAATAAATAGCTAATAGCTTATTGAAGCTAAAATGCTAACGCTAATGAACCTTGCACTGAACTGTTTAGTAACAGTTCAATGCTCATAAACTGCAGGAAGGCAGTTCATTAGCATTTACCTAATGATTGTCACAAATATAAATTTTCAATAACGCACACACACACAACATATTACAGTTTAAAAATATATATTGACCTTATGTTAAAGATTTCTACAAACTTTTTACAGGTAAAGTTTACAATGAACCAAAATTACAACATTTAAAGAATACCATAAATTTAAGAATCTAATGTCTCTGCAATAAAAAGAAATTGCTATCTTTTTTATTTTTAAACAACACCTCATATTGTTAAATAACTGATTTTATGTATTCAAGTTTTAAATATTACATTTGAGTTTGCATGGATGTAAAATTACTGCTCAGTTTAAAAATTACAGTATTTTTAAACTGAGCAGTTTAAAAATATGCTCAGTATTTTTAAACTGCTCAGCTAAACTTTGCTCTTTAGCTCGTTAGCTTGTCGATGTTTCAGTTTTATTCGCTGGGAAAATTATTCTTTGTCTGCTTTGAAGATAAGCAGACAAATAATAAAAAACAAGTTTTGATATTAACTCTCAACTTCATTCACAAAACTTTTTCGTTATTTATTACGCAACGAACATGCATTTCACATAAGAACAAAACAATGAGGTGACGTTGCCTGTCCTTGAACACAACGCTGATCCCTCTTCACCCTGTCACCAACTCACACACATCCTCATTGTGTTGTGTTCTGTAAATAAACAAAACACAAGCAAAATCAATAAACTATATGCATATTCCAGTATACTGAGTTTTGGTTTTACATTCATTCTATTTAAATTTAGTTTGTTCGTGCTTACCAATGTTTCCCCTGGTCAGTTCGTCGATGTCTGGTTTTAGTTCTATTCTGTGGCAATCCGCAAAACGGCGTGTAGGTTTTCGTCAGTAATGCGCGATCTGTGCTTGGCCTTGTTTAAAGTCATTATTGAAAACATCTGTTCGCACAGATAGGTGCTTCCAAACGTGGACAAAACACGAGCTGCATGGAGTCGAAGCTGTGGCATCAAATCAGGGGGCAGTAGACGGTAAAAGTCCTCGATTGAAACATCACGGGACTTCGCTCTTTAGCTTGTTAGCTTGTCGATGTTTCAGTTTTATTCGCTGGGAAAATTAATAATCAGCTTGAGGTGACTCTGCTGCACTCTAGTGGCGAGAAGCCGTAATGTTGGTTGGTAAGAATCGGAAGGCATTATGGGATATGTAGTTTGTAGTCAATTCGTGCTCAAAACCTATTTTAAGTCAATCAATGGGGCTGTAAAACGGTGGTAGGGGGGAGAGGGCCACATAAAATGACGTAGCCGGCCACATGTGGCCCGCGGGCCTTGAGTTTGACACATGTGCAATAGAGGATCTATCTGCTGCTCATGCAAAACAGTCTATTTTAATCCCATGTGTAATAGTCATTGGGTTAAATCAGTTATATAATGCTGAAAACGCAAGTAGTTGATGTAAAAATATTCAAGGCTTTTATTTTGAAATTATTATTATGCTCCATTTTAAAGTTCCGAACTAATACCACGTGTAACATTGCTTTGGATGAAAAAGTCATATACGGCCAAAAAGAGCCATTACATGATGTAAAAATATTCAAGGCTTTTATTTTGAAATTATTATTATGCTCCATTTTAAAGTTCCAAAGTAATCCCATGTGTAACATTGCTTTGGATGGAAAAGTCAAATAGAGCCAAAAAGAGCAATTACGTCATGTAAAAATATTCAGGGCTTTTATTTTGAAATTTTCAATATGCTTAATTTTAAAGTTCCAAACTAATCCCATGTGTAACAGTTACTGAGTTAAATCAGTTATATACAGCCCATAGCAGCAAGTAGTTCTAAAGGCCAGTTCTCAGTCCTGATCTGTTTCAACTGAGGATAGATAGAACTACAGCGATGCGTATTTGTAGTCCAAACCAGCAGCCAATAGCCTCTTGAGATCCGTTGCTATGGCAAATAATGGTCTCAGCAGGTGTGAGCTCTGAGCTCTCAAACACACAATTGTGTGTTTGAGCAAACACGTTTTACTGACAAAAAAGCATTGGAAACAAATCCTTCTTGTTCGGGAACCGTAATACATATTCGAAAAGCGTTTTAAGCGTATGACAGTTCAATGTGTCTTCTGCGATAGTCCCGAGATTCATATCTGTACCTCACTCAGAACATTTACAGCGATGAGAGAAAGAAATGTTGTGCCCAGATCTGAAATTCTATTCAAATACATGGGAGAGAGCCTCAGACAGCCTCAGAAAATCCTGTCGCATGACTTTGCTCTGAAGCACCGTGACAGAAAACCGTACGATCTAGATAAATTTCGAAAAGATTTTACCGGAGCAGACAGGCGTATCAATGTCAGGACCGATTTTGATACTAATCGTGCGATATTTGTGGGCGTGATGGCGATTTCAAAAATGATTTGGGTTGAAAAAGTTGTCTTGATCTCTCACTCTAATCAGCGAGAGAAGCACTCTAACTTTAGGAAAAATGAGAAACTTTGGGTCGCTTAGAGGCAAATTGTGGACAAACCGTAACTGTTATCGACGAGCCGTCTTCACTTTCGAAGAGATCACAGACGTATCTACAAAATGAAATTTGAATGGCATTTCTACGTGAATTAGTGACGACACAGAAAATCCTCAAAAATAGGGTATTTCCAGGATTTTTCCCATTGACTTATAATGGGGTTTTTTTCGTAGTTTTTTGCGAATTATGTCGCCACGTTAAGCCCAAATCCCACCAAAAGTAATAGCAACAATGGCGTGAATTTTCTGCACGTTTTGATACCTCATTTGTAGGTGTGCACCCAGCGGTATGAGCCGCATTAACGGTTACGGAAGAAAAATAAAGAACTACTAGAAAATTTCGGAAGAAATTTAGCCGGGGCCTGCCAAGGCGCGCCCGTCGGGCTCGGGCCCGGCGTCGTCACGCCACAAATCGGCGTCGACGCTAAAGGACGCCGCAACATAATCAATGGCACGCGGAGAACCGCAAGAACGTTAAGCAAGGCGGACGTGCACCATTCGGTACGATTTAAAATTTTTGTCAAGGCTTTTATTTTGGAAGTTTTGTTAAACTTCATTTCAAAGGGCCAACCTAATCCCATGAATAACAGTCATTGGATAAAATCAGTTATATAGTGCTCAAAACAGCAATAATCTCATGTAAGAATTCTCAAGGCTTTTATTTTGAAATTTTCAGTATGCTCCATTTTAAAGTTCTGAACGAATCCCATGTGTAACAGTGCTTTGGATAAAAAAGTCACATAAAGCCAAAAAGCGCAATTACCTGATGTAAAAATATGCAAGGCTTTTATTTTGAAATTATTATTATGCTCCATTTTAAAGTTCCGAACTAATCCCATGTGTAACAGTGCTTTGGATGAAAAAGTCATATACGGCCAAAAAGAGCAATTACATGACGTAAAAATATTCAAGGCTTTTATTTTGAAATTATTATTATGCTCCATTTTAAAGTTCCTAACAAATCCCATGTGTAACAGTGCTTTGGATGAAAAAGTCATATACGGCCAAAAAGAGCAATTACATGACGTAAAAATATTCAAGGCTTTTATTTTGAAATTTTCAGTATGCTTCATTTCAGAGGGCCAAACTATTCCATTGTGTAACAGTGCTTTGGATAAAAAAAGTCACATAAAGCCAAAAAGCGCAATTACCTGATGTAAAAATATTCAAGGCTTTTATTTTGAAATTATTATTATGCTCCATTTTAAAGTTCCGAACTAATCCCATGTGTAACAGTGCTTTGGATGAAAAAGTCATATAAAGCCAAAAAGAGCAATTACATGATGTAAAAATATTCAAAGCTTTTATTTTGAAATTTTTGTTAAGCTTCATTTCAAAGGGCCAAACTAATACCATGTGTAACAGTGCTTTGGATGAAAAAGTCAAATAAAGCCAAAAACAGCAATTACCTGATGTAAAAATATTCAAGGCTTTTATTTTGAAATTATTATTATGCTTAATTTTAAAGTTCCAAACTAATACCATGTGTAACAGTTCCTGAGTTAAATCAGTTATATACAGCCCATAGCAGCAAATAGTTCTAAAGGCCAGTTCAGTCCTGATCTGTTTCAACTGAGGGTTCCACTATAGATAGAACTACAATGATGCGTATCTGTAGTCCAAACCAGCAGCCAATAGCCTCTTGAGATCCGTTGCTATGGCAAATAATGGTCTCAGCAGGGTGTGAGCTCTGAGCTCTGAGCTGTCAAACACACAATTGTGTGTTTGAGCAAACACATTTTACTGAAAAGAAGCATTGGAAACAAATCCTTCCTGTTCGGGAACCGTAATACATATTCGAAAAGCGTTTGGAGCGTATGACAGGCCTATGTGTCTTCTGCGATAGTCCCGAGATTCATATCTGTACCTCACTCAGAACATTTACAGTGATGAGAGAAAGAAATGTTGTGCCCAGATCTGAAATTCTATTCAAATACATGGGAGAGAGCCTCAGACAGCCTCAGAAAATCCTGTCGCATGACTTTGCTCTGAAGCACCGTGACAGAAAACCGTACGGTCTAGATAAATTTCGAAAACATTTTACCGGAGCAGACAGGCGTATCAATGTCAGGACCGATTTTGATACTAATCGTGCGATATTTGTGGGCGTGATGGCGATTTCAAAAATGATTTGGGTTGAAAAAGTTGTCTTCATCTCTCACTCTAATCAGCGAGAGAAGCACTGTAATTTTCGGAAAAATGAGAAACTTTGGGTCGCTTAGAGGCAAATTGTGGACAAACCGTAACTGGTATCGACGAGCCGTCTTCACTTTCGAAGAGATCACAGACGTGTCTACAAAATGAAATTTGAATGGCATTTCTAGGTGAATTTGTGACGACACAGAAAATCCTCAAAAATAGGGTATTTCCAGGATTTTTCCCATTGACTTATAATGGGGTTTTTTTCGTAGTTTTTTGCGAATTATGTCGCCACGTTAACCCCAAATCCCACCAAAAATAATAGCTCCAATGGCGTGAATTTTCTGCACGTTTTGATACCTCATTTGTAGGTGTGCACCCAGCGGTATGAGCCGCATTAACGGTGACGGAAGAAAAATAAAGAATTATAATAAAGAGACGCTTGTTGGGTGTAGAGTAATAGGTTCCTGCCATTGCTTTGCATGGCAGGCCCCAATAATATTAAAGAGACACTTTGTTGGGTGTAGAGTAATAGGTTCCTGCCATTGCTTTGCATGGCAGGCCCCAATAAAGAGACGCTTGTTGGGTGTAGAGTAATAGGTTCCTGCCATTGCTTTGCATGGCAGGCCCCAAATAATATTAAAGAGACACTTTGTTGGGTGTAGAGTAATAGGTTCCTGCCATTGCTTTGCATGGCAGGCCCCAATAAAGTTGTGACAGCAGTGTGTCGCTCTCCTCTGCTCTCTGAATGTTTTCCATAAAATCTGAGTAACGAAGCAGAAAGCTCCCAGTGTGATTGATTCTGTGCTGTAGCTCATCTTATTAAGGATTACTTTGTGTAACATAAGAAATTAAAACATTCAAAACATCGATGGATGACAGAGGAGCTGGAAAAGATGGAAACACTAAAATCATGTTTCCTCTATTTAAAGACAAAAACAATCTCATTAGAGCTGAAAAATGTTCCATTCTGCAGAATCCTGGTTCACTTCCTTCTTGTGATATAAACACTGTAATCTTGATTGTCTTCCTCCGTTGCCAAATCCTGTCAGCAGTTTCCAATCTCAACTTTGATGTATGTTAAAAAAAAAAAAACAGTTTCCAGATTTTCTCAAGCAGAAAATTGGTTTTAGAAATTTGGCCTTAATCTGGATGAACAGAATCGTACATTTCTTATCTACATAATTCACATATATTGAACAGCAGCAAAGGAAACAAAACAAAAGTATCATTTATAAAGATAAATCTCTGTTTCAAAATGGAGGAAAACTCCCAAACATAATTAGTCAGTTCTCCAGTTCAGTCAAGAGGAATGGGTCAACTGCATTTCTAGTTTAAACTGCTGGGAAAAGACATCTTTTTGAAAACTGTATATTTTTATTTTCTAAAACAATAAAAACCAAAGCTGATCTTTTTGATTTGAAATTATTTTTTAAGCATAAAGCAGTCACCAGAATTTCTTTATAAGTGATAATGAAACTAACCAAAAAAAGGAGTGTAAAAAATGGTTGAATTAATCTTTTTCACTGTTGCATAAATCTTTTCTTAAATTGTTGAACTGTAAGCATTAGAGATTTTTTTAGTGGCAAGATAAACATCATTCTCCATTCACAACTCCAATTGTTTTTAAACATTTTAGTTTTGGGTTAATTTATGCAAATGAAGATGTGGCTCAACATGCATCAAGCTTACTAATATATAATAACATGGACTCTTGTCTTTCCCACTTTGAAGAATGTCTAAGAAAACAAGTTTCTGTGTAATTTTACATTTAAATCTTGATTATTTGTTAAATCTTCCAGGTGAAACAGTGATTCATAAAAATGTATGAGAATTGTTAGGGAGTGCTACAATTTGTTTCACAGGTAATTTTACAAAAAACAACAATTATTTCTGAATGTGAGATTTTATTCAACACTAAATAGATGTATACAAACTCAAGTTTCTGTTAGAAAATGCTGCAGCAATAAGAGGTTAGTTTATTTTAAAGTTTTTTCTTCACTAACTATGGAGAGCGCTGTAATCGTAACAAAGCTGGTCTTCTAGACTAAAACAACTTTAGAGATCAACTTCATAAAAAAACATGTTTGTTTTTGCTTCCCATTAATTAAAGATTATGTTTTTATCCTGAAAATGAAGCAAGAAACACCATATAGAGTAAGAAACAGAGTTTCAAATGAATTAATCTTTATTATTGTCATATATAACCTCCTTCCATATCAAGACTTTCCTCTTTGTGTCTTTGTAATCTTTGTATTGTAAATCTGAGCAGGGAATCACCTCAGGTCTATTTAAACAGACACAATGCAGGATAGGAGAGGTGGAAGGTTTTTAATAAAAGAGAAAACCTGAGACTTTAAATGACATCATAGGAGACAGGAGCTCAGCAGACGATGGTAACCCTATTAAAGGTCTCCTCTGAACGCTGCCCTTGAGAAAATTAGGTCCTTATCGTCCCTCTGAAATTAAATTTCCACCATGCCAGTTGGAGCTAGTTGGCTAGGTGCTTTTAATGAAATAAAATTTACTTTGAATTTTTGAAGCAGCTCAGGGTCCAGAGTGGCTTCACACCCTGGACAAAAGGCAGAGTGTGGTGTGGCAGAACCGAACAAGAACGAACCAGAGTTATAAGCAACACTTCATAATGCATGATATCACAGACTGGTGGGTAAAAAAAAGAAGAATGGCTTAAGAATAAGTCTTATATCAGATGCTTCTCTGACTTAATACGCAAATTTGTTTTTTCTAGTCTCTAATTTGACTTTTTTTTGGTACTGTGGTTAAATTAGCCTCAAATCCCAAAAGTTTTGCAGAAAAAGAAAATTGAAAGCATTTCTAAATCTTTTTTTAAAGGGACAGTATTAGATAAAAATTACAATCTAAAAATCTTTGAGCTTTACATCACGTTATAATGTTATTCCCTCAATAAAAACATACCTGAAGTGATGCCTTGATTTTTTTTTTCATGCATGTTTGAGAACTCCGTTAATCGCCATGGCAACCATTCAGCAACCAAACATTTGGGTGAACGTAGGCCCGCCTTCAAGACGCAGCTCTGCCTTCTGAGCTTCAGTTTCCAACCTTTAAGCTTCCTCAATTCCCCTACTCAGCTCCTTCAGACTAGCCAGTAGCAATTAGCAAACACCTGGTGGAACTGCTGAACTCATTATCGGAGCTTCTTCTCAGTGAAACGCTGGTAAAATGTTGTTAAAGGGTTAAAAGAGAAGCCATGTTGTGACTTGTTGAAGGCAGAGTTTCAGAAAGAGCTGGGGTTTTTAAAGAGGCAGGGGCCCAATTACAAGGTGCTAAATTACAAAGACAAATTTCTTTTATATGTAGCATTTTTATAACAACTGAAGTTAACATAGTTACTTGATTAATTAGTAAACATCCAAAAGATATGGTTGCACAGAAAGCATGTTCAAATCAAATCAAATCAAAGGTGGATTAAAACTGTGCAACATTGCATCTTAAACTGAAATAGTTTCACCCAAAACTAATACAAGTAACCAAAACCTCTAAGAAAAAACTTTTGGATATATGTCCTAAACCCAACATGAAGTTTATAGTTTTATTTTGAGAAAACTCTCTCAGGGAATTTGACATGCTAACTCCAAAAAGTTACCAAAACCTACTCTTTTCTCTGCAGGCTGTAAATTCTCCGCAAAATAGCAGATAATTGTAATAAAACTTTACACCACCACCAAATTAGAGTAGCTAAAGTTGTAAAATAAGTTTTATGACATTCATGACCATAACAACTTCATTCTCAGTCAAGCAATAGATAAAGACGGAGAATTTAAAACTCCAGGGCTTGACTGTAGGCAGAGCAGCAAACCTTGAGCTCAGATTTCTACGTTAACAAAGGATAAGTTGTGGTGTGTGTGTTTAAATCTGCTCAATAGGGTTCTGGCACACACTCACCTCTGGCAAAGTCTAGATCTGCCTTTTCTGTGTTCCAGCACTCAGCTCTGTGTATGTAAACGAAGCACATCACCAGCCAATCACATACAGGTCTTTTTCATCCAATCAGAGCATTCCTGGGATAAAAACGAACCAATCACAACCAGCAAATCAAAATACAGTAAGAAAGTATAGAAATTACATAACAAAATAGCAGGATTTAAAGAACATAAAAAGCACTGGAAATTTGTAGCAAACAACAAAATAAAAGTAAAAACATACAAATATGCTTACTTGCGTTGTGCATTTTAGGCAATATTTTTAAATTTCAGGAGCTATTTTGCGATGTGTGAAAATATTTCAAAATTTTCAGTAGACTTTTAGAGAACGGCTCAGTCAAAGTTAGCCTGGTAAGAACCAATACGCTGTTCTAGGCTTCGCTTCGTAAAGAGTTTGAGAGAAAGGGTTGCTTCCTGGAGGCAACTCTGATTAAGTTTTAATGCTTCAATTTCAAATTTTTCTCAGTACTTTTTTATTTAATAGCTTTGTCGGGTTTTGCATTTTAAGTTGTCTTTTATCTTTTTACCTCTTTACATTGCTTTATAATTGCGTTTCCATTATAAATGTCCGCCAATCTTTGTCACTATTCTGCTAATGTTGAAAAAATCCAATTTGACAGTTACAGTGTTTCTATTAAATAAGAAATTAAGTTGTATTCATATTTCAGCCATGGCGCTAGCGCTCATCATCTGTCAGCCAATCAGAGGAGACGTCAGCGTCTTACTCAGTTTTGGGGGATTGTATTCTGCGACAGAATAGCTATGGATTCAATATGTTCGAATGACACACGACATTTTATGAACTCTGCGACGCTGTGAGAGCCCAGAACAAAAACAAATCATCATCATCCTACTACTTCCTGTCGTCTTCTTTGGCATTTTCGCCAGTAGTAACATTCTGCTGTTGATCATGTGATTAAAAAAATTGTCTCAATACTGGCCGGAAAACGACCTCATTCTAGCGCAAAAACTTTTTACAGAGAAACGTGAGTTTTTATTGTTGTTTTTTTTTTCAGAATTGGCAATTTGCACAATTTTATGGTTAATGGAAAGACAGCTAGCGTAAATTTCCCTAAAGAAGGGAAAGACTAAAGTCTCATTCAGGACTAATATTAGGTAAATCTTGCAGGCTACACTAAAGCTGCCCTGAAACAAACAAACCCACAGTGGGTGACTGGAAATGCCATTTTAGGAGATTATGTTTTGGCACCAAGAGTTATGGTTCTTTGTGAAATTGAACCAACTAGTGATTAAAAATCCTCTCACTCTCTGTCAGCCAGCCTATGTTGATGAATGCTAGCTGTTATGTGCTGCAGGACCAAATATGTGTGGGTCTTTCATCTAAATCATCCACACATTAATGAAGGTAATGTCCTGTTAACTTTACATCTGGAATAATGAAAGTTGGTGTTGGTGATGCTCTCCCCACTCCGAGTGCAGATCCACGGCTGGAGTGAGTTTAACCACAGGTTGCCGTGTCACGGCGGGGTCGTATGAGCAGACGGCACGGCTTTCTGTGATTGAGGGCTCTGTCACAGCACAGCCTCTGACCGACTCCTCCGGGGGGCATGAATAACGTATACAGTGGCTCTGAGTGATGTGTGGTGTAATAACGCCAGGCAGAATAGCGTGACCAGAAACCCCAGTGATGGCAAACGTCTTAACCAACTCACACCCACACACGAACACCCACGCACACACACCCACGCACACACCCCCACACACACACACGCCTACCAGGGGAGAGATGTATTTAGCCTCCGGTCTGTTACCGGAGGATCTCTTGAGTGCTGCTGTTAAAAATAATCTGTTTGCTTCCTTTTAACATCTGAAAGTTTAAGTAGGTTTGGAAACTTCATTTCTCCTGTGCATTGGATTTCACAGACCAGTCGGGTTTAATAAGGTCTCATAAGCTGACAAATAACAGCTTAATTTAAAATTCGATTAACCTTTTCACTGTATGAAAAAATGTTTTTATAAAGTTACACACCACTCTCTCCACAACCGTGTCATAATTACTTATCTGAGTGGAAAATTTATAATGCAGCTTTGGGCCTGGAACCAAATATTTACATACACTTTATTAAAATACACCAACTTACTTTTTTTCTTCAACATTAAATCAGATTAAACTTTTCCTGTTTTAGCTTAGTTAGGATTAATAGCATTACGAATACTATATATGTGGCAGAATTATGAACTTGAGTTATGTTTCCCTAATAAATCCTAGAATTGCCTTTCAAACTTTATGACTTGGGTCAAACTGTTTTGTTATCCTCCCAAAACTTTCTCACAACAGTTTCCTGATATTTAGGCTAATTCCTTCTGGCCAACTTGCCCACACAATGTTTCATTTTACGGGTTTTCTATGGTATATTGTGAAAACATTCACTTTGTTGTCCTTCTACCACCTTGTAACTAATGTGTGTAGTCATGAAAGGATCCATTTGTGACGGAGCGTTTTCTTCCTGGCTGCTGTCTTGAAAATCTTCATCAATATTTCCACATATTGTCCGTACTTTACCTTGTGAAGTGCACCAATCCCTCGTGAAGTAAAAAGAAAACAGAAAACATAAGGTTCCTCCAAATGTAACAATGGTTGTTATGGCCAAGCACTTTTACTTTAGTGTTTAGAAAATGTTAAGATCTTAATCCCTGGCATTTTTGTTTTTGTTACTTTTGCAAGTACATGAGAAAAGGGACAAGTCATGTACTTATAATAATTTAATGCACTCCAGACATTCAGAGGTGCATGATTTCCATTGTGTTTTATTCCTTGATTTCATGATAAATATCTGGTTTTGTGTATCCAGCGGATGTGAAATACACTTATGTGTTTTTAAAAAGGTTTTTCAAACTTTTAATCTGAAAGGATTGGTTTTATTTTAAGGAATAATATCATCTAGGCGTAGGAGGTAAGGTGTATTCAAGGGCCCAAATAAATCTTTCCTGGTTAGCCCTTCCACCAGAATTTCTCCTTGTACTTTTTTCCTTTTAATGTCCAAATAGCTCAATTCTCCCCACACATTTATCTCACATTAGTGGATGAATTTATTCACCGGAAAGCTTTGCTCACCATAACTAAAACGTTTCCTTTATTGAGGAGTCTTGTTATGTACTTCATATAAAATCCAGATACTTTTTGATTAGGTTTTATAGTCACAAGTATGTGGAGTTTTAATATTGACACTTTTAATTAGTAAATATGACATTTGTAGGGTGAGTTTGCTTCCTTTATTTGTTTATTTGTACAGATGCCGGTGAAACCTTTCTATTACGTTATGAAACAAATATCTGCATATCTTATTGTATAGTCAGATTTTTTTACAAAATAAATCCGTCATAACTTTGACACAACCCTTTGTTTTACTATTAACGTAGAAAAATAAACTATTAGTCACTATATTATTGACTGCTAATGCAGTATAATTGCAGTTTAGTGTTTATAATTGACATTAAGGTAAAATTAAATGTATAAACAAGGAAGTGAGTGGGTGTGGAAGAAGGTTGTCAATCAAAGTGACAGCCGGTTGTTCAACAAACTCAAAGAGGACAGTGACAGTTTTGTCGTTAGCTCGTTGTAAAGCATTCAAACCAAACCCTCTGTCTGCAGGTGGGAGGGATGAAGCGATGCTGCAGCAGACTCCATAACGACAAAATGTCTCATTTATGAAAGCAATGGCTCTCAGAATAAGAGTGTGAGGTTGAACACGAGCAGGCGGCCCACTCTGAACACGTCTTGGTGTTTTGTTTGGGGGTGGAGGTGTGGCGCGACGCTGAAGATACTGGCAATCTTCCTGTCACCAGGGCAGCATTTGAAGAACATCAGAAAACTCTCTTTTCTCTCACAGAAAACTCAAAGCTGAGTTTTTGCCAATAAACTCTGGTATGCATCTTAATTGTTTCCTCTTCTCTCTTTCTTTCTGCATTTAAAAAAAGACTTGTTCTAAGTGAGTCATTTTCCTGGAAATGTTCTTTTTTTATGAAGGAAAGTTCATCCTTTGAGGTTTGCTCTTGTTGATTACCGTTAAGCTCTTTCCCACTCAGACGCCTGCTTCGGATCGACTGTTTTCTTGTTGCTTTCCTTTCTCTCTTTTAATATCGATTCCCCTCTGCATCCCCCATCTGCACTTTTTTCTGTCACTCAATGACACACTTTTCCTTCCTTTTCCCTCCCTGTGTGTAGCAATGACACTGTTTATGACAACGAAGGGCTAATGGGAATCAAAAGCAGTGCAAGGAAACATCTCAAAAGGATTTCATAAGAGTGCAGAAGGTAACAGAGGAAGACAGGAAAAGAGGGAAGAAGTGATGCAGATTACTGCAGAGAGAGAGTATATATTTTAGGGTGTGAATGGGAACCAAAGCCCAGCCTTGATAGCAACACTGTGATCTTCAAAGTCTTCCTCCTACAGTCTCTTTTCATTCATGTGTCGTCTGTGAGAGGCTGTATTGGCTTGCTGGAGGGATGAAGCTGGTTAATACTGCTTTAAAGTTTTCACACACAAATTAATTTCATCCTCTTTGGCTTTGCTTTCCCGTTTATAATCTTTGTCATATTGAAATCACACTGTTTTTTTTATTGTGTTCAGGTTAAAAACAAATATTTTAAAGATTATAATTCTGTAACTTTCAAACCGATTGTTATTAAAAAACTGTTTCTTGCAAAAGTATTCATAACTCTTAGGTTGTTGTCACACCTGAAAGTCCAGTAGTTCGATTGGGATCAAAAACAAAACATTTGTCACATTTTCAGCTTTTGTTTGTTTTGGTTGTATTTACCCAGAATGCCCTGCGATTTAGTCCACTTCTTGCATTGGATGCATCCACATATACATTCGAACCGCACAAGAGTTCACTTCAGCCAAGCAGAGACACAGTTTTGTAGGCAAAGTTGTTTTTTTTGGTCCGCGCTCTGTGACGTCATTGTCTCTGGTTTCCAGCGTATAAAATATTATCCTAAAGTCCTGTGCTGTAAATGAATGCGGTAAATGAACACTCTCCCTCCAATCCTTCATAGAGATTTCAACTCACCTGTGGTCTGAGTATTCAAAAACTCCCATTTCTAACAGAAACAATCCAAACCTACCACTATAATTCATCTTGAGTGAGTGATTAGATCCCTGCTACCTGATTTAAGTTTGGCAATTTCAAAACTGTTACCTGATTGTAAGTCTTTCCCAACTCCATAACCTGTTGCTGCATTAGAATCGTTTCAGATATAAACAATTCAAGATATAAAATCAGTAAAAGCACCAAATTACTGGCATTAATGCAATTTTTAGATGCTGAATAGAGGGATGAAGGAAAGCATACAAGGGTAGAAGTGCTAGTTAGTTTGCAAAAGATGGTAAAAATCAATATCAGTGGCAGCATCAGTCACACTCCATGATTTTCCCAGAATATATTAGATACTGCTTAATTTTGTTGTAGGTCATCTTTAATCATGAGAGCGTTAAATGGGCAGTTTGACACACTGAATAATAAAATATGTCAGCTCACAACCAGGGATTTTCTTTCACAGAAAAAGATTTAGTGAACTAAACTACAGACAACCAATAACATTTCTGTTGTCTCACCAGTACAATAAATCTTTTACCTCATAAAGATTGAGACATTTACATGTGTCAGATTTATCAGAGCTGCATTTTATGGAGGCATTTTTATGAGCCTAACTGTGCAGTTTTACACACGTTATCAGGGACAAAATAATGTTAGACTTTTCAAACATTTGAAGCAGCAGTCAGAGATTTCAACCCATAAAATGGCAGCATGGTAAAATAGCTAATAGCTTGCTAGCACACATGTTTATTAGTTAGATCAGCTGGTGGTCCTTCATAGTGTCTCATCAGTTTGCTTAACTAATGCAGATTCAGGGACAAAACCGTCCTTGTCACGTCTGTATTGCTGCTGTCTATGTTGGTCTTTCACTGAAAATCCTAATAAAAATTTAGATTTATGGTTGAAACATGACAAAATATAAAAAGCTTTGAGGGATCTGAATAGTTGTGCAAGGCACTCTCTCTCTCTAGCCTTTCCACCACAGACTAGTCTTTAAATAATGGAGACATGCTGCTATGCATCAGGTCAATGCTCACCTCTATTTCACTGATGGCGGTCCCATAACAACTTTATGTGCCACGAGGGGGTCTAAAATTTAGCAACAGGGTCACGGCTGCAGAGAGCAGCTTTCTTTAGCTATTCTTGTGTTGATAAATTCTTCTCCATGTCTTGTTTGCTCCATTTGAAAGTCCTCTTCTATTTAATCCAGTTACTGCTCACTGCAGGGGAAAAATGATGCAGCATTCCTCATGGAGGTGGCACTCGATATTTATTTAATCAAGATGATGCATTGTTCTTGGTCTGAATACAAATGTTAATTACATGCGCGAGGTAATATCTTGATTCAGGATCATGACAAAGTGATGGCATTGTTTACCCTGAATGGTACCTAAGGGAGGCATTTCAAACGGGTTTATGGGAATATTTGGACACTTGATCAAATATTTTTATTCTAATGGAGCACAGAAAGCACACTGTGAACTTTATCTCGCTTCCATAATATGTGTGGTGCGGAAAGCAAGGCTGGAAAGGTATGAAATATCATTCAGAGTCTTTCATGCTTTTCAGTGTCGTCTCATTTAAATACTGAATATAAAACTTGCTGGTGCAAAGTGATGCAGTCAGTTCTCAACCAAAACATCTTAAAGCAGCAGTTTGTAACTTTTATAAAAAATATATTTTGATGTATTTGTTTAAAGTGTCATTTTTTTCATAATGGTACAGTATGAAACAGAAAATCTGTAAAAAAAAATCAAGCTCCTCTTCCTTCCCCCATTGTTCCCAGTGCTAACTAGAAACAACCAATCAGAGCCAGAAGGAGGGTCTTAGCGCTGTCAATCATGCCCATGTTCACATCCCTGCCCTGCTCTCTGCTATGATTCAGCTTCTCCCTGTTAGCAATGAATGGTAAGGCTAGTTAGCATGACCACTGATGAAGCTGGATGTTTCACCACCATTAGCAGATTTAGCAGCATGTTGACAGGGTTGATTGACAGCGCTAAGATACTCCTCCTTGCTTTGATTGGTTGTTTTTGGTCGGGATCGGTGCATTTCTTCAGACAGCAATAGTAGATCTTTTCACAGATCATCTGTCTCACATTATACTGTCACAACATGGTGTCAATTTTAAAGTCTAAAAATGAGCTTAATTTTAAAAAGACTTGAGTTCATATTTATTGGCTGTCTTTCATGACATATCTGTCGAGTTGCCTTGACTCTGCTTCTGATTGGTCAATCGATTCTACATGACGTTTCCTCCCCTGAAATGTATGACGCTCCCAGAGTACTTTGGACTGATAAAACTTATGAAATCAAGCTACAATAAAGGTTTTTATTTGCATTTTTATTAACCTCTGCAATAAGTTTGTTTCATGTCTGTCAAATTTTATTTAGGTTTTGGACATGTCGTCGGCGACACCTGGTAACTTTCTTTAACTTTTACTTCTATTCTGTTTCCAGCTCAGTTTTATAAGTGATCCATCATGAAGCTCTATACATCAAAAGCCCAGAACCAGAACCGATCAGTACTGCCTGCTAGTCTTTCACATTAAGATAGGCATTTGAAGTCAGAATTATCCTATTAAACATCTTCCTTGAGGCTCCCAAGAGGCTGATTCGCTCTTCATAAATTTTAAGTTTTAATCAGCTAAATTTATATTTTAAACTTTAATTCCTTGCGAATAAAACATCTCTAAAGAGTTGCTAACCCTGAGAAATAATCTGCTTGTTGTTAGGTATATAAATATCATTATATTTGAACAAACTTGTGGGGAACGTGAGGTTTCTGTCTAGCGTTGACCTTGGACCTGTCTCCAAATTTATTTCATGAGGTCTTGTCAGTGTCAAACACTGTAATTTCTCTGCGTGTTCTGATGTCAGGATGATTCTGCGCTAAGAAGGGAAAGTGTACTGATCATGTTGACAGGAGATTGTTTCTGCGCTGTCAGCTGGTAGATATATATAGTTTTTTAATGTGGGCTGAAATCCCAGCACAGCTTTGAGTATTTGGACTGGATGCTATAAGCTCAATGATGAATCTCTTTACTTATTTACCTTGACACAGGTACAGATTCAGCACCTTTAGTTCATGGTGAAATATTTAAGTTTGCATAAATTCAAACTTTTTATTCAGATTGTTTTTGAATGTGTTGGGCAGTTGGGGGTCCCAGCTTCACCAAACACCAGTGTAAAAAAGGAGATAATTTTATTTTACTTTAATTTTAATACGCATGAAAGCTCTATCTGTGTTCATGTTGTCTGTAGTTTCTTCTATTTTTATTCAGATTTCATCGTTAAAAGCTGCAGTATGTAACTTTTATAAAGAATATGTTTCTTGCATATTTGTTAAAACTGTGTCATGATGCTTTGAAGTAAATAATCTGTGAAAACATCAATCTCCACCACCTCCTCCCTGAGTTACTATTGCCGTCTGAAGAAATGCTGACCAAAAATAACCAATCAGAGCCAGGAGGAGGGTCTTAGCGCTGCCAATCAACCTCATATACTCACTGCTAAATGTGCTAATGACCAAGAAACAACTTACCTTTGCAGAAAAGCTGTCTGTCATCGGTATCCACGCTAACTAGATTGAGCTTCAACAACGTGCTATTCTAGCTGCAACACCACAAAAAAATTGTGATTGACAGCGTTAAAACCCGCCTCCTGGCTCTGATTGGTTGTTTCTAGTTGGTACTGGGAGAAAGCAGAGGAGCTTAATTTTTTTGTTTTTATTTCTTTTTACAGATTGTATAGCTCATACCATACTGTCACAACATGGTGACAGTTTCAACAAATATGTAGTACAATGTTTTTCATAAAGGTTACATTCCTACCTGCTTTGTCTTATAATTGGCTTCTCACTCCACAAGACAATCAGTACATTATTAGCTCAAAACCTTTCATTTTGTACATAATAACCTCAAGGATGATGCATGTGTCCTCCATCCCAGCAAAAGAAACGTTTTATTTATTGTACTTTTCCATTTTTGTAAACTTTTCTCTCCGCTTTCATATTCTTAAGGACACAGGAGAATATACTGTATAGAAAGTGAATGAAAAACAGATGAGTTCAAAAGACTAAAATAATCTTTGAAAGACCTTCAGAAAGTCTGGACAACTATTGATCAAAAACACTTACAAGAACATCCGCCTCCTTAGAGGGAAAGCATAAAAAACATATGTAATGGAACAGATGTGTGCAAAACATTTATTACTAATTTTAGCTGTATGATGCCTATAAAGCAGGCAAATTGCCATTGTGATAAATGTATAAGTTAAATGTGACACTGTGTCAAGTATAGCAATTAATTTAAAATAATGCACAAGCGTATAAATGTGATGCATCATGGAGTGTGATGAATTGATTCTGGGTGTGTTTGTGAGGTTGTTGTTCAAAATGATTAGAGCAGTGGGGGAAAACACTTTCCACACGTCTGTTTTTCTACTTTTAATGAAGCTCTAGAACTTGCCAGAGGGCAGCAGGTCAAAGAAATCTGAGCCAGGCTCTGAGATTGTTTCATAGCAGACAGAGGACTAAAATGCAGGACTCGCTGGAGGCAGGTGGAAAGCCCACATCTTTGTTACAGAGCAAAACGATGTACAACACAAAGCGCTGCAGGGCAGGTAAACTTTAACTAAACAGAAATCCAAACCAACAAGTTGGGAGCACAAGGAGCAGAACAGAGAACAGCAGGAGAAACAAAATGACCTGGGAGCTATTTGGCTGTTGTAAAGCCAAAGAAGAGAATCAAACACCGAGTCAAGGGTTTGCAAGAGAGGGTGTTGCAAAAAACAAAAGTTGTGTTCAGATTCTTTATTTAGTCACTTGCTCGGTCACTGCTTAAGTTATGGCGTGTTCACACCAAACGCGTTTCACACGTCAGATGTGTCTGGGTTACATGCAAAGTCCAGTGGGAACCAAAGTAAAACTAAAGCAGTCTCCCATACAGTGTTTGTATATTTGAACCTGAAATTAAAAAGTTTTCTAAATAATAATTTGTTTCTGAATGTTTTATCAGTGGAGTCTTAAAGCACCTGGATTGTATTTATCCATATAGCGCAACATAAAATAAGAAAGTTTTAGTTACAGCAACCTAAACACAACAAAGGCGTCTTCCAAAAACAAAGTTGTTGTTTGTACATAATATATTTTGTCTATATTTTCTGTTGGGAAAACTTTATACTTTTTAAACAATTTTAGCTCAATATTCAACCTTCCTTGCAGTTTTTTTTTGTTTACCTTTTCTTGCTTCCACACAAACTATGAATAATTGACATTGATTTACCTTCCTTGTTTTCTCCAGGCTAAAGCAAACAAACATTTTTTTCTGTACATCTTTTATATTCATAAAGTACTCCAGAGTTTTGCCACCTCACTGAAACTGTGACTGTTGTTCATCTGTAGGCAAAGTAATTATTTTCTGTTGCAAATCAGTGAATCTGAAAAAAAAACCTAACAAAAAATCATTGTGTTATAAAGGACAATCAATAGAACTATTATGTGAGAAATTTGAGCTCAGCTAACCTTATTACTGGGTTTGGCCTTTTATTTATTTAGTAGATTATAATTCATTTTCCTGAACTTTAAACAGTTTGTAATTGAGTTTTTGGCATGTATAACTAAAAAAAACATTGTAACAGAATATAGAGATTATACTTTTCATTGTTTTATTTGTAATGGCGCTTTGGATGAGAGTTAGAGAAAGAAAACTAAAGTAAGAGTAGCACTAAAAGGCATTTAGTTTGTTCTGTTCTGAACCAGGAGCTGTGTCCGTTTCCTCAGGATCAAAATGTTCAGTTTATGAAATTGTTTGTGATGTTTTTGAGCGGGTTGTGTGGCGCAGTGTTGTTGTGAGGTTTTACTTTTTTCCCGGTTCAATCTGTCTGTGTCTTTAAGGAATGACTTTCTATGTGCGCTGAAGCAGATCAAGCGAGTCTGACGCAGCTGGTATTAAAGTCGGCTTCTCAAAGATCCTTAAAAAAAGTAAGATGAGTCACTAATGATGAGTCACTGCCTCTGTAGAGGTTTCTGGCCAGTTTATTAGGTACACCTGTCCAATGCCTCTTTTAAAACCAGGTGGAGGTATTATGTAAAGTTGCCTTTTTTGACCATACCCTCAACATACTGTATGTAAATGGTGTCAACAGACATAATGGAGGAGCATTGTTGGAAAAATGATAGGAGGTTCTTAAAGAGACAGAGACCAATTTCAATGCACCAGATGCAGTTATGATGCAAAGTAAAGTTTATTTTTATTTCTTTTGAGTTATGCTTGAAAATACAGCAACAACTAAAGATAATATAAGCTGCGTTTTCATTAACCATAAAATTTTGCAGATTGAAATTATGAAAATGAATTTGCTTAATGGTACGGAGCCCTCTAGGGGACATGGGGAATTTTTTTTCTTTTGCGTTACCTCGCAATACTTTTGCGTTACCTCGCAAAACTTTTGCGTTACCTCGCAATACTTTTGCGTTACCTCGCAAAACTTTTGCGTTCCCTCGCAATACTGTACTGGTCAGTTATGCAGCATAATTGAATACTGCAAGCCTTTCTTACGGTGGGCGCCGTACTTTATGCTTTAATATAAGGTTATGTGAGGTATTTCCATGAATGTTAGTATCTTTTTGTGAAATATCTGAAGTTTTATATCTTTCTTTAGGATAGAAAGGCGCCACAAACCTACGATATAAACAGAAACTTTCCGTAAGTAGGAAAGAAATAAAAAAACATCCTAATTTGGACTATTTCTGAGTTATTATCGCGGGTAAAAAGTCATCTGACAGTTTCGATTGTGTCTCTATTGTGTTCGTAGTCTGAATGGTTTAAAGAGCTGCTTTCAGTGCAGCTCCATCTTAGCCTTAACAGACATAAACATGCAGGAAAAAAATCGATTTTCAATTTGTTTTTTGCACCAAACAGTTAATAATAATAAACAAGTTTTCACTGAGGCTCTGTAAGAGCCATATGAATGAAATAAGTAATTATTGATATGACAGGAGCAGGAGGCTTTGACACTTAGGTGTGTCAACTTGGGAGTGACGTCACCAAGTATGAATGGGAAGGATACTGGCTTTGTGTGTGTATTAGGAAGCGGTGAGCGGGGCGGTCAGTCCTTGCAAAGTTTGGAGCATGATGATCAAAATGGAATAAATCGATAATTGTGACAGAACAAAGAAAAGGTTTGGAGTTGATTGATACACGGACAGATGAGATTCCCCGAGTTAACCCAGTGCGGTCCTTTACCATCATTAGTTTGTTGTGTTTTTAATAATAAAAACTTGTTAATAATAAAAACTGTTTGGTGCAAAACACTGATTGAAAATCGATTTATTTTTTCCTGCATGTTTATGTATGTTAAGGCTAAGATGGAGCGGCACTGAAAGCAGCTCTTTAAACCATTCAGACTACGAACACAACAGAGACACAATCAAAACTGTCAGATGATTTATTACCCGTGATAATAACTCAGAAATAGTCCAAATTAGGATGTATTTTTATTTCTTTCCTACTTACGGAAAGTTTCTGTTTATATCATAGGTTTGTGGCGCCTTTCTATCCTAAAGAAAGATATAAAACTTCAGATATTTCACAAAAAGATACTAACATTCATGGAAATACCTCACATAACCTTATATTAAAGCATAAAGTACGGCGCCCACCGTAAGAAAGGCTTGCAGTATTCAATTATGCTGCATAACTGACCAGTACAGTATTGCGAGGGAACGCAAAAGGTTTTGCGAGGGAACGCAAAAGTTTTGCGAGGTAACGCAAAAGTATTGCGAGGGAACGCAAAAGAAAAAAAATTCCCCATGTCCCCTAGAGGGCTCCGTATAATGGAAACAAGCAATGGAAAAAAACACAAGTTTTTTAAATTTTAAAAAAAGTTTTGGTGCTAGCTTGAGATGCTTTTTGGGTGCATTTTACAAAACTGCAAAGGAAACGCTTATGATTAGTTGTGGCCACCAGGGGGCGTTGTGAGGGTTTCAGAAAGTTGGAGTGAAGATGAGAAAGAAATGCAATAATAATAAAAAAATTTAATCCCATGAATTTTTTAGTGTTAAATTTTTCATCATTTAAAAAAAAATCTGAGTTAAAATAATTGGTCTGAATGTTGTTTCTGATGCTCATTTTCTGATTGTCAAATTCAACAAGCTGCTTTGCTCCTCAAATTAACGTAGCAAACAAGAAACTGGAAAGTTTCTGACAAGAAAAAGGGCATTAAAGGAAACTGCTTCCAAAAACCATGAGAACTATCTGAATAACTTATCTTTAGTCGCATTGATTACTGCAACAGCGTCTTCACCGGTCTGCTCAACAAATCAAACAAACAGCTGCAGCTGATCCAGAACGCTGCTGCTGGCGTTCTCACTAAAACCAGGAAGATGGAGCACATAACACCAGTCTTAAGGTCCCTACACTGGCTCCCTTCAGCTTGTTATGATGTAAAGCACTTCGAAATGCCTTTCTGCTGAAATGTGCTATACAAATAAAATTTGATTGATTGATTGATAGAATTCAATTTGATGTTATTAATATAAAATATTACATAATTTTCCATCAACGGAGGGAATTGTGACGAAAAATTATCAGCTAATTAAGTAGTCTGATAAAGTTATAGAACTCATGATCATCTAAAATCAGATGTCATTTATGCTAAATTAATGTATTAGTTATTGAATAATTAATAAAAACACTCTAAAAGTTGATGTTTTAAAAAAAATATTTTGTAGCATTGCCCGTTAGTTTCCAAAGGTGGTTCCCAGCCAGAGGTTAAAGCTCTTTGGGAGGTCATGGCAGGAAAAACTCAAAACTAACATGGTGCACCTTATACTTTGTCCAGGGTGTGTTTATTGGTGTGTTGTTAGCGATTCCTGGCCGGATTGAGCTGAGGATAAAGAAGTGGACCGGAGCTTTATCTGCAATAAAGAGGGCATTACTGTTGTCTGTTTGGTGAAGAAGGAGTTGAGCCAAGAGGCAAAACTCTTCGGTCCAGCTAGTTTATGAGATATGAATACTGCCTTAAAGACTGAGTTATTGGGTGAATTTATCTGAAAATATCTCCTTTAGAATTTCCTGAGCATATTTAATGGGCCTTGAGGCAAACCCTGAACTGCTTGGATTTTCTGAATATCACTGAAACCTGGGAAAGGTTTGGGATTTCTGCAGAGTGAAAGCAATGAGAAAATATGAACTCTTAAACGTGTGATTGTTTCTAAATCAATTTAGAAACCTTCTCAGTTAAATCTTTTTCTTATTAACGCTGTAAGTCCTAAACGGAGCGCTAGCGATCTAGCCAAATTTGCAGTACCGTAATTCCACCACACTTGGCGCTATCTGAAAAATTCCAATGGTTTCTGTTGCGCTTTCCAGTCAATCTCGGGTTATTACGGTAATTTCACCCCCCCCACCCCCCACCCCCCCGCCATAGCAGGAAGTGAAATTAATCTGATGAAACACTCTGATGAAAATGGGATTGAAGCATAATTTCTGCTCTCCATTAGTGAGACTAAACAGCCGTCGGTGCTGCAGTGTAAATGTCATGTTGTCGTTTCAGATTTAGGACACTTTAAATGCTCCATTACTGATTTTTTAAACTATTTTTTCCACAGCCCAACATCTGACATCTGCTTAAGCATTTATTCTCTCTTGCCTGCAGTCAGTGTTTTTATCATTTAACATCCTTCATCACTTTATCATTTATGGCCATTATCGCCAAGCTCACTGAAACGTAATTATTGTTTGTTTTTTACTCGCTGCAAATTTGGAAATTACACGTTTTGTTTCCATATGGGGAGAAAACCTAAAGTGTTGGATCGTTTTTCTCCATCTGGTAAAAAGCAACATCAAGAAGAAGAGCCATTGTTTGCTCTCTTTTTAGTTTTTCATTTGGATTATTGGCTTGTGATGCCATCCTATCCCACCCAGAGGGATTACGTAATGAGATTTAAATTCTGGGTAAAAGACAAACCTGGTCACTTTGCAGCATTTAGTTGTGGTAAACATTTTTGTGTAAAGATTTTATCAAGTTTTAATGTTGTTTTTTTTCATCACAACTTCAAAATCCTCAGCATCATTCAAAAACTTTTATTTTTTAAATGCCTAAACTGAAATTGGACTCGCAATAACACAACATCTTAATATATACAACCTGAAATTAAAATATTAGTCTCTAAACTCATTCTCTTTGTAAATGTGACTGTCCAGAATAAAACCAACAAGTTTACTCTGGGTGTTTTGAGTTACTTACAGAATATGAAAGTATGGATTTTAAGCTTTCCAGTGATAGAAACACATTGAAATAAAAAAGTAATTTACTACAAATAACATTTTATGCTTTCTTTGTGATTTAGAAGCATAATAAAAGAAAATTAGACTTGAATGTTTCTTTCAGTCAGTAGGTAGCCCAACATAAATAATTTTATTTTAGATCTTAAAATGCAGTTAGTCAGCGCGGGGCGCAGCACTGTTCATATTATTGCATTCAGCACAGAATTAGACCGAGATCTGCTTGCTATGTATTGTTCAAAATTTAATGTTCTGCAACTCACCCTGAGAAACTTTCCACCGGTATCTTCAGTTAGTCAGTCTTAAGCCATTTGTCCATTATTATTTTTAAACACAATCCTTTGGTAAGCTAACTGTGGCGTCGCTCTTTGAGCTCAAGTCACTGTCGTTCAGATGCAGTACCTCACTGACCACTAGGGGCCACCAGTGGTCTGGGTACTGCAGTTTGAGAAAGACTGTTCTAGAGTAATCCAGAGTGAAAAACCATCCAAAGAGCGTTGGTTACCTGAATTAGGAGTGAACACCTTTTGAGGTGAGATTTTCCTGTCGGCTACGAAAACAAACACGTCAAAGTTCAGTGGAAGAGCCAACATTTTGGTCAAAGTCGGCACTTCCTGTTTTTTCTGCAGAAACAGAACAGGAAAGAAAACTGAAAAATTTTAACCTCTCCTTGTTGTTTTACTCAAGATTAGCATTTTGTAGTATAACTCAAACTCTTTCTTAAAACTTCAGAAGGGAAAAAAATAAAATAAAACTTTGAAACACTTTAATCCCTTTTCAATCAGCTTAGATAATATTTTGAAAGTTTATTCTTTATTTGGAAATCAATTTTGTTGCATTCATGTTAGTATTTTTGTGTTTACTTCATTAAATTAGAAGAAAATCGACCTTAGTGTGATCACAAGTAATTATAATCCTTTAGTACATCTAATTATTTCTATCAATAAATAAATAAACATTTTAAATCATCATCTTTGCTTCTTTAAATTTGTAATAAAAGTCACTAAAGAGAAAATGATTCATCCTTCAGAACTTATTTTTGGTGGATTATAACAAAGATTAATATAATTTAGACAAGCAGTCTGTTGTAAGGATGTACAGATTTGATAATCCTTGAGTTGGAGGCAGCAAGGATTGTAAAAAGAAGGTTAATGAAGGACTCAAACTTCCACAGGAGGTGAGCGCTGCTACCTGAATATTTTATACTCCCTTCTATCATTAGCTGTTCATTCAGCCATTGAAATCCACACTGGCTTGTTTTATTGAAAGTAATTATTGTCTCCTTTTATCTTTCCCTTCTTGACCCCTTTTTGATTCCTCTAAGCAGCACCAGCATTGACTTTATTCACATCTAAAGTACAGCTGAGGTAGTTTTGAGGAATTATTTAGTTAATCTTATCATTAATGTTATGCTTTCCTTCCCTCGACCACTCATTATTCTGCATCCCACTTTCATCCCATACACTGCAAAAACACTAAATCTTTGGTTTAATTTATAGTGCAAATGTCTCAGTTCACTTGAATTAAGACAAAACTAACTTACAAGTAGCTTTACAGCAAGATATCAGAGCTTGTTTCAAGTCAATAAATTCTTAATATTGATGGAAAAAGTTGCAGTTGCATTGGCAAATTATTTCACTTAATAATTTGGGAAAAATGTCTTCTTATAAGTGAAATAATCTGCCAGTGGAGCTAGCACTTTTTTCAATCAATATTAAGTAATTATTTACTTTTGCACTAGACATTTGCACTAGAAACGACCAAATTACTGGGTAAGATTTTGTGTTTTTGCAGTGTGTTTTCCATTCCGACTGCCCTGTTTTGAAGCATGTAAATGACTCCAGCAACATATTTTTTTCATCAGTCTATTTGTGTTGAGCAAGAGACAAACAGACATGACCCTGTTTGCCCGAACAGTCGGTCCCATCCTGGAGTTCTGGCTGTCCCAATTACACAGTTGGAGTAAGAGCTTGAGTCCCAGGAAACTGTGACACAGACAAAACGCCACGGCTGCGTTTCCCGCTGCTGGTTGTTCAGTGTGAACGTCTTCGTGTTCGGTAAAGGCCGCCCTTGAAGTTATGCGGCTCGCATCGTCGCCTGGAAATACTCTGAGAAATTTATAGTCAGTTTTTTAATGGACAGCGAGCTGTCAACCGGATTGCTAACTATTGGAGTCTCCACAGCTCCACCAGCTAACAGGAAGTGACAAGGCTGGCAGGCAAGGAGAGTGAATAGTGGAGTAGATAACCAAATGTCACTCCACTGGCTGTCAAAAACCATTTTCTTGCTGTTTTAATGAGATTCATGCCTTAAAATGGGCCTCAGCGGAGTGTTGAATCCATTAAAGCTCTTCCCCTGTTGATTTGTGCTTTCAGCTGCCTTTATTATGTCAGGTCGACATCAGCAGGTCGTCATCAGCACAAACTGGTGTTCCAAGTGGTTGAACTGCAATTTCAGTCATTATTATCAGACTCTCATTTAGAAACAAGAAAACCTCTTTCAATGACATGTAAACAAAAAATTTTATGGATCCACGGTTGCAATTTACATATAGTCCTCAGGGCAGTCAATGAAATAAACACATGGAGAGCAAACATGGAGTCTTTCTCGCATGTGTTAGTAGCCACAGTAATATATGCCAGACATCTGTATCAGACTTACCCTGGTAGCATCTGGCTCCAAAGATTCAGCAGCGGTGCTACAATAGTTTTTATTCCTTTACTAAACAGGTGTCAAACTCAAGGCCCGGGGGCCAAATCTGGCCCACTGTAGCTTTTTATGTGTCCCTTTGAACTCCAAATTACATCAATAAGTCTCCAGTTTTTCACAAATTCGCAAAATTCACACAAAATCAACAAATCCCCACATTTTCTTTTTGATTTTGCTGCAAATGTTTATCAAAATTGGTCAAAAACATTGAGTTTAAGTGACTGCTGCCTCAGCCTTACTTTATGATGTCACAAGTTATAATCTGTGATTGATACGACGAGTAGCAAAAGTCACATTTAACATCACACATTAGCACAAAATTCCTTACAAATATTTCTGAATTAGTAATGAAACAAGATACAATATGTTTTTAAATGAGGCCTACCTTATTTAAAGAGAAGCTCACTCTGACGACTTTTCTGGGACGCAAAAAGGTTAAATAATCCACCTCGTTTATGCTAATATTGCTCGCCATCGCACCTACTCAGTCTATGTCAAACCATGCGGGCTGGCCCTGGGCTGACCAAAATTAGCTCCAATGAGCCGCAAACTGAGGGGGCGTGGCTAGATGCCTGTCAATCATTCTGAGCTGTGTGTGACAGACAGTAACGCTGAATGGACCTTACCACAGTGGCCGCTTCTCATTGGCTGATGCCCATTCTACGTGGTCACGTGCGTGGTCGTCTCACAAACACACCGTTAGCTTCCCGTTAGCTAAGTACAGCATAATGGCAGAACTGATACAACTTCTACACCTTGAAGCCTGTCTGCTACACAGTCTTACGTTAGCTAAACAGATCAATATGCAATGTGTGCTGTATCTGGCTTACACTAAAGATTTTATTTTAGCAGAAAAGACTTTGGACTAAACTGTTACTCGTTTTAGCCACGTTAGCACCAAGCACAGCTAGTCAATCAACCATCGCTGTGTTCAGGGAAGCGCTGATTAATAATCGAGAAATAAATATCAAGCTTGGAAACTTGATATCCTAACGGACTGAATGTTATGCTTTTAACGTAATCTTTGCTCGTCTTGCGGGGCGCAGGCAGTTGCCACGGTAACAGGTGTGTTTAAACTACAAAGAGAGAGAGTAAAAAGGTAGGAGTGGTTTTGAGTTGATCACCTGTTCGGGTTATTTTACCTTTGTTTACCTTTGCTGTGGCGCATTACAGCCGCTGTAGTTTCTAAACGTTGGACTAATTAGCTCGTTCGTTTGTGAGTTTACGTCATTCACAACAAACATCAAATAGAACAAATATATTTAATAAAATTTTAACAAACAAATGGCTTCTACCGCGGTAATTATGTGAAATTAAATGAATTATATATCAACTTCAGAAAACCTGCCTTTACCTTTACAGAGCTCTTTGGTTCCTCCTATCAGTCTGTAGCTTCTCATATTGACGTCATCAAACCAAATTTCAGATCTACCATAACTGACTGACACCTGCTGGCCTCAGGTTTGCAACCAGCTTGTGACTGAGAAACCAGTAACCTCCTCCCAGATGATCACATGAACCTGTTAGTTCCTCTGTCCATTGTAGTAGCTGATATATTGTGAAAATCCGGTAGAAATGATGCACTAATCCTGTCATGTTTACATAGAAACAATGTGCTGCGAGGCTTTGCTTGTGAGACTTGCGGTCACGTGGGTCTGTTGTGGGCGGAGCTTGGTAAGGTCCATGGGGCTGTCAGAAGTTAGCCCTTTGGAAAGACCCAGGGATTTTCCCCAGGCAGTTTGACACCAGGTTTGTTGAAAATGTAACAAAATGTGATACATTATTTCTAAAATGTATTTATTTTTAGGTATTTAATTTTAAGTTGTTTATTTTAACAACTTTATTGTAAATGTCAGGGAGGGCTTAGCCCTACTAGCCCACTTATACCAGCCGTCCCTGGTAATAATTACAAATTTATGTCAGTGTGGGCTGGTGGTGCAGTAAATCGAACTGTGGCTGAATATTTTGCTGTGAATAACACTTAAGAATTATGCAAGATTTCTGCTCCTGTTTCTTTTTTTTCACATTGATTGGTTTCATTTCAGTAACAGATAAAATTGTGGGATAAATGACAGGATGCTGAAAGTCTTGGTGTTTCAAAAAGCTAAACTTTTTAGGGAGCTGGAATAAGCTAGTTGTAAAAGCAGATCAGTTTTTTACTTAAAGTAATTTTACTGAATGAGTTTGTTGTTATTGCGTAATTTGCTTTAAACTGAATATTGAATCAGGGCAAATAAAGCAGAAGTATCATTTAATATGGACACTTTTGAGCTTTAACTCATGTTATAATGTTATTCCGTCATCAAAAACATACCTGGAGCATCGCTTTCATTCTTTCATGCTTGTTTGAGAAATCCTGTAATCTCCATGGCAACCATTCAGCTGTTCAAAATGCCTGGGTGGACCTAGCCCCGCCTTCGAGACACAGCTCCTCCTCTTAGCTGCAGTTTCCAAGCCGAGCTTCTGCCTCACAAAGCTGCCGTCGCCCTCGACTCCCTCACTCTGCTCCTTCAGACTAGCTAGCAGTAATTAGCAAACATCTGGTGGAATAAGCTGAGTTTATTATACGACCTACTTCTCAGTGAAACATTGTTCAAATGTTGTTAAAGGGTTAATAGAGGAGCGATAATGTGATGACTTCCTGAAAGCAGAGTTTCAGAAAAAGCAGGAGTTTCTTAAAGAGACAGAAGCAGAATTTCAAGACTTTAAATTACAAAGTCAAATTTCTTTTAAGCCTTATTTGATATACAGTACAGACCAAAGGTTTGGACACAACTGTGTCCCAACTTTTGGTCTGTACTATATATTGCATCTTTATAACAACGGAAGTTAATGTAATTACTTGATTGTGTTATAAAATAGCTCTTTATGACTGAATAACATTCATAAAGTCATAACACAGTCTTCACAACAGGAGTGAAGGCAATTCAGGATGCAAAATATATTTCTATACAGAGCGATAAGTAGCTATTTGACTGAGTTCTACGATGTTTTTTTAATATCTGGAATTTAAGGATTAAAACTCAGACTTTCAAGTCGTTAAGTAGGAGATCTGGGATGTTCACCTTTGACAACAGGTCATAGTTAAAGTCTGCTTTAGGTTAAATCTCTACTGAAGGAGAGATGTCAGGTGACAGGTCTCTTCTGATCAGAAATGTCAGAAGTGACAGTGAATAAAAACTTCTTTTAAAATAAATTAAGACATTATTTGCAATAACTCCTATTTGTGGGAACTCTGTTTCAGGTTTTGTTTTTGCTTTTTACTGTTATCAAACCTCTGATGCAAAGCAGACACGTTAAAGATGTAAAAGTAATATCATTATTTTACCATCTTTAGTTCACAGATTCTGTGGACATCGCCTATTAAATTAGGAATGTGGCATCTAAAGAAAATTGCTATCATGCAGCTGATTTGTCTTATTATGTGTATTAGTCATAAAACTTCCTGAATCACATTTGTCTTATGATAATTTCTGCACCAAAATGACACATTACAAGTGGATTTATTTGAGCTTGAAACCAAACTGCTTCTGTGCAAATGTTATGTTTATGAGCATCAGCATAATTCTCCTGTAGCTACAAACCCCAAAGTTACTTTCCATGCTTAGAAATCATTATCCTTTAAAATGTTGGTGCTTGATATATTTAGCACTTAAATTTACTGCCAGAGAAATGTGATGCCTTTGCCGTGATGGAAACCGCACCCGTAAAAATCTGCTCTCTAGTTTGTGTTTTGTTTTTTAATGTTTTTGGTGCAAAAACGTAAAAAACAAATAACTCCAGTTCTGATATTCATATAAACACGCCTCACTTGACAAAAATGATGGCTTCGCCAGTATCAGTGAAGCTGCTCTGGATCTGCGCCTTCATAATGGCTCGTATTAGCAGGAGAGATTTCAGCTGAATTCAGATGCCAGGTGCAGAAAATGTTGTAGCTGAATTCGTCCTGTTTGCTCAGTGACTGCTGCCAACGTGCATAAATAGATTATGAATCCAGATACTAACAAACAGAGGGAAATGCTGCACATAAAATCACATTTTCTGCCATTTTCCATTTAGAGCTATATTTATCTTTCATACATTAACAAGACACCCCGCCAGGTAATGCATTTTCAGATCATATAAAAACACTTTATTTTTGCAGATTCTTTTTTTCATTCTGTATCTCTAGTAAGTATTTTAAGGAAATGTGTGTGATAATGCATGTAGAATGCTAAAAGGAAATAGAGCTAAGAAGCATTAATAGGAAGGAAAAAGAATAACCGTATCTCTTTACCAAAACTCTGAAGTGAAATTTGATGTGACAGAAACAACGGGAGAAAGTTTCCTTATATTAAAAACAAACGTATGAAAAATGAGATAAATTTAAAGACAATCTCTTTAAAAACAGAAACACCTGCCTGCCTTACACGTCAGCTGGTTCTGCCGCTCTCACCCACAAGAATATTTAATTTCCCAGTGAATGAAACGCATCTTAATTAGTGTGGATTTCAATTGGGGTTTGATAAATTACCTCTTTTTGAAGCAGACGTCTACTCTGCACGCATCGCTGCACAGCAGGAAGCAGCGACTGGATTGACTTTTAATCTGTGTACCGTTCAAATTAATCGTGAGATAGTAGGTGCATTTCTTTTCTTTTTTAAAATTTTCTTTGATTTCTTTTTTATAAACACACCAAAGGCTGTTGTCAGAAGATGAGAATATCAAACGTGAAATACTGTCTAATTGTAATTTATGGAGATTTATTTTTAGGTTTTCCTCAGTAAAGAGATCCAGATAAAGATCAAAATAATACATTTCTTTCAGATGGGGATTTATTTTCTTGATAAATTACTACATGCCTTTGATATTATAGTCAGAGGTGGGCAGAAAACCCAAAATTAAAAAAGTGATAAAAAGGTGGTAAAAAGGTGACTCAGCGAATCAGTAATATTTAAGAATTACTTCATCAGCCGGACCAAAATATAAAATTATGTGGAAATTTTGGTATTTTTTGAAAATGATTCATGTAAATAACCTAATTACAAACTAGCAAAATCAGGCCAAATAAATTTTTTTCTTAATCAGTTTATTACAGTAAAAAACTAAATAAAAAAAAACTGTAAAAAAAACTGCAGGTGTGTGTGTCTGGTGAATTTTTGGTTAAAACATGTTTGTTCTTTATTCAGTCGGTAGAAAATCCAGAACTTTTACTCATGTAAGAGTAGAAATACTTCATAATAAAATTACTGAAGTAAAAGTAAAAAGTACAGTGTAGTAAAAATACTCTTAAAAATATTTTTTTTACCAAAAGCTACTCAAGTAAGAGTAAAATGGTATTTGGTAAAACGTCTACTCACAAACTGAATGCCTGATCAAAGCATCAATTAATTAATATTTCAAAATTACTTCATCAGCCACAGCAAAATATAAAATTATGTGGAAATTTTGGTATTTTAAAAAACAAAATTGTTCATATAAATAACATCATTACAAAATAACAAAATCAGGCCAAATCGGTTTCTCTGAATAAAATAATTTATAAAACTTCAACAAGAACTGCAGGTGTGTGTCTGTGTCTGGTGAATTTTTAGTTAAAACATGTTAACAGTGGGGAGAAAATCCCATTGTTTTTATTCAACTAAGAGTAGAGATACTGTACTTCATAATAAAATTACTGAAGTAAAAGTAAAAAGTACAGAGTAGTAAAAAATACTCTTAAAAGTTTTATTTTTCCACTAAAAGTAAATGTAACTGAGTAAATATACAACTAGTTAATACCCAACTCTGACTATAAGATGCTTTAGAACTGGTTAAATCTTCAGCGACACACACCAGGTACGACAAAAACTCTTCTTCTAGAGAGATTTAATATACCAGGTTATTTAATCTAAGACTAAATACCACTGGGCGTCTTTCTGCGTTTGGCTCAGGAGCTTCAAAGATCCTCCTCGACGCCCGCAGCCAATAAACGTTTTAGTCTATTTTCGTCTGTGAAACGTGGGCATGAAATCATTCACCTGGGAACGAGGTTTTAATCAGTAAGTTAATCATTATGGCCCATTTTTGCATATGTAATGAACTTTAAAACCCATTAAGATTAGCTTTGTATTTTTCATTTACAAAGTGAATATGTTTTACTCCCCAAGCAAGCAGGATATCCCCTGATGGTGTAAAAACATGCATGTTTGGATAATCGGTGGCTTTAAAACGGCCCTTTGAGGGGATGGCTGATTGTCTCTCTGCTGAGTTTTGTGTTGACTAAAAACAGCAGTTACAGAAAATAGGACCTTATTTTCAGCTTAATGATGAAGTAAGTTGTGTTTTTGTTTGTAGAAAATGCAACACTTAAAAAAACAATTACCTGCAGTACAATCTGTGGGTTTCTGATTCCCTTTGTAATAATTTTATCCTCTTCCTGGAGAACTAAGATTCTTGAGTTTTTGTGCCAGCAGGCAGGAAGTGTTTAGTGTTTACCTTTTCTTCTTTAACCTTGATTTAGACCCAGATGCCACAAAGAAATTATTTTTGTTTGCTTTAAACCTCTACTTTGTTGAGAGTTTCAGCTCCACCAGGGTGATTGGTTGTAAAGCCAATACTATAGTTTGTGTGATATGTGAGATTTGCTTCAGTTCTTAAATGAAAATAAGTTAGTAAATACTTTGTTGCTTCAAATGTTGGAGTTTGTTAATAAGATCTGTGGAGTTCGTTTGTGGATTATTCCTCTCATAGATGCTAAGTTGGATTTTCAGGCTTTTATGTTCAAACTGAAATTGTTTCTGTGTTGAATTTATTCCATCTGTATCTTTGACTCTTTTACAAAACAGCGTAGAAATTAAAAAAGTCTAACTTTGAAACTAGAAACTCTCTAATAAGATTAATCATCAATAATCTGCAAGCATTTTTTGTCTAAAATGCTTGGGTGTCAAACTCATTTTTGTTTTGGGCCAAATTAAGATCATGAAGGCTCTTAAAGGGCCAGTTGTGCCAGAATGTATTGATAAAACGGGTTCACAAACTGTTAAAATATCATGTTTGTGGTTTTAATTTGGAAATATCTGCTTATTTGTGACGGTAAATGTGACTTTTTATTCACGACTCACGGCTAACGGCTCAGGCTCCGTGCTAAGACTCAAGACTCATGGCTAACAACTCAGGCTCCGTGCTAAGACTTAACAACTCATGGCTAACGACTCAGGCTCTGTGCTAAGACTTAACAACTCATGGCTAACGACTCAGGCTCTGTGCTAAGACTTAACAACTCACGGCTAACAACTCAGGGCTCCTAACGGCTCAGGCTCCGTGCTAAGACTTAATGGCTAACGGCTAACGACTCAGGCTCTGTGCTAAGACTTAACAACTCACGGCTAACAACTCAGGGCTCCTAACGGCTCAGGCTCCGTGCTAAGACTTAATGGCTAACGGCTAACGACTCAGGCTCTGTGCTAAGACTTAACAACTCACGGCTAACAACTCAGGGCTCCTAACGGCTCAGGCTCCGTGCTAAGACTTAACGACTCAGTTAAGTTAAAATAACAAAGCTAAACATCTAATAATTTCCAGATCAATAAGTGAAGGTAGTTATACTGGATTTTATGCGTATAGATTCCAACGGTAGCTCTATGGCAGCATGAAAACAGACTGCGCTAACTGCATATTGGCATTTAAACACCGTTTCATACTACTGTTTATTTCTAAGCATTTTTCTGAAGGCAGATTTTCACAAGCCGGTATTATTTAAGTAATTACTCACCCATTTTGTCCCGCAGCGTTCACACTTAAATCCAATCAGACTTTTTTGTCCCTCATTTGTCCTCTTGGGCTTTATCATTGATTTATCCGTTATTTCCCGCTAATAACCTTACAGACCTGACGTAGGACTAGTTACAGAATTTTCCTGCCTGCCGTCTTTACCTAAGTGTTGGTTTACAAGGCAAAAATGACTCAAAAAATGTCAAGGGTAACTGAGGTCCATTAGTCTGCCTTAATAACAGTGTGGTTGTCGGAGGAGCCGGCATCATGTCAATTATGTATTAGCACAAGAAAGTTTTGGGATTTCTTGATTTTTTGTGAATTCCCACGATAATTCTCAAGAAACTCGAGGGACTGATTGATATAATTTGACAGTAAACTGATTTAAAAAAATGCATTGATTTAATTGATAACGTAATATTTAAGCACACTTAGTGTTTAGTCTAGAATCTAGAAGACCACATAAAAAGCTAAAGCAGGCCGGATTTGGCCTGGAGTTTCACACATGTGGTGTGTTTGTTTGTGCCAGTGAATGTCTTTTGTGCTTTTTAGGAAAAATCTTTCACTGTCGTAGCTGATCTAATTATTACTGTTGACGGAAAAGGTCTAAATAAGATGTGGCTGGGAAACGGCTGAATCCAAGGTCAAACTCTGGTTTGTTTTCTGGTTTAATTTTTCTGACAGCTTGATCAATAAGCAGAGTGTCTTTTTATTTTAAAGTGGTTGAAGATTACTCATCTTTATTCATCATGAAAGCTTTTTACCCTCAGTTTCTGGTTGTGAGAGGATTCAGCCCCAGGCGGTTTGCTCAGTATTGAACTTTCATACATCCACTTGTAGCTTTTTGCCACAATATGATTCTCTGAAACACATTATATTATATATTGTAGTAACACTTTATTTCAAATTTTAAAAAAGGAAATCAAAATTCAAAACTCAGATTGTTCAAAGAGTTTTTGTAGATGAAGTGTCATGCGGTAAATACTGACATTTTAATGTAATGTTGACATTTTTATGGACTTTTAATGCAAGTTTTAATGCAACATCTTAAAATGTAATTTTTTGCCATAAAGCCCAAAGTTGGCACTTTTTTTCAATCAATCAATCAAGTTTATTTGTATAGCATATTTAAGCAACAAGGCAGTTCAATGTATTTACATCATAAAAACACAAAAATACAAAGTCATACAAACGCAGTCAGCACTTGAAACATTACATTTGTCAAGTGCCGTTGTTACACATCAGATTATTGATTAATGTTTCCCTTATTATGTTTCAAAGCAACTCTAAACAAGTTGGGTTTTAGTTTAGATTTAAAGGAACTCAGTGTTTCAGCTGTTTTGCAGTTTTCTGGAAGGTTGTTTCAGATTTGTGGTGCATAGAAGCTGAATGCTGCTTCTCCATGTCTGGCTCTGGGGATGCAGAGCAGAACCAGAAGACCTGAGAGGTCTGGAAGGTTGCTATGACAACAGCAGATCTTTAATGTGTTGTGGTGCTAAACCTGCCAGTGATTTATAAACTAACAATAATATTTTAAAGTCTATTCTCTGAGCTGCAGAGAGCCAGTGTGGAGACTTTAGAACTGGTGAGATGTGCTCTATCTTCCTGGTTTTAGTGAGAACGCCAGCAGCAGCATTCTGGATCTGATTGATTTTTTTTTAATCAGACCTGTAAAGACACTGTTGCAGTAATCAATGCGACTAAAGATAAAAACATGGATGAGTTTCATTAGATCTGGCTGAGACATTAGTCCTTTAATCCTAAAATGTTCTTCAGGTGACAGAAGGCCGACTTTGTAACTGTCTTTATGTGGCTCTGAAGGTTCAGGTCAGAGTTCATCACTACTCCCAGATTACGGCCTGATCTCTGGTTTCCAGCTGTAATAACTTATGTTTTAATGCAAGTTTTCATGAAACTTTGCATTTAAAGTGTCGCTATTCACAGTTCTAACGCCCTTTCAAATAACGTGTTCCCAATATTGTTTATATTTCTAATTAGTTGTACTTATTAAATCAAAATATAGCTTTATAGTTTGTGCATAAAGCTAAGTTCAAAGCTTCAGAAATGTGAAGCAAGCATCCATAGAATTGTGTAACATTAGTTTAAGCAGCAATCCAACCTTTTTCCATTTTCTGTACAAACATATAGTAGACTTTTCACAAAAATGGTTCCAGTGTTTCTGGTTAAACATCCTGTTCTTAACTGGTTCTATTTAAGTATTGGCTTGGTTGCCACATAATGGTGTCACTTTAACACAACATCTCATTCATCTGTTATTCTGAGTAACAGTACCTGGCAACAGTTTAATAACACAAATCATAATGGATCAAGATTTAAATAGGTAAAGTGATAACATTACCTGTCAACTCTTTAAGAGAGAAAATAAAAATGAACAGAAATATTTGCAGATGCTGAATGTAGAAAAGTTTGCTTATGCTTCTACTTCTGACCCTAAAATGACCCCATCGAGCAAATCCTGCCTCTGCACTGATGCAGTTTGCTCACGGTTAAGTGAAACATTATGCATTAATTTATAGGGAAGCTTGCTCATGTTTATCTATATTTATGGAGGAACAGCCAGAGGAACTGTTTGGTTTTCTTAAGGAGCAGATCTGAAGATCATAGGGAAAAATTTGTGTCTGTAGAAAACTGGTGTTAATTTGGTGCAAATGAGGAAAAATTAGCTTAGCAGATGTCACTGCTAAAATGGATTTTTGTTGTTTTTCTGTCATAAATTAGATAGATCTAAAACAAAACTAGCAGTAACAACATTTTGATTGGTTGTTGCTCTCCACATAGATGCACTTCTGCTAACCACCCTCCTCTGTTCTTGTACTCCTTGTTTGTTTTCCATCTTTGTCAGATATTTTGCTACCAGCCTCATACCTGTGCTGTTTTTTCTGTGTTGGTTTAACCCGTTTCTCAACCTGACTTTCTGTGAATTTTTATACTTCATTGTTTAAAATCCACTTTGATGTGATTTTGCTTTTCTCCGATCTGCTTTAGCAACAACAGCTATCTTTTAATTTAAAAAATATGTCTCTTATTTCACTCTTAATTCTGATTTAAACTAAGTACAGGATATGATTAAACTGCAAAACGTTGTGAACATTTCAGAATAAGAAGTTTAAGTTTATTAAAATATATCTTATTAGTATTTTTTATTATGTTACCATTCTTTTCACTCACTTCCTGCAAAAACACAAAATCTTACAAAGTATTTTTAGTCTAGTTTCTAGAGCAAATGTCTTAGTACACTTGAAATAAGAAATAAAACTTGCAAGTACCTTTTCAGAAAGATAAAGGAGCTTGTTTTAAGTCAATAATTTCTATATATTAATAAAAAAGTACCAGTTCCTTTAGCAGATATTTTCACTAATATTAACATATTTTTCCCATCTTACAAGTGAAATAATCTGCCAGTGATTCCAGTATTAAGGAATCATTGACTTAAAAAAGCTCTTATATGTTGCTAAAAAAATTACTTGTTAGTTAGTTTTCCTATTTCATGTCTTCTAAGATATTTGCACTAGAAACTATTCAAAAATTATCTGTAATATTTAGTGTTTTTACAGTGTGTCAGTATCAACCGAGCTTCTATTGTCCTGCCAAACTGCCTGGGAAGCCAAAAATAAGCAATATACCATGCAAATATAATTAAGTGTGTAAATGGCATATTTACTCCAGGGGAGAGTTGATTTATTATTTAGCAGATAATGAAGCACACAGGGTAACATAACATCCAGTTAGTAAGAAAAGCACTGCAGGCGTGACGATGTGTGGTCGTGACGAAGCCGGAAGGAAGCAGCAGCGGGAGGGAAAGTAAAAGTCTGTCCTTGCTCCTGGGGTTCGTTTGGTCGCTCCAGATCTCACATCATCACTGCCATAAATCTGCAGTCTGGATACAGTTTGATGAGAGTTCAGGGGGGAGAAGAAGAAGTCTGACAGCTGCCTGAAAGCATTATGACTGTTTGACAGTTTGGAAGTCGTGAAAGTGTGTGTTTTACTTGCAGCACAACTCTACTTCTTAAGAGTTAGTATTTATCATTTCTTATGTAAAAAAATTATTTGTGCCAAACCCTCGGAGCTCCTGCAGCCTCCCAGGCAGTGTGTGTGATGGCTGCAGCAGCGAGGGGAAGCTCGGCTCGCTCGGAGGCCTACAAACACCAGGGTGTGTGTGAGTGTGTGTGTGTTGCCTCTTGTAACTGGTGGCTGTTGAGGGAATCTGGGACAGTGGGGCACAGAGGCAAAGAGGCATTGGTCCAACCTCTGCTAACATCCGTCAGGCACAAAGCCAAGAGCCTGCTACAGAAACGAGCCAGAGCGCGCGCACACACACACCCCTCTACGCTTTACCACTTTTCTGAGTGGTAAATACCACTCAGAAAATACACTGTGTGGTATTTACATGTCATTTAGCAGCAGGCCTCCTGGTCACTGATACTGCGCCGCTGCTGGCTTGGCATATGATTGTAAAAGTCGAATCAGCGCCGCTCACTTAGCACAGCATCGCCGCAGAGTTTGCAGTTTTACCACTTCGTCTTTTGCCAAAACAGAGTGGGGTGTGTGTGCAGGCGTGTGTGTGTTTTTTAACACTTCTCTTAAGTGCTGTTTTTGAGGGTGTAATATCTTCACAAAATGTTGCTGGCTTTAGTCATCAAACAGAAGGATGTGTTTTAAATTGCAGTGCAGAATTAGTTCCATTTAATTACAATCTCTCCATCTGTCACAGCAAAGGTGGATTTTAATATAAATGTCTATTTCTTATGAAAGCATGTGACTTAGGAGATAGGAAAAGCTATGAAATACATTTCTTTTTGTAAAACTTATATTGGTTTTAATTAGTTACAGTGTTAAGTTTTATTTGATGTTGTGAGATATTAATTTTGTAATAAATGAGAAGTCATATTCAAAATAAATAATAATAAATACATTAAAATCTAAATGTTACATGGTAAAGAAGAGAAATGTTTTTGTAAGTGATGTTTAAAACACCAAAGGACATTATATAAAGAAAGAAAAAAACGTCAGAATTAAAATTATAAACAGAAATGGGGAAAAAGTGATTTCAGAGCGTATGGTGTCTTGAAAGTGAGATTTTTCAGGCTGGATCCAAACAGAGGGAGCGAGTCAATATTTCTAATTTCCAGAGAGAGTTTGGGTTATAGCTGCGTTCAACCTCAAATCTCCAGACTGTATGTTATTTTGGGAAAACAAGACAAGACATGAGGTTTTGTTGTTTCTTCTGTTTTGTAAAAATTTGACCTTGAATTAAAAAGCATTAAAGAAAAACCCCAAATCCTGTGATGTCAATGTAAAGGCATTGCTTTTCGTTCCTAACTAACTGGTTATTAACAAAATCCAAAGCTAGATGCAAACTGAATTTATCTACAATATGAAAAGAAAATGCAAAGCTTTGTAAAAGTATTTCAGCATTGCTACTTTATAAACACAAACTGTAATTTGTTGGGATTTTATGCAACAGACCAACACAAAGTTGTTGATTTGGGAGGATGAAGGTTTCTGGTTAGAATTTTTTTTTTTGCAAGTGAAAGTCTGAAAATTACAGAGTGTGTTTGTATTAACCTCTAATCAAATCCAGTGAAATTAATGGTCAATAGTAAATGGAGTCCATCTGTGTGCAATTTACCTCCAGCATAACAGCAGCTGTCCTGCAAAACCTCGGAGGTGAAGGATGGAGATGAAGGAGAAAAAGTTTATTTTGCTTTTTCAGCCTCAGAAGAAAACAGAAATCTCTGTTCTTACAGAGAGTGCAAACATTTAAGTTGGGCACTTTACAAATCTTTTTTATCCATATACAGACGAGTGAATGAATATGGTCAGACCAAATTTGAGTTTTTTGCCATGGATGCAAAACACAATGTATGGCAGTAAACTAACATTTCACATCAACCTTTAAATTTTTTTTCTTTTTTTATGTTGTGGTTTTTTAGTTTGCAGGATCTCTTTATTTTTTTTGTTTTAAGTTTGGATTTCTTTTTCTTTAAAATGTATTTTATTTTTGTGAGGTGACATTATGTGTCCTCAAAGCACCTTTTAAATAAAATATATAATTATTATTATTATAAATATTTATACTGCTTCGAACAAGGATGTTGCCATGGTTATTGCTTCACGTGGTGACAGACTTCCATGTATTTATTCTAATTTACATATGTATTTATGGGAGGCGACGGGGCGGACCAGCAGCTCTATTGCCCACAAATTAGGATTTATAAAGAAAAGGTGCGTGGCCACATGCGTGCGCACGGCTTTATGCGGCTTTATTTTTTTTGTGCGCCGCACTTTTCTAAATTTTTCCGTACGCCAAGTTTTTTGTATATATATATTTATTCAGAATGTATGTCCATACAAAATCTACATCCAAAGTACAATATTATTCTTTTTTTTCCCCTGTGGAAATCCCCCCCCCCCCCAAAAAAAAATAAAAATAAAAATAAATAAAAATAATTCAGAAATAAAACCCACCCACCCCACCCGCTCTCTCCATGTAACAACACATGTAGTAGTATTACATTTAGCACTACCCACACTTTTGATAGGCCAGAGTAAAGAGAAAAGGATACAACAAAAATATTAAAAGAATTGAAACAAGGCAGCAAAGATCAATACAGATCAGTCTCTCAGGTCTATTCTGGTTAAAATGTCCAGGAAGGGAGTCCATATCCGGTCAAACTTAGCCAATGTCCCACGTATTGAATGGAGAATTTTTTCAGGAGTGCAGTATGACAACAGTTCGTTGATCCAATGTTTCTGGTTTGGAGGCTCCATAGATTTCCAATTTTTAAGTATACATTTTTTTGCTGCAGATGATGCTAACAAAACAAAGTGTTTCTTGCAAGAATTTAATTCCAAGGACATAATATCTCCAAGTATCCAAATCCTGGGGTCAGGATCTAAAGAAAGTCCACAAACTGCTGATGTTACCAGAATTACATTATCCCAGTAGGTTTGCAAGTGTACACATTTCCAAAGCATATGAAGAAGATCCCCTACAGACGTCTTACATCTCTGGCATTTGTCAGTGATACTGGCATTCAGCTTATTCAACCTATATGGGGTATAATATATGCGGTGAAAAATATTAAATTGAATTTGTCTGTGTTTTGTTGATGTTAATATTGTTTGAGATGAATTTAGTAATCTGCTCCAGCTTTTGTCATCATAGTTGCAGTTTAAGTCCAACTCCCATTTCGATTTTTTCGAATACTTGTCATAAGCTGGTGAATAGTCAAGAACAATTTTGTAAACACAAGAAATAAGTCCTTTTGTAGTAGTACGTTTAGGATCTAATAAACATGATTCAAGCAAGGTTTCCTCTGGTTTACTTGGGAATATCTCTAATGTTTGGCTCTTAATCCAATGTCTAATCTGCAAATATTTGAAATAATTGTGCCTATGCAAGTCATAAAATTCAGATAATTGATCGAAGCTGGCAAAGACATTATTAGTATAAAGGTCGCCTACTGATCTAATGCCTTTTCTAACCCAAGTTTGTAGTATACCATCTGTTATAGGTTGGGGAATGTTGGGGTTATCTTTAAGTGGTGTGTTAACCAACAATTTTATGTTTAGGTTTAAGAGAGCGTGTAACTGAAGCCATGCGTTGTAGGTAGCTAAAATTAAAGAATTTGATGTAATTGTAGAAAGTTGCTTTTTTGAACTCAAGAAGGGAATGGTTGCTAATGACATGGATTTCAACTCTTGTTGCTCTATCGAGATCCACCTCACATCATTGCCATTTGAATAAATCCACATCCATAAAATACGGAACTGGGAGGTTAGGTAATACATTCTGAAATTTGGAAGATTTAATCCACCTTTAGCATAGGGAGCCTGTAAAGTAAGAAGCTTAACTCTTGGGACCTTCTTCCGCCATAAAAATAGAGATATTGCTTTATCTAAATCTTTAAAAAATGTCATTGGGACTTTTAAGGGGACACATTGAAATAAGTAAATAAATTTAGGTAATATAGACATTTTAATTGAGTTAACTCTGCCAATCAAAGATAGTGGGAGATCCATCCATCGTTCCAGCTCTGTCTTGGTTTTATTAATTAATGATGTGTAATTCTTTCGGTAAATTTGATCATACGAGGAACTAATATTAATGCCAAGGTATGTAAAGCCATCCATGCACCATTTAAATGAACCAGGCAGTAATTGTGCCTCCTGTTCTGTCATATTAAGTGAAAACGCTTCACTTTTGGAGTAATTGATTTTGTAGCCAGAAACTGCACTGTATGTCCCAAGGCATGCCAGTAAAGATGGAAAGGACTGAGATATAAATACTAACAAATCGTCTGCATACAACGCAAGTTTATGTTCTTCTGTACCTACTTTTATACCTGTAATTGATAAGTCAGAACGGATAGCAATCGCTAATGGTTCTATAGCAATGGAAAATAGGCTAGGAGAACTTGGGCAGCCCTGTCTACAGCCTCGGGAGAGCGAGAAGGCGTCCGACAGAACCCCATTGGTCAAAATCTGTGATCTAGGGCTATTAAAGAGTGTTCTTACATATCTAATAAAGGTTTCACCAAAATTCATAGCTCTCAGGGTCTCAAAAAGAAAATCAGGTTCAATTCTGTCAAACGCCTTCTCAGCATCCATAGAAAGTATCACCAGGGGGTACCTCTGTCTTTTAGCAATATCAATAACATGAAACAACCTCCGAATATTGTCTGCTCCCTGTCGGTTCTTAACAAAACCTGTCTGGTCTGCATGAATAATTTTTGGGATTATTTTCTCCAGTCGAGATGCTATTATTTTAGATAGATCTTATAGTCGGTGTTGAGAAGGCTCAGGGGTCTATAGTTACCGCACTTTTGTACATCTTTTCCAGGTTTGGGAAGTAATGTTATTGTTGCAAGTTCTAAAGTTTGAGGAAGTGCTGTCTGTTGGAATGCCTCCTTGATCATACTTGTAAGTGGGGTTAATAATTTGTTTGAAAAGGTTTTAAAGTATTCAATTGGAAAGCCATCCGGTCCTGGGGTTTTATTATTTTGTAATGATTTAACAGCAAGGCGAACCTCCTCCTCACTTACCTCACCATCCAGTATGTCTTTGTCAGTTGTATTAATCTTGGGTAAATGTAATTGATTCAAAAATTGTTTTATATCTACACTGTCTTTGTGACGTTCAGATTTATATAATAATTGATAATATTTTTTAAATTCCAAATTTATGTCCTTTGTATTTTCTAAATGTCTACCATCATCCGTTTTAATTCTCTGAATAAATTTTTCATTGTCCTCCTTTTTTATTTGCCACGCCAGTAGCTTGCTTGTTTTATTGCCGTATTCGTAGTAATGATATTTTGTTCTAGCCATTGCTGCCTCAGCTTTACTTGTACAGAGGTTGTCATATGAAATCCGTTTTTGTTTTAAAACACTAAGTAATTCTGGGTGTTTTGTTTTTGAATGGTCAATCTCCAAAGTCCTTATATCTTTTTCTAATTGAGCAAGCTGTTCCCTTTTTTGCTTGTTTTTATGTGACACATATGAAATAATATGCCCCCTCATGTACGCTTTGAGTGCTTCCCATATATTTGAATGTGAGGAGGTATTTAAATTTACTTCTAGATACATATCGATTTTGGCATTCATAAAAGTGACAAATTCAGGATCTCTAAGAAGATATTCTCTGAATCTCCATCTAGGAGAAGAGGAAACAGGATGATGAAATTCTAATTTCATTTGTATGGGATTATGGTCTGAAATCGTGGCTGCTAAATAAGAACAGGTTTTAATTTGTGACAAAAGTGGGTGTGAGGTTAAAAACATGTCTATTCTTGAATAAGTGTTGTGGACATTGGAATAGAATGAGTAGTCTTTGCAAGTTGGATTACGTAAACGCCATACGTCCCCCAATCCTAATTCTTTCATGCCCTGAGCCAGAGCCACCGCAGATCTGGTTGGTGTAACAAGTTTAGGAGAGGAGCGATCCATTGATGGATTTAGAACCAGGTTATAGTCACCGCCCAATATACATGGAGCTTCAATCGCAGCCAGTTTTAGAATCAAGTCATTAAAAAATTCTGGGTTGTCTAAATTTGGGCCATATAAGGATACAAGTATTACCCTGTTTGTATTTATTACACAATCTACCAGAATGAATCTGCCGAATCTATCATTCTCCATATAGTTTAACCTAAATCTGAGGTTTTTATTGATAAGTAAGGCTACACCTCTAGCTTTAGATGAAAAAGAGGAATAAAATACATGGCCAACCCAATCCCTGCGCAACTTTAAATGTTCTATATCTGTGAGATGGGTCTCTTGAATAAAGGCGATGTCTGTGCTTTGTTTCTTAAAGTATGTTAGAACTTTCTTCCTTTTAATGGGGTTGTTAATCCCTCTAACATTCAATGAAATACAGTTTAATAGTCCTATCTTATTCATTATAAGTAATATGAAAAAATATTCTGGTTAAGTGACAACACAAAATGCACATAACTTGGACAAAATAAAGAAATCTCTGGCCCTTTGCTATAAGTTTACAGCTTTCAATACTCACAGAATGAACCCCATAGAGAGAGTGCCCCACAAATCCCAAGAAAAATAAAATAATAAAGAAAACCCACATTTTAACACCCAGTAAACAAACTGTGGGATAAACCCCGCTTCTAAACATTTGTGGTATCCTCAGCAGAGAACATTTTTTCTAAAAAATAAGGATATGTTTGCTCCAGCAGAAACCACTCAAGAACTATATTAACTATATTTAACAAAAAATACTTAACACACCTGTAGTGTTAGCAGGCACAGGTGCGCCCGATAATACACGAAATGGTTTAACATTTGAGGCACAGCCAGTAATTATGGATTATCTTATGTAACGTTATTTTACCGTTAACAGTCATGGTGCGTGGTCATCTTGCAAAGGAAATGTTCTATCCCTCATCCCGAACAGTGGACAGGAAGGTCTCCACCTCAGATGGGGCTGAAAAAAGCTTAAATCCACCTCCGTGTCGAATCCTCAGTTTAGCAGGGTAGCGGGTGGCGTATTCAATATTTTTCTCCCGTAGTTTTTTCTTCACCTCTTTAAAAGCGAGCATTTTGCGTTGCACCTCGATGCTGTAATCTGGGTAAAATGAGACTCGATTATTATCCAACTGTACCGTCCCCTTGTCCCTGGCCAAACGGAGCACTTTGTCCTTGTCCCTGAAGTTCAGAAACTTCACGAGGATAGGCCTGGTCCGCTCCGACGCTCTCCCCAGGCGGTGTGCCCTCTCGATGGTAACCGGGTTTGGGAAGTGTTCCTCCCCGAGAAGCCGCGGGATTAGCCGTTCCACGTAACCAATCATGTCGGTACCTTCGGATCTTTCTGGGATGTTTATAATTTTGACATTTGATCTCCTGCTCCGGTTTTCCAAGTCGTCCGATTTCTCCTTCAGGAAAGTTATTTCCTTCTCCATTTTGAGTATGCGTGCTTGAGCGTCAGAGAGGTTGTCTTCGTTAGCTCCAACTCTGGTTTCCATTTCCTGCACCTGTTCAGCCAGCGTTGACAATGACTGTTCTATTTTTGTTAGCGATTGTTGGATATGGTCTATTTTTTGATTTATATGCCCAGTGAGCTCTTCTTTCGATTCACGGATAGCCTTCATCAGGGATTTTAGTGTTGGTTTATCTTGATCAGCCGCCATCTTCCCCACGTGAGAGGACTCTCTCTCAAGCCGACGAAAAACGTCCAAAAACAGCTAAATCTCAGCCCTAATTAGTCAGGTTCGAGTAGTAAGTATTTGTTCACTGCTTCGGGAATAAATTCTATATCTGGAGCAATGTAGTCGTTAGTATAAAGCCATCACCGCTGAGGACTACCTGGAGCTCACCGACACACGTCTGCCTGCAGAGGCTGCATCACGTGACCTCCCGTACGCCAAGTTTTAGTGTGAAAACTGTGCACTCTTTTATGCATGAGGCCCCTGGTCTTTAGTTCCAGTATTCACCCTCTCAGTATTTAAACCTCTCTTCTGCTTACTCTTCTTGCTGCTTCCTCCTGTTATATCTTACTTTCTTTGAATGTATGGTTTTTGTTCTCCTCTGGCTCCCTGTGAGTTTTATAAGTTTGTTTATCTTTTTTTTCATTTAGTCAACGTCTCGGACTGTCTGGATTTGAATCCACCATCAAAACACACCTCATTTCAATCTCTTTCTGCAAGTTTAGATTCAGACTTTTGTTTTTTTGTGCTTCTTTCTTGCCTTTACGTCTGTTTTCTTTTCTTTCAAACTTTTTCCCCATCTTTGTCTTTCTTTTTAATTTTTGTGTCCATAACATTTTAAATTAACCCAAAGGAATTTCAAATAAGTGGAGCATCATGGCAAAAGTCATTCTGCTCTGCTTATGAAAGTATAGGCTTGTACACAAAACCCTTAACATTACAGTCAGACCTGCACTTAGATAGTGTATATTACAATTTATATTATAGTTTGTTCTTGTATTAGAATGGCCCTGTCAGAGCTCAAACATTACTATTCACAAATACTCCCCAGCAAATGAGACGGAGGTTGAGGTCTTTTGTAAGAATTAAATAAAGAACCGGTCTGTCGTTGTGTAAAGCTGCCAGAGAAATATCCCTTGAAAAACTTGTAGCTGTAGTTGCAAATCAAGACGCTTCTACAAAGTGTTGACACACTAAGGCGAAACGCATACTCTGATTTATAGAGTATGTTTTTTTAAGTATTTCAAAGTTGACTGCATTTTTTTCAGCTACCATTACAAATGTGCATTAGTATGTGTTTGTCTAACACTTCAAATCTCCACAAACATTGAAGTATGTGAGAAATTGTGAAAAGGTTTGTGGACAACCTGTTTGGTTTTGTACACTGAGGAATATTTTGTTCAAGGCTCCATTTCCTTTTGCTCACTTAAGCATCATTCGGCTCAGTTTTTCCCATGGAAAAAGTCACTATAGAATGTTAAAGTTATTATCATCAAAGAATAAACGTAACATATCTTTGCAAATGCAAGCATAACGTGTAGGGTTGTTGTGAACTATTATTTTAGTATTTGAGTAATCTATCAATTATTTTGATGATTAATCGAGCGATCAATTAGGATATTTTTTTCAGAAAATAAAATATTGGTAAATACTGTCATAACAGCAGCAGTATTAATAAAATTACATATTTGTGCATCGCTAACAATAACTTTTCTTAGTAGTTTAAAAAATGTAATTGTTACAATAATAGCTCACTTTTTAACTTAACCTGGACAAAGATTGTGCAAAAATCTGAAATTATATTCAATTTAATAATAAAGAGGCAGGCTCACAAAGTCTAGACTCCAGTTTTTTGTTCATGTATTCATCTTCAGTCAATTTAATAGATAAACTCTCCCTTTGTCTAACTGTTTATAGTTTCTATGTCCACGTTCGCGACCGGATTTATCTCCTTTGTCACACACAGAAACGCATCTACCAGCTACGGACCGTCACTAAGCGCTCTGTCACCCATTTGTTGCGACTGGGATGGAGGTAAATTTATTTTCCGGTAAAGCTATACTTACGCTAACCGTCAGCTATAGCACTCCGGTGTGTTTCGTCTATATCTGCATCCGCATACACTCTGAACCAGCCACTAGGCAGCAGCCATTTTAAGGATGCTTATTGCCCTCCATATCCCTGAAAACCGATAAAATCAATCAATAAAATCCCCTGGGCCAAATTTGAAAATTAGATGTTATCATGCTAACACTTAGCACTTAGCAGCAACTGATAGGCGAAAGTAAAAGTGTTGCGCAACATAAATAATCACCTGTCTGGAACATGGTGTGCTAAATAGTAAAACAACCTTTAACGACGCTTCGAGGCACACAATTTTCCTCAATAAATCTTAGTAATCAAAGTACTCAAATCACTCGAGGAATTGTTAAGCTCTAATAATGTGTCATTTATATCTGCAGGGTAAAATAAGAGATCTTGATGTTGGCCGCTAACTATAGAAAACAATCCTTTGTGTTGTTTTTCTTTCACAAAATACTGGATGTGTGACTTTTACATTTCTTCTTTGAAACTTTAAACTAAATTGGATCATGAAATACGACAAAATCCACATGAAACCAACGCTGCTCATCATCTCATAGAGCAACCAAACTCAGTGGGTGTAAAGACATCCAAAGCAGCTGAAGGAGTCAAGATGCCAAAATGGTCTCAGAAATATGAAAAGGCCTTCACTCTGTGTGGGGAAAGAATCTACAATGTTACAAGAATGCGCTGGGTGTCTGGAAAGTCTCGTTCCGTTTAAAGGGACACAATCGATGTGTTGTCTGGTGTGTCCCCGCTGCTGTCCTCTCTGGACAGATTCAACTTTAATTGCTTATTTCTGTATTTGTTTCAAAACGGGAACCCGGCCGACTCCCTCACGTCCTGCCTGACGATTTTTATGCTGGTTATTGAAGGCGTAAGATGCAATTGATCATCTCTAGATCACTTCTTTAGGTTTGTCAACTCAGGTAAAGAGACTGATCAGAAAATGATCTGAAGAATTTGAAAGATATCAATCATTTTGATTCCCTTGTATGTCTGGACATGTAAGAGGAATTGACAATAAAGCTGATTGATTGATTGATTGATTGATTGATTGATTGATTGATTGATTGATTGATTGAAAAGTAGAAAGAACACTATTGGAAAAAGCCACTTTGAAAAACTACAGGAAGCCTAATATTTAACAAAAATATATTTTAGGAGATCCAAATGCATGTCCATATTTTCACATACAACCTCAAAGATGCATACATTTTATAGTTTGCTTACATCAGGATGTTTTAGTGATCATCTGAATCATTTTAAATTTGATATAGACATTGTTTTTACAGTTTTTCATATGTTAAATATGAGATATTTACATGTTCGGTCTACTGTAATTTAATCAGTTCACAGAAAATAATTAAAATGGAAGACAAAAAATGTCATAAGATGATGACAGGTAGAAATAGCTAAAACAAATACCCAAAGTCGTAAAAAATCACAAAACAATTATCCAATCCAGGACTTAACAGCGTAGTTTCAAATTCTTGAATTCTACTTTTTTGAAGAACTTAATTTAATGAAACACACATAAATCACTCAAAAAGAATCTGAACAGAAAATATTATGTGAAAGAGCTGAGAGCAGATTTGTATGTACATGTATTTGTGTGCACAGACATGTATGTAGTTGTAGATGTAAGGCACATGTTGTAGGTTTTATGGGTTATGCCATGTTGTGCTTACTATCTGTATATATTTAGTGTTTATAAAGCCTGATGAAGATCGGGTCAATGCTATGTTAAAATCTTAGTAATGTAATTGTTGAGTGCATGAACTTTCTTTTCAATATGAGCTTACGTTGCATTCCCATTTCTCAGTGTGTGGGTTGAAGGACAGGCAGATGGCCTTTTCCTGTTCGTGATGCAAAATGGGGGATAACGTAGGGGTAAGCAGGAATCTATGAGGACAGAGCGAGCTTTGACCAGGACAGAAATCTCCACTGCTTAGGTCACCCGACTCCTTCCCATGTTTGTGCTTCTTTCCCCTCTTCCATATTTCTTCCAGCGCACGTCTAATACATCTTTGCATTCTCTGCCAGCACTGGGTAAATACAGACAGCTCACCTGTGGTAGCGGCACAGCAAACGTGCTGTTTAAGGTAGGCTTTGCACACCATGAAAGAATTTGATTTATCTGCAAAACTCTGGTAATGAGAGTAAATCGTGACTCCTTAGCTGCTTTTCAGAGGTTCAGTTTTGAGTTTTTTCGATTAAAATCAACATGTACACACGGTGTAGCAACGCTGTGGCTTTGATCTTCTCATACTTTATCTGCACGGTTAAACTGTCTTTTCTCTGTTTCTGTGAAATCCAGCAAAGCGCTGCGTGCAATCTTTTATCCTCTGCAGCTCTTTTGATTTGAAATTCACACATTGTCTGGAAACTATCCTTCCAAGCTCTTTTGGGTTGAGTGGTTCAAAGAAAAGGGAAAGGAGAGAACAACAAGAAGGTTTGTGGTCGTTTCTGTCCCCAAACGAGTAATTGGGCCGTGATTTGTGTCTGAACCTGCCACAAAAAATACACAAGTGAGTCGTGGCTCGAGCAGAAGCCGAATATCGTTTGTCATTTTGCGGCTTGTCAGTATATTTGGGGTGAAAAACACTGAACTTCCTCTTGACTGAGCAATGCCACATCCAATCAGGACTGTAAATAATGCATGTTTAGAGCTTGACTCATGGTTTTGAAGTTTAATGCAAGAGACAAAGTCTTGTTCTGTGAGCTGGTGAATACCTGCAATGATGCAGAGGATTTCATCAGAGAAGCAGATGGTTGAAACATCTGAATGACACTTATCTTTTTTTTATTGATGGAATTGTGGTTCCTTCGACCTTTTGTAAAGTCGCAACCACAAACACCACTGTTTTTACTGGGAGTTTTATGTGTTTGAATTACAAAAGCAGTGGACAAATCTGAAGGAAAAACACTACATGGTTGTTAAAATTATTCACCAAAATAATCTGAGAAGTGTCAAATTATGTTTTTTACTAACTCACATTTTGCTGCAATTAGAACTGCGCCTCTTTTTGGGCACATCTTTTTGGGATGACATTTTTATCCCAATTATCTTTGCAAAAATAGCTAAACCTCAGTCAGATTAAATGAAGAGCAATTGTGAACAGTAGTTTTCAGTTTTGCTGCAGACTTTTAACTGGACTGGTATTATAAAAGTGAAATAAGGATTTATTTCAATAATTAATTTAAAACTATGTCTGTATGTTGAAAGTCCTGCTCCACGATGACACTCAGTTTTTTATTTAAATGTAAATAAAGTAGTTTTATTTTTCAAAAGTGAGTCACTTCACATTGCTTGATTATCTCTTTGAGTCACGCAGAGTTTGATTTTGATGCTTGCACACAAACGACCCACAAGGTGTAACATGATTTTAAAAAGTAAGTTTAAATACAATCTTCTGTCTTATTGTTCTTAAAGTGCCATATTATTAAAGGCACTTTTAATAACTTAAGGCAGTGTTTCCCAACCCTGGTCCTCAAGCCACACTGCCCTGCATGTTTTAGGTATTTCCTTGCTTCATTCCAGCTGATTTCAATTGATGACTGATCAACAGGCGTTTCTTGAACTGCAATCAGTTGAATCAGGCACATTAAAGCAGGAAAACCTCTAAAACATGTAGGACAGTGTGCCTTGAGGACCAGGGTTGGGAAACACTGACTTAAGGAGTAAGAGAAGTGTTGTTGGACTAAGGAGCAAAAGTTGGTCAGAACTCATCAATGGCAAGCCGTTTTAACACCTATAAGGTAGAGGGGCGGATCTTTAAACTAAATATAAATAAATCAGTTCTTACTATTAAAAATTACATTTTCAGAGTAAGTTTAGTTTTATCTGTAGGTTCTTCCTCCTGAGCTGTGGATCTCTGCAGATCCTCCAGAGTTACACTGGGGTTTTTTGTGAACTTATCTGAATTTCTAGTCTGTCTAGGTTTTGGTAGCTTTGCAGCAGTTTGCCATATTTTTATTTTTATATGACATATTTGGGATAAAATTTTATAACCTAACTATTTAAAAACTCTTTAATAATTTTAAAATGTGTCTTATGTGTTCCTTCGTTTTCGTGTTCAATATTTTCTAAACCACCTCTGAGAGGTTCACAGAACAGATGGATTTATACTGAGATTACACTAAACTCAGTAAAACTGAATATAAAGAAATATCACACTTCTTAAGACGTTGATTTGCTAAAATAAACAAAAATCATGTATTGTTTTCGTTCCGTTAAACAATTATGCACTTCTTTGCCTTTGTTTACTACATATAGCCCAGTAAAATAGGTTTTTGTGGTTGTAATGTTTTGCAGGATGCTGTATTTCAGTGTAGAAATTGCACCAATCTCAGGTTGCTAGCAGAAATGTCTCCCCTTCTTCAGGGTTCACTGTAGAAACAAATCTTTTCCTCCAAACTATCTGTTGCCCTCCGGGTTTTATTTTGATGTTGGCACTGATGGGGTCGTTGACTGTCAGCGCTCACATTCCAAAAAATGGCCGATTTTGAAGGCAAACAAACAAATATGGCTCTTTTCTGCTCTCACACTTCATTGTGTCAAACATGGCCTTTGTTGCCTCACTCCTAAACACTTTGGGAAAATAAATAAAACCTGTCAGAACCCTACACAGGTTCCAATTTCATTTCTTTTAGCGGATTGGAGCTCAAGTAAGGTCCTTAAAGTGCTAACTGCATGCAGAGTCTCATGTGACCTCTGATTACCAGAGAAGGGAAAGAGGCAGAGAGAGGAGAAGAGTCTGTGAGGGATGTGCTGATTCATATAAGACTCGCCTACACTAACCAGAGCTGTCTGAGTCCGGAAGAGGGAGAAAAAGAAGAGGAGAGATAACGGGAGACAGCAATGGGAATGAGATGGGGATGATTCATGTAAAAAAAAGAAAGAAGAAACCTCCTCTAGCAGATCTGGAGTGAGGTAACGCCACAGACGAAGGAAACCGTAGAGAGAAGAATGAATGCACAGCAGAAAGGAGTGGAGGGGAGGCAAAGGAGGGTAAAGATAAAGAAAAGGGATTAGTCTGCCTTGAAAGAAAGTCTTTCCCTCATTGGGGAGCTGTAAACTCAAATGTTGACACTGCAACAAAGTTTTCTCCTCCTAATTTATGTCGGGTTCACTTTGTTGTAGGCAAGTCCACCTGAACTTGGAGGAAAAGTTTTTAAAAGAAACCAAATTAACATGCTTTAAACCAGGAAAAAAGTCATTGTAGATGGGAATATGTATAATTCCTAATACGGTTCAGTATATTAAAAGAAGAAACTTGTATAAAGTTGGAAGTTTTGAACTTCATAAAGAATAAAATACAATATACTTTATTGATCATCAAGGGGAAATTGTTATTTGTTGACAAGCTACTCCATCCAAGGTGTTAAACAAGTATAACCATAAGCAATATATTAAGCTAAACTAAATTTAATTTTTGCTTGGAATTTCGGAGGCATGTTGTCAGTAGTTCATAGAAAAAAGAACAATGTTAAATCAAAACACATAACTTGGCTCATTTAACATCTGAGCCAGAGTTGTGTGTGTTATGTGTGTGTTTTTGCAGCAGATGGATGTTTGCTGCTGTCAGGGCTATAGGCTTAGTTTTCCTGCAAACCCTCTGATAAGAACAAACTGACCAAACGTAGCCTGATCACAGTCTGTGCACGTCTGCATACAGTATGGGAGGTTTGGGTGTCTGAGGGCGTATTTGGAAGCACAGCTGGTGTTCAGTCATATGTTGTGAATTGCATAAAAAATAGAGAAACCTCATATCAGGACCTGTGAACCCAGAAAGGCTCCTGCTGCCCTGAAAGCCACACATTTGAGTGTGTGAGTGTGTTTTCTGTTTGTGTGTTGGTGTGCGTGGGCTTCTCCCTCGGTTTTTTTCCCCTCTTTGGTCCATCAAGGGGATTGCACTTCTTCATGTTGCCTTACATACCCTCACACTCTAAAAGTCTGGAATAAAAGAAGCTTTTTGTCTGCGTTTGTTTTTTAGAGTTTAATGGAATGGAATAATGGGATAAAACCGCTGCTGTGTCGAGATTCAGGTTTTTTCCTTTTACACACAGGACAGAGTTATTAAATATAGCTTCAATTGAGTATACCTGTGTAATAATATTGATTCATATTTTATCAGTGTTATTTTATGTTTCTTTCATTTGATACAGATTCATGTAAGAACTTTACAATATATTACATTCCAAACGTAGTAAAAATGTTTGCATTATTATAACTAAAACAAGGGCTGCCTGGTTGTAATATATGCTTGACTCATATTTTAAGGTCCGTGGACGTCAGAGAGCTATGATTACATACCGCGCTATGCAATGAATTAGAATATTCTTGAATGGTTCATTTATTTCAAGTCCTTTTTATGAAATGACAGCATTTAAAATCAGAATGTTACAGGAGACCAATAAAAATATTTTTTAAAGCAGAATTGTGAGTTTATATACATTTGGTTGATTTTGCATTTTGATTTCCTTGCATGTTTGAAGTCTGATTTTAGTAAAACGTTTTGATTGTTCTTCCATAAGCTTCTCACCACAGTTTGCTGGTGACTTGTGGCCCATTCCCCCTGACAGAACAGCTGTAAATAAGTCTGGTTTTTAGGCTGCTTTGTTCAAACACCTTCTCAGGTCTGCCCACGAATTTTCTATGGAACTGACATCAGGGTTTTGTGATAGCCACACCAAAAGTTTAAAGTTTTTTTTGTCCTTAAATCACTTTGCAACCAGTTTTACTGTACATACAGGCTTATTTTTATTTGAAAGACCCAATTTTGTGCAAAGTTTAGTTTGGGGGCTGTGGGAATTTGGATCATTTCATATATTAGTTCAAAATGAACTGATAAAGATAACCTGTTATGCAAAGTTAACATTTGATCCATTTACTGCTTCTAAAAACAGCTCAAGTGCTTAAAAAAGCACAAACCCAGCCCCGTTACCTAGCAACCCTAGCCAAGCCCAGCCCTGTTACCTAGCAACCCAAGTTAAGCTCCAGCATGTTTGGTCAGCTGTTTTTACCACTGGATGCACTGTACAATTGCTGTTGGAAAAGACAACTGTTTTGTTGTTGACTTACTATCAGAAACTACTTATTGCATTCTTGCTGGTTGTGCAGAAGCCTCCACTTCTGCTTTTCAGACATGTACAATTGTATAATTGTACATCTGTTTGCAGCCATTTTCACATGTGAGTGTAAATGTTGAGTTGGGGATGTGGCCAGAAGCAAATTATTTAGATTTAAAGTGAGAAGACGCCTTAAAACAGCTCGTCCTGAACCAACCAGAATAAAATCTCATTATCTAAGAATTATTTTGTGCAAAAAACGCAAAGAACATGATTTTTATCGCCCATAGAAGCATAATCGGTTCTCTTTAAGACTTCAAGACAAAATTCTTCATGGCCACTGAATACGGGTCAGAACTGTGGCACTACTGACTTCAGAGAAAAGGTTTTAGGGCGAAAATGTGGGACATCATCTCCATTTGTGGGAAGGTCAAAGGATCGAAGTGCTGGTCAAGCCTGTGCTGTTTTATGTTCCTTACCTCACCTCCATGTAATAACCAGAGAGTAAATTCAAAAAGATCGTCCTGTAACAAACACACATTGTGTTCCTCTGTTTGTGTAGCTGCGCGGCGGCCCTCGTGGCCGGGATGCCAGTGTGTGCCGTGCCAGTCCACTGTGGACGGTGAGGGGCCAGAGGAGGCGACCGAGTGCCGGAGACCGAGAGGAAGCAGTTCCCACCAAACAGGAGAGATGAACCTCTGCTGGAATGAGATCAAACGCAAGTCCCACAACATTCGGTAAGAGGAAAAAGAAGCATATTTTCTCTGCTTTGGCTACATAGTCTCTGCTTTCATCTGCGCTACTGCTTTTGACTTAAAAATCTCAAACAATTTTCAACAACTTGTTCATTCGTAAGATGCATTGGGAGGATAAACCAGCAAGTACACACATGATTTTAGCACAAATTGCTTTGCAGAAGCTCTAAGCATAACTTGCTTTTGATGAAAGATGTCTAAGTAAAGTAGATGCAACTAAAATTTGTAATTAGACACATAAAACATCTTTAGAAGCCATAGCAAAAAATTTATACATAAAGAAGACTGAATAAAATGAGAACTTATAGCTATGGTGTAACATAAAGTATGGCTTCAATGCAAACATTTCTCAGTTAGTTTGGGTGTTTTGGCTCAACTTTCCTATCATGAAAGATGCACAGAGTTAAAAGTAGGCGGTATTGTGCTCAAAGAGCATTCATGTGCATTCATGAGACATTTCTGTGAAATCTGAACCATGGCTGGACGATATGCTGAAAAACGTATCACAATATAAGCTTGTCACATCAGTCGATATCAATAATAATTGTTTATTTTTGAAGTTTAAATACCTGAAATGCTGCTAAACTGCTGCTGCGACATTTCCTGTTTTATCCACAGTTTTCACTCCACACTGCTGTTTATTTTTTAGCAGTTATGAGGCACAGTGGTGGAAACTGAAACTTGCTCCACAGGTTGTTGCTAGGTAACCAAAGAATGAATAAGTTGCTAGGTAACCAAAGAGTGAGTGAGTCGGTTGCTGCCACTAACCTTTTTTATCTGGCCGTAAGAGGGTGAGCAGCTAAAGTCTTTTTCTTCTCCTTCATCTCCCAGAATATTGAATATTAAAAGTTCTATATCTATTGATATTGATCATGTGTCTAATATGTTATATTGTTATTGATTGAAAACTGTGATGTAGGCCTTCAATTTACAAACGTGTTGTTGCTGTTCAATCAAGTTGTGCTCAAACAAAATCAGTTTCACATATGCATAGTTAAACATAAAAGAGGACTAACAGTTGAATCTAGTTTACAAATGCAACGCCTTGAAGTTATTATTACCTAAAACGAGGTGCAACACTATTTAGCAGATGTTATGTGAACTGAATTTTGAGTCAGATTGTGTAAATGTTGAACTGGCTCAACACTTTCTGAAGCTAAAGAGAGTCAGCCGAGCTACAGTACCATGCAAAAGAAGTCATACTTCTTAAATATTTTTGCTTTTCTCGCATTTTTAACAATAACTTTCTATATAGGGCTGCTTCTTGGAGTGAATGAGTAGTTAACAGGTCATCCCATCTGAGCTGTGGATCCTTGCAACTCCTCCAGAGTTTTCTGATTAATACTCTCCATGCCCATGTGTTAAGTTTTAAACTGTGTCTTACTCTTTCGCATCTTTTGTGAGATGCCTGAAACTGGGAATATTGCTGTAGAGCTGAAACCTCCTTTAGATTTTGTCACAATCTGTGACCTGTCTGCTGTGTTTCCTGGTTTTCATGAAGCTGTTTGTTCTCTATCAAACAAGGAATTACACTCAAGTGCACTCTTCACTAAGTAGTTCAATTTTAAAGGCAATGAGGAGGACTGGATCTTATTAAGAGGTGGCAACGAATACAAATGGACAACAAGCTTAGCTGACTTTTCTGCTCTGTCAAATAAAATCACTACAAAATACATGGAATTCAAATCTGTCTTACAAAATTAATTTTCTATTTTCTTTTAAAGAATTTTATTATTATGCTTCTTTCTTCACATTCAGACTCGGCAAGGCTGGGTTTTTGAATTTACAAAGAATTTCATTTTATGCCAGCAGTCAAAGCCTGAGATAGGCGATTGTTTACGAGCTTTCAGAACTACATGACATCTGTGCCAGCCATCTGAGCTATGGCATTTAAGTGTTTACAGCCCGGAGTGGGATGACACCGAGTGTGTGGGTGCCTTCATGTGCCCAGTGCATCCAACTTTGTGCCACTTTGACATCTGCACTTCCCACATGCTGAGCACTTGCACAATACATTGAAACCATTAGCATGGCCTTTTCAACCTTCTGCTAGTGCTGGTAACATCAAATAACATGTCATCCTCTGCATCTGGTCACAATTTTAAACTGTCAGATGATCCAACAACTGCCAGATAAGATATTCGCTATTATGTATAATAATACATGTAGGACACGCAACTATAAATGTGCTCTGATCAGAAAACACCAAAATGTTTTTTTCTTTTGTTAATTTGGATGAATCCTGGGAATGTTATGGGTCATTTGGATCTGTTCATAACTCCATCCATTTTGACAAAAATCTCAGTTCCATCTAAAGAAAGCAACACCATAGCATGATGCTGCCACCACCATGTTTCACTGTAGATGTGGCGTTCTTTTGATGATTTTGATCATTTATGTGCTAAACTTAAATTTTTTATGAATGCACTTTTATCTTTTTTATTAAGACTTCTTAGTTCAGATATATGGAGATTACAGCAGATTGTAGGAAATAGTCAGTACACTGCAAAAACACCAGATCTTACCAAGTATTAATCTAGTTTTTTTTGTTTTTTTTATCCCCCCGCAAGGGGTCGTTTTGTGGGCTCTAGTGTCCCTTTTTTTTCAAAGTAGGCTGACAGAAAAGGGGGAAAGAGAGGGGGGAAGACATGCGGTAAACGTCGTCGGGTCCGGGAGTCGAACCCGCGACAGCCGCGTCGAGGCTACGTTTTTCCTGAATGTGGGTCGCGCTAACCCCTCCGCCACCACGGCACGCCCCTATTAATCTAGTTTTTAATGCAAATGTCTTAGAACATTTGAAATAAGACAAAACTAGCTGACAAGTAACTTTTCACCAAGCATGTTTTAAGTAAATAATTCCTGGATGAAAAAGTACTGGTTCCACTGGCAGACTATTTCACTTTGAACATGGCAAAAATTACTTCTTATAAGTGATATAATCTTTTTCATCAATAGATAAAGAAATTATTTACTTGAACCGAGCTCCGATATCTTGTTGAAAATTCGCTTGTAAGTTGGTTTTGTTGTATTTCAAGTGTACTAAGACATTTGCACTATAAACTAGACCAAATATACTTGGTAAGATCTGGTGTTTTGCAGTGTATTGTTGGTAATAATGTAGCTCCTTAACTGTTGCCTCTGTGGCCAGTTTCAGTCTTGTCTTTTCAGTAATTTCGTGGAAATATTTAGCTTCTGTAATGTCCCTGTTGTCCCATCTTTTACTAAAATTGCTTTTCTCCTGTGCTTCAGTAGTTTAGGATGTACACACTAATGCAGCCAGATAATTGCAGCCAACATGTTTACAAGCTGCATAGTGATGTGCAACGTTTATGTATTTTTTTTATGATATGTTTTACAACAAACAGCCTTTTTAGATGCCTCCGTTGTGTTTAGGCAATTTAAAAAAGACATTTCTGAACTAATAATGTGCCGTCACACAATAATGCATACTTCACTTCTGCTTGAAGTCATATTAATTATTGATATAATATGAGTAAATGCTGCTTCTACACTCAAGAGGTTTGTCAGAGCAAAACAATTACAATGGGTTCATGTAATGCTTTAATGCTTAATTGGAAAACATCCAGGCTCACTGTTTCTTTAATTCTGCTGGCATCCTGTTTAGACAATTGCCCCCTTAACTGCTTGTTTGACCCTGATGTAGCTGAAATGTTTGTGAGGGGAAGGATAGTTATTAAATTGGGTAAGACAGTTTACCCTGTAGTCCTGCATAATGAGATCACTTTGCATGGCCTACAGTTGCTGTTTACATCCAACCTCCACTCTGGCTGCATCAGGCTGAGCGAGAAAGATCGGGGAATACAGAAGGACGCTAACATAAGGGGTAAGGGTAGAAGGAGAGGAGAAACTGACAGGTGGTATTAAATCATCACACAGGAGAGATGTAGGGAATGGAGAAGGGCAGGATGAAATGGGAATGAATGAGGAGAAGCTGTCTAACCTTGAGGCTGAGAGCTGTCTGGTGGAAGCGTCTGCCTGCATTTGATGTCGGCTACTTGCGATGTACAGACAACTGGTTTTACAATGGCCTGTCTCGCTCTGACTGACAGTTCACTGAAGCTTTGTTACAATAAAATTCAAAGCTTCTGTCCATCCTTTCAAACGACGTCCCTAAGGCTATGTCTTCATATGGTTTGAATGGTAGAAATTCAAATTTGTGCTGCTGGATTTCGCTATAGCGACAATGTCGTGCCAACAGCTGTGTGAAACTTTAAAGCTGCAGTATGTAACTTTTATTAAAAAAATATTTTTGAATATTTGTTGAAACTGCCGCTACATTGTGACAGTATTGTATGAGTCTGTGAAAAAAGCAAGCTTTTCTGCCTTCTTCCAGTGCTAACTAAAAACAACCAATCAGAGCCAAGAGGCGGGTCTAAACGCTGCCAATCATTCCCATTTCCATGCTGCTTCTCCCATCCCCTTGTTCTTTGCTACAATACAACCAATAATGGTGGATAAGTAGTTTTTCTGTAATGGTAAATTGTTTCACTGCCGTTAGCACATTTAGGAGCACGTACACCTGGATGATTGACATCTCTAAGACCTCCTCCTGACTCTGATCGGTTGTTTTTAATCGTGAACGGTGCATTACTTCAGACAGGAATAGTATCTGAAGAAAGAGATCAATCATTTCGCAGATTATCTGTCTTATATTATACTGTCATGACATGGTGACAGTTTTAACAAATATGTAAAAAACATATTTTTTAAAAGTTACAAACTGCAGCTATAATAGGCACACATGCTACAGGCTAAATGCTAACCTGGCTTTGTAAGAGCTTTAACAGTGAAGTTATTAACATGCTGTAATTTTTTAAAATAAGGGAAACAATGGTTAAATTTTTTTTTCTTGGACATTATTGTGTAAAGTAAAGTAATACACAGCAATATTTGATGAATTCAGCTGTTCTTTAAGAAATATTTAGTCGGTTTTGCTGTGTATTTTAACATTTAGCTCAATAGTTTTACTCTTAGCACACGGAAACTTCATTGATATAGTTTTAAAAGCACAGCTATCTCCACATTGACTCGTCTAAATATTTCTGTCTTGGTATTACTGGATCTCTGTGATGCATTTAATTTCTCCCAACATGCAGACTGATTTGGGATTGCGTGTTACTGTGACCAGTCCAGACCTACTTTGGCCATTAGAAACCAAACATAAATCACATGCGGGGTTCCTCAGGGCTCCATTCCCAGGACACTTTTATTTAATAACTAAAAAGCTCGCTCTAATATTATTCATCATTGTCTTCACAATGTCAGCTAAACTCTTGTTCATACTATATCTGAAGGAACAGGCAGGTGTTGTATTTAGCAGAATTATTCAGAAAAACTTTGAAACAACAACAAAAAATCACTTTTTAAATGTATAGAAATACAATACAAGTACAAAGTAGAGGGAAAAAATCTTAAAATTATTTCTACTAAAAATAGAACAGGAAGAATGTTAAGATAGCATTAATCTAATTACTTACCGAACTGACTTGAAGGAAAGTTGGTCTTGACTTTCTTGGAAATTTCCAAGAAATCAGGAGATTTTTATTATTGTCACAGTCCAAAAACATGGACCGAATAATATACAATTAAATAACTAAATGTCCCATAAAATAATGAAATCCACATTCTAAATAATGAATTTAAATAAACTTTTATTTAAAATTGTATTTAATTATTTCACAGTGTTTATTTATTTTGTTGCTCCTTCAAAGTGAAATAATTTAATCTGTCAAACTCAGCCATTTACTGCTAAATAATTAATTTAGTGGTAAATTTAATCAATTAATTGTTTTTCATTGTTTTATGATTCTTTTAAATAATTAATTGGAAATTTACATTTATGTCTTTTGTGATATTTTTTAGGGATGCACGATATATCGGCCCTAACGTCAGTATCAACCGATATTAGTCATTTTTTATGTATCAGTATCACCTGATAAATAAAACTGGGCCAATATTAACAACCGATATTTATTTCCATCTTCTTGTTGTCTGTTTCTGGTTGTTTTTTTTTTAACCAAATATGTCAAATATGTATATTATATGTAGAGAAATACATAAAATATCAGTAAATATCAGTTATCAGCCATAATTATTGGTGCATCCCTGGTATTTTTATTAATTTTTTTACTCCTAACCCTCCATATTAAACATGTGTGTCGAAATTTTAGACACATCAGTCTTTGTCCTTGTCTAAATTGCACTCCAGCTGCTGTTTGAAGAAAGCCAATTGTTTTCCTCCACACTGCACCAGTAAAGCAAGGATCAACTTGTTGCTGAATTGTCACATCTAAGACACAGTGTGGTGTTTTTTCATGTGCTGCTGGGTTTTAGTTATCTACCTTCAGACAGATTTCCCATGTAGTACAGTTGATTCTGTGTCGGGCATGAAGAAAACGGTATCAGGCATTGTTAGAGCTTACGCTGTGCCACTCGGTGACATGGCCATTGTTTTGCTCTGCAGGGAATGCACACGGCGCTCGGTGTGGGTAGCTCAGTCGCATGCTATGAATTGTTTAGCTCCGTGGCTCGGATGGCTGCAGAGAGCCAACCGCCCACACTTGGCATCCGTCTGAGGGCAAACTGTGACCTCTGACTTTGTTTTTATCTCCGTCTGCTCTTGTCATTACCTCAATGTTCCTGTTTCTACAGCTGCACACCCTCCTCGTTTAAAGTTGCTTTAGTTGCCATCCCAGCCTTGTTTTCTTGTACCTTTTCTGCTGTTGTGGTAATTTCACCCATCCTTTTGTCCTCCCTACAACACCATATAGAAAGTAGGTGAAATGCCCTGTGGTGATATTTTGCCCCGTTTTTTTTTTTCCCTCAGGAAAACTGCTGCACAATGCCTGCAGGACTCACTGAGCCCCAGTTACATGTTAATCCTAATTATATTATTCAAGGTCAACAGTTTAAACCTACTTCTTCTACAATAGATAGGCAGTTCACTGCTTTCTCTGCTGTCTGAGATTAACTTTAAGACTTTATTTTTGTGTTTCTAACAAAGCATGAAAAGCCACATTATTCTTTTTCATCTACTGACCGTCAGATGTTTGCTTAAACTCCCCATGGCCCCTAAATGTATTAACTTCAGGACGTTAATTATTCATTTTAACAGTTCTTTATCATTCAGCATAAAAGTTTAATTTATGTAAAAACAAGTAATGACTGAACAAGTCAGAATTTATTGTTCCCTCACTTCGACCCACACATCTTAAATACAATAAATATGTGTACAGTATGTAACAGTAAATACTTTACTGTAGCAATAAATACTTTACTATTATTAGGGGTTGAGGAGGGAGGCAATCCACAAGCTTAATGTCGTTTTTATCATATTTTATCAACATGTGGATAGAACGGCCACCAAACCTTAGCATGATGCTACCACCACCGTGCTTCACAGCTTTAGTGTTTTAATAGTTAAATACCAAAGTTTGGTGACTCTGAGCTTGACGTCTGTCGTTGTTCAATCGGATCAATTTATCCAACTGAAGGAATTTAGCAATTTGGGCTTCAACTGATCATCTATAATCAATTCATTAAAGATCAATGCAGTGGCCTGCAATAAAGTAACATCCATCCATCCGTCCGTCCATCCATACATCCATCCGTCTGTCCGTCCGTCCGTTACAAAGATTGATTATTATTGGTGTCACTTGTCTGGGTTAGGATATTAAAATCTTTATTTACCTTTTGTACCATAATTTATTTTCTCTTATATCTGGAGCCGGTTCTGTTTGTTTCTCTTTTATCCGGCTTGGACTTGCTGCGACTCAAAGAAAAGACGAAGGAACCCTGGAATAAAAACATGCAGAGAAGAAATCCACGTCTTTCAGGGCTGCAGGCCTGACAGAACAAGTCTTGTTATACATTAATGATACAACAAACCACTGGGGAATTAGGAATCCCATGAATAATTTGATGAATTACCTCTTCGCATGTAGGTGTGTGTGCGTTTGCCTTACTTGAAATTAAACAAAAGTGAGGAGAGCAGTGAGCTGTGTCTGCTTACCAGCCATCATCTGCTTCACGGTCGGAGCCTGGACAGATTAGAAACAATGTTGGGTTTTCTGGATGGCTACACTGTTTGACTCACTGGAAATAATAATCAGGATTTTAACACACACTGTACCATCGCATGCTGAAGAGTTTATATGACTCAAATTAAACCCTCAAACCAGAGAAAACGTTGTTCTGTTCAGTGACGTGCAGCGAGGTTCATGACTGGTGAGGCAAAACTCCTCTAGAGTCAGATGTACAAATTCAAAATCTTATATTTTAGTTTTACCTGGTTAAAGCTTTCAATTATGCTTTAATCGATAATCCAGCAATATGAAAATAAGAGAATATTTAACGAGGTCACATATGATTTCTTAAAATTTAAATGTTTATTTAGGTGACCTCCCTCTTTTGAGATGATCTTACTTTAAAGATTGTCCAAAAATTGTCCTTGTTTCTCATTTTTCTTTCATTTTTAAAAATCTGGCAGCCAAAGAGGAGAGTTGCCTTAAACTGTTACATTGCAGTTAATTTTTTTTCTGTTTTTCTGACTGTTTTCAGTCAGAAAATGTGTAGAAGAAGAGTAACTTCTTCCTGTTGCGTTTATGGGTCTCAGCACTGCCCCCTATCGTAGAGGCAGAGTATTTTCTGCCTCACCCATCTCATTTTTACTTCACATTTACGTCCGATCAGAAAGACTAAATGTCACTCACATTCATTAAAGATGTCAGACAGACAGTGGAACGTCAGCATATGTAAAACACATGTAAATAAATAAGTATATTGGGGATATTGAGAGAAAAGCAACTAACTGCTTCATTAGTTTTTTGCGATAGAGCGCCACCAGAGGTGAGGCTCAGCATTGCACTGCCATCCATGTATTTCAACAGGCAAAACAGCTGAAATTCAACAGTTTTTGACCACAAAAATGTTTTATTCCCAATAAAAAAACGTTTTTTTAAAGAAATGTCTGTCAAGTGGAAAAAATTGTTTTCTCATCATTGTTTGCATTGATTTTACTTCTTATTCAAGATTACAAGTGAAATGTTTTCCTGATCACAAGTCACTGGTTCTGTTATAGTTTCAAAATGGAAAAGGAGAAATGGATATGTTATGTTTTTTACACATAAAGTTAATCACTAAGTACATAATTATCAAAATTAAGTCATTTCATATGCGATATATCCTTAGTAATAATGAGACTTGATTTCTCTTTTCTTTATAGCAATAAGTCAAATTTATTTTAAGTCATATTTGTTTTTTACTAAAAGAAACTTGATTTGAAAAACATGTTTCTTTAGCTTGATTCTGTTATTTTGTAATTAAGTTATTTATATGAATCATTTAGGTCTTTGAAATACCAAATTTTCCATTTAACTTTATATTTTTGTCTGTCTAATTATGTAATTTTTAAATATTAACTGATTGAGAATTTGATCAGTTACTCAGTTGCCTGTTTACCAAATACTTTTTTACTTTTACTTGAGTAATTTTTTGAACGGATACTTTTTACTCTTACTTGAGTAAAAATATGTTGAAGTAATGTTACTTCAACATATTTCAACTCTTGGCTACTCTACCACCTGTGGTGTTAAGTGAAGCTTTATCATGTTGTCGTAGCGTAATTTTACTTACATAATCTATCAACTTTTGACTTATCTTTAAAAAATGATCCGTGTACGACTGAACTATGTTCTGCTTCTTTCACTTCTTCATTCTTCTTCCTCTGACAAGCATACCAAGTCATCTATAATGAATGAATATTGGGAAAAACTGAGATTTATTCTGCAGAAACCCTGGAAGGCTGCGTTCACCCATGGGACGCAGCAGAAACAGGGACTCCCTCAGTCTGTGTTTCTGTGTCAGGATCTGATAGATGAACCACGAGGAGGAATACTGCACTGCTACAAAAGCCCCCCACTCTCTGATGCTCATAAACGGGTTGGAGCACGGTCGCCTCTATCCACAAACAAACAGCCACAAACCCAATAAAAAGGGACCACTGCCTCTGAAATACACAAACTACATCTCTGTTTTTCCTTCAGCATGCAAAACATGAACCACTCGGCTTTACTTCTGTTTCCTTGGATTTCTTTGTCATCTTTTAGTTCTTCTATCATCCTTTTGTGCCTACAGCCACCACTCCATCTCTGCTTCTGTGTCGTGTAACATAAAAGAAAAAAAAAAAATGCAAGCTTCCTTCCTGGTATGCATCTGTGCAGAACTGCTATTTTCTCTGTGTGTGGAGCCAGGGTGTAACTTTGTGTTGCAAGTTGGTGGGACGAGGAGGAGCCGAATGCACCCACAGTTACTGGAAGGCCTTTTCTTTTTTAGTGCTAAGAATAAAGCCAAAACTTACATGTGAATGCCATGCAGTCTTATTCAATAAATTAGGACATGCGTCCTGATCAGGCTTCTCAGATTAATATCACCTTTCAAAAATAACCTTTTAGCAGGTATTACAAAATATAAATATGTTAAAACGGAAGTAATCTAATTAATCTATATAATGTCTTTCAGTTGGTGATGGATCTGCTGACAAAGGAACTTTTCAGTCATATTCTAATTTGTGGAATCAGCCTGTATTTGCTGAATGCTTACCTACAGTTGAAAACAGTTTCACAATTCAGAAATATTTTTTGTGAAGAATTATCACATAGTTGTCTTTTCTTGTCTGATTTTACCAAGTGCTAAAAACATAAACAACACGAGATTCTGTAACAATCAAAATGTTATTAAAACATTTCAAAAGTAGAATAAGAAACTTCTGTGTAAACCAAATGAATCAAACTTTGTATTTTTCATGTGATTCTGACTCCAAACTGTCCCTCAGCTGGTTGGCAAAACCTTTGCTGAATTACACACAGCAGATGAGATATGGTCTATCTTTAATATAGCAAATATTAAAGACCCAAATCCTTTTGTGTGTCTGGTTGGGGCAGCTGGTGAGTTGAGTGACCATCGATGTTACTGAATTCTATAAAATGTGGCTTAAAGTCGAGATGCTGATGTTTGGATATGTAAAATATATTCTCTCTGCATATAAATCTATAAATAGTTTGGTTTCTGTCCGTTCTGTAAAAACACAAGAGAACAAAACAAATTTCTTTATTATATTGACCAATAATTTCATTTTACTCGCTGTCGGATGGTTTAAAATTGAACAAACTTTGACTCCTATATACTTAATGAAATATTTCATCCTATTTGATGATTGCTCTGAATATCGCCACGTTCTACGAGCAAATGATGCAATTTGTCCTGGGAAAAATGTAGAAAAACGGGTGGTCATATTATTGTTTTTTCTCAGTGTGTCAGCTTAACGTTACACGCAAACTCATTGCCATGGCAACCAATGAACAACAGCCCCGGGAGCGCAGAGCAAAGATTGCGTTCAAGTGCGTCAGGAATTAACACTAAAAACCCACAAAAACATTTCCCACACAAAGAAGTACGTAAAAACACCAAACAGAGCATTCTGTCCGTTGCAAATTTATGTTTTTGAATTTTCATTTTGCGATCATTAGGAAGTGATCGCCTGAACGCTGGCGGTGGTTGATTAGCTAACTTAAACACCTGCTCTTCTGATTGTCCGTCAGAAAATCTATGTGGGTCGCCTTGTTTTTGTGTTAATTGAACAGTAATAGCTCAGTAATAGTTCATTTTCACGTGATGAACGTTAAGCTGCCATTGCCAACCTACGCTCCACTTTCCTTATATAAATATATATATTATGCGACCCACATAGTAAAATTACCAAGCCTTAACCGGTCCGCAGGTGACAAAAAGGTTGGGGACCACTGCACTAGATCGCTGAGAGGACTTGCCATTTTTACGTTTTACAAAGGAGTTTTCAAAAGCATTAACTGGTTGTTAATGCTTTGAATACAGCGTGCAGCTGCTGCCGAGTTACTGTCCGCACATAGATGCAGACACACAACGAAAAAAAGGGGAAGGAAATTTTGGTGGGGACATGTCCCCACCAGTCCTCCAGGAAGTTACGCCTGTGGTGTGGACTGATATCGAACAGGACTTTCATTCATGTCTTATATAACAGCGCGGCGTGTGGAATGGCTTTCTGCAGAAACACTTCGGATCAGATTGCTTAATGTACATCATGCAGAGACCCGTGAAAGCGACTGACGTTCAGGTACAACCAATCATCGGACTCTGATTCACACCGTTCATTATGAATGTTGGTTAATCATAGCAATGAGTCGCTGACATGAGTCACTTTTTAGCCCTGGGATTTTTCAGAAGCACACTTAGAGCTGTTCACGTTAAGGCTTAATTTGTGTTTTAAAGCCTACATTGTCATATTTTAAGTATTTCTAATTATTCTGAAATCTTTGCTTACCCAAGTTTGTCACGGGTTAAATATTACGAGTCATTCTTCTAATAAATTAAACGCATAAACAAGTTTATTTACAGCCAAGCCAGCATCCAACACTGCCCTTTGTCTTCATAAAAATGGTTACAGTAATTAATTTCCCTTTAGCTGCACTTATTTAGATTTGAAAAGCATTTCCTCTGTCTAGCTGGTTCTTGTCCCATAAGATGTTGCTTTAGCAACGGCATCATTAAGGATGAATCCCGTTTTAATTGACAGGCTTTTTAGCCCTGGGATTTTTCAGAAGCACACTTAGAAATGAAGGAACTACAGCTGCAATTTCACTTAAACTCACAAATGCAAACATTTATTAGGTTAACGTAAAGTTTCACCCAAATATCAGAATAGAATCAAATTATTTTATTGTTATTGTACAAGAAAGTACAACTAATTTTTAAGATAGCAGCTCTTGAAGGCAGTGAAAAATAAATAAGTATATAAAGTATAGTAAAAACAAATAGAAACAACCGGAATGTTATGTTCAAGAAATTAGAAATATTGCTCTTAAAATTTATTGATATGGTTCAGGGTTTATCTCTTGGGAAGAAGCAATTTTTTAGTATGTATGTTCTTGTCTTAATTAAATTTAATCATGATCTAAAAATCATACAGTTAATTCAATAAGTATTTGAAATTTCCAAATTTCTCTATTTGCTAACTGGAATGAATTGAAAACTTGCAATACATGAGAAGACAACCAACTGTGGCGGTGGCAGCATTATGCTGTGTAGCTATTTTGGTGACTTTTGACCCTCAAAAAGTGGACGACATCATGAGGGCAAAACAATATAAAGAAATAGTGAAGAAAGGATCTTGGAAGTTAAAGTTTTAATGGTGCGTTCTCTCCAAACGCGTTTCGTGTGTCAAAACCGACGCTTCTCGTTCGACGCGTGTGCACTTTGAATTCAGACGCTTGACGTTTTGCTCTGGAAGCAACAAAATCGCTCTAGGCAGCGTTGAGAGGAGACTCCTTAGCATACGTGTTCTTCAAGCTCTTCCACCGTTTCCTGCATATTTCGTCTAAATAAATACAGTATGTTTATTTAACATTTACTTAATGTTTATTTAATGGTCATGTAACGTTTTTGCTGGACGGATTAGGATAGCTCAAATGCGGGGAAATATTTTCAAATAGTGAAAGTTATAACTTATTAGACATTCCAACTTCCTCGCTGATCCTCTTCCAAGCAAAGTCCTTTCTGTTCCTGCTTCTGTAGTTAGAACTTGATTGGTCGTATATTGCAGTACGAGAACAAACAGCGACAATTAGTTTATCCTCCATAGTTTTTGTTTCACGTCAGAAAATGCAAAACTACGAGCTGGTTGACGCTCCGCATCTCGTGCCCTCGGCGCATGAACTCCACATAGAGTTTGAATGTAAACCATCTGCGCCTGACACTCAAAACGCGTTTGTTGTGAACGCAGCATCAAAATGACAATGACCCTAAAAATACAGTTAAAATAGTTAAAAACTGCTTTAAGATCAACAAAATCAGTGGCTATTTTAATTTTAATATGAAATTAAAATCCTGCTTTCATGTATTGTTTCTATATTATATTCCCAGAGTCATCCAAAGAAATTTTGGGTACTAATATTATTTTCCATCTTTTGACAGCCTTTCATTGCTCTAAATCTCCACAATTATTTAATATTTTTTGCTCTAAAATGTGGATTATTTGAAATGGATATAAACGTTGCAATGTTCTGCATTTCTAATCCAATTGCATGTTTTTCTGTTATTATGCAAACATATGTTAGAGTAACAATCAGAAAACTCTGATCTCAGACATTTGCAGAGCGTAAACAGCCTCTGTGACCTACAAACTCTCCCCAGTTACACCAGTTCTGTGTGTAGGAATGGGGAAAAACTCCGGCACCTAATATTGAGATGCATGTTGGATGTTACCCTAAAGTTGGACATCAAACGTGAACCCTGCTGTGCAGAAAGTAAAACGAGAAACTGAAGGAGGCCAGCAATTCAGGAAAGGTTGGCAAACATGCACATAATGTTTACACTTTTATGATACAGCATGACTTATTTATGATGAAGGTGAACGTTTTTACTTAACCTCCTGCTGCCAGCAGAGGCAACAGCTGCGCCGCATGCAGAACCTTGATTTAGTTCACAAATTATCGCTTTGACTAGATGATTGTTTGCCTGTTTTCTTGTTAGGCTGGATATTTGGGATGTGCACAGGTCACGCGCTGCAACAAGTCTGCATAAATCCGGACAAACAGCACCGCTGAATTTCATTTGAACATTTATTAATAGAGACAAACAAAGCTTGTTGGATGAAGAATAATTTTAGTCCCTTTACAGCTGGTTGCTAATGACTGCACTAGAGAATGCTTGAGGATTTGATTTAACTGCTGGAATAATTTTGCTAAATTAATTCTTGTGCCACCTGGAAAGATGTGCTTGGATTGAAATGTGGAAGTAGACACATTCAGAATCACAGAGTCTGTAATTTAGCCATCACAGCACTCTCTGTTACGAGTAAAACATATGTTTTAACTCCTGATTCAGAGATAAAACACAGACTGCTTGAGGTCCAGTGGAGGGTTTCCACACTGTCATCATCCTAAGCCCCACAGAAAGTCAGTGGAGTATTGTGAAAATCAAGATAAAAACACCAGATTTCAGACAAAATAACCCAGAACAAATATTTAGCACAGATGCCGACAAACATCTAAGTAGGCAAAACTTTTCTGTATTAAAATTCCTTTTCTTTAAATTTGCCCCATCAAACATTCAAATTCTTTGAAAAGGAATTGGGTTTCCATTAGTTGTAAGCCAGAATCATCAATATTAAAGTAAGTAAAGTGTTGAAAAGCATCACTTTGTGTTTAATGGACTGACTGAGTAAAAGTTCAGATCTTTGGCTCTGAGCACCAAAAGGGGGTTTTCTATTTAGGTTTTTATTAGAGATAAGTGACCAGTTGTGAAGAACCTGTTTGACAAATTGTTGAGAAAAAAGTCAGCTGACTGTGTAAACCGAGTGATGACGCAAAACTACGTCAATGCTCATACCGTGGGAATTATTCAAGCAAGAGAAACTAAGTTGAAAGCAAACTAATAAAATTCATGATTACTTAAGATTTTTTTTTTAAAAAAGCAATTTTAATTTTGTATTTGCTTCTTGACTCTTATTGCACTGCAAAAGCACAAAATCTTATCAAGTATTTTTTTTATCCACAGTTGTTTTCACTGGAATTATTTTCATACACTTGAAATAAGACAAAACAAATTTACAAGTAACTTTCAGCACAATACATGAGTGTGTTTGAAATAAATAATTCCTTAAAATTGATTAAAGAAGAATACTAATTCCACTGGCAGATAATTTCACGTATAAAGATGTTTTTCAAGTGTTATAAGTGAAATAATCTGCTACTGGAACTTGTAGTTTTTCTTCAATATTAAGGAATTATTGACTTAAATTAAAACAGGCTCCTACATCTTGCTGGAAAGTTAACTTGTGAGTTAGTTTTGTCTTTTTTCAAGTGTGCCAAGATATTTTGCCTAAAAGCCAAAAATATTTGGTAAGACTTTGTGTTTTTGCAGTGCACACAATGCAATGCAAAGCATTGTCCTCTCCTCTACCAATGAATTTATATTTTAGTAACACCCCTTCCTGTCTTATTCTAAATTCCCACTCGAAATGATCAGCCATGAAACCTTGACCTAAACAAAGCAAACTGACTAAGAACACAAAACCATAAATTAATCTATTTTAATTCAACAATTTCTCAGTGTGGCTTCCCTTGAGATACGAAAAGAAAAAAAGATGTGAATACTAACTAAACGTCGTGGTGCTGTGTCAACGCAGCCCGTCAGGATTTAATTTTCTTTTCCTGCTTTTGCAACATCTCTGCAGCTGACAAAAGAAGAAACGGAGAAAAACAGAGCTGTGCTGAAAGCCTCTCTGTGCCCCGAGGCAGCGAGCTCCTTAAACTGCAGAAACGCTGCACAGATTCCATACATTAATTAATCATTGATGCAGAAACGCTCTCTGTCTGATTGGCGTTGAAATGTTGTTTGAACTTAGTATTTGTTTGCAATTTATCTTTGAAGAAAATGAGGTAATCAAGATTAGCAGATATATATGCATCTATATATATCACGTCTCAGAACAAAGTTTAAAGGAACACAAAACTCAGGTGTTGTTTTCATATTTTTATCTTCAACTCTATGATTAAAATTGTTCACCTCAGCTCCCGCAAGTGATCCGTTTTCATGGATGTTGTTTTATACTTCTGCAGCTGCAGCGGAAATCTGCAGATTTTCTCTCTAATTAATCTTTTTTTATGAAGGAAGCATAGAAAATTTTAATATCTGGAGATTTTATGTGGCTGTATTCATGCAAAGGGAGCATCATGAACTATTTGGATACCAAAGCTGCTTTAGAGGAACTGAAAGCTTCCAATCAGGGTTCATAAGTATAATATTATCTGGTTAGCATACAGCAGTGAACTCTGCAGTCAGGTTTTTTTTCTCTGTGACTGGGTCGTAATTCTTCAAAAAAGATGGATGAGGTCAAAATAAAACATCAGAGTTTTATTTTGGCCTGTCACAATAAGCGATAAATCAATGTATTACATGATAAATTGAAACAAGGTGAATAATTTCCGTTTGCATGATTTGTCATTTTTCTCTTTTCTCTCTTTCTACCAAAATCTGGATGATAAAAGTCTGCAGTTTGGTGCCTTGGTCTCAACTAGCCCTTTATTTGAAGGGCTAGTTGAGTTTATAGAGACTTCATAATTAATTTTATTTGTTGCTTCTGATGTTTTGTTTACTTATTTTGGATATTTAAAATGTCTTCCAGTTCCGGTGTCAAATGTTCATTAGAATTTATAGTTTATTGATCTTTGATGGTCTGTTCTTGCATTATTATGATATTACGTGAAAATGATCTCAAAGCAACAATATTATCGTTTATTGTTTAACTTCTGGGACAATTTATCATCAACCAAAATTTGTTTTCATGATAGATCTATATGTCCACACAGCAGACAAATGTGCTGTGCTTTTTTTTGTCAAAATGTGACATATATCTGGCTTTTTCACTGCAGTTTTAATGGCCCAATTTGGATCTTTTCACCTCCCAGAAAAACAATAAAACAATATCTGTCCCACTCCTCTAAGTAAAATTAAATCAGATACTTATCCAATAGTTTTCAATAATCAGTAATCATCTCCCCCATGCTCCTTATTTTCCAGTGACAAACTTCCAGGTTGTATTTTCATCTCCCTCGTGTTTCTCTCTCTGTATTTTTCTCCATTTTTTTGTCAGTCTTTTTGACATTTTTTCATGAAACATCCTGTAATTTCGTCTGTTGGCTCTCTGCGTTTGGGTCTGTAGCAAATCATGAAAGTCAAAGCGAGACATGGCCGCCTGAAATGCAAGCTTGACTGTCCACATTTCTGCCAAAAAAAAAATTACTTGGATATAAAAAAAAAAATGTTAGAAGTGGGACGATATCTTGACTTTTTGCTCTCTCTTCTACTTGTTTGCAAACCAAGATATAAAGCACAGTCCTGCCCTCAGCCTCAACTCTGAATACACTTTAAGTTTCAAACAGATAAATCCATACAAGTGATCTATTTCTGTTGTGTATGCAGCTGCCTACACGGTAGTAGGAATGTAGCAGACAGATATAAGTTTCTGCCCTTTTTCATGAATTTACTTTATTTTTGCCAGAAAAATTCACCGGTTGAGCTTATAATTTGCAGAAAATGTTAAAACCACCAGGCTCATTTGAATGCAACCATTAACACCACTGATCCCATACAAACTACATTTTCTAGAAAATTGTAAAATTTCTTGATAATTTTTTAGATTAATCACAAAATTTCAGAATTTTTGGAGGAAATTTACTCCTTTTTCTGCCTGTCCATAAAAATCAACTTCAGGTTTTGGATCTATAAATATTGAGCTGCTTTATTTGCTTAATTTTTTTGGTCCACAACTACTTTTGAGTCTACAGTACAATTTTGGCCCACTTGGCAAAAAGTTTGGACATCCCTGATTTGACATCAGAAGAGACTGATAGATTTATTCAAATTAGTCTGACAAATGAAAGGAGGCACCAGATTTCCTGCAGCGCTCGCGGTTCTCTTTACATTTTCATTAGCAGCATAAATCATAAACATGACTTGGGCTTTGACTTTCATTTGCTGTTTACGTCTCACAGAAATCATGTTGCAGCTTTTTCTTTGAAAAACATAAAGTCAGGAAGAAGATGTGAAAATGGATTGAAGAGAAAAACTCACATTTTTCATGTGGAGTTGTCCAAACTCACAACCTGACATAATAACTCGGTGACAACTTCAATCATGTAGACAAATCCCACCTGTGCAAAGACAACGTAAGTTATTAAAGAAAACATGGTTGGAAGCGAAATCCCATCATGTCCATGTACACTGACCATGTGGAAAAAAACAGACTCATAAAACTGTAAAATGGAATCAAACCAGTGCAGAACTGTAACTCCCATCTGTAGATATATCTGAACTTTAAGAAGTTTTTCCTTTATGTTTCTTTTGAAGGTTTATCTAGTTTTTCTGTTGCAGCTAGAGGTCTTGCACAGTGAGATTCGCTGGTGTAACAAGATCCTGTTCCGATCTCTGATGTCTGCAGATGACAGCATGTTGAGTCTATTATGTGTTACAAACACAGGAAGAGCTGCATGCACTCCATCCCCATTAGCCCATTTGTATTGATTAATGCTGGCATTGTCATCGAGCTTTTTGCTCACACTGAGCACACACACACACACACAGACCTAAACACACGCTGAGACAGACAGGCTTTCAGCAAAAACAGAAACACAATCTGGGATGAGATCATTTCCCCCTCTGTTTTTTCTCAGATAATTACAACCTTTTTTTTTATTGGTGTTATTCTAAGATGAAACTTTAGAGAGCGTCGAGCTTTTTAAAAACAGACTTCTGTTTTTATATGCATAATCCAGTGCATATAGTTTTTTAAAAACAAGTTCCAACCCTGAGACAAAATGACCTATGAAACATTAAATTTATACAGGGAGAAAGCTTTACAAATTCACTGTTAATGAGTCAGATTCTCCGGTAATATTCAAAGATAAAATTTAACGGATTGACGTAATCCATCTCTGCTGGGTCAGAACTCGCTGCAGTCGCTGTCTTCACAATAGGAAATGAAAAGCTATGTTTCACTTCTGTGACGATCCCCTCCTATCCAGTAGGTGTCTCTAGTCCACTATTTGTTTTCTTTGTTCTTTTCAGGAAGCAGGTAGATGGTTTGTTAATTGAACGCACCGGGTGGCTGATAAATACTGGCATCCTGTCAGTCACTGGGTCTGCTTGGTTGGCCTCCGGATCAGACCGGGACAAGCAGCATTGGTCCACGCCTCTCTCGGAATGGCTGAGCAGTTCTCCCAGCGCATATTTTTGATTGAATAAATTATTGTGTCTATGGATCCGCTCGTCTGTCTCCCATTTTTGTCATTGCCTATGAGTGGGGCGTGACAAATGGGGGCTCGTCCGGGATAGTAAGTCGCGGTGTTTCTGTTAACAACGACTTCCTTTATGGAGTTTTTTGTGGGGGGATTTTAGTGTGGTGTGAACGTGAGTAGAGCAGTTGTCTCGGGAGCACATCCGGAGTTGCAGGGGGGTCGCCATTTATTGGTTGCTTTTCCGGACTCTCGGGCGCTAGTGCATAAAAACCCATCACGGTAACACCCGAAGACTAGGGGGGAGATTAGTTAGATTCTGGTTAGGCAGTTAGAGGGACGGGGTCACTGTGACACTGTGGTTGTTTTGGGATTGTGGGAGCTCAGAGTGCTACTGGTAGGGTTGGAATTCAGGTGTTGTGTGAATAATTGTTTTCTGGTTAAAACAAAATCTGTGCAATGTGCCCATTTAAAAAAAAATCTGATGAATAATTGCTTGTTAAATGTTTGCTAGTCTGTTACATTTTATCTTCGAATAGGGATGACATGCAAATTACCTGCATGTTATCCCCAATGATTGTGCTAATGATTGTCTTCATGCAGTCTGCATCCAATAAGCACTCCTGTAAAATAGACTGAAGCATTTTTTTAATTCATAGTTGGTCAGAGTTTCTAAACATATTTAATCTTGAATTAGTGACCTGTGACTTCCTGTTTCCTAGGGTTAGGAAATGGGGCTTAATGGTTACCTGAAAATAGTTATTTGTCAAAACATGCTCATATCTGCAGCTGGAGATTTGATTAAAATGTTTAAAAACAGGTTGAACTGTAACAAACAGTGCTGGACTGCAAGACAAAACACTCACACAACAAGGTGAGAAGAATAGTAAGGTGAGTAATAAGTCTTTAAAGCTCACTGTTGGGAAGTTTTTCACTAAAGTTTTCTTTTACAAGCACTCATTTTAAGGTTTTTGTACACATCTTTTCCAATAAATTCTACAAAAGAAAGCAAAACCCATTTTTTATATTTGCGTAATATCAGAGAACTAGTCAGTTGGAGCACATTTAACTTCAACATTAATCTCCCTGCAAAGACAATGATGATGCTCAGCTTCCCTTTTCAATTTATTTTTTTTGACAGATAAAGTCTGACATCTTCAGTCTACAGCTGCAGAACCTGGCCCACATGCAGTAGCTGTTAAACCACTTCGGAGGTGTTTCCTGCAGAGAGAGAATCCCATCTTAGCGGATGTTTAGTGCAGCAAACCTGCAGCCGAGCAGAGCTGGGGGTTTTCCTGACAGCAGCTGTCATGTTAAGACAATTCCATTACAGAGCAAGTGTTTCTTTATTTGTCTCACCTGCTGTGTGTGTGTGCGTGTGGGGGGGTGTGTGGGTGTGTGTGTGTGTGTGTGTAGTGGAAGCAGCAGCGATTCGTGCGTTCACCTGCATGTTTTCAGTGTGAATTCCCACATTAGTATTTGAAGCATTCTGAAGCATCTGTGCATAACTGCCAAGGTCATCAGTTTGATGGATGACGTTGCTTAGACTCATCAAAGACATGAAATGAGAACCTTGTTAAGTCGATGTGTGTCTGCACCTGGTTTCAGAGTGAAAGGCTGTTTTGTTGGGGCAAAAGGGAAACATTTCTGCACTGATTCAATTACCACTGAAAACTGAGTTGGAAGGGGCAACAAGAGGCGAGAGGACGTCATGGTCTGCTTCACACAGATTGGCTTTAGACTTCTGAAATTTACTCCAACCACCTTGATTCCTTGTCTTTTCCCCTCTAAGTCCTAAAGCATTCATCGCTTCCTCAAATACACAAAGTAAGTTCAAGTTCAGGTTTATTTCTATAGGACATTTCAGCAACAGCACAGTTCAGAGAGCTCTGCATCACAAAACCATCATCATACAATTGTGAAACAAATAAGCATCACATTTTGTCAAGTTCCATCATCAAAATCATCAATATTCATTAAATATATTGATCAATGTTCCATTTACTAATAATCAAAGGCAACTCTAAACAGGTGGGCTTACAGAAATTTAGAGTTTTGCAGTTTTCTGGAAGTTTGTTCCAGATTTGTGGTGCATAGAAGCTGCACCACAAATCTGCACCAGATTTGTGGTGCAAATCTGCTTGCACCACAAGCAGATTTGCTTGTGGTGCAAGCAAATCTGCTTCTCCATGTTTGCTGCTTCTCCATGTTTGGTTCCGGGCATGCAGAGCAGAACCAGAAGACCTGAGATGTCTGAATGGTTGATACAACAGCAGTAGATGCAATGTGCTCTATCTTCCTGGTTTTAGTCAGAACGCCAGCAGCAGTGTTCTGGATCCGATTGATTTTTTTAGTCAGACCTGTAAAGACGCTGTTGCAGTAAACAATGCGACTAAAATAAACACATGGTTGAGTTTCGCTAGATCTCACTGAGAAATTAGTCCTCTTATCCTGGAAATGTTCTTCAGGTGATGGAAGGCCGACTTTGTAACTGTCCTCATGTGGCTCTGAAGGTTCAGGTCAGAGTCCATCACTACACCCAGATATCGATCCTGATCGCTGGTTTTTAGTTGTAGTAACTGAAGCTGTGCGTTGACTCTGGATGGTTCCTCTTTAGGTCCAAAGATAATAACTTCAGTTTTGTTTCTGTTGAGCTGGAGAAATTTATGCCACAAACACACATTTATCTGTTCTAACCATTTGTTCAGTGCTTGGATGGGTTCAGAGTCATTTGGTGACATCATGATGTAGAGTGGTATCATCTGCGCAGCTATGGTATTCAATCTTATTTCCTGTTATAAACTAGAGCTAGAGGGAGCATAAATATTGAATAAGAGGGGTCCTAGGATTGAAACTTGGGGTACCCCACATGTGACTTCTGTCTGAGAAGACAAGAAAAGGTCCCCGTTCTTTATGTAAGATTTGAACCAGTTGAGTACCAAAGTCCTACGCAGCTCTCCAGTCGCTTCAATAATAAAGTAATCCATGACTCTTCAGTGAATCAGAACTCATCGGTGCCAAAATCAGCTGGAAGCAAATTGTCCTTCAGTAATTCTTCTCCACTATTTGATATTGTTTTAGATCAAGTGCTAACGGTGAATGTTTTAGACTCTTCATTGTTTAGGATTATCCAAGTGTCATGCATAATTTCACTCCTGATTAGTCTGGCCAGTGGGGGCATTGTTTGATGAGATCCTACCTGATTAGATTAGGCCTGAATCCTTTAAGTGTTTCTCTATTTACACTTAAGACGCCGTCTGAATTTTAATTCAGCCCACCCCCCTAAATAAGGGCTTTATGTAGGAGTTCCTCTCTTCACTCAGCCTTATTATCTCTGATGTGACTGTCCCAGCAAATTGTGATGTACAGGCGTAATGATATCTGAGTGCAGACCCATGGTGTGTGTAATTGAAACGCTGCGAAACCTTGACAATGCCCTCATCCCTCTGGTGCCAGATGTGCCATTTATGCAAGAGCAGCCCTTCCCTCGAACATTTCTTACCCTGCTGGGTGCTGGTATGCACTTAGGACAATCAGCTGCTGGATTTCCGTCTGCAGTTTCCACCGGCAAACCTTCAGCAAGTCTGCAACCCTTTAATTTCCTCTAAAAAATGCCACGACATTCAGAATATTATAATGTACATACATACAGCACTGGAGAAAAAAAGGAGCCCCATTAAAACCTCCTGGTTATTCCACCAAAACTTGATTTCTGAACTCTTCCTCAGTTAAAACATTAGTATTGTTGTTTCCTAAATGAACTTGTTTTCTTTGCATTATTTGAGGTCTGAAAGCGCTGCACCTTTCATTATTCTGACCATTTCTCATTTTCTGCTAATAAATACTAAATTTTTACTTGGAATTTCATAGACATGTCAGTAGTTCATACAATAAAAGAACAATGTTCATTTTACTCAAACATTTACCTATAAAAAGTAAAATCAGAGAAACTGATAAATTAAAGTCTTTTAAATTCTTCCAGAGCTGTATATCATGGTATTTTATCTTCTTAGATTTTTAGTTTAGAAATTTTTTTCAACTGTGATGTCCTGCTTTAGCAGTGATTTCTCCAAGAGACATGGAGCGGTCTCCCAGCGGTCCCTCCACTGGCGCCCCGCTGCAGGGGCGGTTGGTTCCCGACTCGGACCACTTCGACAGCAGCAGCGGTGGCTGCAGATGTCATACTTTTGATCTGCAGATCAAGGAGTTTCCCAGATCATTCGGACTCTGGAACATGATACGGCATCTCATCTCTGTGTGCATCTCATCAGGGTCAAAATACTGGCTTCAACATCTCATTGAGTGTCCACTTTTTTATTTACATTTGAATAAAAGATCACATTTATCTGCTCCGTTGATTGAATGAGTTATACTCTGACTCTTAGACTGAGGCTGATTGCTGTGGAAAATTCCTACCAGGGGTCAAAGCATTAAACAATAAAACCTCGTCCCCATGTGGAGGCGATGTGAGATCCCACACAAAAAGAAGTTGAGAGAAATTAGATGCTGACTAGTTCATGATGATAGGAAACACTGTACATGCCTGCAGGGACTCTTTCCTGACTCCAACTCTGTGATCCACTACAAGCAGACAGAAAGAGAGTCCAGACTCTAATTATTTAACTCTTCTTGAAAAGAATAACTTGTTTTTTTCAATTTTGAAGACTTATAATAAGAAAAAATCTTAAGAGCAAAAATACATTTGGAGAAATGTCCAAGATGCTCAAATTATAACTTGTGAAAGAACAAACTTCTGCCATAAAAACAACTCAATGCTTTACTTGGAGTTTTAGAAAGTGCTAAAATTTGTATTTTTACATTTTGTCTCACAGTTGTTGACATTGTCAATAAGCCAAAGCACAACAGGGACCAGTGGGATGCTCCAGTGTTGCCAAATTGTACAAACCTCCTACTTGTTATGCTTATGATGATTCTGAGTTACTTATTAAGCTTTTGAGACTTAACTCAAGGCTTTATGTGAGTTTCTCTCAGTACCTCAAGTCATTTCCTGGTTCAGACCACATCAACAATACTCAGCTTGTACTTTTCATGCTAAACCAGAGTGATATTGCTTTATTTTGAAATATTCTGTGTTGGTTTCAAGCAGCACAGTTAGAGTAAAACGTGAAAGAAAGAAGCAGTTTGTTGTCAGTGTTCCTTGAAGTCTAACAAATATGTTAGGAATAATTTTTCTTTCTCACTAACAGGTTTTTGAACTTTGTTCTGTTTGCATCTATATTTACCGATTCTCTTCGCCTCAGCATATGGAGTGCTGAAGTCACTGGCTCTTTGCTGCTATGGTTTCTGCACACGAGACAAATAAAGAGAGAAAATGTCACACTGTGTAACCGTCTCAATTATATAAAAATGAATAATAATGCTTAGAGCATGAAAGAAGGTTAATAGAAACTCTGAAAACATGACTTGAACACCTGCTGATGAAGCTTTAGAGTACTTTATTTTGGCATCCTTTTCAAAGTTGTTTTTTTAAAATTACATTTATTTAAATAATCCTAGATTCAGAATTAGCTGCATAAATGAGTTGGGTTGCAGACAGGTAGGCAGAGGAAGCAAACTGAGAATTAAAATCAGCAGATAAACTTTCCTCATTGCTGTTTGAGGCCTCGTCACAATGTTCATTTCTACCATCATTTGCACCATGATGGCAGTTTTTATTTCAGTCGCAGAGTGTTCCTGCTTGCTCACATTTAGTGAAATGTGGCTGAAGATTGATGAAGTCAGAGTTTGGAAATGCAGAAATCACAGTATGTTTTTTACTTTTACTTTTGCTGGAAAACAAAAGTAAAAAAACCCCAAAACATCCTGTATTTACATCCAGTATTTCCAGTGCTGCTTCTTTCTCTGCTCACATTGATAGCAATCCTGAAAAAAACATTTCAGGAGAAATAATGGCATTTCTTTGAGAATTCCTTGTTCCCTGAGAAACTCCGTTTTTATTCTGAAAAACCTCCCACTACTTGGTTTAGCTGTTAAATCCAGTAAATTTATTGAACCTAAATCATTATTTCTTATCAATATTCTGCAATCAGCAGTGTACTGGAACATTTAAAGACAGATACAAAATGATGTGACTTTGACTTTTACTCTGAAGTGAAATAAAGCTCCTTAATCGGGCAGATTTTAACTGCACAGCATTCTGGGGAATGTAGGCAGATGAAAGACTTTGATTAAAAAAAAAGATTGCTAGCAACCAAAGAGTGAGTGAGTTAGTTGCTCAGTTGACAAGTGAAAAGTGGAGCAGACAATGCGTCTAAAAAGCACAAGTTTTGTCTGAACATCCATCTTGCATTTGAATCAGAAATGGCTCCAAGAGATTTTCCCCTATCATGTAAATCTACATTTCCCCTTCTTAGAGCTTTGCTCATTTGTTGAACTTTTCCATTTATTGATTTGTTGAGAAAACGTCTATACAATGAGATTAACCAAAAGCAGAAATATGGTTTCTCTTCTGGCAAAGAAGCTGGACTCAATCCCAAATGACAAGCTAATAGCCTTGTCTTTGTACGACAGTCAGTGCCCTTCCGCACTAAATAATAAAAAAGATTGAAGTGAATGCATTACATTTGCATAGTTGAGTATGTGTCAGTATTAGCATAATATTGTGTAACATAATTAAGATAGCCAGGCATTCAGTTCAGAAAAACAGATTTTTTGGTAACATGTTAAAGAAATATTAAAATAAAAACTTACAAATTAATGAGAATCATGCCCGTATGACCTGAGCTGTAAAATGAATCAGAGATAATCAGAGATGGACAAGAGGCTGAGTGCAGAGATCTGGTTCACGGCTTTGTGTCATGGTGTGGAAACAATCAACTCATCTTGAAAGTAAACAACACAAAGGAGATGAGTGTTGATTTCAGGGGGAACAGGGTGAAAGATCAAACCCTATTTCCATCATGGGAGAAGAAGAGGAGGTGGTTCAGGAATATAAATACCTCTGTGTTCATCTGGACAACAAACTGGACCGGAGATGCAACAGTGAAGCGTCTATAAGAAGAGACAGAGGAGACTGGAAGAGGCTAAGATCCTTCAAGGTTTGCACCGAAATGCTGCAGATCTTCTATAAGTCTGTTGTTGAGAGTTTAGTCTCTTCGTCTGTCATCTGTTGGGGCAGCAGCATGAGAGCCAGGGACCTAAAAAGGCCCAACAGCCTGATAAAGAAGACTGGTTCTGTTCTGGTTCTGTTCTGGGGATGCCTGTGAAACCTCTGGAGATGATGATACAAAGAATAATTCTTTGTAAAATTTTATAAATTATAAACAACCCTGACCATCCTTTTCATGAGACTCTTTCACTGAAAACAATGTCTTCAGTCAGAGACTTCTTCAGATTCACTGTAACACAGACTGCTACAGGGGATCTTTCCTGCCACCACCATCTACAATAACTGAAGAATCTGAATTAATATGATCTACAATGTCATTTAATTTCCCTTTGGGATCAATAGAGTATTTTTGAATTTGAATTTTAAAATCTCAACAGGACAGTTCTTCAACAAGATGAGGGACACTGTCTAAAACTCATAATGAATCTTTATTTTGAAACAAATGATGGTAACTAGTTTGACTATATGTGAAGTTCGCTCTATGCTGCCGTTCTGGGTGGTGAGAGGAAATGGCTTCATGTCATCTCCTGGCTGGTGCTTTGGAAAACGTTTGCGAAATCCATTCCCTGTGCGTACGTGTGTTGGCAGGGCACGGCTCGAAGCTTTCTCCGACAACAGCGGGAAGCTGCAGCTCTCTCTGCAGGAGATCATAGAATGGCTGACAGCCAAGGACGAAGAGCTATCGGAGCAGCTGCCCATAGGAGGCGACGTTGGGGCCGTCCAGCACCAGAGAGAGTTCCACCAGGTAAAGTGCACAGTAATACCTTTTTAATTCATTCACAGGCTAGAGTATTTGTTACTCTGTCAAAGCTAAAAGTGGGAAAAATGTGTGACAGAGGTGACAAGAAGTGACCTTTTTTAGATTCTTGCATTTGGATGCATATAGGAGGAATATGGAAAAAGATTGATGACAAATTGATGTGCTATTTTCTTTCTGAGAAAAAGGTCAGACTGCTTTTTGGTAACTTCTGTAAACTTTTCTTTCATGTGACAGTTAACTCAGTCTGTTTCAAAATTCAACAAAATATCTGGGCTTTCATTTTTTTTTAGCAGGTTTGTTATCGACAACCACAAAGTGTGCTTTGAGTTTAGAGATACAGAAACACGTCTCTGGCAGATGGTGCAGATATCAAAGATATCGATTAGTTCCTTTAATGTCCAGTTTCAGTCACTACTAGATAGATGGCTGAAACGTTTTTCCTGCCTTCAGTTGACAGTGATATGATCAACTTGGCTCTGTTAGAGAGATATTAGGTAAATGTTACTGTGTTAAGATCCGAAGAACTAAAAATCTCTTTAGAAATTAGCATTTTTCAATGATTGTTAATTATAAAATGACCTGCACTTAATTGCTTTTCATTATTAATACACAACAACCCCCATACACACAACACATAAAAACAAACTTTTTATTTACTAAATGTTATTTAGACACTCCGTGTTGTTTCATTGTTATGAGAAAGACAAATGAGAATTAAATACATAATTTTTACAGGATTTAACACAAATCCTGTAAAAATTTACTAAAGACTCTTAATCTTTTTAAATTAAGAGTCAAAAAGCAGATAAATCATGTAATGTTGAACTGTTTTCATTTGTCTTTTAACATAAATGAATGATTATGTGTTTAAGGGCATGAACTTGTATCTATGAAGTTTTTCAATTGTCCAATAAGAGCAACGATTGTGATCCTTATCCGTTTGTTCACAAATAATAGTTCACTTGCAAAAAAGTTCAATATGAAAGCATCCTGCACCAAATGGAAATAAATTATTTGGTTTTCAAAAATGAGTTATACAAAGTATTAACAGCAGAGATGCTTATAGTGATTTTGTTAAAAACAATTACTACTCAACATTTAATTTGTCCACACTGAGTACATGCTATCAAAAGAAAAAAGCTGTTTTATTTGCTGCTGCAATAAAACATGAATTTACTTAATGTTCTTTTCATAGTTTTACTAAGGATGCAGATAAATTTCTGTTTTTATCCCAAACTGTGACCTGGAGGAACTGAGTCACAGTCATATTTTCGTTAAGCATCCCACTGATTCAAAAGTAAACAAGATTTTTATTAACGCTAAACAGAACAAGGATTATGTGCTTGTTTCTTTGGCTGCAGTGTGTCTGCTAAGCTTTAGTGGTGTTGAATGGATGAGATCAGCAGCAGTTTCAATGTTTTATTATTGTCTGTCTGCCTTTAGGGAAAGTCTTTAAGTGTTGTTGACAAAAATGACAGCTCCGCCTGTCAGATAATTGCTCTGTGGCTCAATGAGCTGGTCTTTAAATCTCTTTGAGCCTGACAAACTCAAAGACAAACACCTTATGGATCAGTTTGTTTGTCTGGCCAATAGATAAATTCACCACAGATACAAAGATCATAGTTTGAGATGGATTACTGCTTGTTAGAATATTCTGCAGAATCTCAGGCTTCAGTTATGGGTCCGTGTGAGTTTCTGCCTCTTTCTGTGCTCAGTTGCGTGTACGCTCTTTTGTGGTTTATTGTTTTTGTTCAGCTGCATGTTTTATAGCTGAATACTTTAGACATTTAAAAGGCTGTTTAGAATAGATTTCACACCACCTGGCTGTGAGCAGCTGCTGCATGTGGGAACTCCGATTAAAGTCGCAAATAAACATTTACTCTACTTTCCAGCCAGAACATCATAAAATAAAGAGCTTGACTGTTTCTGCTGTTAGAGAAGTTAAAATAAATTTCCAAATATACAGGAAAAATCACTGTTGGTGAGTTTTTCTTTTCTTTTAAAGGGCTTGATGCCTGTATTTATTTGTAGTATGACAGGAAAAAGGGCAGAGACAAGAGGAAAGACATGCAGTAAATAGTCCAGGGTTGAGAACTGAATCCAGGACAGCTGCGTCAAGGACAACAACCTCCATATGCAGTGTGTGCTCTGCCATGGAGCCACATGCTGCCCCCTGTAAAGGTCAAATGACGACAAGAAAGTTTGATTTCTTAGAAGCACAATAAAAAGCTGTGGGTGACTTCAAACATTTTGTATGTGTAAGGGTTTTATTTGAGCAATATTATAGGTGTGAAGTTTGTAAATTCAAATTCAAAAATACTTTATTAATCCCAAAGGGAAATTAATTAATAAATACATTTTAATGTAAATTTATTAATAATAAATAAACTAGTAAATAACTGTGTTTTTAATCTTTAAATGCATTTCTGTTTTAGTCAAAAAGTTAATTCTCCTGACATTTATTGGTCTTGACCCATTGTCTGTGACGTCACGCTCTCCAGAACTCCGCCCACGCCGCCATGATGGACGTCAAAACAACCAATGCGCTCCTTTAAAGCCTGTCAACAACCAGTAGTCTAATATCGCTTTTATTTAGTGGATTTCGCAGTAAAAATGGATATAGGGTGCTGCACTGTCGGCTGCACAAACAGACAAGGATGCAAAACAAACTTGTCATTTTTATTTATAACTTTTAATGAGGAAAGATGGCGGCGGCGATGGATAGCAGCCGTCAATCATAATGACTGGCAGTTCACGGTGTAACCACGGATTTGCAGCGAACGCGTTTTACAGGGTAAGAATATTTACGTTCATATACTTTATAAATAAGTATTATTAGAAAGATATAAATAAAATATTGCTCTTTGGAGAAGATACGTATCTCTATTAGCAACCATGGAAACACTGCCCCACCGTCATGTAGCCTAGCATGTATTGAAAAAACTGGTTAGCATCTCGTCTTTTGTACGTTTTTAATGTTGCTCCGGTTTAAGGGAAACGCTGTTTATGACATAGTGACATAAATCATGTGGTGTGAATTCAGGCAAAGTCGGTAAATTGATCAACACTTCAGGAGGGAGTAGGTTTCTAAGCTGGCTATTTCCAACGTTTGTGCTGTTATAGATTAACTGGTGGCTAAATTAACTGGTGGCGGCAGCTGGGAAGGACAGATGTTTGTGTGGGCGTGGCTTTTTAGGACCCCTTTACCGAACCAGGAAGTAAACACTGAGAAAAGCTTAAAAAACTTAAAAATTTAGCAAAAATACTATCCTATTCCGTAAGACAACCATTAAGATCTCAGGAATACTAATTAGAAAGACTTTTATTGGTCTAACATGGTATGTTGCCTTTTTTTTTTTTTACATTAATCTGTAAAATCACCAAAACATGTAAATTACGCAGAACTTGTCCTGATTTATGTGTTGCTTCAGAGGTTGAAACTCATCATAGGAAGATCGAAATAGCTCTCAAGATGCCATAAACAGATCTCAGCAAGCCGACATAAATGTTGAAGAGCCATGGGATTAAAATTAAAATATTTAAAAAGATCGACTGGCTATGTTGTTTTTCACATCTCCCTCATATTGTATGATATTTCAAATAGATATCCACAGAAACTATAGCGAAATCTTTTTAAACACTGTTTTTGTAACATGCTATAGCTTATTTCCTAGTTCACTTACAGAAGACATGGCTACCGCAACTCTATGTGGCAGTATCATTTCTTCTTTATTGTTGATATTTTTCTCGTATTTTAACTAAACATCTTTATTCTTTTTCATCAAGTGACCCTGATACTCAACCATAAGAGAGAATGCTGAAAAAAACAATTGTCTTATATACTTTTACATCAGAAACAGGTTAAAATCTTTACTCAAACTGAGATTCTGAAAGTGTCACCAGTTAATCCAGGTTTGCTTCTTAAAGCGCGAGGTGTCCGTTAGATCAGAATCGATGACAGGTAGGATCATTAGACTTCTGTCGGTCGATATAGCTTAGTGGATAAAACAGCGTTCTCGGATCTCAGCGACCGCCGGTACAAGTTCAGTTAGAGATGTCGTCTGATTCACTTTTTGGACCGGTTTATTTTATTGTCTAAAAAAATAATATTCACTTGCTGCCAACGTTTTGGAGGTAGTACCATTTAACAAGTTTGCCAGGCAAACTTTTAACTGATAAGTGATATAGCTGCTGCCAAGCAACAACATAAGTTATGTTATGCTAATAGTTGGTGGTTACCATAGCAACCAATGACAGTTAGCTTCTCCCCTTTTCTATTTCTGCCTATAACATTGGATCAGATTTGTGTTGTCTCTACTAGTATTATATTTTAACACATACTTTAGACAAATTTTATTATATAATGGTTTCATTTGTAATTTTGCCATTTTTTGTGCATGTTTTTTTAACTGTTGTCATGTTGTCCAACTAAACTGAGCTAACAACAAATTACCATTATTAAGAATCTTTTTCTACGCCAGTAGTTGTAGTTTTCTTCTCTTGGTCCACCTGAGGCTTGTCTGTAGAAACGTTCCCACATTTATTTCTATATTGAACTTTTTGTTTACATTTTGACTACCTTCTTTATTGCGTTTTGTTGATTTCGTTGGTGGAAATCTGTTTAAATAACAATCTACAGATGGTTTGTTGGATGAAAGGCCAACCATGACTTCTCAGGAGAATCGTTGTAAGAAACCATCTGGTACTCCAGATTCATCAAAACACCTGTAGGAAGTACGCTGGTTATTCTCATGAAATGATATTCACGCTGACCATATGTGCATTCGGATGCTGGGCTCTTTCACAAAGCAATCCATCATGATGATGGAAAACTTTTGCAAAATGTCAGTTATTCTTTCAAACAAAAAGTTTTCACATATGGTGATGAGGCCCACTGGTGGGACAGCTGCAGGAGTCCCAAGATGTCTTCCAGGGATTAAAATCTCTCCTTGGAAATCATTTTAATTGACAGGTTGTATAGAGCTGTGTGCTCTGTGGACAGGGAGGGTAATAAACCTGTTACAGAAACATGGAGCCTCCAGATGACTGAGTGCGTCTGCACACAGCAAGCAGAAACTCTGACACATGGATCAGAAAATAAATGAGCAGAAACTATGCTAATCATTTTGTTTAAACTAAAAGTCTCACCTGATTTACTTAAGTTGTTCTTTCACTTCAACTACTTCAGTAACAAACAATGCATCTTAAAGCATGAATACACAGAAGTTGCATTTCCATTAACAATAAAATTAAGCAAACTGAAATTGTAATAAATTCGCGTAAGGGACATACGGCAGTTTTTGAAAAAAAAAAAAAAAAAACATTTTTGCGCTAGGATTAGGTAATTTTTCAACCACATCTAAAGACTTTTCACATCACAAGAGTCAAGTGATCAACATCCGGATGTTACTACCGGCAAAAACAACAAAGAAGACGACAGGAAGTGATAGTAGGATAATGGTTTATTTTTGTTTTTATTGGAAAATTTGCAATCTAGCTCCACCGGAGCTTTCAGCATCACACAGTTCATAAAAAGTTGTGTCATTCCAACATGTTGAATCCACAGCTCTTCTGCAAAATTTCCCCAAAACACCACATACAGTCTTTAATGACTTATCGCATGAGCAAGCTTATTCACATGTGATTTTGATTCTATTTCTTATGTAATGAAAACACTCCAATTTCCAAATTGTGTGGTTTTTTTTTTTTTTTTTTACTTTAGCAGAATATTGACAAAAGTTTGTGCACATTTGTAATGGGAATGCAGCTCCATTCAGGTTAAAACAAATTCTTCTTTTCTCTGAGCACCTCCCCCATTTCTGTAGATTTGTGCGCCGTCATGTCTGAAGTTAATCCGTACTGACAAGAAAAGACGTGTAGCTCCTGTTTCACCTCCTTTAAACTTCAGCCAGAGCTGCTCTGTTGTTGAATCAGCATTTCAATTAGAAGGACCGCAGGAGCAGCTAACCACAGGAATCTACACTCCACATTTATGCTGCAACACCATACACTCCAGTTCATGTGTTCAAAGCAGACATGCAATATTAAAGCAAAATAAAAGGGGAAATTAATTAGTATTGAGATCTTGTGAACATTGAGTTCATTATATTCAGAATATTTGGTTTCTAATCCAAAAAATGTCATGACATGGCAGCAGTGTGAGCAGGTTGACACTCACTATGATCTATTCAACACTGAGACAAAATTAAAATGTAATTTTTAAATAAGAAGCACAGCTTGTTCTTCACTAACATATTACATACCTCACTGTGACCCTTCAGCTGCACAAATAAATAACAAAGCAAATACAAGCCAAATCCCAGCAGCTTTGCATATTATGCATCTGTGATCTAAAATTTAATAGATTCCATAAAATGTTAAGCAACCAGGTGGAATTTAAATTGTCTGGATTCTGTTATACTTATGGATTAAAAAAATAAATTAAAATTTAAATCTGAAAGGAGATGCAGACTAACATTTTGGTACGATCTAAAAAAATACCAAAGTCGCAGCCACTAGCTTCAAAATATTAAAATCGGAGTTTATGTGACAGATTAATAAAAGTGAAATAAGAAGAATATGTCTTTTTTTATTTTTTTACCCCTAAAAATCTCGAAAGTGTGGCATGAACCTTTATCTAGTCTACAATCATAAATATTTTTGTTTTCATCTCTACCAGCTCTTCACATGTAGAGACTGGACCATATGCCTTTTTCTTTCATAAAAATATCTTAGTCAGACTTAATGGAGAATGTCTGTGCAACAGATTTCCAGTTTGATTTAGGTTTGGACTTTGACTGGGCCACTCTAACACATTAATGTGCTCCTAGCTAAACTGTTTCATTATAGCGTTGGTTGTATATCTAGAGTTGTTTTCTTGCTGGAAGTTGAACCTCTAACTTGTATTTTGCTCTGTCCATCTTCTTATGAAAGCATCCCCACAGCAGTATGCTGCCACTACCGTGTTTTACTATAGGTATTGTTTTGAGGGTGAATAAAAATTTTAGTTTTCTGCTAAGCATGGAGCTTTGTTGTCATCAGGAACATATGCTTTCTCATGTTTGTGTCCTCTTCATGGTGATAGACTTTAAATAAACACTCCTAGTATTTTTTTAACATTGCCTATTTTGTTGGACTTTCACACCACACTGAAAAGTGTAAAAAAAAGAAAAGGATGTAATATTTTAGTTCCACTTCATAATTTTGCAGTATTTCCAATCAGTCCCAATAAAATATATTAAAGTTTGAGGTTGTAGCATAAATAAATGTGAAGAATTGAAGGGTTTTTAATGGGTTTATAAGACGCTGCATTAAAAAATAAGCAAAAATTAGATCGAATGACTGCTGATTCCTACAGAAAGAGTAAAAAATAACAATATTAGCATGATGGTAAACATATCCTCTCCCTGTATTGTTGGACTGATCATTTAGATAAGCTGTAGTAAACCAGCCAGAGATTTCTCTATTAGGTAAAGCCAAAGTAGAGAATTATGACCTTTATTTTGATTGCAGCATGTAAAAACAAAATCAGTCACCCTTTTTCTGTTCCAGAATTAATATGGTGGATGTTTGTTACCTCTCCAAAAAACTAATTAACCCAAGAACTCTGTCATCCAAACAAGTCGGCGTATCTCCTGTGGTTCGTTTGGTTTGAGCTGCTTCTCGCTCTGGGGAACGTTGCTGTCCTGTTTGGTGTTTGATGCCTCTTGGCCTCATCTCTGCTGAGTGTCAGCCTCATCATGTCACTGTGACGACTGTCACAGACATCTTCACTGCCAGCTTGGCTGCAAAGGCAGCAGTGTCAAAAATTTAGTAGTTTTTCAAACCTTTGATGCACTTGCCTTGAGTGTGTTTTAATTTTTTTGTCCTCCGCTTGTTGGCACCGCCTTTATGTTCTGTCACTTTGTGTTTTCCTTTGTGTTATTCATCTTATGGTTGCCGTGTCCTGCATTTTCTGAGACGAGTTGTTGGGAAGAAGATTGTTTTGGCAGCTTTCCCCCTCACTTTCTGTCCTGTCCTTGTACCTAGACATGGCATGTTGTGTGTTCTTAAAAATAAGAATACAGGAAGTGGACAACCAGTTGGTTTGGGTTAAAGCCAGGTCTCCAAAATGTATTGTTCTTTCGATAAAAGTTTTTGCACTTGCATGAGGTACTTTTTAGTATATTTCACAAAATTGCAATGTAAACATGTTTTTCACATCACACAAGTCATGTGATCAACAATCGGATCTTATTAGAGAAGAAAACAACAGGAAGTGGTTATTGGACGACGGCTACGCATGTTTTTTAATGACTTATCACGTGAACAAACTTATTCATGTGTGATTTTAATTCTTATTTAACCCTTTCATGCATAGTGTGGTCACTGCAGTGGGCAGCTATCTAAAAGCCACTTTTTTGTGTTTCTTGTGGATTTTTATGTTATAAATGCACAGAGACCACTAAAGTAGACACTAGTGCATCGTATAATACACTGCCAACTACTGGCCATCCACTGCAAGTGCAGGAACAGTTTTGTTAAATCCAATATGGCTGACAGACGAAAAAGCAACTCAGGAATATCCAGTCCCTCCTTCTACTCTTGCTGGTAAAAAAAAAAATATTGTGACATCAAGTAACCCCTGAAGACTATGGATGTATTTTCCAAATAACAACTTTGTGTTCGGAGAAAATTACAACTGATCACCTAGGAAAAAAATCCTAGAAACAATCACCTTTTTTATGCCTCAAGAAAATCAAAAGCACTTTGGAGAAAAAATCCTGACATAAAGGATCATAAGTCTTGCAGGAAAGGGCCAGTAGAAACACCACAATTGTGAAATTGTTTTTTTTTCTTTCACATTAGCAGAATATCTGCAAACTTTTGCACATATTTGTAATGGAAATGCAACTTTTTTTTAGGTTGCCCCATTTCTTATTTGTTATGTTCAAGATATGCAGATTTTTGAACAAAAGCAGTGGTGCTATTAGACATGTTTAATATACATTATTTGTGAGATCTACACGTGATATGCATTGATTACTAACTGATTATGTTCAAAGTTAATACGTTTTATTCAAATCTGCAGACTGTTATTGAAGAACTGCAGGAAGAAATATAGAAATTTGAGTCTAAAGTGTGAGATTTTGTGAATAAACCCACAAGTTCACTACATGGAGTTCTGCTGAACGCCACCATTCTTCCCCTCCCTTCCCCTCCTCTCTCTCTATCTTCTTCTCTTTCTCTTTTCTCTGTCCCATTTTCAGTTCAGCTCTCGTGTATAATCTGTGATGCCTCTTCTCCCAGAGTGTGTGGTCGCACTAAAACTTTTCCAACAAAGCAACGAGGGAAATTGCCTCCCAGTTTTCTACGGAGAATTAAACCTTTTTAAGAAATGTGAATTATTGATCGTAAGTGGATTTATTCTCCAGTCACTGTGTGAGTCTGCGCTGTGCTGCACTTCGTTTCTGTGCCGGCACATGTGCATCAGTATTAGTTTGTGGGGATGTTTACGCTGCGTGTTTTGGGGGGTTTGGAAAGAGGGCAATGTCTTCGAGTGTGGCATGGATGTGTGTGTGTGTGTGTCTGGGTGTTAGGATGAGAGAGTGTTCCTGCTGTGGAGGGGTTTCAGCTGTACAACATTCTCTGCCTCGTGTAAAATAGGAAAATGAGATGAAAATTCATCACACATTGAGAGGAAACATCAAGAGCGAGTGAAATTAATGCCATCAACATGTTTAAGCCAAGTCAATGAAGCCATTTCATCCCCCTGACTTCTCTCCATTCCATGCATAATGTATCTTAATCTGATCTGAAGGCTCCCCTCTTAATGTTCCTCCAACCAAAGACGAAGTCTGTGAGTGTGAAATTTTGCTGGAATTAAAGTTTTAACATGACAGCTGGCTCAGAGAATCCATGGCTCAGCTCCTCTTTTGGGAAGCAAAGTAGCTAAATTGACGAGGGGAAGAATGGAGAGCTGGAGAGGATGAAAAGAGGACACAGAATTGGGAAGAGAGCGAAACATGTCAGCGGAGGAAGTGGAGAAAGACAGACGGCAGGTTTACCTCATGACTGTTGCACTGGGAGTTTTATCTCACGCCCCAGCGTTGCGTCGTCACACGCTTTTTGCTTGTTTGCTCTGCGCCAGCTGGTGTTTGCCGGCGCTTCGGTGTAGCTCTACTTTCCGCGCGTTATCAGGGCCTGTCGGGCTCTTGTTAAAAGCCTTGGAAACAGTGTCACTGCTGGGGTTTCCAATTCAAACTACTGATGTAGATTTTTTCTTTTTTTCCTCGCTGAAATTGTAAATCTCTTTATACCGTAAGAGGATTGAACATGCTGGCTCCGCCTAAATAAATTACTGTGAAGAGGGGGAATATCCCCGGTGCTAAGTCTTGCACCTGCAGTGAGGGTTTCATACAGAACAAAGATTAGTGAATAAGAAAGGAGAAAGTTGACACAATGGCTTTCTTCTAGGCTCAAGGGGATGCTCTGGGTTTAAGAGAAAAGCAGAAAGTTAAGGCATGAGTGTGTTTTCTCACAAATTGAGTTGCTCGTCTGTAATTTGCATGGCAAGTACTGTTAGCGTACAAGACCTGGTACTTCTGTAAACAGAGGCTAAATGATCTGCACTCTGTGGATTTGTTCTCCTTTTCTGCACAAGCAGACAGCGCTACTGCGTTAGGTAGGTTCTCCTGTAAGGAAGAAGAACCACAATTTTTTGATGCTATTATAAACTGTGACTGTGACATGCTCTGGTCGAAATACAACAGGATTAAAGTGCCAAATCCGTTTTATAACCTGCCTCTAGTGCCGAGTTCGTCTGCAGCTGGGTTTGGGGAGAAACACTTGACGACTACTCAACTATGATAGGTTGCTGGGTTTTTTTGTACCCCAAAACCTTTTAAGTGATTCTACAGTATAAAGTGTCAAACTCATTTTCGTTTTGGGCCAAATCAAGATCATGGATACTCTTAAAGGACTTGTTCTGCCAGAATATATTGGTAAAACCTGTTCACAAACTGTTAAAATATCAAAATATCTTCTGATTCTGGTTCTAGTTCTGCTCTGCATCCCCAGAACCAGAACCAGACATGGAGAAGCAGCATTCAGTTTCTATGCACCACAAATCTGGAACAAACTTCCAGAAAACTGCAAAAACACTGAGTTCCTTTAAATCTAGACTAAAACCCACCTGTTTAGAGTTGCTTTGGAACATAATAAATTAAACATTAATTAACATATTTGTTGTGTAACAACAGCAAAATGTAATGCTTCATTTGTTGACTGTGTTTTTATGATTTTGCATTTTTTGTTTTTATGACGTAAATCACTTTGAACTGCCTGTCTTAAATATGGTGTACAAATAAACTTGATTTGACATTTTAGTTATTTACATTATTCTTTCAGAGAAGTTTTCGGTTTCTAGACTTAGTAGTCATAATAATAAATAGATTTTAAGTATTGTTCAAAATATTTTAGCTGAAACACCAAATTTAGACCAGATTTTGAAATGGTGAAAAACAATTAATGTAATTTCTTTGCTTCTAAACAAGAAACACTTGGAAATACACATTTCTTTAATTTCTGTTAATATATTTTTTAAGCTGTATTATTTCCATTTGTGATTGGTAGTACATAATTTGATCCTCAAAATATTTTATGGTAATTTTTCATCATCGCCCGGTTGTTAGTTTAAAATTTAACTCATTTTAGTCTTTATTTGTTGAGGTTATTTTATTTAAAGATAAAAGTTGCGCTCTGCCTTCACGACTCATCATTTTCCACTTCTATCCTTCAGCTTAAAGACTGTTTTTATATTTTATTCTTCCTTCCCCCTGCAGGCGTTTATGGAGGATGTCAAGTCTCGCGGGCCCTTCATCTACTCGGTTTTGGAGTCAGCCCAGGCCTTTCTGGCTCAGCACCCCTTCCAGGAGCCAGAGGAGACCCTGACCGATGGAAAAGGTCTGCTCCCTTCATGCTATATGCCAACTGCTGCGCCAGCTGAAATGTCACACTCATTTTCCCCCTTAGAGTTCATTTGATTAGGGCCCTCGCAGGTGAAATCCTCCATTAATTGTTATTAGCAGTGATCTGTCCTCTGGCGTCATACCAAGTTTAGGAAAGGGTCCGGGTCGGGACCAATTACCTCCAGTTTACCAGCTCTACAGCACCATCTGCTCAGATCAATAATGCAGTGTGTTTCACTATTTCTCCACTCCCACGTCTATTTATTTTTTCTTTTTTTTGCCTCGTTACCCATCTGCCCTGTTTTCCTTAAACTTTTCCAACTCTTTTCTTTGCTATCACACTTTTCTTACCAATCATTGTAAAGCTATGTCCTCCACACTCTTATTGCTTTCATATGTTGATGCCTTTATTGCTTTATTTACCTTTCCTCTGTCTTCTGCAGAGGTGTCTCCACGGCGACGGATTTTGAACGTGAGCCGATCTGTGTGGAAGCAGGCGAACGTGGCGAGTGACCTGTGGGAAAAACTGACCGCTCGCTGCGTGGACCGCCACAGGTCAGACGCTTCGCTCTCTCTCTGCAAATAGATCCTTCTGAGATTAAAGTAATTAAACTTTATTCTGCCTTTCTGCTATATTGCACTCAAAATGATGAACTATTAAATCCCCAAGAAATTAAAAGAATGTTCAGAAGAGCATAATTTTCCTCTTACTCGTTAATCATTTCTCCAACTCATCGCGTTTTTACCTCCACCATCTCTCAGCATCTCAGTTAAAGGAATAAAAATCTCCCAATGTTTCAGATCATTAAACTAATTTTACTGTCAGAATAAAAAATGGGAAAAAACTTTCCAAACCAACCTGGCTCTATGTAAAAGAGTAACTGCTTCTATGTTAATTGTCATTTTTCAAAGCTGAGTTTTATTTCACTTACCATATCTTGACCCAATTACTGCAGAATTAAGAAATAATTTAAATAGAACCATCCTGTCATTTCATTATTCCTGTTTTCTGTCTTCCTATAGAACTGCTCTAAAAGCCGATCGTCATCCACTTTATATCTGTAAATACTCCTGAAATTTAAATTTTTACAGTCTATAAAGATCCTACATGTTCAACCTCTTCATTGCAGATTCAACTACAGTATCTTCTGCTGTTATAAGAACTGCTTTACAGAGTGTTTAAAACTGTTTGTTCCTTACATTAGAGCAGGGATGTCCAAAATTTTTGCCAGCTGGGCCAAAATTGTTGACTCAAAAATAGTTGTAGGGCAAAAAAAAAAAAAAACCTACCTGAAATCAGGCAAATAATGTAGTTCGGTATCTATTGTAGCTCCAAAACGTGAAAGCGATTTGGCCATTGTAGGTAGAAAAAAGGAGTAAATTTCCACCTTTCTAGAAAAAATTTCAAAAGAAATTTTCAGCGTTGGAAATTCAGATATTTACAAGGTTTTGCTGTAGAAATTTCTGGTATTAATCTAAACATTTGATTTTTTTCTACAAAATTTCTGAGATTATTCTCAAAATTACATTTTTTTAAAGTTTTTTATGGCTTAAACTTGTTACTTAATTTTGCACATATGTTGTATTAAAAGAAGAAATCTAATTTTCAGTTTCTTTCTTTTGGACTCGATTGAATAAAATTATTTTCAGTAATAGGAACAGGCTTTGGGTCACTTTGTTTCAAAACGCTCACTATATTTTGCCAAGTTTAAGAAAGTATAAAAGCTGACTGAGGTTCAGCAAAGTTTGCTTTTCAGTAGAAGTCTCTGGATACACTTGGTTTTACCTTTTGTTAAAACTTGGTTGTAAAACACAGATACTTTGTGTATTTAACATTTGCTTTTGTAAGAAAATTGTGTTGGTAACAATTATTCCTGGTGACTGTACGTTGTGAGCATATGAACGACAAGCTCCTTAAGTTTTGCTCAGATTTAGCCAGTAAAACTGATTCTAATAGATTCTGTAAAAAGCAACACATCCTACCCCGACCCCAAAAAATACAAAAACAAAAACTGAGACAAATCTCTGTGATTTACTGCATGTTTGCATTAGCCCAAAACTTTTCTTAGCTCAGATTTTAACTGTAATTTCAACAAATCCTGCAGGCACATGGAGAGGACACTGGAGCGCCTTTTGCAGATCCAGGCAGCCATGGAGGAGCTGGCAGGGGCCCTGGAGCAGGCAGAGGGCGTGAGGGACGCCTGGGAGCCTGTTGGCGACCTCTTCATCGACTCACTGCAGGACCACATTGACGCCACCAAGGTTGTGCTAAACACACAACGCTCACACTTAAACTGTTACAAATCTGTTTTACCTGTAGACTATTGCCTCCAAATAATGACAAGTAAGCTTTTATACATGGCAAATTTTAAAGACGGGAAGTTTTTTTCACCAAGAGCACTGAAACTATGTTTCCTGCATGAATATTTCAGATCTGTATCATGCAGTTCTGCATCAAAATGTTTGTTTGCCTGCATAAATATGCCTGTCAGAGCAGCTACGATGTGAGAGACGATGACAAGGACGTGCCGCTTCAAATTGACGCTGCGAGGCGGCGCGGGTTACGATCCTTCTCCGAGGAGAGGTTGTTAAACAAATGACAGGTCGTTGGTTTAGTCATTATTGAGTGCCGAGTGCCGCTGCCGCCTGTAATTGTGTGGCACTGTTCATTATAACTGAGGACCCTTCACAAAAATCATGTCACTGTTTGGACTCTTGTCACAACCAGCACATGTTTGGGCCCAGTCTTCAGGGAAGGCTTGTCAGGTTTCCTCATCTCATGCTCACAGTGACACATGCACATATACATTCACCTACCGAAAGATGCTAAAATAAACCTGTGGCGTCTTTACAGGACTTGTTTTGACTCTTTAAACGCTGCTTTATGACAGATACAGAAATAGCTGTAGGTTTGTTGTTGCGTCTTTTCTTATGATGAAAACGACAAAACTGAGACTTTTTCTTACATTATTTCCTTCAGTTTTTGCCTGTTTGTCTGATAATATCCACATAGGGCGTTGAAATGTACATCTTATCTCTGTAAGATGTAAACTAATCACATTTTGCCCCAACTTAACAAAAATACATTTTAATGGGTTTCATTGAGATCGTATTGGTGACAATACAAAGTAGTGCATAGTTGTGATGTGAAAGAACAAAAAAATCTACAAGGTTATTAAAATATTTTACAAATAAAAATCTGAAAACTGTGTTGCATTCAATGCTTCTCTTGAATCAGCACTTTGTAAAACTTCTGGATGCATTTTCTGTGTAGATTCCTGCCGGTTATTTATATCTGGAGACATTTTTGCATATTCCTCTGTTAAAACACTGAAACACAGTCAGACTGGACACTTAGCATCTCTAAATATCCTTATTCAAGCCTTTCCACATATTCTCAATAAAATTTACATCAAATCATCCCTATAATTAATTTTTTATTTCATGTCCACTCTAAGTTTTCCATGAAAAAGATTTGTCTCCTTTGACTGGAATGCCCTTTCCTACATTTGCTGTAGCTTTAATTTTAAACAAACTATAATCTAGAATTTTTTAAAATTCTTTTCACTCTGTTATAAAAGCCAGATTTGACCAATAAATGTCCAATAGTGGCCTTTTGTCTGTATTTGTGATTAATGCTCTCCTTACCTGGTTTGTCACTTTATACAACCATTTGAATTGGAGGATCAGTGAGATAATCAAAGCTTGAGATATTGTTTGATGTTCTAACTCTTCTCTTATCATCTCCACAGCTTCATTCCTGACTCGTCTGCTTTGTTTCTTGATCATTACGCTGCTCATCGCTATACAATCCAACACAATTATGCATTGCTGTGTGTTGGTTCAAATTACGAATAAAAGATACTGAAGTTTGTGTTTGAGATGTAGTAAATTTGATTCAAATAGTAAAACTATTTTTTGCAAAGCTCTATCACTTACTTGGAGCCGTTTCAGCCCCAGCAACCTTTTCCAGCCTGTGAATCGTCTTCTAAAATATAAATTATGTGAAGTTAAAGTTTTCCTCTTTTCACTTTTGCTTAGTTTTCTTGGCTGACTTCTTTTAGGCTCAAGCCATGCAATCATGTTGAATATTAAATTGTACTTTGGACTTACAGTCAGACAGTCATGAAAACAATTTTTAAAACCGTGTATACTCTTTTGTCAGCCGTTATTGGGTTAGCATAGATGTAATAATAGCACTACTCTAAAATGTTCACATTGATCACAGAAGTAATGCCGCAAATTGATGACACAGCAGCAAGTGAAGATAAATTTGTAAATGAATAAAGGAATGAAGTGTTGCACTCTGTGGCTTTTCATCAATTTCTTTTAATCCAGATGATGCCTCCAGCCTCATTTTATTTCTCAATATTTGCTATCATTGTAGAATAAAGGCACTTAGATGTTATTTAGAAAGTGCTCCAGTAAGACACTCAGTGTCTGTTTCACAATGAAGCTCTTTCATTGAATGTGGGCTGAGAAACGGGTCTATAGGATGCCAAGTTGCAAGTAATATTTGGAGATAGAGGTCAGAATAAGTCATAAATTGATCAAAAATGTTTAGCAACATGATCATGGCTTATATTGCAATATAATTATATATCATAGACTCATTTATATAAAACCTAATACTAGATTATTCATATTTTTGGTTGCTATTCAACCGGTTTGCTTTCACTCTGCACAAATGTCCATTTCTAAAATCATAAAAAAAGTTTTATTCATTCTTGTTCTGTTTCACAAATGTGTGCTACTTAGTTTATCAATCACATAAAAGCCAAAAATAAAAATACGTAGTTTGTTAGTTTATCTGTGCATTGGAACAAGTGTTTAAGATTTATAGCTTGAGATAATTTTCAGTTCTTGTCCCTGGTTGGGCTTTTAGTTCACATAAAAACAAAGAATATTAGCCATATGCAAATGAATACAGAGCAAAAGAAACAAAATTTTTTAAGACTCAGACTGAGACACTTATGGTGTTTTCACCTCCGATCGTCCCATAGATTGGGTTTGATTGGGGACCAAAATTGTAACATTTTCTGCTGCTGTAGTTAACTTTCACTCTACACTGTGTCAAACAAACCAAACCAGTTGAAAAACCTGTTCTCCTCCTCACCTGTGGTGGCGCTGCACTGAGAATGACAGAAGGAAACAACACAAAAACCTCAGAAGAAGACATGAATGCAACTTCCTTCTTCAACAGTGTGTTAGTGTGAGTCTTAATAATGTAAACAAAAATGGAGTAGCATCAGATTTTTGTGGTTGTAGGATTTCACTTCCGTCTTTGGTGAAAGACCAAGAGTCATTTCACCCACTAGTACCAGACTCTCGTGTTTGTTTTTGTTCAATTTACCCAGAACCCCCTTGCTTGGCGTTCACATATGCATTTGAACTGCACCAGAGTTCACTTCAACAGGCCTGAGACTGAAGGTTTTAGGCAGCGCAGAATTTGCTATTTTCAGTCTGCATCAGAATTCGATTGAGCATTCACATCTCCCCAAACAAACCGAGCTTAATAAAGAAATGGACTAGAGTTTGAATGAAACGGACTGAAACAGGGCTAAACAGTTTAGTCCAGAGCATCAACTTTGACCCGGCAAAAATCACATTTTGTCAAATGTTTAGCTTAATCTGATCTCAAGATACCAAGTAGTTGTTGAAATAATGACAATATTAAGTAGATACGTGTAATTTAAAGAGTCACAGATACCTCACCTTTAGTTAGAAGAAAATTAATAATTTAGATCAGCGGAGTCAAACTCATTTTCGTTTTGGGCCAAATCAATATCATGAAGGCTCTTAAAGGGCCAGTTGTGCCAGAATGTACTGATAAAACCTGTTCACAAACTGTTAAAATATCAATAAATTCTTAAAATAAATAATATTATTGAACATCTCTTCAGTTCCTCCAGGATTTCTTTATTCTTTTTGTGATTTTCTTGAGTCTTTGTGGTACTAATTCATGATGGTAAATGTGACTTTTTATGACTTGCTATACAGATCATGGACTATAATCTGACATCAGTTAAAGCTGAGGCAGCTGGTTAGTACAAGTAAGAAAGTTTTTCACAATTTTTGAGAAAGATCAGCTATAAACTCCCAATTAGTACAAAAAAGTGCAGGGATTTGTTGATTTTTACCTGAATTTCCACGACAATTCTCAAGAAACTGGAGGGACTGATTGATATAATTTGGCAATAAACAGATAAAACTGCATTGATTTGACTGAACACATAATATTTAAGCACATTAGGGGTTTAGTCTAGAATCTGGAGGGCCGCATAAAAAGCTATGGCGGGCCGGCTTTGGCCCACGGGCCTTGAGTTTGACATGTGATTTAGACCAAGTTAAAGGTTAAATTTTTTATTAGAGATAAACTCAATTTTATCCAGACTCTCAGAGACCAGGCACTAAAAAATGTCTCAAGTTACTGTGGTTACATTAAACCTGTTTATTTTTTGTACAGGAAAAGCTACCCTGATTTTTGAGATTGTTTCCACATTCTTTCAAACATTTAATCTTGCTGCTGCTATTTAGTAGCATTAATCTTGTGTTTGTTTATTCTATATCTGTGTGATGAGAAAGCAACATGAACAATAGTTTTTCAACAACAAGGCGGCTCTAAAATAGCCGTTAACTGCAACCTTACACTCTGTGATCAACTGAAGGATGGTGCTCAGACTCTTTTGTCACATCTTAGCTGAAATGTTTCCTATTTGTTAAAGAAATGCCTTTTAGGAGCTATTCGTCTGTTATGAATAGCAGCCAAAGTCCTCAAAATATTGAAGAAGAGCTTTTTAAAAAGACCTTCACAAAGCCTGAAGAAATATTGATCATGAATGCTTTAAAAGATTACCGGCAAACCTTGGCTCTCGGATAAAAGTCAGGGATAGTTTGAAGCAGTAATGAATGTCACTCTATTCTCCTTTTCTGAACCTTCACAAATTACATGTGTTTGTTTTTGTAGCCACTTTGTCTTCTGTCTTCTGCAACCCTTATAAAACTTATATTTTACCACCAGTACAGAGCAAAGACTTTAGCAATAATTGAAATTCTGGTGGTGAACCTGAGTTTTTTTTCTTAGTTTAAATCAATTTTGTTGTTTTAAAATGTTTCCAGACAAATTTATGAGCCGTCGGTTCTGTTGACCTTCATTACTTTTATATGATTTGTCCTGTTTCTTTTTGACATCAGATGGTTTTCTTTCATTGTCTGTTCATTTTTAGGCATATATCTGGAGTGATTAGTATTCATTTGCTTTGATTTCCAGATGTTAGCTCACTGTTGCTGTACAAAAGTTTGTGGAATGGAGAAATTTAAAAAAGATTTGGCAACATTTTATTTGATTTGGTGTGCATAAGACTGACGTGACACTGTCATAAACATGAAGTCTTCATGAACACTCATGGCTGTCATGAAGGTTCATTCAGTAAATAATTACACTATAATGCAACTTTTAATGCAACTTTGCATTTTAATCGACTTTGCATTAAAAGTGTCATCAAATGAGTGTTTGTAAATGAGTGTCATCATTTACAACTTTTAATGTAACTTTGTATTAAAAGTGTCACCTGTAATCGAATTTGCTTTAAAAGTGTCATTATTTACCAAAGACTTCTTCGTGTTTATGACAGTGTCATGCCAGTCTTATTCACACCCCTTCTCATAAAGTGTTACCAAATCTTTTCTTTGATTAGTCAAGTATTAGCTAAGTTGAGGTATTTTTTCTGATATTTACATTTATGATTATTGTTACCATTTTGTGCCTCTTTTTGTTCTCTTTCTGGCTCCTGCAGTTGTTCAAGGAGGAACTCTCGCAGGTGAAAGAGGGCATGAAGCAGGTCAATGAGTTGGCCCACCAGCTGGCAATCTCTGATGTCCATTTGTCGATGGAGAACGCCCGGGCCCTGGAGCATCTCAACAGCAGATGGAAAGTGCTTCAGGTAGAATTTATTGGCAGGTTTGATGCTGCCAGCAGCACGTTTTCCTGCAGGATGTGCAGGTGTAATATCTGGGGCTATAAAGGTGCCCATGCACATCAGAACAAAGTGAAAACCTTTCGTGTCAATACGTTGCATCATTCGTTGTGGTCCGGTTCCTCTTGCCTCTGTCTGAAGAATGTCTTTCAGAATCTCAGGCTTTCAACTCTTTCTCTACATTTTAACTCTGTGGGAGGAATTCACAATGCAGTCAATTTTTGAAAATATTTTGCATGTTCATCTTTTTTAATGCTCTTTAAAGAAATTTGCACCATTTTTTTGTATCATGTGATGAGTGACCTCAGTTCAGCTGGTGAAGAACTGATCGAAATAGAACAGAAAAACATTTCCCTCACTGAGATGATGATTTTTCTAATTAAAAAATACAGATTACATAAAAGACAAGAGAAGGATTCTTCCTTAGATTTATTAAAAGATAAATAACACTTATTAATAAATAAGAAAAGTTTCTCTGGCTTCTGTTGCAGAGTGCTGGATACATTCTCTGTCAAAGTTACCATCTGATTTCAGCAGATGGTATTTTTCAAAGCTTGCAGGACTTAAAAAGCTCTGATCTGAGAATCCAACTCTATCTGCTCTGGCCGTAATGCACAAATAAACACAACAGCAGACTTTCTCCATAACAGCTGATCTACAGCTCTGGAAAACATTAAGAGCCCACTGCATTGAACCCCACTGAAAACCTCCTGGTTATTCCACCAAATACTGATTTCTGAGTTAAAACATTAGTATTGTTGTTTCTAAATGAATATGAACTTGGTTTCTTTGCATTATTTGAGGTCTGAAAGCGCTGCATCTTTCTTATTTTGACCATTTTTCATTTTCTGCTAATAAATACAAAATTTTTGCTTGGAACTTTGGAGACATGTTGTCAGTAGTTCATAGAACAAAAGAACAATATTCATTTTACTCAAACATTACCTATAAAGAGTAAAATCAGAGAAACTGATCATTTTAAGTGGTCTCTTAATTTTTTCCTAGCACTGGGATGGCTAGGTTTTCGATTTCTCCCCAGAATGGCTGAAACAGGGCCAAAAGACCCTGTCCAAACTGACGACTGATGGCTCAAATTAGCCTCCATTCATCCATTTTTCTATGCTTCTATTCTTCAATTGTAAATGTGGTCGTTGACCGTCAGGCCAGAAGGTAGGAGTCTGAATAGTCCATGTTGGGGGTGGGTATCTATGATACCAACAGGAGATCAGATCTCCTGTAGGTAATGCTCTTCAGTCTAGTTTTGAAGCATACATGAAGTGTTGAAATAAAGCTAAGAGGGTATAAAATGACAGTTTAGAAATAAACTAACCAAATTAATTGTGTTGATCCACCTCAAAAAAATCATGCAAAAAGTGTAAGCAAAAGAGATCTGGGAGACTTTGCACATGCAAATTTGCATGCAGCCTTTTGTGCTGTGGAGGATAAATAGGTGACTGCTTCACCTATTTAGTTCACAAGAACTAATGGCATTTATTTCAGTCATAATCTTGTGGGGGGTGACCAAGGTTCCATCACTATGTGACTTCTATTTTACTGTCAGTCCTGCACTTTATATTTTATATTTAGATTTATATTCATATTTTATACTGTATTTTATTTTACTCACAACATTGGAACCTCAAACATTGTCCTGAGCCGTATGCAACGAAATTTCGTTCTGTATACACCCTGTGCATTGAAAATGACAACAAAGTCAGTCGAAGTCTAAGGAACAATTGTGCAACTGTGAGATGCGTTGAGGCCATTACCAGGGTACTTAAGGGTACTTAAGGGTACTTAAGGGTACTTAGGCCATTTGGCCATCTCTAGCCGGAATAGGAGTGTTGTCCACATGGACTACCTTCGGTAGTTCTAGCTGTGGAAAAACAATGAGTCTAGAGAGACTCTGTTTGCTTGGCATATTCTATTTTTACTGTTGCCTGTGGTTTCAGAAATATAAGTGCATCCAAATTTAAGTTTGCAGATATTTAGCACCTGTTAATGCCTCCGATAATTGCTCCATGAATCTCTTGGAGTAGATTTTTCATTCTCATAACTTCCTAACTAACCATTTAGCATATCAGCAGAAGAACTGCCTTTACAAGTTGTTTTTTTAAAATGTGTTTTTTCTAGAACAAAGTTCAACTTTTCAACCAAATGAGAAACATCATCAGTATTATAAACACAGAGGCAGGGATAGACTTTGAAACACAAACTGTGTAAATGTTATTACTCTTCATTTCAAATTCAATCATTAATTCTGTTGTAAAATGTTTCACTTTCTACCACTTTTGCTAATTACATGTTTTCTACTTGCTAAGATTTTTTTCAGCTGAATATCATCAGCATCAAATGAAGAAGAGACAAAAAAATCTTTATTTTAATGTAATATTACTGTCTGCTTTTAGCATCAGGTTTACCCTCTTGAACTGCACAGCATGTCATAACTTTGACTAATTTTTTGCACTTTGCACATATCTTTAATACGTTATGTCGCTGAGTGCTTCTGCTTTGGGGATCGTCAGTCGAGCTACGCGATAGTAATATTAACAGGCTGTTAAAAGCAAGCATGGACTCTCTTTTAAGTCCTGCTTTGAAAAAGATGAATTGAACTTTAGGAATTTCCATATAAAAATCTTCCATTAGAGATTTGATTGGATTTCCAAGGCGAGATTTTGGTTTGTTTTGCTTGGTCAAAATCGAAAAAGTTTTAGTTTTCAAAATCACACAGTTTTGTAGTGAGAACGTAGATCTATTTATGACAACAGATCATAAAATGCAAACATTTTTTTAAAACGACAAAGCTGCAGCAGGGTGATACATGTCATAAAGCTTAAATAATCTGAAAGTGACACTCCAGAATTCCTAAGAGGAGCAGTAAAAACTGATATTTGCAGTAGAAATGTTTGCTTGAACATGCACTTACAAAATGAGGGCAATACTTCATTGAATCTGAGGCACTTACCCTTAAAGCCTTTGAAACATTGAAGTGAGCTTCACTTCCCCTCCCTGCTGAGCTGATTGGATGAATGCACTAGCAGGGAAAGCTGCAGCGTTTTTCAAGCATCAGCTGCATCCACCGTCAGACTCTCTGCTCCTACAAACACAACAAAACCCTCTCAGCTTTCACCTGCTGTTAAAACATCCTGCTCACATTAAATAACCTTCATGACATCATTCTTCACAGCCTGACATGTCAGCCAGGACTTTTTTTACTCTCTCTGCCTCTCGTTTCAGATATTAATCATTTAAAACCACTTGGAAAGTTTGTAGAAATTAATATCCTACCTCCCACTTTGCATCCTAACTTTCTTCTGCTTTCAAAGAGTTTTTGTAGCTCAAAATTTTCCCATGTTTGATTTGCAACCCTTACAAATAAATCGATGTTCTAATGTTCTGTAAGAAAGTCTTGGTCCACATGTGGACAGATTTACCTCTAAGTTTCTCTGTCCCTTTTGGTTCAGATTCAAACATCTTCACAGCTGAACCATTTACATTTTGCAGACACTCAGGGTCTGTAGAAACTGCTTTGAAGATGTCTTCATCACCTTCCAGCATTTCCTTGAAAACTCCTTTGAGACTGACATTTGTAGAGCTACAAAAATAGAACAAATTGAAAGTCTAATCCATTCATTCTCCTTTTCCCTTTCAAGAAAAAAGATCTTTAAAACAGGTTAGCCCCTTTTTTCTTTTCTTCTCAGTTAAGTGATCTGTGTGCCTCAAGATAAAACCCTTTATTTATAGCTTTTGCTTTTATTATTATGGTAAAAAATGCTGTCCTGGATCTATATTTTCCAGCAGATATGTTTTGTTTTGTTTTTTTTCAAAACTTTCCATCTTTTTCCATCCTTTCTAAGATATAAACAGAAACCTTCCATTAGAAAGAAATAAAGAAAAACTATATCCAAACTATTTGGACTATTTCTGAGTTATTTTCACTGGGTAGTAAAGTCATCTGATAGTTTTGATTGTCTTTTTGTGTTGGTAATCTGGTTAATAAAGGTCCGTTTTCACAAAATGCAGTGAATAAATTGATTTTCAATCAATTAATCAATTTTCTGCACCAAGGAGTTCAGAACATATAAACACGTTTAAAATCAGGCTCTTTAAATACGTATATATTTAGAATTTTACATTGACATTGGTGACTGTGTACAGAATAGACCTGGGTGTTTTTGCTTATTGCGATGAAAACCAAGAGAAACCTTTTCCCATGTCCCCGTAAAATTGTAATTTAAGGTGTTCCCAAAAAAAAAAATGTCATAGCTGTTTGTGTATTTCTTGACCTTCTGTTTACACTTACTTATAAAAACACCTTGGAAATAAACATAGAAATAAATAAATGGCTTGCTAAAGTAATTAGGATTACCCAGAAATAAAAAACAAGAACTTTCCCAACATATTTGGTTATACTGTGTAACATGAATCCTGCTGGAAGCAGCCGTCAGGAAATTGGTGCGCTGCAGTCATAAAGGGATCGAGACGATCAGTAAAGATACTCAGGTATGCTGTGACATTTATTGATGCTCTGCTGGTTCCAACAGGTCCAATAAAAGAATCCCAGCCCCATTACACCACTAGCAGCAGCAGCAAACCGAATCTCTGATACAATGCAGTATGACGGCTCACCTTTAACCTTAGCAAGGCAATTTCATCCAGCTAATTGCCTTCTGTTTTTTCTGTTTTTCTAACCCTAAGCATAAAAGATGGCTCAGGGTGAAAATCTCTGTGGATTAAAAGTTCCTGAAATAGTCAGACGAGATCATTCGGCACAAACAAAGTGACCTAAATCATCTTCTTTCTTCAGTTTGAACTTCAGCCAATCATCTTCAGCATGGCTAGATGCTGCCATTTCATTGGCTGATTCATATTTATGTTAAAAGTTGATCCAGCCTAATAATTAGCATTTTTATTCCAGGTTAAGTAAAACAGTAATCCTATCTAGATAAATTTTTCTGTGCATCATTTGCTAACATTCTGACCTATTTCCAGTTGTGGGTAGAGTACTCAAAAAATACTCAAAAGTAGCGGTACTTAAACATATTTTTACTCAAGTAAAAGTAAAAAGTAGCCACTCAAGTAAAAAAGTATTTGGTAAAAAGTCTACTCAAGTACTGAGTAACGGATCAAACTATCAATCATTTAATATTTAAAACGTACAACATCAGACGGACCAAAATATGAAAGTGAAAGCAACAGAGAAATGTGGCTCTTGAACTAGGTGAGGGACATTTTTTCTTGTATATCGTGAAGTAATTATTAGGTTTAAATTCCAACATTAAGTTAAAACTCACAATTTAAGATTAATGAACTTAAAGAACAATGTTTAGACAACTTAAATCGACTTTATGATTTTTAATTTCTGAGTTAAAACAAAAAGAATTTTCTTGTTGACTTAAATTGCATTTTTTTTAGTTAAACCACCTCCAAATGATTTACAGTGCAGTTGAATCTTAAAAATACCAAAGATAACAGAATTAAAACAGAAGCAAATATGATCCCAGAGACACATTAACCACAAATTGTTCTTTAAAACACAAGCTTCAGCTGATATTTATCTCAAAAAGATTTTCTTTTCCTCTACTTTATGTTCTCAGTTAGGCCTGACTCTTATTTTAATGCAAAATCAACAAAAGTCCAAAGAAAAGCTTTAAAATGACTCAAAAAAGTCTGAATGTGTGAACTTGAAGTGGAAGACATGTGATAGTATTGTACACTGTATTTCCAGTGGCAGCAGGATGAAGTCACCTTTCTATTTGGTGTCAGTTCTATTCTAATTGAAATATTAAAAGCTTAATTGCTGCACCAGATTGATCACTGTTTATTATGGTTTGTCTGGCGCTAGTGGAAGTCCTTGTCCAAATTTGTTTTGCTAATATTTGCCGTTCACAGATAATTTAGTCATTTGTCTTCCTTATGCCCGGCTAAATTGCCTGTAGCGCAAATAGATCGTAGAACACAGCAAAGTTGGCAGTAACATCTCCCAGGCCCAACAACGGTCCTCTCTATTAGTCTAAAACAATTTAAATCAAGCTCTAGATTTTATTTTTGAATTTCCTGATCTGATAGATGTTCACTGAAATCAGGTTCTTAGTTTTTAAGAGCATTGTCTATTTAATCTTTATCTTTTTCTCCTTCTATCTTTGTCTGCCTACTCACTTCCCAGTGAGTGGATTTACCTCCCATTGTTTGAGGAGGCTGACATGGATTCATGTGCCAAATCCAATACTTTTCACATAAACTGGGATTAGACAGGCTAAATCTCATTTGGTGGGAAACCTACCAAATATTAAAGTTTTTTTTTTAAAACCATGTCAAGCTTAATTCTGTCAACTGAGTCTCCATGGTTATTGACGCAACATTTAACGCTTTCTCTCTGCAGCTCTCCACCACACGACTCTGCAGCCTGCCGTACTTTTCACATAACAAATCATTTTATAATCTCTGTCTTCATTTTCTACCTGCTGCTTTCAGGAGCTGGAGAAAAATCCCAAACAAATAAAAGCCCAGCTAATTTTACATTCAGCAGTTGGCTAATAGAGAAGAAGCAAGTAACCTGTGTGCGTGTTTGTTTTCCAATTGTGGAGGCTTGTGATAGGAAGCAGCAGGAGTGTCTTTGATTTCACTTCGTGCGTGTCTTTGTGTGTGTCCTCAGGGTTCCATTGAGGAGCGGCTGAAGCAGCTCCAGGATGCACACAGAGACTTTGGCCCTGGATCGCAACACTTCCTCTCCAGTAAGGGTCCTCCTCTGCTATTTGAAGTTGGTGCCTTGTGTTGCAACAATCTGTGGCGTGCTGTGCCAAGGCACCACCTCAAAGAAAGTGGATGCATGTATGTGTGTGGAGAGGAGTGAGGGGGTTAATACAATTAGAAGCTGTCAGTGTGTGTGTGCATTTGGGTTAGAGGTGGAGCTGGAGAGCTTGGTTCCTCTGGCGCACGTGGGCCTAATTTGATCAGAGAGCCACATTTATAAATTCTGTCTCTTCTTCTACCTGCTGTTCTGCAGAGGATGAGGAGAGGCAGTAGGTTGTCTAAAAGTGAGATCTGATTTAAATTGAGAATGAAATGTGAAAGCTTGGTTTTGTGTGAGTGTGTTTCTTCGGGTTCTCAAGTTGAGACCCATAAAATTGAACATAAAATGGTGCAAATTGAAATCATAAATGGAAACACGGGCATAAAAAAAAAAGTTCATTTAAAAAAAGTTTTTGCGAGGAGGTTTTTCAGACACATTGAAACACTTTTTCGCTTCATATGAGTCACGTGATCAACAGCCGGTTGTTCCTACTGGTCGAAACGACAAAGAAAACGACAGGAAGTGGTGGTAGGAGGACGATGATGGTTTGATTTTGTTTTAGTTTTTTTTAGACATTGTGCAGCTAGATCCACCAGAGCTTTCACAGCATCACACAGTTCATTCAAACTTGTTGAATCAGTGTCTAAAATTCTCTAAAACGCTGCACAAGTAGTTACTCCAAAGTATGTAGAGTTTGTCGCTCCAACGCCTGAATAAGACGCAGACCTCTCCTCTGATGTCTGATAATGATAGAGCGCCATGGCTGAATAAATATATATATGTGTATATGTATATTTCATTTAACTATTTACATCTATTGCTGTCATTATTTTTAATGCCTTATTGCGTAAACAAGCTTATTCACCGTGATTTTCATTAAATTTCTTATTTAATGGAAACTTCTGAGTTGTGAAATTGTGTTTTTTCAACTTTAGTTGAATGTAGACAAAGATTTGTGCAAATTTGTAATGGAAATGTAGCTAGTAGCATGTTAGAAGTAACAAATGAAGGCATGTAAACCAGCCTGTACTAACATTACTTTAGTTTATATATAGAAGACAAGATGTAATGCATCAAAATGCACCAACATAACCCACCACTCAGTTCTGCCTGATGAGTGGAGGAGCAACATGAGGCAGCATGTGAACGAGGCAAAGAAGTTATTCAGAAGGTTAAAAAGGTTTCTGATAGGTTTATTTTGTCACAACCTGCAAAGAACCAGCCAGAGACAGAGATTAGGTTTCTTTTGATTTCTTTTCTGCAGAATAGGAGAATTGAGAACAGACGCGACGAATCGCTGTCAAACACTGTCCGGACTCAATTCTGCCAGTTCTTTCTTTGCATTTCTCTTTATTGTATAGAAAAAGGAGGTTGGGCTTCTCTTCACACAGTCACACAGAGAATTGACCAACCGTCTTTACATTCTGGAACCTCTCATGGACATGCCCTTATAAGGGCATGTGGCTGACCACAACTAATCAGTTACATATGGAACTAATAACACATGAATGTTTAACGTTTTTAGCTTCTAAGCAAACATCCTAAACAAAGTTAATAACATACTACAAAAGAAAGAGAAGTTAAGTCAATATAAAAAGAAGAATAATATGAGAGTAATAATATAAAAGAATAATATGAAAAGAATAATATGAAAACATAACTTGTAAAATAAACTCATGAGTAAATGAACAGGAGGATAACTTTCCTAACATTTCCCACCTGTTTTTCATATTAAGCATGAAAAGTCTAACACAGACATCAGGAATACATCACTTGCTGGCACATTTTCAATGCATCCATCATAACGTTAGACATCAGGGTGCCCCTCAGTGATAGAGGCAACAAGTTGATATTGATATAGAACATGTCCAACAGTTTTGGCTATCAGAGATTTTAGACATGGGATTATGCAGGCAGTAAAAATACAAAACAAGAAAAGAATAATAAGAAGAGGCATCATTAATTTCAACAGCAGGTGCCACCATGGTCCAGATATGAACCAAGAAAGGAAATCTCCTTGTGAGGGAACAGCATCCTGTAACATGGCTTGTTGCAGATTCTTTAAGGCAGACATGGCTTCAGCAATATGAGTTTCATTAGCATCAGAAATATAAGTACAACAAGATGTTCCTATCATTACACACACACCACCCTGACTAGCTGTAAGTATGTCTAACACCATCCTGTTTTGGAGAACCATCAGTCGCATTTCACTAAGTTGTTGATTTTGTCCTCTCTCAATGTCCATGGTAATATTTACCAGGGTCTTCATTCTGTAATCCAAAGTTTCAATCATCAGCATAGATTTTGCTACTCCAACCCATGGAAAAATTGACAGTCCCCATTTCCCAGCAGTACTCCAATGTTTGTGTTCTTTGGGAACATTTGAACCCCAGATAGGATCATGTGGCTGGAAAACAATTTCTGAATTTCTCCGCCGTCGCAGGTGATGAGAGTGTACTGCTGCAGTAGATACAATGATGGTATGATCAGAGACAAACACAGGAGCACAAGTACCTGACCAGTTCATGGGTAGCGACGCATAGATATTACTTCCTCCACACAGAAACCAACCACCCTCAGTAGGATAATTTCCTCGAGGTGTCCACATGGGACATGGAATAAGAGTCCCATCAGCACTTGGACAAACGGAGCTAGGAAATAAATCAGTGATATTTTGCTGGCATCCAGGTACATGGCCTACCCGAACAGTCCAGTTTCCTGGTGGAGAATGGATACAGACCGGATGTTTTGTCCCTGACATCGTGACAGCTTTCATCCGTGATGGGTATCCAGTAACATTACTGTAGGTGAAGATGGGCGTCACGCCAGTGCACACTCTTTTCATCAGGATGTCACCATCTGAAGTGTTGACTGGAGTCGCTGGCATGAAACGTAAAGCACAAGAGGCAAAACAGACAGCTTGGGACCTGTTCATGGGACTGACATACAGAGTAGGTTTTCTGGTAGACTTTGGCATCACCGAGCAGACGTAGCAGTTGGTCATATTCCGTTCTTTGGCCAACATCTCCACATAAGTCTGCCATATGTTGTCATGGTGATGGTCTGGAAGGTGTCCTAGCCAGATCTTCATAGCAGTGGTATGGACAAATCTTCTCCCCAGATGGATTAGTGAGGTTGGACTGAAAAAACAGGACACGCACACAGCAGCCACAGCACAAAAGAGGCCCCATCTCCATGAGGACCCCATCTTTGCTCAGTTACAGAGATGTTAGAGTTTACCTAGGACTCTATGGAACAGGGATGTGATGAGTTCTTCTGCTGACGTTGAGACGTGTGACCCTATATAGCCACACCCCTTTGTAGTCAGATCTTCCCCACTGCCCCCACCTAGGTCTCCAACACTCTCTGCAACTTACAGTGGCTGAGGTGAATCCAGGATGGTCTCTCAGCGATCTTTACTGCAGTGGGAGTGGTCAAAAGCACTTGAAACGGTCCCTCCCACCGTGGGCAGGCCCAGTTCTGTCTCTTAATGGCCTTGATGAAAACCCAATCGCCTGGTTTCACCACCTGGAGGTCCTGTGAAGACAAAGGTTCTTCTGGCAGTGAATTTGCATTTGACACTTCTTTAGACTGTAACATTTCCTTCATGTAATCAGCTAAAGTTTTTTCACTGTCATCTGGTGGTGGTGTGGTGTCTTTAAATAAAGGAAGCTTAAAAGCTCTGCCGTGTACTATTTCAAAAGGAGTTAAACCATTCTCAGTGGGCACAATTCTCATGTACATTTTCACTAAATCCAGACACTCTGGCCATGGCCTTTTGGTTTCTTCCATACATTTTTTGAGTCTGGATTTAACAGTAGAATTTGCTCTTTCAATTAACCCAGCGCTTTGGGGATGGTATGAACAGTGATTTTTTAATGTTATCTGCAATCTGTCTGCCATTAACCGAATGACTTGATTCACAAAATGTGGACCATTGTCACTGTAGATTTTCTGTGGGATGCCATGAGTTGGAATGATAGTTCTGCATATTGCTTTAGCTACAGTTAGTGCATCCGCATGTTTTGATGGGACAATTTCAACCCATTTAGAAAAAGCATCAATCATCACTAAGCAAAATTTATAGGGACCACTTTGAGAAAGTTCAATGAAATCCATATGCATAGTCTCAAATGGGTATTGTGGCTTAGGAAATTGACCCCTCTTTGGTCGAACATTTCCTTGTGGATTATGTCTTACACAGATTGTACATGCTCTACAGAAAGTTTTAGCATATACATTAAACCCAAACACTGAAAAATGCTGCTGAATTATGTGAACCATCCCACCTGTGGACACATGGCAACAACTATGAGTCAGAATTGCTGCAGCATTAAAAAGACTTTTAGGAAGAATAGGTTTATTGTTAAGCATATAAAGGCCTGTTGTGTTCTTAACAGCACCCTTACTGAACCATGAGCGTTGTTCAGCACGGTGAGCAGCTTGTTGGTGTGACAGGAGAATTTCTAGATCAATAAGAAGTTCCTGTGATGTCGCATGATATATTTCTGACACACCAAAAGCGCCTGTAGCAGCTAGCTTAGCCGTGTTATCTGCATAACGATTACCAGTAGACACAAAATCAGTCCCTTTAGTGTGAGCAACACATTTGAGAAGGGCCAACTTAGATGGTAAAAGTATGGCCTGAAGCAGCGATAACAGAAGCTTAGCATGTGTAACAGATTTGCCAGTACTAGTAGTCATACCCCTGCGTTCCCATTGTTTAGCAAAAAAGAAAACTGTAGAAAATGCATATTGACTATCAGTATAAATAGTGACATCTTGACCTTTAGCCAACTCGCAAGCCCTGGTCAAAGCAATTAGTTCAGCAGCCTGGGCTGAATGATGAGCTTTGATCTGTTTGGCTTCAACTACTTCACCAGCAGAGGTCACCACTGCGTAACCTGTTTGAGTCTCCCCTTTGTAATTTTTGGAACAAGATCCATCCACAAACCATACATTGCCAGTTTTTAATGGCACATCAGACAAATCTGGACGAGGTAATTGTAATTTTTCAGTTTCAAACACACAGTCATGTGGAACACCGTCTGTAGCAGTTGGAACAAGAGTAGCAGGATTAAGAACAGTACATCTCTGAATTGTTAAATGAGGCTGAGAAAGCAAAAGTGCTGTGTAGGAGAGCTGTCGAGCAGGTGACAGAAAAGACATTTTTGCCTGCAACAACAGCACATCTACAGCATGAGGAACTAATAAATTTAGTGAGTGATATAAGACCACTTCTGCTGAACTTTCTACAGCTAGAGCAGCTGAGCATACAGCTTGTAGACATAAAGGAAGTGCAGATGCGACTGAGTCTAGCCGTTTGGAATAATATGCGATAGGTTTTAATTTTCCTCCATGAGACTGTAACAGGACTGAACACATAAACCCATTTTTACAATCAACAGTTTGAACGAATGGCTTCCTGTAATCAGGTAGCGCAAGAACTGTGGATGAGATAAGCTCTGTTTTCAAATCTGTGAACTGTTTTTCAGCTTCAGGTGTCCATGTTATCACCTCAGACATGGCCATAGGAGTCTCATAAATGAGATTAAGTAGCAGTTGTGTTTTTTCTGCAAACTGTGGGATCCAGGCTCTGCAATAATTACAGAGGCCTAGAAAAGCCATCATCTGTTTTTTTGTTACAGGTTTTGGAGCATTCGCTATTGCAGATTTACGCTCATCATGTATTTCCTTCCCATTTTCAGAAATCTGATGTCCCAAATAGCGAACTTGTTGTTGAACCCACTGTAATTTTGATTTGCTAACTTTATTTCCAGTAGATGCAAGGTGATGTAAAAGTTGCAGAGAATCTGCTTTACATGCTGCTTTACTTTTAGATGCTATGAGAAGATCATCTACATATACCAGGATTTGACTACCATTTTGCGGAGTAAAACTTTCCAGACAAGTCATAACTGCTTGTGTGAAAATAGTTGGACTATCAGCAAAACCCTGTGGCAAACGCGTATAAGTATACTTTTTTCCTTCAAAAGTGAAAGCAAACCAGTATTGTGAGTCAGGATGTACTGGTATTGAGAAAAAAGCATTACTTAAATCGATCACGGTGAAAAATTTGCTTTCTGGGTCTAGGGAATTAAGCAACGTGTGTGGATCTGGAACGTTTGGGGCTCGAGTTTGGACTGCTGCATTTACAGCTCGGAGATCTTGGATCATCCGCCAATTTTTTCCATCAGCCTTTTGTACTGGAAAAATTGGAGTGTTACATGGTGAATCAAAACATGGTCTAATTATTCCAGCATCCAAAAGGTCCTGTACAACAGGTTTTATTCCTTCCTGTGCATCCGGTTTTAACGGGTATTGTTTTATTCTGGGCCTACACTGTGATTTTGGAGTAATAGTGACTGGTTCCACTATAGTAATTAATCCTACATCTGTTGGACCTGTGGACCATAATGAAGCAGGCAAAGTCTGTAGGTCATCCTCATCAGACTGCGATAGTAGGACTGTAGAATCTAGATTAAGTCAAGGAGAATCTGTAACTTTTGGTTCTGTATCGAAGAGAACTCTGTACGACATTCTCCAAAGCTGTGTACTCGGACTGTACATCCAGCCTAATTTTTGAGAACAAGGCAGAAAATCAGATGCCATTTCTGCTGCTTTTAAACGGGGACCTGTGTCTCTGCTTTGTGTGTCATCAGCTTTAAACAAAGACAGATGTGGGACCCCTGGTAGGCAATAAAGAGATAGCTGTTGTGTGGGCAGAAGCACAGAAGCTGCTGCAAATGAGTTTCCGTCAGTATATAAATACTGAGTAGTCACCAACATTGGTTCCTGCTTTAAGAATTTTTTTGCATATCTGTCATCTGTTGTTAAACACACATTCATGATAACTTCTAGTTCTGCTAACGGTGTTTCATCAACAGGGACAGACAGAGACTCTTTTGCTTTGATTAAGAGTTCACTTTTTTCACTTATCTGTTTAAGAAATGGCAGCTGCAGAGCATAATACATTGGTTTTTCAGTTACTGTGGCCATAACGTTTTCAACTCTTACAGCTTTCATTCCTCCCTTTGTAGGGAAAATTGCAATGCCTAATTTTCCCATCAAATCGCGCCCTAAGAGATTAATTGGGCAGCTAGGTGAAATTACAACAGGGGCGTGCAGCCTTTTTCCTGTCTGTGGATCACAGATGTCAGTACAGCGTGACATCCACTCCTGTGAAGTTTGACCATTTGCTGATTTTACAAATATAGGAGTATTGGAGGATTTGAGTCCTACACTGTCTTTAACGCAAGTTTTACAAGCTCCAGAGTCACATAAGAAAGTCACAGGCTGACCATGGACAGTCAGAACAATATACGGCTTTTCTTTTAATGCATTTAATAGTTCCATTGTCCCATACACATTAACAACTTGAGTCTGAACTTCGTTTTTAACAGTTGATTCATCTAGTCACGCCTGATAAGGTCGTGAATTGCCCCTGCGACCTCTCCTCCTCCCCCTTTGGTGTGGCGCCTGTCTCTGATTAGGACATTCTTTTGACCAGTGATCTAGTGACCCACAAATCCAACACCCCTCCTCTGTTTGTGGTATTCTATTTCTTAACTGAGACAACCCCCTAGACCGAGGGCCACCTCTATTTCCTTGAAAACCACCTCTATTTCCTTGAGGGGGTCGGGTGCTTTGAAATGAAAACACTTCCTCTGGGTCAGAGGTGGAATCTGCCCAGAAGATTTGTGCATCTCCCTTTGTTTTTGCATGTTTCTCTGCATGCCGTGCATACTCCATTAACTCATGAACGGTGGAGGTGTTAAATGCTACCAGATGTTTTCTAATCCATTTAATCCATAGGAATTATAAATCCCCTCCATGTCCATGATCCATTTATCAAGATCTTCTTTTGGAGAAGTTACACCTTCTACAGCTTTTCTGGCTTCTTCAAGAGACCACGGACGGAAAACTAGTATTGTAGGTTGTTTATTTTCCTCTCCCGGATTAGGATTTGCAACCTGAACCATCGGATATAACTCTTCTGATGGCTCAGACAGTGAAGGGTACAACTTTTGATATGAGCTAGAAGAACCCGGAGTTTTAGAAGAATTATATGGAGGAGGATTTTCCATTTGTACATGGATTTTAGCAGTTATTGGGGTTGTTTTACTACGAGTAGATTGAGAGGGACCCAAAGTTTCCTCTTTTTTTCCTAGTTTTTCAGGCTGGCCTGTTGAAACCCCCCTTAATGCCTCTGGAGCGTCCTCCTTTGGGTCAAAGGCTGGGGGTGGGGTTTTTTGTGCACATACTTGAGCTCGAGGTTGAGTTTCATTATCTTCTGGTCTAACAAACAAAGCTTCGGTTTTTCGGCCTAATTTATTTTTAGCACGCGCATTATGTCTATTTTGTGCCTGGGTTAACCACTTACGTGCAACTACAAGTTCCTTTAATTTTTTCTGTTGTCTGGTACCAGTTTTTGAACTAACACTTGTTTCTAATTTACACACCACGTCCTTCCATTGTTCCACTTTCAATACACCATTTATTCCATACTTCTTTTTCCATTTGGCGAGGTATTTTAAGTTACCTGGCTCCATCTCACACATAAACTTTTCATCCCCTTTAAGACTTTTCACCTTCCCATGTGAAGAACCCATTTTTTACAGTGTTTTCGTCCCGTTCTTTATGACACCTAGGGTGGACGCTACAGAACGGGGGTTGGAAGTGGGGTGGTGGTTAAATTCTTGTCGTGGTAATCCTCGCTTCGACTCAACTCAATAAATGATTTGAGTGGAGGATTCTTGCTACACATCCCCAACAAGGCCCACCACTTGCTTTCCCACTGTGTTTTTAAAGGTTTCACAGGTTTCTTTCCCTTCGTGTGTGTGTTTTATACTTTCCCTTCTTTACTTTACATCAAACGGGGGACTGAAAACCACCCGGATACCACATTATTTACTTACTTGGCTGATTCCTGCTCTGTCTCGGGTCTGAGTCCCGTCAATCCGCCGTTGGCTGAAAGAGGTTGACCTAAGACACTGGCCCAGCGGGGAATTTACCCCCCGGGACTTTCAGGTTAAAGAACCTGACTGCCGGCAGTTTTCAGCGCGTCTTTCCTCCGTCTGTCAGCGGCGGGTATGTTGGGAATCCCGGACGAGCCCCCAAAAATGATAGGTTTATTTTGTCACAACCTGCAAAGAACCAGCCAGAGACAGAGATTAGGTTTCTTTTGATTTCTTTTCTGCAGAATAGGAGAATTGAGAACAGACGCGACGAATCGCTGTCAAACACTGTCCGGACTCAATTCTGCCAGTTCTTTCTTTGCATTTCTCTTTATTGTATAGAAAAAGGAGGTTGGGCTTCTCTTCACACAGTCACACAGAGAATTGACCAACCGTCTTTACATTCTGGAACCTCTCATGGACATGCCCTTATAAGGGCATGTGGCTGACCACAACTAATCAGTTACATATGGAACTAATAACACATGAATGTTTAACGTTTTTAGCTTCTAAGCAAACATCCTAAACAAAGTTAATAACATACTACAAAAGAAAGAGAAGTTAAGTCAATATAAAAAGAAGAATAATATGAGAGTAATAATATAAAAGAATAATATGAAAAGAATAATATGAAAACATAACTTGTAAAATAAACTCATGAGTAAATGAACAGGAGGATAACTTTCCTAACAGTTTCCAATAAACAGGACGTTAGCGATGAAGGATGCTGATGTGGCGCCGTCCCGGTGGATTCACAAATCATCTTTTTATGTCTCCAACTGACAGAAAGGTCAAATTTAACTTCTGTCGTTGGCTTGGACAATGGTTTGGTTTCAAGCAGTCCTCCAACCCTCCACAGCTACTATTCTGCAACTTTGAGATGAATCCCTCCTCCAGAACACATAAATCAGGTGAATGGCTCGTTAGCAGGCCTCTGCAGGGCTGAGTGGCTGCAGATGAGGGAAATCAGCTCTTTGATTCAGGTGAGATGGAGCAGGAAACATCTAAAAGTTACAGGATAGAAACGCTCAAGGACTGGATTGATCTCTGAGTTAAAGTCTTGACTTTTTAAATGTTTCAATATTTTACTGATTGAATTGATTGCATCAGTAAAATATTATCAGTAGATTAAATCTGTAACTCAGGAGAAATATTAAGTATTGACTCAGTTATCTATGTTCTCCTCCTGTCCTTGTGTCTGCAATTAATTAATAAATCAATCGGATGATAAATTAAAATGAGTTTGATCATTTCCATTCTGATGAGTAATACTTTTTGTTTACAGAGACATTATAACTCATTTTATTTATTGTTGTGGTCGTATGCAGGTTTTTATTTCAGTTGTATTTATTGTTTTTGGTTGTCGGGTTTTATTTTGGATATTTAAGATATCATCCAGTTATGATATGGTGTGCAGTGTCCTTTAGAAAATTAAAGTTTATTGGTCTTTGAGAGGGCGAACTTGCATTATAATGCCATTATTAATATATTAATTGAAAATGGTCTCAAAACAACAATATAATCGGTTATTGCAATAGTTACTGGGACAGTCTATCATCCATCAGCATTTGTTATTGTGAAAGGCAATGCATAAATATTAAAATCATAAAATCAGGAATGCTAAACTGTCTTTGCAGCAGCAGGAATAATTTTTCCTGAGCTGTTGTAAGTAAAAACTATTAGTTTGTTTTATAAATTTTAATTTTGAATTTTTATGTTAATACTATGCTAATCGTATTTTACCTTTCAAACAAGCTCAAGTCTCGTTTCTGCTGGATTATTTGGAAATGTTTTGCTGTTCGCTAAAGCAATAACTTCTCTGATGAACACATTTTCTCTTCTTTTATAAAGAATTAGTTTTTCTTTAAACTTTGAACTAATTAATTATTGAAGATTATTCAAATTATATCTGAATAAAAATATTGACTGTTTTTACAAGTCATTCTGTAAAGTTGGTTACTCTGTCAAGGCGAGGTCAGTGTTGAAAACTTGGCTGTGAAAAGAAAATTTCTGCACATTTAATGTATGGAGGCACTGCTGAAAACTTCTGGTTTACATAAAATTACAACAATACAAAGAGTTTGTATCTCCTGAACGTCTTACAACCTCCCGTCTGTTTTATTGTTTTATTTATGTGAAAGACCAACATGCTGTCTTTCACAAAATACATCGTGAAAGACATGATGTCTTTCACAAGTGTTAGGAAAATAATACAAGTTCTTATAAAGTCAGGAAAAAAAGCATTTTTCACATTGCATTTATGTTCAGCTCCCTCTGTAAAAGCACCACTTACTGGATTTACAGCTGCTGGTCTTTAGGAGAGAATAAAATGTCTCAGTCACCAGATTAGATGCAGAGTTTCTCAGTAAAGTCCAGGTTTTGCTGTAAAGTCTCAGCTGGATTTAACTTGGCCACACTAACATACCGTATTTTCCAGACTAAAAGACTCACTTAAAAAGTCTTTAATTATATTAAAGTAACCTGGAGCACCTTATATATTGTTCTGGAGTAAAACAACCCCACTAGTGAATTAGTGCAGATTATTTCTGGTTGTGCTTACTGACCTCGAAGCGATTTTGTGTCAAAATGTTTTAGTTGCACTACGCCTGCCGAAGTCAGCAGAGTGACCCGTCCTGTGCTTTGACTGACTGTTTTGTTTTGCTTAATCCTCCTTATAGTCCGGTGAGTTTATAAATTTAAAAAGATCAAAAACAGATCATATCGTGCAGAAGGTACGGTAGATATACTTTGATCTAAACCATTTTATGGCACATTTTTATGTTTGTTAAGAGTTGTTGTTCTGTTAGGATTCTTTTGCAGCCTACAGCAGATTTTCTGTCCAGGTTTACACTGTATTCCTGTTAATCCATTTACCAAAGCAGTAACCAGCTTGATGCTGCCACCACCATGTGTCACAGTGGAGATTCAAGTTTTCACATATAGTTTGTGGGAAACTGCAAGCAAGACTGTGACTTTCCTTCAACAGCAGCTTTCTTGTTACAAAACTTTCATAAAGGTCAGAATTATGAACTGTGTAATTAATAATTATCCTGTTGAAAGATAATCGTACTACAATGTATTAGGGCCAGACTAAGAAAATAAAACAATGTAATCACAGGAATTAAGTTACAATATTATGAAAATAAAGTAAAAGTCAAACTCTATTTGTTCAATTCATTATATGTACTAGACATACAAAGAATCAGATTATGTTTCTCACCATCTGGAAAACTAATAACTTAAACATCAGATAATATTAAGAACAAACAAACTTGCAAGAATATTATGTCTTTATTCTTGTAATATAGTGACTTTATTTTAAAAGTTGACTACTGTGATATTTTTACACCTTTATTATCTTAATATTATGACTATTCTTGTAATTTTATTATTGCTTTTTAATATTTTCTTAGTACGGCCCTAGTTCTCCATCATATACTCCAAACCGAGCTGAAAAAGTGTAAAAAACTCTGTTTTTATTTGAGTTTATCCGAACCAGAGCATCTGCTAGGAACATCTCAGCTGACCTTCATCCTGATCAGAGCTGCCAGACTGGAGTTCATTAACAGCTTTGCTTTTTTTTTTTTTTTTTTTTCGCAGCTACTTTGCAGGAAAATTCATGTTGATGTAAGATTTACAAAATGTTGTAAGGGTTCCAGGAAATGAATTTAAAGGAGAAAAGTTTAAAAATGACAAGCTTATCCAGTCTGCGAATGAACAGAATCCTGAATAATAGTAACCGGTTTTAAAAGGAAATGTTCAGGAAATGTTTTAGAAAGTTTATTCTTTTAAGAGCTGAACGGGAAATGAACTTCAAATGTGTCGGTGTTTACATAAATGACTGATAAACGTAGAACTGCCTGGTTTTATTTCTTCATTCACTTGCAAATAAATGTGTCCCTCACAGAGCTCTGTTATCAAAATCACCAAAACACTTTTTATAAAGAAATAATCTGCCAGTAGCTTTACACCAATATCAACAAATTATTGACTTTTAACCAATATCTTGCTTAAAAGTTATCTGTAAGTTTGTTTTGAATTATTTCAGGTGTACTATGTTATTTTCACTGGAAACTAGATCAAAAATACTTGGTAATATTTTGTTATTTTGCCATTAATAGTAACACTTTATATGAAGGGGTGTGCATAAGACTGACATGACAAAACACCCGTTGTAAACAAGAAGGAGCCTTCATGAATGTCTTCACTAATGACGCAAAGTTGCACTAAAAGTTGCATTAAAAATCTGTTAAATGTGTAAATTTTGCATTATTTTCTAAATAAAAACACTTTAATGTAAAATTCTATTAAAAGTTTATTAAATGTGTCAGTTTTGCATTGTTTGGTAAATAAAGACACTTTTAATGCGAAGTTGCACTAAAAGTGTCTTTATTTACCGAATGACACTTTATGACAACAGCGGTAAACATTCATGAAGACTCCTTCATGCTTATGACAGGTGTTATCTCAGTCACACCGTTCAGATAATGTGTTGCCCAGGTAATTAACTTGTCCCTGTCCTTAATGCTCTTCCTTTATCTATTCAGACCTTTATAGAAATACATTACATCTAGTTTTGCATTCTTAAGTTTAAAATCCCCCAAAAAGCAGTTTGATAATCCACATTTTGATTTTCCTAATCTAAATGTTGGCTTTGTACGAGTAAATGAGGAAATTCTGCAGGGATCCTCTTTCACTGACTCCCTGGCTGTGATCTATGACTCGACGCTAAACAAGCCGGCTCTCTGTGAGAACCTCGTCACACAATGAACTCGTTTCTCTGGCTTCACTGCGCCTGTTTTACAGGGCAGCAGCTCCGTTAGCAAAGGTCTGAATGGACACTGTGTCTGGACACGATGTCAGGCGCACTGAGCACAGTTCATGCATGACGAGACCACTCTCAAATTGATTTTTACCCCCTCTTTCTCTGTGTGTTTGCACAGGTTCGGTCCAGGTACCATGGGAGCGTGCCATCTCCCCAAACAAAGTGCCCTATTACATTAAGTAAGTGAGTGTTTGTGTTATCCAGGTGAATGCACTTTTTCATGCCAGGTTAAATGACTCGATCAGATGATATTTTTAGTGCCAGATTCAGTGAAAAAACAAACTGAAATTGGTGCAATGAATTTTCTAATATTATGCAATTGATTTCCTCACATATGTGTAGAAATTAGATTTTTTATGTTGATTAATTCTTCAGCCTCCTTGGTGTTTTTGTGGAGATCAATTGACAATTTATTACAGTTCTGTTCACACACACAAGCCCCAGTTAGTTTTATAATCTGATAAAGTCCAGGCAGAGCTGGGTAGTAACTAGTTACATTTACTCAGTTACAGTTACTTGAGTAACCTTTTTACATTTTCAGGAGCATTTTTACTACAATGTACTTTTTACTTTTACTTGAGTAATTTTATTATGAAGTAATTAAGTTAAATTTCTGGATTCTCCACTGAATGAAAAACAAACACATTTTAACCAGACAGTCACCATAAACAGTCTCACCTGCAGTTTTTGTTAAAGTTTCACAGGTTTTTTATTGAAAGAAACTGATTTGGAAAAATTTTCTTTTGCCTGATTTTACTATTTTTTTGTTATTTATATAAAGTATTGTCATTTTGGTCCTTAAAATACAAAAATTTCCTCTTTGTATTTTGGTCCATCTGATGATAATTTTTAAATATTAAATGATTTGATTTTGAGTTACTCAGTATTTCATTAGACTTTTTACCGAACGCTTTTTTCTCTTACTTGAGCTACTTTTTACTTTTAATTGACTAAAAATATGTTGACGTGTTTCTACTCTTACTTGAGTAAAATTTCTGGATTTTCCAGTCACAGAATGAAAATCAAACATGTTTTAATCAAAAATTCACCAGACACAGACACACACCTGCAGTTTTAGTTAAAGTTTCATACATTTTAAGGAAAGAAACTGATTTGGAAAAATGTTCTTTTGCTAGATTTTATTTTGTGTTGCTTATACAAATTATTGTCATTTTTTCCTTAAAACACTAAACTTTCCACTTAATTTTAGATTTCTGTCTGATTATGTAATTTTTTAATATTAAATGATTTGATCAGTGACTCAGTACTTGAGTAGACTTTTACCAAATACGTTTTTCTCTTTCTTGAGTAATTTCTTGGATGGCTACTTTTTATTTTTACTTCATTAAATATATATTAAAGTGGTGATACTCTTTCTTGAGTACAATTTTGTGTACTCTGTCCAGCTCTGATTTAAGCAAAGATAAAAAAAATCAGCATGTATTTGTGTAATTCTATAATAATCACACAGCAATTGAACCAGCAATGAAAAATCAAGATGCAACAGCAACTCAGTTTAACTTAAATTTACCACCAGAAATTTCAACAGTCGTCAGATTGATTAGCTCTCTGGCAATTAATTGTTTGCCTGTGGAAATAATCAAACCCTGATTTTGATGCCGTCTTATTGGGGAACCACAGGGAAACATTGTAGAAGAACGACAACCTGTCAGTAAGATGTGACCTGCAGCAGAACCACCTGCTGTGAGCGGGTTGGAGGGCAGTAAGCACTAACAGACACGCACAGAGGCGCTGCCTGTGGTGGACTTTCCATAGGGAAGGAAGGAAGTTAATCAAGCAATAATATCCTGTTTAAATATAAATTGAAACAGTTTTTCTGTCAAAATGAATCAGGTTTTCCCTGATTATCTGTACAGAGGCTCCGGAAATATGACAGATTCAATACATAAAACATAAATATGTTGAAGCAAAAGTTTCTCTTGGGGTTTCTGTAGATGTTATTCAAGTTGATTCAATATTAGCAAATCAGAAGAAAAAACTTTACCATCTGCAGGTGTTTTTTGCTGTGACGAAAGGCCGTTGTCCAGTCAGTGTAAAAGATTTTTCTGCATCTCGTTAGTTAGGATTTCCACTAGTTTCGATCCACATTTAGAAATTTATTTAGTTTCAAGTTATTTTCAAGGCTTTCATTTTCAAGTTAAACCACCTTCAAATGTTTTATAGTGTGGAGCAAACTTCCAAGAATCACTGAGTTCCTTTAAATCTAGACTAAAAACCTTTTTAAAGTTGCTTTTGTACCATAATAAATAAAACACTAGCCAACATTTTGAAATGTAAATGACGACACTTGGACATTTTAATGTTTCAGATGTTGATTTTTTTTGTGTTTTTATCATGCCTTGTTGCTGAAATGTGCTATGCAAATCAAATTAGATTTTGATTTGAAAAAGGAGATGCAGAAGAGACCTGGGATAAATACTTTTTCACATAACTGCATCTTTATTGAACCTTTAGTAGCACACATATTTGCAGAAATTTGCAAAGATCTCACCGTAGTTTAAACGTTTATTGGTGAGTAGAAAAATAATGCTTGTGATTTGAGCAGAAACTACTGTGAGCTCTGTTTGGCTAAGCACAAGTTTATTTATCAGCACACCTGATCGATAGAAAGACTTTTTTTAGATAAATGAATTGTGTCGTAAATGCGTAATAGGTACATTTAGGCATGTCTTTGAACAGAATGCTCCATTTGCAACTGAACAAACATTTATGCGCTTTGTTCCTCTGTAGACTTGCAGTATTTATCTTGTTAATCATCTGCAGCACAACCTTGTGGGTCTTTGTTTAGCCTGCCAGTCAGTGCTTTATGGACTGTATTCCTATTCCGGTGGGGATGGGAGATGTATAGCATCTGAGTAGCTCTCTACTCGGCAGTAATCAATGAGCGCTTGTGCAGGTAGAATGATGATTCCAGCCCTGAGAGGCCCATGTTTTCTGGCAGACTTCCTGCTGTGGGGTTTCTCATTTATTCTGCTGCTCTTGTCCTTTTATTGGATCCATTTTATGGATGATACATTTCCTGGATGTTCCCTTCAGAGGAAACTGAAGCCTAGAGTTTTGTTTTTTCTTAAAAAGATAGATATGAGTTGGATCATGTTGTATTTATGAGAGCAGCAGAGCAGTCATGTGTTGTAACTCTAATGTCTGAACATGAATCCCTTCATTATGTTTGACTCTTGTCTGGACTTTTCAAGCCTAAAATTTCCTGCCATTTTATGCGAAAAGTATTCACAAGTTACGTTTCCATTATCCATAAAACTGTGCAAATTGAAAATAGGAAAATACATTTGCTTAAAGCTGCAGTATGTAACTTTTATAGAAAAAGTATAGATGTTTTGTACATATTTGTTGAAACTCTCACTGTCACGATAGTATGGTATGCTCCTACCTTCTCCCAGTGCTCCCAGTGTTAACTAGAAACAACCAATCAGAGTACAGAGGCGGGTCTTAGTGCGGTCAGTCACTATCGCGTGTGGCGCTGCTCGCTCTGTTCCTTTCCCTCCCCCAAAACCTCTTTGCTCTCTGGTGCCGCTAGAGCTTTTTCCTGTCAGCTGATCCTATTGTAAATGCTAAGGCGGATTAATGGTTTCTCTGTAACGGTAAGTTGTTTCTCCACCGATTAGCACATTTAACAGCGAGTAAATGACATTGATTGACAGCATTAAGACCCGCCTCCTGGCTCTGATTGGCTGTTTTTGGTCGGGAGCTGTGTATTTCTTCAGACGACAATAATAGCTCATGAAGGAGGTGGAGGGGACAAATCTTTTCACAGATTATTAATTTCTTATCATACTTAATCTTAACAAATATGTAAAAACATTTGCTTTATAAAAGTTAATACTGCACCTTTAGAGGAAAAACTTAAGTTATTTACGAAAACGTTTTTGCACTAGAACAAAATGTTTTTTATTTTATTTTAGCTGGATCAAAATAAATATACACTCTTGAAAAATTAAAAGCCCCATTGAAAGCCTCATAGTTATTCCACCAAATATTGATTTCTGAACTCTTTCTGAGTAAAACATTAGTGTTGTTGTTTCTAAATGAACATGAACCTGTTTTCTTTGCTTCATTATTTGAGGTCTGCAAAGACTTCATCTTTTTTGTTATTTTGACAAAAAAGATGAAGTCTATCTGACTTCATCTTTTTTTGACATATTTTATGCAAATTATATTTTATTTGCATAAAATAAAATTCCTCATTTTATGCAAATAAATACAAAATTTTTGATTGAAATTTCAGTGACATGTTGTCAGTAGTTCATAGAATAAAAGATCAATGTTCATTTTACTAAATCATATACCTATGAAAAGTTAAATCTGTGAAACTGATCATTTTAAGTGATCTCTTCATTTTTTCCAGAGCTGTATTTTGCAAAACTGCAATGGAAACCCTTTTTTGCTTCGCATGAGTCACATGGTCAAAAGCCGGATGTTACTACTGGTGAAAACAGCAAAGAAGGAAACAAGAAGTAGGAAGAGGATTATGGTTTGTGTTGGGGTTTTTTTAGATAATGTGCAGCTGGCTTCACCAGAGCTCACAGCATTGCACAGTTCATAAAAAGTTTTGTAATTCGAATGTGTTGAATCCATAACTCTTTGTAAAATCACCAAAACGCCGCAAATGTAGACGGTCACAAGTATTGGGAGTTTGTTGCTCCACTGCTTGAATAAGATGGTTGATGTTGAATGTTAGCAGCTGAAATATGATTATATCTCATGTAACTGTTTACAAACGTCACCTCCATGATTTTTAATGACTTATTGCATTAACAAGCTCATTCACGTGTGACTTTAATTTTCTTTCTTATTTAAAGGAAACACCACTTGTTGGTGCTTTTTCGACATTAGCAGAATATAGACAAAGATTTGAGCACATTTGTAGTGGAAACGTAGCTACTATGTTCTGCTTTTCAGATTTCCCCCCCATCTCTCTTTTTCACGCCTTTTTATTCTCACTCCTTTTGTCAGTCCCGCTTTGATCAGTGAGGTCGAAAAGAAAATGTAGTTCCATTTGTCCTTGCTACATGAATCTATTTGCCTTTGTTATTTTCTCTTTCAGCCATCAGGCCCAGACAACATGCTGGGACCATCCAAAGATGACAGAGCTGTACCAGGCGCTGGGTGAGTGAAGAGACGAGCCGTCCTCACGCTCGTTCGTCCGTGACCTCGGTCGGCCTGCAGAATTGCCCCCAAGTTTGGGTTTGGACTGTTAAGGCTTTATCTCCCAGCTCATTAAGCGACCCGCATCTCAATCACCTCGGGGGCTACATTTCTACTGTCATTAACCTATGAGGCCCAATTTGCCAGCGCTGTGATTGCTTCCCGCTTAGCCTCTAATTAATTGTGATTAAACGACATGATGCGCCTCACGGTTAATCTCGTCTGACATGGGGAGTTTGCGGGAATAGATACGCACACCGTCGCAGCTGGACCTGCATGTGTACCAAAAAATGCGAGTGCGGATAATGTTTCTAATACAATAAAGTGCTAATGACTTCTGCAGTGTGGTGATAAACAGATTCAGGATGCCTTATTCCTCGGTTGCAGGGTGGAATGGATTAGTTCTCCCTCTCATCTCTTTAATCTCTCTATATCTCTTTTTCCTTCCACCAGCGGATCTGAACAACATCAAGTTCTCTGCATACAGAACAGCTATGAAGCTTCGACGGGTTCAGAAGGCTCTGAGATGTATGTTTGGTATTTTGCTGGTGTATTCTCTGCCTGTCTGATTGCTTAAGTGATATTTTGTTATCCTGCACCAGCAGTAATTCACTGTGACGTGCTCTGTGTGATACACCGATTAGCTGTGGCACATTTGTTTAGTCAGCGATCAAAAGCATCATGGCTTCCTCCACTCTGCCTGGAAACAGTTGAAAATAACCTGAGTGAAGTTGCCAAACGAAGCGCCGGCGATCCAGCCAAATTTGCAGTACCGTAATTCCGCCACACTTTGCGCTATCTGAAAAATTTCAACGATTTCTGAAAGGGGAGTAGTTTTTTTCTTTTCAGCCAATATGGGGTTATTACAGTAATTTCACCCCTGCCGCAGCAGGGAGTAAAATTAATCTGATGAAACACTCTATGTAATCGTAAAAAAAACTTGCCTTATTCTGAAAGTTCCAGTTGTTATGGTTAAATAGGCAAATATATATTTACTCACTGGACATTTAAATAACTTTGTACAATTAAAATAAGCAAAAATATCCAGGTGGAGATTTGAAACTTAGGTCATGAAGGGTTAAAGATATTAAGAAATGTTTCCAAAGGTCATGAAAGGTCAACCAGCCGCCCCACTTTTAAAAAATCAAAATGACCTTTAAACTTTCATTAATTTCTTCAAAGCCAATGCAGCACAAACAAAAGTTTTGCTGCACAAACCAATCAACAAACATAGTCGAGCTGATTGACACCATTTTTGTCTGATTTGAAGAAGGTGGGGAGGCTGGTTGACCTTTCATGACCTTTGGAAACATTTCTTAATATCTTTAAAATGATAGCGACACAAACAAACAATTTTTTCTGCACAAACGTTTGTCACCAATTTTGTCTGATTTGAAGAACTTCAGTCAGGTTTGAAAACATCCTGCTGTTGGGTTTAAAATGCAGCTGTAATCCTCATTGTCATCACAGCCTTGCGTTCTGCTTAATTGACTATTAATTGGTCCATTTGAGTTACAAAATGGAAGTTAATTAGTTTTAGCTGCTTGGTTGAAGCTTCATTGATGGTCCCATTGGGGTCGATTCCTCTGTTTGGATCGTTTTTTTCTCCTTTTTCAGGAATCTGACCCCAGTTCAGCCCAGTTTCACCTTCCATTCATTTTATTTCCTTTCTCTTTTCTCTCCCTTTTCTGCTATAACCTTCCTGTGACCTTGCTGCCTTCCCACATACCAAGTCGCCATAGTAAAAACTCAGCAAGCACGTAAAACCCTTTTCTGTCACTTTCTCTTTCCAGCTGTTATCTCACCGTCCTCGGGTCTAGGAGTCGATATCGTTACTGAATTTAATTGCTAGGCTGCCTTGATAACTAGCAAATCCTCATTCTTCATTGCTCTGAATGGCTGAGCAGAGCCGCGTCGGAGCCCATCAAAAATGCATTTTTGGGTGATTCCCTCCCATCCCTCAAAATACTCCCCTTATCTCTCCTCTTTCTGTTCTACCTCATTATCGCACTATCCAATTATACCTGGCATCAACGGACACCCTTTTAGCTCCGCTCCCAGGGATGGGCCATCAAATTAGTTTAGAAGAGAGAAATCAAATTTGTGTCACTGCTCTTGAAACATATGGTGGGGCTTAAGTAGCCAAAATGGGTGAATAAGCACCGCTGTTGCGGCGTGGAAGAGGAGACCGCTGCTGCGTTCACAAGCGAAGTGAACTGATGTTTATATGCATGTTGATTTGAATGAAACAAACACATTCTAAGCTCTTTTAGTTCCAACTGTAATGCACACGAACACCTCAGATTTGACCTTTAACCTTCAACAGTTTTTTTCCAGGTCGCTTCAAAATGGTATTCACTTATTTTGAACAGACAAAAAGTAAAAACAGGAAATAAATAATAAAAAAACTAATTATCATGGCCACTGACATTCAGTTTTACATAAGAACCTCTCTCACCAGATAAACTCTTAAATTAAAATTGTCATTATCACTGTTATTATCTGTAGATCTTCTTGTTAGTTTGTAAGCATTTTGTCTATGTAATATAATTTATTTGTCATATTGAACAGGCACATGTTTTCTCTGCCCTACTGATTGTTTGTCTTCTTGTTTTTAAAAATGTGTTTAAAATAAATACATCAAATGAAATTCCTATATTGAATGACACTTAAACCTCACATTCTCATCCTTAAATCTAATATTATCATTTGTTAGTCGTTAAGGTGTAACTAACCACTAAAATAACTTTTTTGTTGATAACATGTCTGAATAGGTTATTTAGGGTTTACTTTTATGTTTCTGTTTCAATTTTGACGTTTATTTGTAAATTTTTTATTATTTTGCTTTATTTTTGCCTCAGCCATCAGCACAGACCTGGTGGAACTGCTGAGCTCATTTTCGAGTTGCGTCTCAGTGAAACGCTGGTAAAAAGGTTGTTAAAGGGTTAATAGAGGAGCCATGTTGTGACGACTTCCTGAAGGCGGAGTCTCAGAAAAATCCTGGTGGAAAATTCAAAACCGTTACATTACAAAGTACTTTTTTTTTTAAAGTCATAGAAGAATTGTTTGTTTGTAAACACAGCGCGCGGCCTGACTGCAGGAAGAGCCGGCCAGCTGTTAAACGCTCACTGGTTGCCATGGTTACCTGCATTTATTTATTATTAAGATTCTATTATTGAATCTTAATATTTAGAAATGTGCAGAAATCTACTTTCTTATTTTGTTTGTGAAAAAGCTGCTGCCTTCACAGATGGTGAGACAGATTGCTGGCTGAGTATTACTTTAACTCGGCTCGATATCAGTGTGTGTGACAGAAACTTGTGTGTTGTGTTCAGTGGACCTGGTGGCGCTGAGCAGCCTGGTGGACGTGTTTCGGGAGCAGGAGCTGCAGCAGGGGGAGCATGTGATGGATGTAGTGGAGGTGATTCACGGCCTGACGGCCATGTACGAGAGGCTGGAGGAGCAGAGGTCCATTCTGGTCAACATCCCTCTCTGCGTTGACATGTGCCTCAACTGGCTGCTCAATGTTTATGACAGGTGGGTGTAGCTCTTTCTGTCGAGGTAAAGGCGAAGTATTTGTTGAAAACTGTTTGCGGTTTAGGTTGAAGCTTGATGAAGGGTTTATACAGTATAGACCAAAAGTTTGGACACACCTTCTAATTCAATGGGTTTTCTTTATTTTCATGACTATTTATAAGGCAAGAAATCCCACTTATTAACCTGACAGGGCACACCTATGAAGTGAAAACCATTTCAGGTGACTACCTCTTGAAGCTCATCAAGAAAATGCAGAGTGTGTGCAAAGCAGTAATCACAGCAAAAGGTTGCTACTTTGAAGAAACTAGAATATAAGGGGTATTTTCAGTTGTTTTACACTTTTTTGTTTAGTGCATATTTCCACATGTGTTATTCATAGTTTTGATGCCTTCAGTGTGAATCTACAATGTCAATAGTCATGAAAATAAAGGAAACTCATTGAATTAAAAGGTGTGTCCAAACTTTTGGTCTGTACTGTACTTCCAGCTGACATGGATCCCTCTCTCCCACCTCTTTACTGTTTTAATTTTACAGATATTACCTTTCTTTTTCAATTCATCTTTCACTGACACAAGCTAACCAGCGGTTACCAAAGACAGATAAACTCTCTTATGAAGATGATTAACTAAATGATCAAAACTTTTATGTCTTCAAAAATTTATGTAAAAAGATGGTAAAGCACCTGAGACGAAGACCTCGTCATCATTTCTGCTCGGAGTGATTAGCTTTAGCTAATTCAACCTTTGAGTTCTTCAGTTTTTTGCACCTGTGCAACAACTCAGAACCGCGTATCACAACAGGCTTTGCTTTGACTTAATATTTGTACGCATGCTTAGATTCACTGTGATCCTGAGGATCGGCTTGTATTTTAATTCGAATAAATTTTTTTTGACAAACAACTCTTCCAGCATGGGAAAAATAAGCCCATTTCATGAAATCATGATGCTGCCATCACCATGTCTCATTCCAGGTATGGTGTTGATTTAATGATACACGCTGCTATTTTTCTGCCAAACCTTTTAAGGCAGTGGTCCCCAACCCTGGTCCTCCGGGACCGCTGTCCTGCATGTTTTTGATGAGTCCGGACTCCAGCACAGCTGATTCATATTATTGCATCACCTCCTTTGCATTCTTTCAATTGCTGCAGAAGCCAGTTAATCACCTGTTCATTTCACCCAGGTGTACAGCAGCAGGGAAACACCTAAAACATGCAGGGCAGTGGGCCCTGAGGACCAGGGTTGGGGACCACTGCCTTAAGGCACATGGCCTGGAGCCTTTTCAACTTAAAGCTTACGAAATAACCAAATAAATTATTAATTTACACTTTATCTGTAAAGTTACTTACAGGAAGCTAAGTGTGCTGAGTGTTTTCAAAATTATAAACATTTTCTACGCTATTAGCACATTACCAGATTAGCAGAAGTGAACTCACCACTCTTTTTTAGTTTATCTGTCATGTTCTGTGTTTTTCTGTGTATTTAGAGTTTTCTGTGTCCCTGAGTCTTCGTGTTGTCCTGTCCTCCCTTTGATTACTCCCAGGTGTTTCTCATTCCCTGATTACCCCCCTGTGTATTTAGTGTCACCTGTGTGTCTTTGTCTTTGTCGGGTCCTTGTCTAATGTGCGCTCAGTCCTTCCTGTGTCCATTCGTAATTCAGTTGCTACCGGCGTTGAGCCCTGGCTTCCGCTCAGTCGTGCTGCCTGTGTTTTTTGGACTAGTTTTGGACTGTTTTGACTTTGAAACTACCATCAATCATCTCACCTGGGTCATCTGCGTCTTCCTCACCACCTCAATTCATGACATTATCGAGTTTTGCTATAACTGATGATAAGTTTAAACTCATGAATAAATGCTGAAGTTAATACAAACATCACTGTGAAAGTGTGAAAATATTTTTGTCTTTCTCACTTCCATATTTGTTTTTATTTAGATTGTACCAATGTATTTATGTCACGCTAAACATGGAAATGTTTCCACGATTGCTTGAATAATTGTTGTCATTTCCCAAAAGCCTGGCATTTTAAGATAAGTGTTCACTCTTTTTATACTCTGTAGTTGTCAGGTTAGAAGAAGATAAATAATGTGGTGGAGAAGTCTGGAGTGTTAAATGCATCCAGCAGTAAGTGGCACTAATTTCTCTCATTAAATGCTCATTAAATTTGATGTTGCACTGAGTCAACAATTTTTCAGAAGATTAAATTCCCTCAAAGGGATTTTATTGCAGAACAAAGACAATATTCTAAGTTTGCTCCTGAATGTTGTTGATGTCTAAACGTAAATCTAGACCATTAAAAAGTTTTAACTGTTCTAAACCTTTAGTTCTTAAAGCAAGTGAACCAAACGTACAAGACAAAAAAATGATATATTAAACAAACCATATGTATTTTTTTCAGCGTTTTTGATCTTTGTCTTCGTGAGATGTTTTAAACTATTTCAGAAAGCAGCACAACTCCACCTTAACCTTTACTAGGTCAGGTTTTTCATCTGGAAAAATGCGTATTAAACCTGAACCCATCATTGATTCTCCATCAAAGCAGAAGAATCAGCTTGTTCAAAGAGTCTTAATTTTAAATTCACCAGCATTTCTTCACAGTATGCCTCAGAAACTTTAGTTTTAATCTTTTCATGTACTCGTATGTTTCTGTTTTATTCATTTGTGATCATTTTATCCTGTTTGTTGTATCATGTTAAGTGCTTTGAGATGCTTTTTTTTTTTTAAAGGTTCTACATAACTAAACTAAATTTGTCGTATTTGAGGTAAATGTCCAACATGAGTCATCACAACCTTTTCCCTCTCAAACTTGTTTGACCTTTGAAGGTTTCTGTAGTTCATTGTCAGCCTGAAAAGGTCTTGCACATATTGAATTTCTGGCTTCTTCTTTGAATCAGTCCTTTGTTATTATCCAAGAAAGACTAATTAATGCGACCAATTAGGATTTGCTCTCTTTTTTGCTATTTTATTATTCTGTTACTTGTATATACAGCTCTGGAAAAAATGAAGAGACAACTTAAAATGATTGGTTTCTTTGATTTTACTTTTTATAGGTATATGTTTGAGTAAAATGAACATTGTTCTTTTCTTATATAAACTACTGACAACATGTCTCTGAAATCCCAAGCAGAAATTTTTTATTTATTTGCAGAAAATAAGAAATGGTCAAAATAACTGAAAAGATGCAGCATTTCAGACCTCAAATAATGCAAAGAAAACAAGTTCATATTCATTTACAAACAACAATACTAATGTTTTAACTCAGGGAGAATTCAGAAATTAATATTTGGTGAAATAACCAGGAGGTTTTCAATTTGGTTCAGTGCAGCGGGCTCTTCATTTTTTCCAGAGATGTTTATTTTCAAATTTGACCAAATACGGTCAACGCTGTCTCAGAAATTCAAAATAACTCTGGAAATACCGTCTTGAGTTGGAAACAATCAAGTGTTTTGAGTCTAACACTTCATTTGATAATAATGATCTTAGCAGAAAGAATCCAGTCAGGAGTTTGTTTTTTCCTAGCTAGCATAAAGTTGGCTTCATATAATAATGAAAAAATAATTGTTACATCAGCAGCAATTTCTGTCAGCATTGCAAATGTTGCTGTGAAATCTTCAAAACCTTCAATTCTTGGAAATCTTACAAATAGCTCCACGTTTATGGGCATTTTGTGAACTTAAATGTGTTCATAGGCATCAGAAATGCACTTTATTATTGTGTTGCTGCCTTATTTGATGTCCTGTAAGAGCTGTTCCTTTAGGAGTTGCAGGAAAACAGATTGGAGACGGATGTAAGCAGTCATGTGGCTACTTTCTCAGACGTTTAGGAAGACTGCGAACGGCTAAAGCTGCAGTAACAGCTTCAAGCCAGAGGGTCAGACACAACCAGAGCAAATCCTCTTTGACACCAGAACTCACCCAGCTTTGTTCCTGTTTGTTCCATCTCCAGGAAAAGCCCCTCAGCACAGACAGTGAAACATAAGACAGCCGCAGTGAAAGCCATATATCCGGTCTGTAGCTTTTAACCATTCTCTGCTAATGAGAAACAATCAGCGGCTTCGTCGTCTGAATAAATTTCAGTAATTGCTTTTTGTTCCCTAATAAACAGCGGCAAGGAATGTCAATGAGACTTGAGCTTAATTTTTGTGCTTGTGAGGAGAAAATGTGGTTTAGGGCGAGTGTGTGCGTATATGTTTGTGTGTGCATTACTTCCGGAGGCATGTCAGGGAGAAACGTGTCCCCTGAGGAGCAGCGCTGGGATGCACATTGAAGATGGCATGAGGTGCACAGCAGAAAGCGTGAGAGAAAGATGCTGACAGCCAGTCGTCACCATGTGCTCAGTGTCTCCTCTGGTCCTGAATCTAACAGGGGAGCAACAGTGACTCATCACTTTGTCTTTCCTTCTCATATATATATTTGTGCCTTTTTAATGTGTGCACATTTTTAGAAACCTGTCAAATACAGATCTGTACTCCTTCAGGCTAGCATTCAGCTGCAGAAATGAAATTTGCGCTTTCATCTAATTTGACCTGATGTTCCTGGATGAATCCAATGTTCTTGATCCTTCGTGTGACATTTGAAATGCTAATTTGATTAGCACGGTTTTTGCTAATGCTGCTTAGATCTGCATTAAATTTTTAGAGGCTGTTTGGAAACAGCAATGACGTGGTTCGTTCTCAAATGTAATTTTTCTGCGTTTTATGAATCAAAAATGTGTTGCTTGTTCTAAAACGGTCTATTCTTCATTAAGGGAAATCTTTTTCATATGAGGTTTGAACAGTACTTTAAAGGTATTTTATGATGTCACCACAAACTTTAATGTATTTTATGTGAGGAACAAAGACAATAGAGCATAATAGGTTTTCAGTTTTTTCTTTTTTTATAAAATTTTTTAAAAGTGTGTTGTATGTAATGTTGAATCAATACTTTGTAGAATCTCACTACAAAGTGAGATTCTACACTTTGTAGTGTAGAAGACATCTGCAGTGTCTTCAGTCAGAGGCTTCTTCATTTTCGCTGTATTACAGACTGCTACAAGAGATCTTTCCTGCCAACAGTCATCACTATCTTCAATAACTCTCTGAACAATCTGAATTAATATGACTTACAGCAAGATTCAATTTCTGTTGGGGATCAGTGAAGTATTTTTGAATTTTTTTTGAGACTTGTACTGAAATTCTTGCATAATGTTTTGCAAAACGCTCAGTTAGATGACAGGTTTTTAGGTTTTTAATGAATTTCAGTTTTCAAGTGCTGATCTCAATTAAACTTAGATTTGGACTTATTCATTTTATACCATCGTTTCTTTTCTCCTTTTATGAGTTCTTGCAGCAGCACCTACTTCAGCAGCTGCCACACCAGTATGTTGTTACATTCCTGCCAAAAACCTCGAGGAGCTTATTAAGGAATCACATCAGCAGATTTATTAACTAGAGAGCACATAGCTCATGATGGGTATTTCTCTTAATTTGCAGGTCTATGAATGCAGCATGGTGAGCGGTTAAACTCGCCTACCTCCACCTGGATTTGACCTGAAAATTCAGACAATCAGATCAGTCAGAAGAGTTTCCTCACCTAATTATGCGTATTAAACTCAGAGAGGTGCACAACTTTCGTGCTGCATTCATGGGCCTGCAAATAAATGGAAATGCCTGCGATCAGACGTATGTTCCCTTCAGTTCTCTGTCAGGGTTTTTGGCAGGAATGTGACGCCATACTCTTGGCAACAACCTATTCTAAGAACAGAATGTGCCACTCATCTTTCTATCAACTCTAGGGCTGATTACAATGCCAAATTTTTATTTCAAGGACTTAAGAAAAAATGTATTATTTTCATTTAGTCTTTTAAATATACCAGTGTTGGTTTGCTGCATATAATATCAATAGAAATATTAAAGTCTTTGATGGCAAAATGTAAAAAGTTAATGGCAGAATACCTTTACAAGGTGCTTTATTGATTTATTTTATCTGGCATATGAGATTTGTATTGCTCTTCTGGGCATAAAATTTTTGGACCACACTTTGCCGTTTCCCTGAAGAGCCTTTACTTACTCTGAATGTCCTCTAATGCAATTTCACACTACTTCACTGACCTGAATTGTGCTGCTGTGACCCGTGTAATTCTTCCCAGCAGAGCTCTGTATTACACAATCCACAACGCAGTGATTCGAGATTGTCCACCTTTTAAAAACTGTAATCTCAGAAGTTTTTTTTTCCTTATCCTATCTGCGTTTCTTTCCTGCAGTGCACGAAACGGCAAAATGCGAGTTCTCAGCTTCAAAATGGGACTGGTGAGCTTGTGCATCGCAGACGTCCAGGAGAAGTACAAATGTAAGTCTGATGCGTGTTTGAGTTGGTAAGTGCATTTTATCGACTGAAAAGAGAGATCCAAAATAAAACATCCCTGATTGCCAGGATTATAAGACATCCACTTAGTGTAATGGTGGAGAATGGTTATGTTGCCATAATGAAGAAAGCTTTCTTTCCCTGCTGCACCACAAACCTTAAAAGGATTGCTTGCAGGAGTCACTTTCTTAAGGCTTTTACTTTTTCAAACAAGTCAACTTTAAAATAAGTTTAGCACTCCTTGTCTTTCCTATGGAAATGATTTATGTTTAATGCAGCATTTGTTCTTAAAAGTTCTGACTATTTGAAGTGGGATTCTCCTGAGAGACTCTGAGCAGTCAATATTTTACCAGGTAAAATTAAATGTTCTTCAACTTAGTATTAAACACAAATTTTCCAATAAGGTATTGTGATTAACTATGAAATAGTTTAATAAAAGCTCCAGTTTGTAAAAATATAGGTTTTGTTTCACATATTTGTGCTGATAGTATAATAGACAGATAATCTGTAAAAAAGTAAAGCTGCTATTCATCTGCAGAAGTGCACTTCCTGCTACCAAACAATACTATTGGTAAACCTCTGATTAAATATGAATAAATTGGCTAAATTATAGCATATTATGCTTCATAGCCCAGTTTAGCATATTATGTTTCTGACTGATTCCTGTTAAATTAACCAGCAAAATTATCTCTAGATATCTCTCTAACACGTTTTCATTAATGTAAATCATTTGGTTTGTATTTATGCTTTCTTATAGTGCATGTCTTGTTCAGTGCGATGCGTACTGAAATTTTTTTCCAGTTTTCAGTCCTTTTAAGTTAATGAATCTATATAGATTCTGATCTGAAAATGTTCTGGAAATGTAATTTTTGTCCACAGGTTTTACAGAATTTAAAATCTCAGCAGTGAGAAAACTGCAGTACTTGTGCTTTTGTGTCGTACCAATGGTTCCTATTATCTCACCATAGAGTCTGCACAATGAAAGTGGCATATTTAAGATGTAAGAGGCCGATATGCTGAGAAAATGTCTCCATAAAACATGTCCAGAGCTCCACTCAGAAGCTTTGTGGGAATATTTAAAAACATCAAACAGGCCTCAGCTCTGGTTACGAGGACGATATGAAGGAGGTTGTTTAAGATTCAGGCGTTGGAGCCAAACGTTAGCTCATTGTGGGGAGACATAAACCCGCAAAGAGAGGCGATACATGCAATGCTGCGATTGTGCAGCACACTCACGCGCCTGTCAAGATTCATCTCTTCAGCTACAGGCAGACTCCAAGCATAGAGAAAGGCTCGGTCAGAACTTGACAAGATGGCTTTTGTGCAGGTCTTTCATCTCTAAAATAACCAGGAACACCATTAGTAAAGTTTTATTCCTAGTTTAAAATAGATAAAAGCTACTTGACTTTGGAATAAATGCAGAATTTTAAAGTCAGCAAGTGTCCTCACGCAGAGGAAAGAAAAATACAGACACATGTGTGGTTAATGCTCTTAGCCACACATCGTATAATGATTGCTGCTGCATGTGCCGATGTGAAATTAGATTAGTTAGTGCATAATTGATGGATAACTGCGTGAACGTTTTGCAGACTTGTTCCGTCAGGTGTCCGGTCCTGGAGGCTTGACAGACCAGCGTCACCTCAGCCTGCTGCTGCATGAAGCCATCCAGATCCCCCGCCAGCTGGGCGAAGTCGCAGCTTTCGGCGGCAGCAACACGGAGCCAAGCGTCCGGAGCTGCTTCCGCATGGTGAGGACACGGCCGCGTTTCACGCCCAGGTCCATTAACAGATGTGCTTCGAGCTCTGGAGGTTGATTAAATAGATTTTTTTCTGACATTTTTTAAATTCTATATAGCAGTGTTGGAGGCTTAGGCTGCATCTTTAAAGGGGTAGTATGAGCTTTACATCATGTTTTCCCTCATCAAAAACACCTTCACTCCTTCATAAATGGTTGGGAAATTCTTTCATCTCCATGGCAACCGTTCAGCCTGGGTGGACCTAGCCCCGCCTTCAAGATGAAGCTCCTCCTCGGAGCTGCAGATTCCAGGATTCCAGGTTTCCAAGCTTCCAACTCCAACTCTCAGCTCCTTCAGACTAGCCAGCAGCAATTAGCAAACACCTGGTGGGACTGCGCATCAGCTGAGCTCATTACATGAGCTACTTTTCTGTTCAACGCTGGTAAAAACGTTGTTAATGAGTTAACAGAGGACCGATGTGATTACTTTTTTTTTTTTTGTACCCCTCCAGGGGGTCTTTTGTGGGCTCTAGTGTCCCTTATATGATAGTAGGCTGACAGGAAATGGGGAAGGAGAGGGGGGAAGACAGGCGGCAAATGTCGTCGGGTCCGGGAGTCGAACCCGCGACGGCCTCGTCGAGGACTCAAGGCCTCCAAATACGGGTCGCGCTAACCACTACGCCACCACGGCACGCCCGTGATTACTTTTTAAAGGTGTTATAAAAGAGACAGAAGCCCAATTTCAAGGTGTTAAATTACAAGTTAAGTCATATTTGTTATATAAAGCATTTTTATATCTACTGAACCTCACAGATTTACTTGACTGTGCTGTAAAATGCCTTGGAAAATACACAACACTGCCCCTTTAAAGCTCTATAAAAGCTTATCACCAGGTTACAGTTCAGATGTTTGGAAGGAATATCTCAATTACTTTTGCAAGAACTGTCTCTGAGCATCAGGACGAATTATCTGGAACGTAGAAGTCTGTAAGATGAATTGTCAAGAGAATGCCTCCAGCACGACAGCCTGCCAAAGCAGGAGATCAAAGTTGAAATGGTTGAACTTAATTTACGTCACCGGGTTTGTTTAAAAAACAATTAACAGATGAACTGTGGTGGAGAGGTCATGGTGTGGGCGCCTCTCTATATCAAAGCTTTCCAAAGTCGAAACTGTTTCAGAGCTGTTTTTAATGTAAAACAAGTAAAATAAAACATGTAATTTCTAAAAAAGGAAATACAAAAAAATTAAAATTAGACTGGCTGCTTTGGGAATTTACCTTTGTTTGTTTTCCACTCAAGAAAAAAAAAAATTATTATGCTTGTCCTTTAAATAATTCATGATGCTTTTATCATTACATTTAAGAAGTCACAGAAACAAGATATGTCTTTCCTATCAAGATTAATCCAAGAAGATTTAGCAGAAAATGTAAAGTATGAAGAAATAAAATGCTGGTTCTTCTAGTTGGAGAAGAACCAGAGGATCCTGGCTTCCAAGTCTTCTCTGTTTCCACTTTGCATATTCTCCACTGTATATGTGTGGATCCTTACTGGTTACTCCGGCTTCCACCCACAAACCAAAAACAGGACTTTTAGCTCAACTGGTTGCTCTAAATAACCATTAGGTATAAATGTGTACATGTGTGGTTGGATTTAAAGTGACAAGAGGCCCTAAAGCTTCTCATTCTGAAATAGGCAGAACTGAGCAGACGTAAATCTTATTATCTAAGAATGATTTTGTGTAAAAACTGTAATAGATGTTTGTTATAGCCCATATAGACTTATAATAACATGTTCAAGGAATCATCCAAGAAGGTGAGAAATAGATGGATTAAATTTAATCTGCTGCTGATTTAGGTCAACAAATGAAAACTGAAGGCAGCAGAAGATTATTAACCAATCAAAATCTCTCAGTTTCCAATAATATTGTCATGGTGCACAATATAATCCGGTCAGTAACGGCAATATCAGATGAAGCTCTTTGAACGTATTCTGTTTCTCCTTGTGTTTATATTTACTCTGAGATAAAATTAGAGTGACCCGTCTACCGGTTATTCAGGGACACTTGGTGGTTCTCGATACTATCCGTCTCCACTTCATGCTGATTGTTAAACTGAAATGACAGAAAGACACAGGAAATGGCAACAACAAAGCAGGTTGCATTAAATAGCTGCTAGAAAACAGTGTGAGCAGAACAAGGTCTCTGCAGAGGTTATTTGGAAAAAATCCAGGCAGGAAGTAAGAATAATTTATCTTCCAATAAATATTTCAGTGCTTTCACAGCATTCAAAGGTAAAGACCTGAAATAAATTAAACAAAATAATTTGGGAAATACAAAACCCAACACTATTTTTTATATATATGCCTGGTAGAAGAGGTTGTATTAATCAAGCTAAATTTCCCAGCGACAGTGAACATCCCATCTGTTTTGAGACGGAGTAGCGTGATCAGGTGAGCAGCTCCAGTTCCAGGTGTTTTGGTGTGGAAGAAGCTGCCATTCCACCTCCCACAGGGAGCCAAGCTGGGTACCCTGCTAACAGAGAGAAGCTCCTTCATCCCCGGAGACCCCACATCTCTGAGCACCTCTCCGCCTGTGATCAGTGCACACACTCACATACATGTATGTTACCCTGCTTGAGCAGTGGGGGCAGCCCCAGGGAAATCAACTTCCTTATGCATCTCTGATGCAGACTTAATGAGAATTTAGCACATCACGGATTTTGAGCACTTGGCGAGTTATTTCTTTATTAGGTTGGCTTTCTTTTTTCTTCTTTTTTTTTTTCAAACAAGCTTTCTTCAGGAGAGAGAGTACATGCAAACTCACAGTAACCTCTGTATAATTTATGTCTGTTATATTTTTAGCTTTGTAAATGCTTAAGCATATATGCTACATAAAAGATTTAATGCTGGGCGCTCTCTTCAATATTGGGACGTTTTAGCTGAAACTGCCTTTAAGCAGGAAAGAATTGTTGCTGTTTTTATTGCTTTAAGAACATGGCCTCTTGTTGGTCTATTTTTGGGTTGTTTACAGTCTCTTGTCTCTCTTACCTTTCCCTAACAGGCCCCTGGGAAGCCTGCCATTGAGGTGTCTCATTTCCTGGAATGGATGAGCCTCGAGCCCCAGTCGATGGTTTGGCTGCCCGTCCTGCACCGCGTAGCTGCTGCAGAGTCCACCAAGCATCAGGCCAAATGCTACGTCTGCAAACAATGCCCCATTAAGGGTTTCAGGTAGGCATGGCTGCTGGGCATTCAATTCAACCAAATTGATATTTACATGTAAAGGTATTGTTAGTGGATCAAATCATTAAAACAGATGATTTTAAAAAATGTTTTTAGAAGTGGGAAATTAGAGTTTTGCTTTATCAGGTAACAAAAAATCTGTGATATACAGATATCTGTCCTTGTTGCACCTTTTAACAGTGACAGAAATAAACTAATTTTGGGCCTTTGGAAAGCAATATTTTTTTTAAAAAAGGAGAGCTATTATGCAGAATTTATATTTTGCACATTTTGCACTTTTGTTTGGGTTTCAGCTGCTTCTAAAAACTGTCCAAGAGTTTAAAAAAATTTAATCCAGCTGGTTTTTTTATAAGTTAATGGTTTTTTGGTGTCTGGAAAAAGAGCCATTTCAAAAATCTCACACTGCCCCATTACCTAGCAACCCCTGCCGATCTTAGCCCATCGCTTAGCAATCCAAGTGGAGCTCCAGCATGTTTGGTCAGCTGATTTTACCACTGTATGTGCTGTACAATGACTGCTGGGAAAGACAAGTGTTTTATTGTTGACCTATCATTCAGAAACCAGTTGCTGCATTCTTGTTGGTTGTGCAGGAGGCTCTGCTTCTGCTTTTCAAAGATGTAAGTTTGGGTAATTGTTTGCAGCCGTTTTCATGTGTGACTATAAACGTTGAGTTGTAATAAACTGCTGGTCAGCAGCAGTTTATTAGGATTTAAATTGACAAAAGGCCCTAAAAGCATGATAGGTCACCTTTAACCGGTTGTTAGAAGGGACTTAAAATTAGAATTCTAAGAATAATAATTTACATATATTAAATAAACTAATAAATTTGATATTTTCTGTTGCTAGGTCATTGTGAAATGTGTGGATTTTTTGTGTTGTTGTAAGATATCTCTTTTGCTGTTTCTGCTGAAGCCATTACATTGATTTGAGAGATTTCATTAAGATTTGTCCTAAAATTAAGTTAAACCTATTAGTCATTTTAACAACACCAAAAACCCAGGGTTTTGTATAGGAAATCAAACATCTTTTGTGAGAGTGTGCAGAGAAATATAAGCCTCTACAGCATGGCTGAGATAAGAATACACACACACTCAGCCACTCTACCACTCCATTCAGTTCTCCTGCAAACATCGTTAAAGTCTCTGTTTTATTGATCTCGACAGGTATCGCAGTTTGAAGCAGTTCAATGTGGACATCTGCCAGACATGTTTTCTAACCGGCCGCACAAGCAAGGGCAAGAAGCTGCACTACCCCATCATGGAGTACTACACCCCAGTAAGACGAGCATTATGTACCGCTTTACCAGAATACAAATTCAAGCCTTTAGGGAGAGATGAAGCTCAACTTTACTCAAGAACAAAATACATACTCCTAACTGCCTATTTCTTCTGCCAAGCATGAATTAAGGATCTTATCAACTGTATCTATTTGTCCAACTCTATAGAATAAATGGAGAGAGAATCACTTAGTAGAGACATTTATTTTTGGCAAATTTTTGGTTCATTTAAAGGGATGTTTGGAGCACAAACATTCAGGAAAACCCATGAATAATCAATAGAGTGAGTGCAAATGTTATAAGATCAACTCAATTTCAAGATGTAAAACCAAGCAGTATTTTTATTTTCTGCAAAAATGTTTTTATATTGCAGGGTACGGTTCTTGCAGCAGGAAAGCATATAAAAATTACTCTGACAGATATGATGAAAAACTGAAGATTTTAAACAGAGCAATAATGTAGAGAAAGAAACATTAGTATTGGAAGAAAAAAAGGGGATACATTTTACATGAGGTGGTCTCTGGAGATGGAAACTCTAAAGCAGTGCAATTTGTCTTTCAATCATCCATGCCCTGTGCTTCAACCTCCACTTTTCACCCCCTCCTCCACTCGCTTCCCTGGACGGCGGCAGACAACCTCGGGAGAGAAGATGAGGGACTTCGCTAAGACTCTGAAGAACAAGTTCAGGTCAAAGCAGTACTTTACAAAGCACCCGCAGAGAGGTTACCTGCCTGTGCAGTCTGTACTGGAAGCTGAAAGCTCAGAGACGTGAGTCCCACAACACACATCCATCCCTTTGTCTCTTTTCTCAGATGTTCCGCTATGCAGACAGGCAGAACTGTATACAATTATTTACTTGAGACAAATGTGTTAGTATAACAATAAATCAAAGGGGATCTATTAAACAAAATTCACATTTTGCATGTTTTTATACTTCCATTTGTGTTTCTACTGCTTCTAAAAATAGCACAAGTGCTAAAAAACACCAAACTGTTTTGGCAATAAGTTAATGGTTATTTTGGTGTCTGGAAAACTCCAGAATGAAAAAGTCATATAAAGGGTTTTAAAAATTTGTAATCAAGTTCGCTTCTTTACATCGGAGAAGGAAATGCAGCAGGCTGCAAACTTTCCAGCTGAAGTTCAAGATTAAGCTGCTTCCTGGTTCTCTTTACCCTCTAACTCAGTCTTTCTCAAACTGTGGTCGTTAGACCACTGGTGGTCCGCTGGCGCCCCCTAGTGGTCCACGAGGTACTGCATATAAAAAACTGTTTATTTGCCGTGAGTCAAGTTAACTGTGCGACGCTACAGTTAGCTTACCAAAGGATTGTGTGTAAAAATAATGACGGACAAGTGACTTAAGACTGGGTCACTAAAAAGAAAACCTGAACGCGATATTATGGTGGACAGAGCTGCGCCCCACGCTGACTAACTGCATTTTAACTCCTAAAATAAAACTATTTACGTCAGGCTATCTACCTGCTGAAAGAAAGTGTTTTTTCCAATGCATCTCAAGTCTGTTTTTTTAATTATGCTTTTTAATTACAAATAACCCTAAAATATCATTAGTTCACAGAATGCTTGTAGTAGTACTTTTTTGATATCCATGTGTTTTCTAACTTGTAAAATAACTCAAAACGTCGCTAGTAGATGTGTTCATGGTTTTATTGTGGCCGGTCGCAACTACAAAACAGCGCCACCCTTCACATTAGATTAGGAGGAACAAAGACAATGAGTTAAGAGACTAATCTTTTTGTTTCACGTTGTATTCATTAAGATGTTGTGTTATTGCGGGGCTAATGTTAAGTGAGGTGGTTTGTGAGTGTTTGAGAAACATTAGTTTAACTTCTGCTTTATTGTGATATAAGGCTGCAAACATGGAAAAAAGCAACTTTGTTGCTTTAATGGATTTTACAATGGCTGACAATATTCATGCAAAACAGGTTATGAAATAAAAAGGTAGATGTCAGAAAACATCTGTGCATTAAAGCAAATAAATTATGTTGTCACTGTTTATACTTTGTTTATGCACAAACTGCTGTTGTTATAAAAAAACAGGACAATATTTAACATTTTGAGCTTTTTATTGGTTTATTTAAAGTGAGATTTGTGCAACAAGATTACATTTTTTTGTCTGTAAGTGTTTTTGCTACTGTGAGAAGTTTTTATTTTACATTTAAAAAGTTTACTGAGGATAAAAAATGTTTGATTAAGTTTCATAAATTGAAACAAAACTAAACAGTTACAATGAGTCAACTCTGAAATATCTGCTGCATCCTGAAGTGTATATATATATATATATATATTGCTTTGAAATTGAACTGATTTAAACATAAAAGATGTTTTTATTTTTATCTACTTTTATTTGTTGCTAATGTTTTCTGATAATCACCAAAATGGTTTAAAGTCACTTCTCTGTGTTCATGACATTAGCCTTGTGATCTCATTCTGATTCAGGCACATTTCTCATGAGCAAGTCTGCTGGAAAAGAAAAGCAGAACCGGAGTAGTGAGATAAAAATCCGTGAGCTCACCATGAAGCAGTAGCCTCAGGCTACAAGAGCACCCAGAATGATGTAGCATGAGTTCATGTTTCACCGGATTGTGTCATTGTTTTATAACCTCTAAAATTAAAGAAACATTACTCAGAACAGGTATAAGACTTTCTGAGGATCAAATAACATGGAGTAAAAGGAAGCAGCAGCTGATTAAGTCTAGGGTTGTGACAATGTACTTACATATAAGTATTGCACTGGTGGTGTTACAATGACCTTACAACCTGTCTAGCTTTAAAAATATCACATTACATTTGAAGAATCATTTGGAGTCGCAGCACAGCGCAGTCAGACTGACAGATCAAGTCCCACCAGGGGGTGCAAAGCAGAGAGCTGCGACTAAAAGGCGGGAGGTCCCAAACTAAAAATAACAAAATTAAACTTAGGTCCAAAACCGTTAAAAACATAATTCAGCGCCGTCATCCTCCAACTACTTCCTGTTGTCTTCTGGATGTTGCCGTCCAGGGGGAACATCCGGTTATTGATCATTTGACTTGTGTGATGCAAAAAGTGTTTCCGTTAAACTAATTTATTTTGGAAATGTCAAATTGTGCAGTTATATGGTCAATGCACTGTAAAAACACAAAATCTTACCAAGTAATTTTGGTCTAGTTTCTAGTGGAAATATCTTAATACACTTGAATTAAGACAAAAGTAACTTTTCAGCAAGAAATAAGAGCTTGTATTAAGTCAATAATTCCTTAATATTGTTGAAATGTTTCCAGTTACATTGGTAAACTGTTTTACCTTTAACAAGAATTTTGTCCCATGTTATAAGTGAAATAATCAGCAAATAGAACTAGAACTTTTTCATCAATATTAAGGAATTACTTGCTTAAAACAAGTAACTATCTTGCTGACAAGTTACTTATAAGATATTCCGTCTTATTTCAAATGAACTAAGATATTCATGTGAAATAATATCTTATTATTGCACTAGAAACTAGACCAAAAATACGTAAGATTTTGTATTTTTACAGTGTTGGAAACACAGCTAGTGACATTTCCAGTTTTCATCATGGCAGAAGAAAAACGTGAGCATTTCTAATCACAAACACTTAAATGTTACTTCTTACACCCAGAACTAAATGCCTGCAGTAACTTTCCATTTCCCTCCTGCTGTTTCTCGCATGATGGCCTCTTGTACTGTTTCATATTGAACTAAGGTGTTTTTTTTACTGAGGAATAATGACTTTGAATTTGCTTCTTTTCAGCCCTTGCTCCTCACCCAGGCTGCCCCATGCAGACACACACAGCAGGATTGAACACTACGCCAGCAGGTACGAGCCTTGCTCCGCTGTGCTGCTATATATATCAGCTCATTACTGTACAACATTCTCTCCTTCTCCTTCACTTCTCCTCTTCATATAATCCCCCTTTCCTCCTAATGCACCCTCTCTGTACTCCGTCCACCCTTTCTCCTCCCTCACTAATCTTTTAGTCTTTGCTGATTGCGGTATTGATTTAATTCCTTGCACTCCGGCCAGCTCGGCGGCTGCAGTCGCTCTTTCCCCTCACACACACGCTCACATTTGAACACAAGCGTAGCAGTTTGCGCTTCCCTGTGAGTGTCTGTGAAGGTTATCAGGGTTCAGCCTGCCCAGCGGCCTGTCACTTGCCGGGGCAGTGAGCCCATTGGTCACCTGGGAGCTGTCGGTGTAGATTAGAGTCTCGGTGACAGGTTATAAACAGGCCATAGTCCTGGACTCCCACACTGCTGGCAGAGCTGCACTGTGGGCATAGCTGGACACGTAGATCCCTCTCCAATGTGCCTGCGGTGCATGAATGGAAAGAGAGCGTTCCTGTTCTTGTATGTGTGCTATTGTGTAATACTTCCCTGAGGATCTACTCACTTTACATCCTGCCAAAACAAGAGCAACAGACAGCAATGAGAGCAGGCACTATTTTCATCTTTACCCCCTTGCATTCACCCTGTTTTCCCCTTCCAACTCTTCTTTGTTTGCCTTTGTCTTTGATCCCTTTCTTCTTTTGCCTCCTGCACATCTATTTTGCCTCTTGTTCTTTTTATTCTTATCCCATTCTCTGCTTTTTAGTGTATTTTCTGCCACATCCTCTATATCTCATTGGTTTTGTCATATTCAATATAATTTTGTTCAAACAGCCTGTGGGTTGTGTTGGTCACTGAAAAAACCTGAACTCACTGCAAAAACACACAATTTTACCAAGTAATATAATTGTAATAATGGCATAAAAATGCAAGAACATATTCTCCGTGATCAATAAATTTTAAATTCTAATGAACATTTAGACACTGGAATAGAGGAACAACAAATTAAATGAATTATGAAGTCTTTGTAAACAAAAATCATTGTGGTTCAAAGACGCTCCATTGCTCTGGTGTACTGGATGATTACAGCGACAGCTACACTTTTATTCACATGGGGGCAGAAAATGAGCGAAGACCGAACTCACTTGTTCATTAACATGATTCAAGTGGAGTCATTATCGGGATAGATAGTCTTTGATATGGTCTCTTACTTTTATTCTGACAGGACGCATTATTTTCTCCTGCTTCCTTGTTTCCTTTCCTTTTATGAGCGCATTGCAGTTTGAATTCACTCTCAGTCGTAACCTCCACTCACTGTTCACTTTGAACAGCAGTGGAAAACCAAGCTTAACTAAAATACTAAAATAACTAAAATAAAACTAAAATAAAAGTTATCATTGCTGGCAGGTTGGCGTGTTCAGAATTAATCCGTTGATGTGACCCATTAGGTAAGCACATGTTTGTCTGTGAGCGTGTCAAAGTGGAGAAATTTGCTGATATTTTGCTGTAATTTATTTAATATTTTTACTCTAAAGTAAAAAAGAATCTTCTAATGGAACTAAGTATCTTTTATTTTTTATCAATCTTCGAGAATTATTGACTTAAACCAAACTCTGATTTTGCTGAAAAGCAGAGGTGGGCAAAGTATCCAAAACTTGTAAGAGTAGCACAATTATAATACTATACTATACTATACTATACTATACTATACTATACTATACTATACTATACTATACTGTGCCATACTATACTATACTATACTGTGCCATACTATACTATACTATACTGTGCCATACTATACTATACTATACCATACCATACTATACTATACTATACTATACTGTGATATACTATACTACACAACACTATACTATACTGTGCCATACTATACTATACTATACCATACTATACTATACTATACTATACTATACTATACTATACTATACTATACTATACTACACAACACTATACTATACTTTACTATACTATACTTTACTGTACTGTACTATACTATACTGTGCCGTACTATACTATACTATACTACACAACACTATACTATACTATACTGTACTATACTATACTGTACTATACTATACTGTGCCATATTATACTATACTATACTACCCTATACCACACCATACTATATTATATATATTATACTATGCTATACAACACTACACTACACTATACTACACCATACTATACTACACTACACTGCACCATAGTATACTATGCTATACTATACTACAGTATACTATGCTATACTCTACTGTGCTGTAGAACAACGCGCAGAACAACGCGTAGAAGCGCCAGCTGTGTGATTGGTCCACTCTCCAGCTTTAAATGCATAAACTATAAAATTATCTTTTAGGAATACATTTGCTCCACCAGTGAAACGCTCAGAGCAACAGAGATACTTGCAATCCGGATTAAAATAAAAATAATTTAAAAAAAAATTATTAATAAAATTTCTTTGGGGATTATTAATTTTTCTAAAAACAAAAACAAGCAACTCTTGGCCTGGAGGGGGGCTGGTAAAGTATGGCGGGCCGCCAAGCTTATAAAACACTGGGGGAAATCCTGGAACACAAAAGGTCTTTATGAATTTGAACATGAAGGAAATATGTTTGAAAATGCATATTATATTGTATGATTTGGGGTATTTTTAGACACATGGCAGCCATATTGGATTTTGGTGTCAAAGTTGGTGAGAGCCATTTTATTTTCCAAGTCTGACTTCAGGGAAGATTTTCCATTTCAGACTTTGCAATTCCACTGTAGGAGTTCAACATTTTGAGACTATCAGCTGAAAAGAGGCCTACTTAAGCTGCAGCTTAAAAAAAATAATTTTTTCTCTTTGGCTTGACTTTTGCATCAAAAACCTAAAAATCTTCTCTGTACGGATGACTGCAAACCAATCCCACCACTGCTCTTCATCATAGGTAGGCGACTGAGAGGAAGTGTTATAAATATTTACATTACTTTTGCATTTTCTAAGGAAATTTATAGATGTCAGAGTAACTTAATAATTATTCCTTGGCTGACTCTTTAAATTCTTTCTTGTAGAATAACAAAAAATTTGAAAGATGTTTTTCACTTTCTTACTTCTGCCACCACCCCTACAGCACTATGAAGAAATAACCTTTTCAAAGTAGCAAAAAAGAAAATCTCCTCCTCTGTTAAAGTTGCAGAGGTTAAGTGTTGAAGAAAACTTGACTTTCCTCTGGTCATAAAATAAGTTTCTAGATAAGAAAACTTTGCTGTTCTCTTTCTGCATAAAATAATTCAATGTCTCCACCAAATTAATTTTTCCTTTTTCGTGCATCTGTAACTACTCCTTTTTTCAACTGTGCTAGTTACATTTAAATGTATTTTTTGAGGAAATGTGTAATTTTCCAAACTCCCTTGCCTTGAGCCAGACTTTCTAAGGCATGAAGCCGCAGAAGTCCACCTTCCTCAAAGATGTTTTACATTAAATATTGCCAAATTTATTCCTGCCATTTTATAAATCCTTCATTCATCTCAAACACCATATTTGTATTTGAAGTTTGAGGTTACAAATGTGACATTTGTACACTTCAAACACCGACATGGCCTCCTTTCTCTTTTCTGATTTTTATGTCTGTATCTCTCGGCGCGCTCTTCCCTATTCATTGATGCCGAACTTCATTCCTTTCATCATCACCGCTGCTGTGACATCTCACAGAGGATAGATGAGAAGGAGATAATAAAGAAGCCTCTTGAAGCTCAGGCAGGATTTCTCTTCTCCAGCCCTCGCTCTCTCTCATTTCTCATTTCCTTTCACATCCAATATTATGTAGAAAAAGCTAAACACCAGCTTGTGCACACCAGAGAACACACACACTACTGTGTGCTATTACGTTCTGCCCTTTTCTTTCTCATTTACTCTTGTCCCTGACTCAGTCTTGAGGTTTTAGGACCCCTTCTGATGAATAGTGTTGCGGATTGAATTACGAGCAGTAAGGTTCACCGTGCCAGGACTCCTGTACCACGACACGGATAAATCCAACATTTTTCAGAGCTGCAGTTGCGTTGGAAAATGAAAAGAAATAGGATGTAGCTTGGACACTGCAGACAGCCTCTAAATCACTACCCGGTGCTGCTTTCACTCCTCACTGCTTCAGCTGACAGCGCTGCAGAACATGATGCAGTCTGGAGCGAATCTCTCTGCTGGAGGAAAGCTGCTGCAAACATTTAGGTCTGCTGGCATGCAGTCTGTGTGCTGGTCATACATTTTCATCAAGCTTCGAAAACACAAATTTCGGTCTAATTTCAAGTGGAAGCATTTCAGTAAACTTGAAATAAGACAAAACTGACTTGCAAGTAACTTTTCAGCAAGAAATAGGAGCTTGTTTTGAACAATGTGATGGCAAATTGTTTCACTTATAACATTGGAAAATTGTTATACGTGAAATAATCTACTGTGGATCCAGTACTTTTTAAAATCTACATTCAGCAATTATTGACTTAAATCCCATTGAAAGGTTACTTGTTAGTCAGTTTTGTCTTACTTCAAATAAGTGTACCAACATATTTTCACTAGGAACTAAGCCAAAAATATTTTGTAAATTACATATTTTTTCCCGTTTGCAGTGTTTGCATTCCCTTTCAATTCATTCTCAAATACACCTCGGTCTATTTTGTATGCAGTCACAGTGACAACAAATGTTAATTTAAAATTATACGTAGACCTTTAAAGATCCTAAGTGAAAACATGTTTACATTCTTTACACTTTTGTGCAGAAAACTGGTTGAAAATCGGTCTTTTAACAGCGTTTTTGTTTTTGTAATATCTTTCAGTGGAGATGGAATTGCTCATGAAAAAATCTCTTTATTAAACATACAGACTAACAGACACAACCAAAACTATCATGTGATAGTTTGGTTGTGTTACCATGTGAAAATAATTCAAAACTAGTCCAAATAGGTTTTAGTTCTTTCTTTACTTATTTTGTATGTTTAAGTTGGTTCCACTGGCAGATTATTTCACTTATAACACTGGAAAATGTCTTAAATGAAATAATCTGCCATTGGAACTAGTACTTTTTCAACAATATGAAGTGATTATTAGAAATTACACCAGAAATACTTGGTAAATCTTGTGTTTTGGCAGTGCAATGAGTTGCTACTCCCAGTTGATAAATCACAATATTTAAAGAACAAACCAATATTTTTTTTAACTACTTCCTTCATAAGAACCCTAAGAACATAATGTTCATAAGAACATCATGTTCTTAGGGTGTTTCAAGATTTATATTTTCAGCTGGTGTGGTTCACTTTCACACTGCTCTGTGTCAAATGATCCAAACTAATTGAAAAACCTGTTCCCCTCCTCGCCTGTGGTGGTGCTGCACCAAGAACTGCTGAAGGAAACAACACAAAAACCTCAGAAGAAGCCATAAATGCAACTTCCTTCTTCACAAAATGTAAACAAAAATGGAGTGCCGTCAGATTTGACCAGTTGTAGGATTTATCTTTTGTCTTTGGTAAAAGACCACAAGTTATTTCTCCCTCTAGTGCTTTTGTTTGGCTGCATTTACCCAGAATTCCCTGCTTTCCGAGCGTTCTCTGATCTGCTTGGTGTTCACGTATGCATTTGAACCGTCCCAGTTTACTTTAAACAAACCAAGGCTGAGGTTTTTAGGCGGATGACGCTCCAACTTGCTTTGGATTCATGCCTCCCCCAATGAGCCACACTTTCTAGCTGACTATAATTGGATTAAAATGAACTAAATTGGACCCTTGGTGTAGCTGTTAATGGTTAAAGAGTCAAGACTTCAAAAACCAAGAAACAAATTTATTAAACAGCTGCATACTGTGTAGCGTTTGCCTGGATATTAAAATGTTAACTCATCATGACAGGCCAGAGACTGTCCTACAGCAACAGTCTTCAGTCAGAAGCCTCTTCAGATTCAATGTAAGACTGACTGGTACTGGAGATCCTTCCTGCTCACCGCGTCACCAACCAATGAATGAATCAGACCTTTTAACATCAGTCTGTTTTGAGAGCAAAGGGTGAGAAGCAGAGACTGAAGGAGTATCTGATAAAAATAGTTGGTCCCTGTAGATATATTTAATATTTAATCATTCAATAAAAACCATAAACATTACGGTTTATGTAAAACACGTTGTAAAAATGAAGCAATCTGTAGTTACGCAATATGACTCTTCACAAAATTGATCCATTAGCAATAAAATTCAAGGTCTTAAAAACTGAAACTACATGAGAGCAGCTTATCTCTGTGATTATAAGTTCAAGCAGAAACTTTGGCAGGATAATACACTTTTAGCAGGAATATTTGTAGCATAGATGCATCCACAAATAGTATGGAAATGATCATTCATATATTTATTTAAAACAAATCTCTTTTAATGTCAATTTACAAAAGGTTTTGAAGAAAAATATGGTTTTGCTTGTTCACCTGTGGTTTTCTTCCATTCAAAGGTTAATAAATGGGTTGTTTTATTCTCACCACCTCCCTGGATTTGCTGTTATCAAGTAAACAGTTTACAGCTTGTGAAGCACGGCTGTCCACTGAAAGTCAAATCAGTCCTTCGTTCTGAAACACCCCCAAACCGCTCACTCTGCCTCCTCACAGGCTTACATTTCAGAAGAGCTTATTTCTAAAAAGGCTTTTTATTGCCTGCAGGCTGCCAGACAGTCACAGTACAGTTTTATCCTCTGTCCTTGTGGACATTTTTATAGCTCTTTCTCTAAGGCGAAAAAAGTGTTTTTGCCATTCTGCAATCTTGTGAGCCAGATGTTTCTAAACAGTTTATTGCTAGTTGGATGCAATTATTCAAAATCTGAGAACATGTTGCTGCAACAACAAGTTCTGGTGCAAGAGCCTTCAAACACTTCTAAAGGTGTTACACATCCAAGCTGCCAGCCTTTCTAGTAGCCGTGTAAACAAAATGTATGAATTCAAGCCCGTAGTTTTTAATTAAATGTTTGGTAAAGTCAATAAAAATTATAAATAAAATATAATTTGATGTTCATGTTTAGTAACATTTCAGTTCGGCAAACATCTTAGTTTCTCAAATGGTCCTATTTGAATGTTTGGCTGAATGTTGCATTGGCACAAAAACTTGTACGTGTGTAAATAAACACCTGAATAAATCTGCAGCTTTCATGTCTTTCTGCTTTAGATCAGTTCTACCTACTGCCTGCTCTGTGCAGAAATACAAAATTCAATTAATTATTTCTGTTCTGGAAATAGAAATAATTGTCAATGAAACAATTCAATTTAAAGTTAATTTTAGCTCTATGTATGCTACGAGAGCTTCCTAATGCCCTCTTGAAATATTTCCAGATTTAAACAACCAGCATCACTGAATCCTCAGAATTCTTCAGTTTTTTAAAATAAAATTCTGAGAAAAAAATCTAAATTGTTTTTTTCAGCGGTCCTAATCCTCGTCCATTGTTTTGTGATATTTTGATATGAATGTTAAGCTCTGGAAAAAATTATGAGACCATTGAAAAACCATCAGTTTCTCTGATTTTACTCTTTATAGGTAAATGTTTGAGTAAAATGAACATTGTTCTTTTATTCCATGAACTACTGACAACAGGCCTCTGAAATTCAAAGAAAAATTTATTTATTAGAAGAAAATGAGAAATGGTCAAAATAATGAGAAAGATGCAGTGATTTCAGAGCTCAAATAAGGCAAAGGAAACAAGTTCATATTCATTTAGGAACAACAATACTAATGTTTTAACTCAGGAAGAGTTCAGAAATCAGTATTTGGTGAATAACCAGGAGGTTTTCAATGGGGTTCAGTGCAGTGAACTCTTGATGTTTTCCAGAGCTGTAGTAATTTTGCTATCATATTTTTTGCAGGTTGACTTTTTGATTTATTGACTTTTGGCTGTTTTTCCAGAAAACATTTCTGTTTAATGGGATGTTCACTAGAGACAACGCCTGATTGATTGATTGTGACTTTATTTATTTATTCATTTATTCATTGACTGACTGACTTGGGTTTGTTTACAGATTGGCAGAAATGGAAAACCAGAATTGCTCATTCTTCACGGATAGCCTGTCTCCAGACGAGAGCCTGTGAGTATGTGGCCAGACAACAAACGCCCTGATTACAGTCGCTGCTTTATGTGTGTGTTGTGTGTGTGTGTGCGCGCCCTTTGGCCCTCAAGACATCAGCCATTTCTGTTATGTTTGTGCTCCAGCTTGAACATGGATGTTTGTCTGTTACTGGACGATATAAGTAATCGTCCACATAATGGGACTGACCCACATGGAGTGTCGTGCTCCTCCATCATGCGACTCGCCTGCTGCGGTTCGAGTCTCTGGGTTTGTGTAGATAGCGGAGAGAGCCTGTTTGTGTTTGTAGGACTTGGCTGAGAGTGAGTAGCAGTAAGTGGAAGAAGTGTTATTTTGATGTGAATGATGCAGTCACTTCTCATTGTGGAAAACTGAGAGTGGAGAAAGAGGTTTCGAGTTGTTGGGAGCCATCCTTTGAGTCAGTGTCTCATTGTTTGTTGACATTGGTGTGAGCTGTCAAACGTTTGCTCCTCTGAGATTGTTTTTCTCTTTCAATGCACTTTAAAGTCGTCGCAGCTCTGTACAAAGTGTTGTATGGTCTTTGGGACTCCAGGTGCATCTCTCAGTGTGTGCATTGTGAAATGTGCTTATTATTTCTCTTCAGATGAATGTTATGTCTGTCTGCCTGTGAGAGAAGGCGGTGATTGACACCACATAAAGAGCAATTTTTTATTTTGTCTAAAACAAAACTTGTTAAAACAAGTTTTACCTCTGACGTCAGTGCTTCTCAAGCCTTTGTTCATACACGCATGCATCTTAAGAACTCCTGCATTTTCATGTAACTCTACAAGTATGTGCATCTATAATTGAGCTCCTGAGCATGTTTGGTATGCATGACAAGCCGCTCGGTTCCAGTAGCAGCATTGCTTTCTGCTCTTGTGGTCTTGTATTTGGGGTTGATTCTGCAGACCTGTCACTCTGTCTGTCAGTGCAGCTTTTTTTGCTGCATGGCTCCGAACGTGCTGCTGTGCTATCTGCGTCTCCAGCTGGTGTTTTGGCTGCTATCATGCTGTTTTCTGTCCTGACTCCTGCTGTCTCTGTCCACAGCTTTCACCACTCCCTCATCTTCCTACATTGCTCTGCATTCACTGTACTTACTGGCAGGAAACAGAGGTGAAACACGGTTATAACCTCGAAAACGTCTTCATTCCCCTTGACGTTTTTCACATTTTTGTCGCGTGAAAATGATAAATCTCAGTGTAATTTATCACAATTTTATTAGATAGACCAACATTAGGTACTTCAATTAGAGTCTCAGCGGTTTTCCAGAGAACATTAAGGAGCAAACAGCATCATGAAAACCAATGAACAGCCGGGGAGAAAATTTAGCATCCATTAGGGTCAATAACAGAGTTGGTCAAGTTACTTGGAAATAGTGATTAGTTTCTAATTAAAAATTACTTCCCCAAGAAATGATCTACTTACTTACTGATTAGTCTTTTTCAAAAGTAATTGGTTACTAAGTCATTTTTTACTTTTCACCAAAAAATGTAAAACCTCCCAAATGAGATTTTTTCTGCTTATTTTCTCATACATAAAATGTAATCAAACTAAATTGTTCCTTTTTAGAACTTGTTTTGCTTTTTTTAACTTTATACTCATTGCATCACCAAAAATATGACAAAATGCAACAACAGTCTCTGAAGAATTTAACTGAATATTTAAAACCTTTTCTCTGCACATTTCTCTATATTCTAAGAAAAGCAAGTCTCTCTTCTGCTAAACTTTATATAAAATAAAATTATTTTTGTGTTTACACCCCTTCATTTATTGGAATAAAGGTAAAATACAGTGCAAAAATAAAAAACACACTTTGACAAAAAGTAATTTTGGTCTAGTTTTTAGTGCATATATCTTGCAATAAAAAAACTATTTTACAAGTAACTTTTTAATAAGATATACAAGCTTGTTTTAAGTCAGTAATTCCTTAATATTGATGAAAAGGTTATTTAATTGGCAAATTATTTCACTTATATTTTTCCCATGTTTTTAGTGAACTAGTACTTTTTCATCAATATTAAAGCAATATTGAATAAACTCCTATTTCTTGAAGAAAAGTTACTTGTAAGTTAGTTTTGTCTTATATCAATTTTACAAAGATATTTCCACTAGAAATAAGATCAAAAATCCTTAATAAGGTTTGTGTTTTTGCAGTGTAGGAGCAAAGTGTTCAGCCTCCATAATTGCAAACCCAATTGAGATAAATCTCCAAAGACATGCAGCTGCAGTTTCAGTGAATTCTTTGAGGAATTTTTAATTAATATGAGTTACAAGAACATTTAATTTCCCTTTGGGATCAATAAAGTGGTTTTGAATTTGAACAGTTGGTCCACATAATGACTGCAAATCCATGCCACGCTTCCTCAGATTTGTTTTCCGTAATTACTTTGAAACACATGAAGCATTTTCCATCTATATTATGGTTATGTTATACTTTATGTTGATTTTCTACATAAAATCTCATTAAAATACTATAAAGTTTTTATTTTTAATGTCACAAAATGTAAAAATCTTCAAGGCATTTTAGCTAATTTTGGGTAATAAATAGAAATTAAATGTATAAGATGTTGCTCTATTCAGTCAGAATACCAAAGCAATCTTACAGTAAATTTGAAAGCTAATTAACAGATAATTCTTTATAAGTTACAGGTAATTTTTGATATATTTGGTATTGCAGAAGTTTTGTTGCTACATCCATTCATGCTGCCTTTGCCACACATTCAAGAAAAAGCTGCAGGGGAAACAGCTTAAGCAGAGATTTCCAGAAAGCCTTCTCTGAAGCTGCCTTCTCCAGCTTATCTGCAGGGGACTCTGAGGTGTTCAGATGTCAGATACAAAATCTAATCTCCCCAACAAGTCAATAATTTGCCAGGAGACCTCCTGTTAGTGGGTCATATCTGAAACACGCCCTCCAGGAAGGAGCTCATGAAACCTCCAACCTTTAAATTCAAGAAGCCCATTTCTACTTCCAGCTCTTCCTAAATAGCTGAAATCTTAGTTCTGTCAACAAGGCTGAGTAGCAGCGATGAGTCACCCTGAGGAAGAAGCTCACTTCATACGGTCGGATTTGCAGTCTCATTATTTTGGACACTGCTGTCCTGTAGGTCATGACCAGGTCAGAGTTGGAAAATAAATCTTTAATTTGAAAGATTTTGTGTTTCTGCTCAGATTTTTTGTCACTTTTTCCAAATGACACAAATTGAAACATGACAATTTTCAAACAAAAGGTTTCTACACTAGAATGAGGTCATAAAATATATTTTACAAAATTGTAATGGAAATATCTATTTTTTTTTTTGCATCACACAAGTCAAACAATCAGCATCCAGATGTTGCTACTGAACACGACGAAGAAAACAACAGGAAGTAGCAGGAGGGTGATGGTTTGTTTTTGTTTTTTTCTGAAAATTTGCAGCTTCTGTAAAATTGCTGACTAAAATTTCCAAAATACTGCATACAGTCCGTAGCCACTGCCAAGTATAAGACACCGACGTCTCCTCTGACAGATGATGAACGCTAAAAAAAACGCTACATAAGTTTGATGTATTATTATTATTATTATTATTATTATTATTATTATTATTATTGAAATGAGCACTTGGAGTTAGTACATTCCCTTTTGGCTTGATTTTTTTGTCATTTGTTTCGAGGCTTGTAAAAGTGTTTCACATATTATTAATTTGTTTTCTAAAATGTGCCTTTGTTTTGAAAGTTGTGAAAGGTTTTCAGATTTTGTAACGGTGGTTTGGCCCTCCCAGCCACCGTTGCCACACTGAGCAACAAAGAGTGTAAAAGCAAGTTATTCTTTCACACGTTTGTTGAGGCAGTCTGCATGCTCAGGTAGGCCTGTCACGACGACACATTTTCCTGGACAACAACGTTATTGCAATAAATGACTGTTGCTATTTTGAGACCATTTTCAAGTAATTTATTGATAAAAATAATGTGAGTTTGCCGTCTCAAAGAACAATAAACTTTAATCTTCTAAACAAAACTTAACACGGGAACTGAAAAATATTTTAAATATCCTAAATGAAACACGACAACTAAAATACAGTAAATAAAATGGAAATAAAAACTTTCATACAATCAAAACCATAAATAAAATGGATTATAATATCTCTATACACACATAAATACTAATTATGAGAATTGAAATTATTGCGCTCATGTTAATCTATCATGGGATTAATTGTTTATTGTGACAGGCCGTGGTCTAGGTTGGATTAAAACACATTAAATCAATGCAGAAAAAAAGCTGGGTTTTTTTTCTAAATATCACCGCAATGTATAACCAGGCATAAAAATAAAAAGGTTATAACTTTCTGTTCACTTTAATCCTATAAAGCTGTCTCCACTGGCAGACGTATTATTACCAGACATAAACTGCAAAATAACTGTCTTTCCATTACATCCATTACAATAATTGCCAGACAGTTAGACATCTATTTATTGCCTCAATCTGCTGTAATAGATCCTCACATTATCTTTTCTATTTCAGTGTCAGTGGTGATTTTATTATTTTCGGAGCTGCGTTGTGTTGAAGTTAAAGATGAGCTCAGCCGTTTTGGTAAATGTCAGAGGTTTAATGGTGCGGTGAGCCGGGTTTGTCCCGTTCTGTTTGGTTTTGTCTCGTCCTGTGATCCCGTCCTCATCATCCTGCTTGCTTTGCTTCGGCCGTGATGCCGCGCCGCTGGCTCTGCTTTGTGCTGCTGGTGGCTGTGTGCTGGTGGCTCAGTGTGCTGTCTCCTGTGTGGGGGACTCAGGGATGAAGATCAGTACCTCCTGCGTCACTCCAGCCCAGCCCTGGACCACGATTCACCCTGCGGGCAGCACATGCTGCTGGCTCACCTGGAGCATCAGGACAAGGAGCAGCTCCAATGCACCCTGGCCCGCCTGGAGAACGAGAACAGGTCTGTTCATGAAAATGTCCGAATCCTGAAGTTTTAACTTATGCACAACAATTCCTGAAGTATTTATCAACTGAGCTGATCATTTATGAAAAATAAAATAGAAGTAAACCAGATATATCCATCAATACACATCAGGAATAACAACGTCGTTGACTATTTGCACTGAAAAAAGACAAAATCTTACCAAGTATTTTTGGTGTCGGCTTTACTGCAAATACCTTAGTAAACTTGTAATAAGACAAAACTAACTTACAAAACATTTTAGCAAGAAATTATTCACTTGGTTTAAATACATAATTCTTTAATGTTGATCCACTGACAGATTATTTCACTTACAACATGGAAAATATAAATGTAATGTAAAATGTAAAACTAAGCCATATAAACCAGTTTTGTTTCTGCTGCCATATGTTTCCAAAAATAGATTTTTGATCATAGTTTTAATATTGTTTTATTTAAATTTTTAATCTTGTCCTAATGACAATCTTGGAGTCAGTGACAAAACTAACTTACAAGTTTTCAGCCACATGTAGGAGCTTGTTTTAAATGAATAAGTCTTAACATTGTTAAAAATTTACTACTTCTACTGGCTGATTATTTCACTTACAGCATTTTTCTCATGTTATAAATTAAATAATCTTCTATTAAGGAATTGCCGACTTAGGCTGCGTTCACACTGCAGCCTGAAGTGACCCAATTCCGATTTTTTTGGGACCTGTATCCGATCTTTTCATGACAGTCTGGACAACACAGGTTGGATTCTTTTCGAATGCGACCCAGCTGACTTGGGTATTCGATACGTATCCGTTTCAAATGTGATCTAACGTCCAGGTCGCATTCGTCTGACCTGAACGTCACTGATACTCGACAAATGTCACTATTCTGCGTCCTGATTACGAGCAAGCGGGAATAAAAACAACAACCATGACGGACTGTAATGAGGATGAAGCTGTTAAAGTGCTGCTCCGGTCGGACAACAACTTCAAATGTGTAAGCTATGCGCCACCGTTGGCATCCATGTTTACTTCTGCGAACATTGAGCACTTCTTCTATTTATGGTGGATGGCAAAACACTGAGAACGCTGACGCTATTGCGCCCTCTACTGCGCATGTGGGACACTTCCAGGTCGTTTGCCCATTCACACTGGAGAACACATACAGGTCGCATTTATTTGGAAGTGTGAACGCCCCAGCAAAAAAAGATCTAATTTGACGAAAAATCGGAATTGGGTCACTTCAGGCTGCAGTGTGAACGCAGCCTTGAACTAAGCTCCTGTATCTTTCTGAAACGTCACCTGTAAATCAGTTGAATAAGATATTTACACTAAAACTAGACCTAAAATACTTGATAAGATTTTGTGTTTTTGCAGTGTCATCTTCTGGTTTAGTCAGACATACAGACAAGCTCAATAAAAGTGTGCAGGTGTTTATTGTTCGCACTGTTTTCAACAATTCTCCGATTTGAAATATCTCCTGCTGGGAGTAAACACACTCAAAATCTACAGTCATTTGAACAGCCAACTGAAAATAAAGAAGAAAAAATCCCAATCTGAACACATAGCTGTCAGCCAAATGTGTATAGCAGTGTGATAACATGGAAGAAGCTGTAAATTGAGCTTCGCTTTGACACCCTGTGTCCAAAAGAGAGAGGAGAAAAGCTCGAAATGAACTGACTGGTGTGACGCAAGAGGAAAAGCAAGTCTGAAACACAAAATATTAATGCTTTGATTTGAATTTATGTGCTTGGAGTTCAGACATTTTCCATAAATGACGCTAATTCATTTTCTCCTACATGCACTTAATTTGTCACTAGCGGCATCTTTATGCGAATGATTCATATGAATAATTGTCTCCTCCCTGCTTTGCCAGTGACCTTTACAAACCCACAGCAACGTAAACCTGCACATACTTATAGCCTCCGGGTGTTGGAAACCTTGACCAAATTATTATTTCTATTTTTCTCAAAATGCCCCAACATGGTGTTCGTGTAATGTGTGTACACACAATAAATCAGGGCCACAAAAAAGAAATCCACTACATAGCTGCATAGACCCAAACTAACAGCATTAATGAGAACTACTCGTGTGTTTTGAGAGTCAGGACTAAAACAGCAACTTTATTTCATGGACTTTGAATACTAGGAGACATTAAAAGGGTTCTGGTTCCTACTGTGGTTTAATTATCTAAATATGACCTTTAAATGTAGTAAAAATATAACTAATTAGCAGTGATGGACAATAACAAAGTACATTTACTTGAGCACTGTACTTAAGTAAGTATTTTGAGTATTTATTTTTTGGGGAACTTATGACTTTTGACTCACTACATTTCTGTAGTCCTAATGCCTGCAAAACCAGCTGTCCAAAAGTCCAGTAGTTCAGTTTAGGTTGCTAGGTAATGGGCTGAGCTTCCGTGGGGTTGCTAGGTAACAGGCTGGGCTTCTGTGGGGTTGCTAGGTAACGGGCTGGGCTTCTGTGGGGCCTCTGGGGGCAGTTCTAATTTGTGACGTTTTTGAAATGGGAATACGTCATTACTCGTTCCCTTTGGCTCAGCAGAACTTTGTAGTCCACTGTTGTCGTTTTTCTTTACTGACATACGATTGTGGGGACGTTTTAAATAAATTTTAAAGAAAGCTTTACATTTTTTAATAGCATTTTATGCTGAAGTTTTTACAAGTAGCGTAGATTCTTTGTACCAGAGCAGTTCTACATGTCTGTACAATCACGTGGTTTCAGCAAGTTACAAAAATCTGTAAAAACATTAATAAATCTGACATTATTAGAAAACATAATTTCTACTTTTGAAGTATTTTAAAAAGTAAGTACATCAGTACTTACATTTGAGTAAAGTTTTAAGAAAGCAACTTTTACTTGTAGTTGAGTAGATTTGACTTTGAGTATCAATACTTTTACTCAAGTACTAGAGTTGAATACAATATGGAAAGACTCAGCGATGATAATTTAGATTGTTGTATTTGTTGCAAGAACTCCCTTGACAAAAAGGTTAGGTTTTTAATCTCAATAGGTTTTTAATCCAGGTAAAGGACAAATTAAAAAAGTGGAATAAAATAGGTCACCAAACAAGGTGAAGTTCATAACATCTACAGAGGTCAGACATTACTATATTAAAGAGATTGTAAAAGATTAGACTCTTCATCTCAGACTCCAGAAAGCCCAGTTAGGACCTAAAGTGTTAAAGTTTATGACAGAAAGATTCAGAAAAGGTCTGAGGTTTTTGGAAGAGTTTCCCTGCTTCAGTTAGAGGGAACCACAACTTTGCAAAAACAAAATCTAAGCATTTTGGTCTCGTTTCTTAGTTTTGTCATATTTCAAGTTCGCTAAGGTAGAAGTAACTTTTCAGCAAGACATAGAAACTTGTTTTAAGTCAATAACTCCTTAATATTGATGAAAAGTACTGGTCTCACGCAGATGTTTTCACTTATGACATAGTTAAGTTAACTAATCTGCCAGTGGAACTAATACTTTTTATTGATATTAAGGAATTATTTACTTAAAACAAGCTCTTTTAACTTCCTGAAAAGTTACTTTTAAGTTAGTTTTATTTTATTTCAGGTTTACTAAGATATTTGCACTAAATACTACACAAGAATATGTGGTAAGATTTAGTGAAGATCTACTAGTTTTGACTGTGACATTTGGAGAAAACCAAACACAGCATTAAATCCAAACTGGGTCACCACCAGAACCACCAGCGATAAATCCAACAATGACTGAAGACCCAAAGAGTCATCACAGTGCAAGAACTTTAGAAAGTTGTGAATAAATAAATAAATTAACAAATAGTCGCTCTAAAGCCCTTCACACGGATGCAAAGGGATTGATTAAATAGATTTTATTGGTACTTATTAGATTTTCCAAAACAAATTCTGACTTAAAATAAGTTGTTTTGTTCTGTTGGAAGACAGAATATTTAACTAAAACCACAGTTAGATCATTTGCAGCATCTAAAATGTAAATGTATTTCTCATTTGCACAAGTACAAAGATAAATGTTAAAACTGACTCTTTATTTGCTTTGGGAAAAGTCATTTTAACTTTCAGATGAGTGGTTGGAGGCATGTTTACCACTGCATTGCTTCAGCTTTTCTTTGAACATTTGATGCACTGGAGAACTCAGGAGACTAGTTAGAAAAAGCAAAATAACTTGAAGGTTTTTTTTCTAGTTGTCAGATTGAAAGTACTCAACATTTTTGGACTGCTTTGCTGCATTTCTTTATGTCCTAACTCCAAATTGTTAGAGGGAGACACTTTGGGACAATTAGATGGTTTAGAATCAGAATTACTCACCAATCTTGTTGGAAATGGTCCAGAATAAATCCTGATGGAGACATAAGCAAGATGCACACATAAATGGAAACAGATAAAAAAAAAATTAAAAAAGCAAACTGCTCACAGCGCTCTTGTTTTTACCCCAAAAGTTGCAGTGAAAGATTTGGTGATGAGTCCATTAAGTTTTTAATTTAAATTATGACTAAGAAAGATGCCAGTCCTTGCATTTTGCTGTTCCAGACACTTTAGTGTCAGTAGCCTGCAGGTCAGCGTGTCCAAAATCAAATTAATTAATAATACATCACGAGTCTACAAACTCTAAACAGTTTTTCGCAATATTGTGTCACATCAAGGAGAAATATTGCGTGCTGAGTATTAAAGCTTGTATTAAAGACGATTAATCTTACTGGGGTGAGTTGTCAACATTCATTTGCGTTAATGTACATTTGGAGTTATAAGCGTAGCACGCTACACTGAGCAATATGTCACTATTTACATTTTAAGTGAGATTATTCCAGTTACACTAAATATTTATGTACATTTTTCTGTTGGAGGTAAATAAATATACATCATATTGATATTTTTTTGCCTCCTACATCAATAAGTTGGCCTGACAGCTTCCTCCCCCGCCCTCCGCTGCGTGTCCTCAGGGTGCTGCAGAGCGAGTACAGGCGACTCAAGTGGAAACATGAAGAAGCAGCGGCGCTTCCCATGTTGACCGAGGCTGGTGAGGGCGGCCCCGGGTCGCCCACAGCGGGAGGGGCGCAGGACGAAGAGCTGCTGGCGGAGGCGCGGGTGCTGCGGCAGCACAAAACGCGCCTGGAGACCCGGATGCAGATCCTGGAGGACCACAACAAACAGCTGGAGTCGCAGCTGCGCCGACTCAGGGAGCTTCTGCTACAGGTAAACCCATTTAAATCAGCGATTTAACAGAGATGCAAATACAGTCAGGGTGAATTTCAGGTTCGGACTTTTTAATGATTCTCTTTTTTCATTAAAAAGTCTGAAAACATTAAAGTTTTCGGTGAAATTAACTTTAATGTTTTATCTGTTCAGGTTTGAGTTAATAATTTTAAGGAAGAAAATGATGCGTTCATGTTGAAATGTATGGATAAATTCCACTTAAACAGTTGCACCACAACCATTAACCTCAGATTGAAGCATTGTCCAGGAACTTTCAGAGATGCTGAGGTCTGGACTGTTCAAAATGCTCGATGTCGGCGTCTTTTATCCACTCCCACATCATCGTTGATGGTCACAACAAAAAAACATGCTGATTTCAGAATTTTTACTTTCATCCATAAACTTTTCCCCTGATTTTCTTTCCCCCAAACTCCAACAGTTTTCTTTGAATTTTCACTTCAATTGCCAAATTTAGTTTTTCCTCTGAATTATGTTTTTCTCTGATTTTTTGACTTTAATTTCCAACTTCTGACTTTTCTCAGAATTCCAATTATATTTCTCTGAAATATAAAAAATGTAGTTTTTTTCTACAAATTCTGACCTTTATTGCTGATTTTATACTTTTTTTCCCCTCTGAATTCTGATATTTGTTTTTGAATTACTAGTTTTTCACTGAATTTTTCATTTGTTTTTGAGATAGTTTCCTGGCTTTTAACAGCTAGCGGTGTCCAAATTCAAACTTTTTTGACACATTTGAGTTAATTAGAGGTTAATTTTTGGATGTATTTTTAAGACCAAATCTAACATAAATCTTTGACGTATCCTTTTTCTCATTATTGTGGAATTTAGCAAATAGAAATCATTTTGGTAATTTTAATTAAGCCTGAAGCATGAAAAGTGTGGTTTGATTTAACTTCATCAGACTTAGAAAATAAGTGGGGTTTTTTTCTTATTATTATTCAGTTGAGTTCATTTGCTCTATATCCCACAAATTCACAACAAATGTCGTCTCAAGACACTTTACCATACAAACAAAACATGGTACTTGTAAATCACAAAATAGACAAAATATAAAATAAGTCAGAAATATTAATATACAACATTGTTCAGCCGTTTACAATGTTAAGGCAGAGGATTTTCTCTTTCGTTCTCTTCAGTATGTGTTAATTAAGAGATAAAATACTTGATAAATTCAAATTTTTGCATCTAGTTGTTCTTAAAAATCACTAAGAACAACTAGATGTTCTTAGACATTCCGCAATAAAATTAAAGTGGCTAATTAAAGCTCAAAATTGATATATATTCACTTCTAAACACAACTGTAATCATTCTGCAAGCTATATCATATAAAGTCTATTTATTTTGTGTAATTCCCCTTTAACTTAATAAAGTTATGTTCATGTATCTTGTTAGGTTTGCATGTTTTTCCGTTTATTTGGTTCAAGTTCAGTTTCCCAAGAGGAGCTGCTCCATTTAATCTGAAATAAATCACCATTAACTATTTATAAAACCAAAGAAGAAGAAAACACAATTCCCTCTGTATGTGATGCACTGGGGTTTGTCTGTAGACATATTTGTGTGTCTTCTCACTAGTTTAGCAAGCAGATCCCTTCCTCTATCAGGTCTTTTGTGTATAAAATATAATGGAAGAGTCTGTTTTATCGTTGATGAAAGAGAGCTTGACTGAACCGGAATATTATTCTGCAAAGCATTTATCATTTTAGCCGTTTCTGTGTGCAGCATTAGACAGTTAATATCAAGTATCACCGAGTGGCATGAAGATCAATCCTTCTAGGTGTTTCTTTGTTCCACAGTAACTTTCTCTCTTATTTCTTTTTCTGCATAGAGCTGGAAAAAAAAAATCTGAGTTTTAATATTTATATAACTGCATTCATATGAGTGCAGAAAGCAACAATGGAGCCTATAAAGAGGGGAGGGAGGGAGTACAAAGAGGTACAGTACAAAAAGACGAGGTTGAACAGACACTGAAGGATCGTATTAAAAGATTCACTGCAGTATAAAGGAAATGTATAACAAAGAGCAGCACAGGAGAGTGGGAGCTGACTCATGCTGTTACCATTATGACATTGTGTAAATTATTAAGTAAGAGTAATTGCACATTCAGGTCAGTGAATGAGGGGAAAGCAGAGGGACAAAGATGAGAAAGACACTAAGAAAGAAGGACGGGATGCTGCCTCTTATGTTCGCTAAGACTTGGAAATTGAAGAGAGAGAGCAGGCAGAGGAAGAGGAGGGGAGTGCTCAGCGTATTCCTGCTTGTGAGGAAGGAAAAAATGCTGTTTGATTTATTTTTCACAGAGTATCACAGATTAATTTCTTTGTAAAATAAAGTCTCTGGAAGCCGCAATCTGAATGCGTGAATCCGTTTCGAGTCTCTGCAGACGTTAAACTCCTTCAGAGGACGGCTTCCGTGTTGCTAAAAACAAAAACATGCCATGTTGCATTTTATATTTTTGTGTTGCATTGTGCATGTTTGATTGGGATCCTAAGCCTTTTGTGCTGCAAGTTTTAGAGCAACGCTGACATTTTAAGTTTGGTTTAAAGCAGAGGTGTCCAAAACCGACAAATTTATTCAACTGAAAGAGCATAAAATGATTTAATATGATTCTTTTGTTGTTGCTTTACCTGCTCAACAATAAAAAAAAATTAATGAAATCTGCATATTGTCAAAGACTGAAAACATAAAACAGTCTTCATACTGTTGCCTTATTAATAGAGAAACAGACAATTTCACATTTTTTGGGTGATCAGTTGTTTTCTGTTTTGTTGATCAAATTTTTACCACTTTGTTTTCAGGGACCAAACAAAATCCTTTCAAGGGCCACAAATGGCCCCGGGCCACAGTTTGGACACCCTTTAAGGCTGTTTTATTGTGCCTTGCAAATGTATCGACACCTCTTAAACTTTTTAAACAACTTCAATATATTGTATTGGGATATTTATTTTTATTTGATCAAAACAAAACCAACAATACAAATAAAATCTATTTTCATTCTGATAAACAAAATCCTCTGTTCTTCAACTTGAAATTAATGAAATTCTATAAATGGTCCAGAACTAAATCTATTTGATTTTCCTTGGTAAGACCTTAAAATTAATGTTCATTGTAGCTCAATCCAGCTTGACATAATTAGCAATTAAAAGTTTTTTCCACCTGATGTGCAAAGCAAGCAGAGATATTTCCCTAAAGACCTGCAGCTACAATAAGGTGTTTCTACAAAGTGTTGACTCAGGGGGTCTGAATATAATCACAAATTTAGTTTGCAATTATGCACTTTCTGGTGGTCTGTGATAAATCCAGTTATGATGTCCAAAGGGTACAAACACTTTGGCATTGCACCGTACAACCCGTTCTGTTATTCTTTTATCTGAAATGACTTTACCGCTTTATAAAGGTGAAGACTTGTAAATGAATGATTGTTTTATTTCTTCTTCCAGCCCAAAGATGATTCGGAGGCGAACGGATCCGAGCTGTCGACGCTCTCCTCTCCGGTGTCGGGAGGCGGGCGCCAAGGGGAGCCGCCCAGCAGGGAGACGACCGACACCGAGGCAGCAGGTCAGCGTCACGCAGCCAGACTGAAACCCGCAAACATGCTGACCCAGAATATAACCCAGAGTCATTTTGGTCTAGTTTCTAGTGCAAATATCTTAGTACACTGAAAATAGGATAAAACTAACATAAAGGGAACTTTTTAGTACAATAGAGGAGCTTGTTTTAAGTAAATATTTCCTTATTGTTAATGAAAAAGTTTTGGTTCCACTGGCCAAATATTTCACTTATGGGAAAAATGTCTGTTTATAAGTGAAATGATCTGCCAGTGGAACTAGGACTTTTTTTATCAATATGAAGGAATTATTGACAAACAAACTTCTATATCTTGCTAAGACGTTACTTGTAAGTTAGTTATTAGTTATTTATTTCAAGTGTACTAAGACATACCAATAGAAACTGAACAAAAACACTTGGTAGGATTTGGTGATAAATCACAATATTTAAAGAAGAAACTAATAAAATATATAACAACATGGGAAATTTGTCTTGTTTTAAGTGAAATAATCTGCCAGTGGAATTACTGACGTAAATCAAACTCCTATACCTTGATAAAACGTTACATGTAAGTTAGCTCTGTCTTATTTTAAGCAGATTATTTGCAGTAGAAACTGGACCAGAGTTAGTTGGTGAGATTGTGTGTTTTTCCGGTGCTGACGGGTTAAAACTGCGTTTGCGTCAGGAGATGATTTGGAGCGCGAGCAGGACACCGTGCTGCAGCTTCAGGAGGTCATCGAACAGCTGAGAAACGTCTTCCCCTCCGAGCCGGGTGAGTCCATCCAGCCTGCACCGATCTCTGCCCCGGGGAGTGAGACATGGAGAGGAGAGCAAATATGTACTGCTGCGGGTCGATAGTCAGGGAGGGAGGGATGGGAAGATTAAATGGCAAAGAGGAGGAGGGCGATAAGAGTGACACATCGACTGTTGCTAAGAGAAACGGTTAGCGTCACTGTCAGACTTATAAATCATCCCAATGCTTTTATGATGCAGTCTGCAAGGCTATTTAGCTGCAGATTTCTTGGTCTGTTTTTTTAATCTTCCGCTCCTACATTTCTTTCCCTCTTTAATTTCAGGCACCACATCACACATCTAACCCTGTGAGGGGCCTACAGTAACAGAACGGCAGCCTGAAACGAGGCACGAGGTCAGGCGGCGACACGTCAGACCCTGCGACTGCCACGGCGCCGCCGCCATTAAGAACTAACCCTCATCCGGATCGCTGTGCACTAAAAGCCTTTCTCATGCAAACTGCCAGAGGCTCACGCTGACGCCCTTTTTGGCCAGGCTGCGCTTCATAAGCTCAGTGACAGCATGCTAAGGAGCCAAGAGGGATATATTGTTAGCAGAAGGTCAGAGGGTAAAAAACAACAACAAAAAAAACGAAACGCCCAACCAAGACACTGTGCTTACCAGTATTTGTGTAGTCGTTCAGAGGTGTGAAGCTTTATATCAGATCAGAGCACAAAGTCCAGAAGTACTGGAAAAATACAAAACTGGAGGGGAAGGGGGTCACTTGTGTACGACTTTGTTTCAGGGCCATTATAGAGAGAAAAAAATGAGTAAATTTCAGAGAAAAAAATTCTAAGATTAATCTCAGAAATTTTCAACTTCTCAAACTCAGAAATTTCAAATTTACTTTGAGAAAATTTCAGCGATTACTCTCAGAATTGCTGAGTTTTTTTCTAGGAAATCTTTGACTTTTCAAAATAAAAAATCTCCAATTTTTTTCTAGAAAATTTCTGATTACTCTCAGATTTTCTGAGGTTTTTCTCAGAAATGCACTCCTCCTTTTTCTCTCTCCATCATGGCTCCAACACGCCATCGTACCTGCGTGTTTTTTACGTTTGAATGTGTTATCATGGTTTATTTTTCAGATTTTGGTAATTGCATCAGGGCTGCTGACTGATTTCATATCACTAGGAGATGCAAATTGGAGCTGGCAGCCCCCAGAAGAGCCGTTTTTTTTTTTTGTTTGGGTTTTTTTTGTGAGAATGGTGCATCGTCATCAGTTAAATCCATGATTTATTAAAGACTGCCCAAAGTGCCCGCCAGCACAGCGCCTCTGTTTGCACACGCTGAATATCGCTCCTCACTCTGCTTGTCGCTCTCATCTCCTGCCTCTCCTAAGTGAGTCCTTCACACGTCTGCTGCTATACATACACATTCAGATTCAACCTGCTCTCTGCTTAAATACACAAGGAGCCTCTGCATGATCAATAACGCGCTGTGCAGAAACACGCGCACTTTCAAAAACCTGGAGATCGATTTATTTCCCCCCCCCCCAAATCATTCAGGCAAATTAGGTGTTTTGAGCCCATTTTGTATTGTTCCTGGAACGCTGCCCTGTTGAGGAAATGTATGCCGATCAGTAACAGCATGCATGCCTCCTCCCCGGGATCTTATTGTTTTCATGCTGTGTGAAGAGAAACTGACAGAAGGAGCTGAAGGCTGAAGCCCTCCCTCTCTCTACTTGGCCAATTTCAAACACAACAGGGGTCCAGATGAGGCTCACCGCCATGATGCACTCCGGCAGCATCATTATCCACAATGATCTTTTCATTCTATGTAGTTTTAAAATACTGATAGCTCTGGATTGTGCATTTATTATTCCACTTTGATAGAAAGTATTTCCATATAGAAAAGGTTGTGTGATCGGGAGAGATGACTTTATTATTTATAAGCCTTATAAGAGTATTTATACCCCTTCAACTTATTCATATTGGCAACATTGCAGCAAACAAAAAGTGGCTTATTGGGAATTTTGGGAAATTGGGAAACAGAAAATATTGGGAAACAGAAAATAGTGCACAATTATGAAGAAGAAGGAAATAAGTTGGGGTTTTTTTTTTTTTGATTATAAATGAAAATTGTCACATGCATAGATTAAAATCACCCCTTTTAAATCCATAATTATACGTATTTTTTGTTACGTTTGAGTTGTTTGCAGACTTCTTCATTCTTCGTTGTGTGACTTGAGGCAGTTGAGGCTACCGCTAACTAGATGCTAATATACTCTTGCTAGCTAGCTTTTTGTAACGTCGGTCATGGGAAAGTGTAAATTTATCACAAGTTTACTGGACGACGTTCATCTTCGCCACGGACTCACATGTGTTCAATCAAGCCCAAAAGAAACTGAAAATTAGAAAACTTTCTTTTAGTACAGCAAACATGCAAAATCTGTATTAGGGCCATTATAGGGGAAAAAATGTTGGACATTTCTGCAAAAATTTCCTAAAAAAACAAGGAAATTTGCTAGCGAAAAAAATAAAATGTTTATATTAAAAATTTTCTCCAAAAAAACATGGAAATTTCTAGAAAATTTTTGATTAATCACAAAATTTCTCAGTAGTTGGTGGGAATTTACTCCTTTTTTTCTATCTATGAAGCCCTAATGTACCGCTGTAAAAATCTTGATTTTACATTGGTTTTGGTTTTTTTGACCCATTATTACTTTTGAGTCAACAATTTTGGCCCACATGGAAAAAGGTTTGGACTCCCCTACTTTAGGCAGTCAAATCATATTAGAAAGTCCTTAAGTCCAACACTTTAGAATAAGAATCTGTAGGAAAAAACTAAAATTGCAGTTTAAAGACGCTCTCAATCTAATCGGATTAGTAGATGATGAAGCAGAGAAAAAGAGGCACTACTTTGTGTTTGACTTTCACATCAAATCCCAATAAAATCCACAGAACCTTTTAGTTTTTAAGTGACAAAATGTGAAAAGTTGAGAGGGTGTGATTGCTTTTTCAAGGCGCTGTAAGTTACGTCATGCATTTTCCTGTACACACTAGTAATGCCTTAAAAAACTGAAGCAAGTCGGTGGGACCGAGGTGGTTGGTTTTTCTGAACTTTTTTTCATTTTCAGGACAGGAGGTTGCATCAGGTGTTTGTGTGTCAGTGTTTGCAAAGGGCTGCTGCTGATTGAAAGTGATGGGACGAGTGGGGATCACGGCGTAGTTGAGCACGCAGTCAAACCTGAGACGCTCTGAGGGACTGCAGACCTGAAAGACATGAAAGGAGGGTAGAAAATACTAAAACAAAAACAATTATTCCATTTATCGCTGGAGGGCTGGTGGGAGAGATCCACTTTGATGTGTCTGCCACCGGTAGACGCGGCACCGGGAGAACGAAGCCGAAGCGAAATGAAACCATCGCATTCTTCCAGGACGGACGGAGACATTCGAGTTGCAGCAGAAGGAGCTCCGACCTCACAAAGAAGAACCTGAAACCTGTCTGCTGCACTCATTACGTTGTCGGACCCCAGGCTCAGCACTCACGTTTGACACCGTCCTCCTCGGCGCTCGATGCCTGTTAGTTTTGATACTGTTGCTAGGAAACTATCCCCAAGGACGCAGCCAGATGGATGGTTGATGTGCAGTTCATATTACAAATGCTAATAGCCTTAAAGGAAGCAAGAGAAAGCTCCTTGTTTCCCAAACACAAGCCACCATTTCTCCTCCTCCACTGGAGCCCGGTGCTGAGGGAAGTCATTATCATTACCGAAATCTTTTCTTTCTTTTGTTGTGCATTGGCGCAGCTTCAGAGGAGAACAATGAGCAGAAGCCATGTTTACTCGTTGTGATTTATCTCTGGGTATTTATGCATCTCATTAAACAATGATTACTCATCACACACGTCAAGATGCACAAAAACATGTAGCAGCGACAAACTGTGAAAAACACGCGGAGGCATTCAGAACATGTCAGCTGTTATTTATCTTGATATCGTAGCGACATGGCAGTTACAAGAACAACAAGAAATGGATATTTAATGAAGTTACACTGCTTGTTAGAGATTGTTTAGAGCGATCCAGACACGAGGAATCCAGTCACTACGACAACAATCAGCATAAACGGCCGCCATATGGCAGAAATCAATCAACGAATTACAAAACGTTTGACGCTGCGTTCCATTTAGCTTGGAAGTTGAAATTTGGGTGTGAAAATGACGCTTCACCTCCATCCTGCTACAATTGCTAATGTAGGGTGTCCACCCATCCTTAACATCAATTCAAGGTTTTCAAATTGATGTTTCCAAAATTAAGGCCTTAAAATGTCTTAAGTTCATTTTAAAACATCTAAGTTGGCCTTAAATACAGTTAATCACAGGTCTTAATTTATTACTTTTGTATTTATTTTTCCCCTGAGTCGCTTTCACATATTTTCCTTATGTTCTGTGATACATGTGTCAAACTCATGGCCCGGGGGCCAAGTCCGGCCCGCTGTAGCTATTTATGTGGCCCTTTGGACTCCAGAGGAACACATAAATAAAACCTTTAACATAACAGTTGTGTGCTCAATTTTGATTTTATCAATCAAACCAAATCACTTTTTAAATATTTACAATGTCAAATTTCATTAGTTGCTCTAGTTTGAGATTCCACCATCATGGAAAATCATCAGATTCCTGCACTTTTTTTTGCAATAATGCTTAATTGTGAGTTTACTGAAAATTTTCCAACAAAATGATCAAAAACGTTGTGTGATGCTAACTCCCACCTGCAGGTGGCAGTATTTCTAACTAACGCTATATTACTATTTTACTAGGCAAGCGTATTTTATTAAGACTCAAAAAATACTTGAGTTTCAGTTTGAATTGTGCAGAGATGGAAGATCTACCGTCATTACATTTCCAAATAAATCAGATCCTGATATTAGAAATAACAGAACAAATCGTAAATTGGTTGATTTGATTGTTTGGGTTTTTTTGTTTTCTTTTTTAAGTTGACAGTTTAACTTTTGGGCATTTTGGGTTATTTTTCTAAACTTATAGCATAGAAATTTCAACTTTAAAGTGCAAAAGAAACACATCATCAAACCTTTCTAACTTCCTACAGCACCTAGTTGTACTTCAATACTCTAATTAGCATAAATAAACAGGAACAGTTTCAGCTTTGGTATTTCTTATTTCTATCCTGTTGGTTCTAGTTTCTAGTGCAAACCTTTTATTAGACTTGAAATAAGACAAAACTAACTTACAAGTAAATAATTCCTTAATGTTGATGAAGAACTTCTAGTTCCACTGGCAGATTATTTCACTTATAATTAAACATTTTCTCATGTTGAAAGTGAAATAATCTGCCAATAGTCCTGGTACTTCAAGTAATTATTGGCTTAGAAAAGTTACTTGTAAGTTAGTTTGTCTTATTTCAATATATTTGCATTTGAAACTAGACCAAAAATACCTGGTAACGTTTTGTGTTTTAGCGATGCAGTTACATTATGCTGCAGACACTTAATGTTTCTTTCCCCACTTGAGAAAAAACACAATGTTCTGCTGCACTTATAATTATAATCATTTTCTACTTTATCTGACCCGTATCACCTCTACAAAACATGCCAACTAACGCCCCATGTTGCATGACAGAAACAAAAAACAAGTTCACATGCGTCATCATCATCATCACTCTTCAGCCTGAGTCCTCTCTGGTCTGAACATGTTTGTTCAGACTTCATGTATGTCGTCTAACATGCAACAGGATCATACATCACCAAACCTCAAGCAAGTTTCTCCTCATAAAATCACTGATTCACGCAGGTGAAATTAGGCTTTTTCTTTTGTTTAACTAATATACCTCATTAATCACCTTGAAGTTCATTGTTTAACGGTTTTGATTTCCTGTTGTCGTCCAACACTTTGTCCTGGGAGTTTTTAATCTGTGTGAGAGGTTTTCTTTGGAGAGGCTTTTTACTGTAATAACAAGTGGGTTACTGGCTGCTTTCTACTCTTTGTGTACAGAAATAAAACTTTGTATTTGGCAAACTGCTTGTCTGTGTGCGTGTGTTTTTTCTAAGCGCTTTGAGGGTTGAATAAAACAACTGAACTCAGAATGAGGCCATGCTTTTTATATTCATTATATTTAGGTGTCTATATTTGGCTTTAAAGTGGTAAATCAGTATTTTCTGACTTTGTTTTTCCTCTTCCAGATTTGTTATATAATAACTTTTTATCTCTGATTTTGCCAACGCTTGTGACTCTACAGGCTGCTGTCAGTTTATTGGTCCGTCTCCTTTTTCTGTCCCTGACTTTGTTCTTTTTGCTGCGTTTCTTGATTGGCGTTTGACCTTCTTCTTCTTCCCTTTATCGTTCCGCGATCTCCTGCTCACTACATTATCTGAGCTGGTGGACGCAGGGTCACCATCTTTATCTGTTCTGTGATTATCTGCTTCAGGAGCCGCGACCCTCGCTGGTTTTTCTTTATCTGACCCCAATTCACTCGTCCTCCCACACATTTGCTCTTTGTCACAACGCTCTGCTTTCAAATCTGGATGTTTTCCTGTTTCTGAGTCGCCTGCTCCTTCAGTCTCAACAGGACGGTGTTCTGCTGGGCTTTCCCTCTCTTCAACTTTATGACTTTCAGTGTTTTTGTCCATCTCAGTGTTTTTTTCTGTGGCTTTCTTAGCAGAGTTTGTGCTTTTCTTTCTTACTGCATCCTTGGTCCTGCTTCCAACAGGACCCCACTTCTCCTTTGTTGTTTCCCAATAATTCTTCTTCTGGCCGGCGTGCATTTTGCGGATGTTTTCCCCTAATATCTTCAGCTCCTTCTGGACAAAGGGTTTAAACTTTGGATCCAGTTTCTCCACCGTGGCAAAGTCTCTTCGAGCTTCATCCTCGTTGCACAAAGCAGCGTGCGCCCGCGCCCTCTGGTACGTCGCTTTAAAGTTACCTTTGGAGTAGAAATAGGAAGAAATAGGTGGAGATGACAAAAGTACTGAGAGAGGGAAGTAGACGGTAAACGAGATTGGTTCAGAGATATATTTATATCCTTTGAAAGGGGACATAAAATTCACATTTTGCTTGTTTTTGTGCTTCCATTTCTGCTGCTTCACAAAACGGTCAAAGTGCTTTAAAAAACACCCAGATGTTCCTTACAGATAAATAAATGTTTTTTGGTGTCTGGAAAATGACCTGTTTCAGAAACTTTCTGAACGTAACGTCAAAAATCAAGCAGACACTACCTGTTACCTAGCAACCCAGAAACCCCAGCTCCTCGCCTAGCAATCAGAGTTCAAGCATTTTGGCTTGGAAAAAAAACAATAATAAATTTATCCCCAAAGGCGCAATTGTACAATGACATATTAGTGCCATATAACAAAGAAAGAAATTTCTGAGTTTGTGAAGTTGAAAATTTGAGACAAAAATTCAGAAATTTTTAGGTTTTCAGAAATTTTCTAGAAAAAGCAAGGAAATGTCTAACTTTGAAAAGTTGTGAGAAAAAAACCCTCAAAAATGTTGAGATTAATTTCAGAAATTTTCTAGAAAAAGCAATAAAATGTCTGAATTCTAAAAATTACAAAATTCTAAGAAAAAATCTGATATTTTCCAGAAAGAAAAAGAACATTTCTGAGCTTGAAAAGTCAAAAATGATCCTTATGAACTAAAAACGTTCAAAATTTCTGACAATTAAGATAAGCAAGACGATTGGGATCCCTGAAAAAATTTTTTATTCTGACTAAAATTAAAGTCAGAATTCTGAGAGAAACGTCAATTTATTTCTTTTTCAGTGGCCCTAATTATGTAAAACATTAAAAAAATAATACGAGGTAAAATAAGTAAGTTTTAAGTAATGTGCTATGTGCATGAAATGGTCCATTCTGCCCCAGTTTCAAGTCTTTGAGCCTCCAACAGATTCAGAAAACCTCAGAGTCCTTCACGGATCAACTGGAGTTAACCTGAGACTGAATTAAACAAACATGGACTCTATTTGCAAGGTGGTGACCTCTAAAGGCAACTGGCTACACTCGAAAAGAAAAGAGAAAAAACAGAAGAGTGTAAAACAGTGAAAAAGTTTACAGGGCATAAACATGGCCGCATGGTTCTGTAAATAAGCAGAAATGAAACTTAAAACCAGCACAATAAATTTCCTGACTGAGGTGGAAGCGTCTAAATCGACCAGCAGGTTTGCGGTCGGTGACAGGAAGACGTCTGAGGAATGATGAGAAAACTAAAAAAATGATGGGAAAAGACAAAATAAAAACTGAAATTTCACATCGGCCTCAACTATAAATAGTTCACCACAGAGGAAGCAAACGTAAAATTAATTTCTGACTGTGATGTCCATGGGTTTGTGTCAGGGGAACAAAGAGAGACACCGAATGTTGAATTATACTTTCTCAGTAAACAAATAAAGTATTTTTACGGATGTAAGACCTTCATATTTTTAACTCGTGTTCCTATTTCTGTATCAAGTAGGATTTTTTGTTTTCAGCTTCCTGCCAAGTGTGACAAACTCTCTTTGATTTTTCACACCAAACAAATCCTACCTCTGTGTGTCTTCAGCAGCCGGCTGTTCAGCTCCACCACCTCCTGGTATTGTTTCAGCTCCAGCATGGACTGGCTCAGGTTGAGACTGAGCGGGAGACGCACTTTCTCCAGCGACTCCCAGTCCTCGCCGTGTTGATCCACCTGCTGATGAAAGGCAGTGGACGGACGGAGACGGGCGCGGTGGTGATATACGGCAGAGGAAATGTTGAAAAGATTAAACCCAAACAAGAGAATGTGAACAAATATAGAAAAGGAAGGGAGGAAATGATGAAGATGATGACTGTAAGATAAAGGGAAAATAAAGATGGAGCGTTTGGAGGCCGCAGGAGAAAGTTGCTGAAGGAGAGCTGTGATAGAGACGTCTCTATGGATGTCTGATATTTTTAGCTCTGCTCCTCAGTTTCCCGGTGAACCAACGCTGCTCTTCAGTACAAACACAAACCGAGCAGATCATCAAAAGCTATTCAAAGCTACAAGACGTTCTGAACCACTTTTTAGTTCTTGACTTGAAATTTATTTAAATGGTGCGCTGCAAAAACACAAAATCCACAATCTAAACCATTAGATTGTGGCCCCAGTTGCTTGTTCAATGCTAAAACACAAAACATTACACACTATTTTTGGTCTGGTTTATAGTGCAAATATCTTAGTACACTTTAAAAAAGACAAAACTAACTCGCAAGCAACTTTTTAACAAGATATAGGAGCTTGTTTTAAGTGATACTGATGAAAAATTACATGTTTCAGTAGCAGATTATTTCCCTTACAACATGAAGAAAATGTCTTGTAATAATTGACATAATCTGCCAGTGGAACCAGCACTTTGTTATCTACATTGAGGAAATATTTACTTAAAACAAGCAGGTATTTTGTACTGAAAAAGTACTTGTAAGTTAGTTTTGTCTTATTTCAAGTGTAATAACATGTTTGCACTAGAAACTAGGCAAAAATTACTTGGTGATATATTTAGTAGTGAATGATAATCTCCTGAACAAGCAACCAGAATCACAAGAAATGGTTTAGGACAAATTCAGGTGTTAGAATGGCCTAGTCAATGGCTCTCAAGGGAGAGCCTGTTCCTACACTTGAAAACTGCAGCTCTGATTATCTCCATCCATTGAGCCATTTTAAAAATTATGGTTAAAAATATTTATCTTTACATTTTAAAAACTGATAGATAAACTCTAAAAGTGTTGCAGTTATAATTGCATTAAATGTGTTTTTGTTACTAAATAGTTTCAGATTTTTATGCAAAAACATGAGAATAACTGATAAATTATTTTTCTTCCAGTTCACATTTACTTTATGCGGTTAAAAATAGCAGAAGTTGGAGATAAAAAGGTGATAGAAAAGTGAGAAATATCTAAAAGTATTTTAGTTTTTTTATTAACCCGTCTTGTATTGCATACCTTGTTTTGTAAGAAGTCCACGTATCCCAAAGCCTCCTTGAACTTGGCGGAAGCGTCTGGGAAGTGTTGCTCTTTGATGAGGAAGTTTCCCTCGTTCTGCAGAATCATGACCAGCCGTAACATCTGCTGCCAGTCCTTCCCCTCCATCTCATCACAGGCCTGCAGCTCCACTGCACAGCTGCTTTCTTCCTCCTTCACTCCCTCAGATGGCCGAACCTTTTCTTCTCCAGATTCTCCTTCTTCAACACGTTTCATCTCAGATGAACCGGTTTTCTCGCCTGCTTTGCCACTTTCAAAGTCGCTTTCTTTCTTTTTTGTTTCTTCATCTTCCTCCTGCTCTTCATCTTGTTGCTCTTCCTCCTCGTGTTTACTGGTGCCCTCCGTTTTCTCCAGCATGTTCCAGTACTGCTCCCTCTCCTCCCAGTACTTCTCTTTCATGCGCTCCGACAGCTCCTTCAGCTCTCGGCGAACAAGCGCAGCCAGAGTGATGTCCAACTGGGCCACCGTACTGAAGTCTCTTCTGGCCTCCTTCTCGTTCCACACGGCAGCGTGAGCCTTGGCCCGCTTGTAGTAGCCCTTCACGCAGTCTGAGAAGCAGAAATTCAAGCGGTTGCTTAAATTATGTTTTTATTATTCATATGGAAGTAGAAATATGCTGTGTAGATGCTGAGTTTGCAATCTGGTAAACTGCAGCTTCAGCTTATATCTCTTAACATGTCAAAATTGGATTTGCATGCATCTGAAATTAGGTGTTAGTGTCATTCAGGCAAAAATAATTTTAGCTCATTTTAAGTTTCTGACAAATGACTTTAAAGCTGCAGTATGTAATTTTATAGAAATATATACGTATATATATATATTTATATATTTGTTGAAACTCACTATGCTGTTACAGTAGGATATGAGACAATCTGTGAAAACAACAACAAAAAAATCAAGCTCCTCTGTCTTCTCCCAAAATAACCAATCAGCGTCAGTGTCAATCACCTCTCCATATGGCGCTGCTTGTACCCCTGTGCTCTCTGCTACTGTAGTTAGCATAGCCTGTTGAGAATGCTAATGATGCGTTCACACCAAACGCGTTTTGACCGACAGACATGTCAGGTTTACATTCAGTCTCTGTGGAGGCACGGCGAGGCTGCGACCAAAGGCTGCGACCAAAGGCTGCGCTATTTGAAGCGCTTCATGTCCAGGGTGTTCAGAGCTAAATGTCAAGGGTCTGACTTCAAACTGCACATGTCGAACTTGATGCGTCAGACATGTTTGTGACGTGCTAAACGCATACGGTGTGAACGCACCATAAGGCTGGTTAGCATGGCCACTGATTACGACGGTTTTTCTGTAACGGTAAGTTGTTTCTCTGCCATTAGCACATTTAACAGAGTACATGAGGTTGATTGACAACACTAAGACCCGCCTCCTGGCTCTGATTGGGTGTTTTTGTGCTTTTCTTTAGACGTCAGTAGTAGCTCAGGGAGGAGATCGATCTTTTCACACACTGTCTCGTATTATAACGTCACAACATAGTGAGCAAACACGCGAAAAACATATTCTTCATAAAATGTACATACTGCAGCTTTAACTAATTTTAATTTTTTGACAAATGAGTAGATCTAATCTGCTTGGACATCTCTACCCCATGACTGTAACATTACTGTATTTTATTGAGGCTTTTATGTAATTTATAGTAAGGAGCAAATTTGAAATGGAAGAAAAATTTACTTGAGGTTTTTGATAACTTTTTTTTATCTTAAAGCTTCAGAACATTTACATGTGCCAAAACTTTTCACTGCAGCTACAACTAGAGGCCTTTTTGGACGACCAACTTGGCCCATGTTATTTTTTAAAACGACTCAAGCTCAGCCGGAAAAGGATTGATAAAAGATGTGAAAAGCAACTCAATTAAAGATTTTGACACATATTTTCAATTGGATTTAGATATGGCCTTTGACTAGGCCATCATTAAAAAGTGTCAGTGCTTTCAGAAAAAGAAAAGGGTGATTTTCTTTTTATCAAGAACTGCTTAAAATATTGGTATATTTAAAACTCCTGTTTTGTTTTCTTATTCTGTTTAAAACAACAATGAGGTTCAGCATTAATGAAAAAACTAGTTATTGAATAATCATCATGATAATCATGATGATTATCTCTGTTAAATATTCTGTTAAACTGATAATCATCTCTTATTATCATTTAAAAGCGCAGTTAGTTTGTGACTCCAGGTGTTTTGAAATGTATCACATGGGGTTTATAAAACCTCCTTATAACCAAAAGTAAATCAGGGATCAAAAATTTAATTGTGAGTCTTTAAAAATGTCCAATTAATTTTAAATCGGCATTTTAAAATTATATTATGACATGAATTTGCAGAAATACAAAAATCAAGACATATCTTATTCTGTTTCTGTAAAACAAAAAAGAATGCAAGGAGAATCTGTGTAATATGTAGAAGCACCATGAACGTGTTTTTAGGTTTGCAGAAACATATTTAACTTTTTTACCCTTCATTAACTAAACTAAGATGACAGGAAGCTTGTAACTTACATTTATCATGCAATAAAAATAAATGATCAGTTTTTAACACCAGTTTGTAAAGAAACGCTGCGTTCTTGCATGGCAGTGCCTCTGTCTTCAGGCTAGATACACTCACTGATGCTTTTTCTGTTCCTCAGCATTTAATTTCTGCCTATGCTAAATTTTATTCAGCCAACAGTTAACCAGATTTCACTGTCGCCACCGGCAACGGCAGAAACACTGCAGCGAGCCTGCCGTTTCCACAGAACTGCTGCGCTGAGGGGATGAAACGAGAGACTTAAAATTCAGCAGACAACATGACACTGACGACAGGAGAAACAACAACACGGCACCAACTTAGAGGAGGATGAGAAGGTGATGAAAGGTTGTGGAATAGTGACAAAAATGAGCTGGAAAAACAGCGGGAAGACATAACACTGCAATAATAAGATTTAAACGTCATAAGGAGAGCAGTAGGGCTGTGGAGACGTCTTAAGCTTGACCAGTGGAGTGCAAAAACTCTCCCCTGTAAAACATATTTCAACAGTAACATCACATTTTGTCAGGTTACAGCCACAAACTGCAATGTGTTTTACTGGAATTTGTATTTTTATAAGTTTTGTATATCTTTGGAGTAAAATAAAAATTACACAAATCTGTCTTTTATAGAGGAGAAGAAGAAATATAAAATGTTCTGTTTGACGTAAGCCGTGTTGTGGACGGCGGAAGCATGAGGAAGAAGACGCTCTGGTCACATGAGACTGAAAACACTATTCTCACAGAGAAAAGGATGATGGGATGCAGGTCAGTGATCAGAGGAGAATGGATGGGAATTATAACGTGTCAGTTCGATAAATAAAACTGGGCCGATGTGAACAACCAATTTTTACTTTTATTTGTTTGTGGTTGTTATTCCCACCCCCCGGGTGTGTAAATGGTAGTGAAATATATACAATATCAGTAAATATCACTTATAGCCCTTAACAGAAATATTAGTACCATATATAGATATCGGCCCACATTTGGTATCGATGCATCCCTAAATATTTACTTAAAACAAGCTCCTATATCCAGCAGAAAAATTACTTGTAAGTTACATTTTGTCTTATTTTAAGTGTAATAAGATATTTGCACTAGAAACTAGACAAAAATTACTTGGTAAGATTTTTAGCAGTAAGGAATAATATCCTGAACATGCAACCAAAGTCACAAAAAATGGTTCAGATCTCAACATATTCAGGTGTTAGAATGGCCCAGTCAAAGTCCAGACCTAAATATAATTGAGTCTGTTCCAAGACTTGAAAACTGGCACTTTATCCAGTTGGATTGAACCATTTTACAAAGAACGGTTAAAAATATTTACCTTATATTTGAAAAATTGCTAGACAAACCCTAAAAGTGTTGCAGTTATAATTGACAAAAGACAGATTACTCCAAAGCTATACAAAACTTATAAAAATACAAATCCCAGTAAAACACACTGAAGTTTGTGGCTGTAACCTGACAAAATGTCATGTTACTGTTGAAATGTGTTTTTGCACTTCACTGGTCAAGCTTAACACACACACTCACAGCCCTACTGCTTTCCTTATGACGTTTAAATCTTATTATTGCTGTGCTATGTCTCACACCTTCACCTTCCTGCTGTTTTTAAATCAACACTTTGTAGGAAAGCGGTTCTTCAGCAGAGACAGGAATGCTGGTCAAAGTTCACAGGAGGATGGATGGAAATACAGGACATTTTTTGTATTTAGAGGCTGTAAAAAAAAAAATTAGGACAAATACCATAAACATAGGACAATGACAAACGGCTCTGGTGGAGCCAGCTTCAGATTGTCAGAAAAAAAAAATTAAAACTATCCTCCTACCACTTCCTGTCAGCTTATTTGACGTTTCCTCCAGTAGTAATGTCCAGCTGTTGACTTCTGTTATGTGAAAAAATTGTTTCCAATTCAGTTTTACAAAATACATTCATTTCAAAATGGCTGAAAACCCATCTCATTGTAGGACTTTTTTTTTTTTTTTTAAATTGCCGCGTTTATATTAAGCAAATTTATTTTCATAATTTCAATTTGCACAATTCTATGGTTACTGGAAACGCAGCGAGTGATACTGAAACCAGCTGAGTGCAGCTGCATGTTGACAGTGAGCCTGGGCCACTTAGGGATGAACTAAGAATAAATATTTAGTTATTAATTAAAGCTTAAAAACACAACAAAACCAGAACACAAAGCAAAATTAAACACTAGGAAAACTACTGAATAAACCAAGTGTAGAAAAGACTTGGCTCGTTACAAAGTCGCAGCTGCAATGAGTGGTTTAGCTCAAAGCTGGTCAAAGTTGGACTAGCCTAGTCAAAGTTCAGACTCAAATCAAACTGTGAATTTGTGGCTAGACTTGAAAGCTGATATTCACAGCCGCTTAAGCCAGGGATGCCCAACGTGGGTCCTGGAGGGCCAGCATCCTGCACGTTTTAGTTCTCTCCCTGGCGGTATCAGCAACCTTTTCAGCATGTCAGTGTTCTTCTTAGGCCTTCTAACGAGCCATCATTTGATCCAGGTGCGTTAAACCAGGGAGAGAACTAAAACATGCAGGATGCCGGCCCTCGAGGGCCGACTTTGGGCACCCCTGGTTTAAGCTATAGTGCATCAAAGAGTGGGCAAAAATCTCAGTCTTTAGAAGAATAAAGCTGGTGGAGACAAATCCCAAAAGATTTTCTCTTGCAGCAAAAAATAGTTCTGCAAAGTTTTGACTCATGGGGCTGAATGTATACGCATGCTACCATTTTCAGTACTTATTTGAAAAAGAACCATGCACCCTTTTCCTTTATGCACTTCTTTGTTTTGTTCTGTCACATAAAATCCCACAAAATAAGCAGACGTTTGTGGTAGTACTAAGAGAAAGTGGGAAAAAGTGAAAATCATGCCTTTAAGATCACTTATCCATAACTGCAGTTGTTTGGTATATAATTAGTGACTTAATCTCAGATTTTCATTCATACCAAAATATGATCAGATGCAGTAAAAGTAGGGGAGCACCAAAGTACATAAACTAACACAGAATAATCAAACAGTGTAATACTGAAAATCCAGGCTGTGTCTGAGCATTCTGTCACAGGGTAAGGGGGGAAACTTGTGAGGCTCTGAAGTGGCGGCTGTGCCAACTTGCAAGGCTCCTCTCGCCTTATATGACTAGCCATGAGTGTGACAGTGCAGTTCCCATGGCTGCTCCAGCTGTAAAACCTGGGGTAATGTCAACCTCATGTCCTCCTACGCACTCTCTGCAGAATCCAGCAGGTTCTCATGGAAAGTCAGAAACATTTTAAAAATTTAGCTGAAGTAGCTTAACGCAGGTCTGGACTGGCTCTTTGTTTAATGGATCCTTCATATTAAAGAAAATCATTTTCCAGTAATTGGGGTAGATTTAAACTCTAAGAATCAGATCATTTATTAACTAAAACAACCTTAAAGAACACTAAATTTTCGGTTATATCTGACACTTGGCAACAGTGCAGTGTTCTCTCTGGATACTCCAGCTTCCTCCCACAGTTCAAAAACATGTCAGGTTAATTGGTTTCTCTACATCAGGAGTGTTCAAGAATTTGACATTTGTGACGTCATTTCATCATTCCAGGCGCCATGATGGACGTCGGAAGTGGGAGTATTGAACAGAGCAATTGAAATTGTCTTCCCAAGTTGTTTTTCTAGTTTATTTATGGCTTCTACTTGTTCGATTCGAGCTAATTTGTCTGTGAAGGTAACACACCTAGATGAGGCTCACAGACGGCGGTATTTACAAAAGTTGGAAATAGCTAACTTAGAAACCGACCCATATCTTCTCCCTCCTGAGGCGTTGATCAAATTACCGACTTTGCCTGAATTCAAACCATATGATTTATGTCACCATGTCATAAACAGCGCCTCTCCTCACACCGGAGCAGGTTTAAAAACGTACAAAAGACAAGATGCTAACCAGTTTTTTTCCATACATGCTAGGCTACATGACGGTGCGGCATTGTCTCCATGGTTACCAATAGTTAGACGCCTACCTTCTCCATTATGCAATATTTAATATATTTCTAATCATACTTACTTATAAAGTATATGAACGTTAATTTTCCTACCCTGTAAAAAGTGCAAATCAGCGGTTACACCGAGGACTGCCAGTCATTACTGACAGCTGCTATCCATCGCCGCCGCCATCTTTCCTCATTAAAAATGATAAAATAAAATTACAAGTTTGGTTTCTATCCTTATCTGTTTGGGATAGGGTAGGGTAGCGCAGCACCCTACGACCATTTTAATTTGAAACCAACTAAATAGAAGCCAGATTGGGTTACAGATGTCTTGTTTTTAGACTGACTTTAAAGGAGCGCATTGGTTGTTTTCACGTCCGTCATGGCGGAATGGGCGGACCTCTGGAGAGCGTGACGTCACGGACAAAGGGTCAGTATCACAGATTTATTTCACTAGACTGTTGATGGTGACAAATTAAAACAAATTTAAGTGAAATGTTCACTAATAAACAAAAATCTTAAAAGAGAAAATTTTATCTCTCGATAAACAAATTTTTACTTTCATTTTAATTTTTGTAAAGGAAGAAATATTTATTATTAACTTTGAACAAAACGTTTGGCTCATATCTTCCTTAAAAGCCGGGTCCTCTCGGCGAGCAGCGGGGCAGCTGTAAAACAACCCACAACAAGGCGTGTTGACGTCACAGATCACAGAGTTTAATTCATACAAAGCAACGCATGAATCAGTTAACAAAGCTGCAGAGGTACAGAGATATACATTTTATCACAAAATAACAACAGACAAGGGGAAACAGACACACACGAAACACAGAGACAGACAAAGGCGCCCACATGGAGAAAAGATGGAAAAAACTCTCTCTCTCGGCGTGCTGACCTGGAATTTTAAACTAAAGAGGTGTTTCCCTATTTAATATATGCAAAGAAGGCGTTCTGTTGTTCAACCAATCAGAGACCTGTTTCGGCCCCCCAAAGAAACTTGGAAACTCCCCTCATTACAGCTCAGATGTCTGGTTTTTATCTAAGTAAAAGGGCGGACCACTTCGTGCTCATCTCTGTCCGACACGGGCGATCTCGGGCGGAGAAGTCCCTGTTTTGAGATTTCACAGATAACTCTAACGTCTATCCCACACATTCCAGCGCCGTTTCCATGGAGATGCTAATTTTATGGCTTTTGTGTGCTCTTAAACAGACAGTGGAAGGCGTCTGCTTGTCTTCTTCGGGCCTCTCTCGAAGGGTCACACAAAGCCTGTTTTTCAAATAAGAGTGCTTAATATACCTTTACACATGTTGTAAGATTAAGTGTATTTTTAGCACTAAAATAATCATTTTCCTTAACATTTTATACTACAGTACAACACAAACACCCAGTAGATTTTTTTTCAAATTTTGACACTCAGAAATTTCTATGTTTTTTCTAGAAAATTTATGAGACTCAAGTCAAAATTTCTGAGTTTTTGGAAGAAATTTACTTCTTTTTTCTTCAATCTACAATGGCCCTAATGCCCCATTATAATAACATTTTGTAAGCCATTGGCAAATTACTTTTAGACGTTTCCTGACAAAACTTTTGTTAAACATAGGTCTGTATGGTTGAGAGTAATATTTTACTTTATGTGTCATAACATTGACAATCAAGCCCTGATTGATGTAATCCAATAAGTAAATACCAAATTCTTTGATTAAAAATAAAAATACAAAAAAGCCTACAATTTAAAGTCGGTGTGGTTCGTTTATGCTACAGTTCTTCTGCTGAAACTAACAGGATTAATGTTTTTCACAGATTCTTTCATACAGACCAGATTTTCTACACCAGTGAACCTGTAAGGACCCTGTTACTGGTTCCTATATCGACTTCTCTTGGACCACGATTAGCAGGTGCCAGCTACCTGACACTCCAGTCAAAGCGTTATTCTCTAATTCATTAAAACTAATCCTGACCTGCTGATCACATCTCAGTTTCTGTCAAAAGCACAAAAATCGTCAAGCTTGATGAGTTTCAGTGTTTACAATAAGTGACAGCTCACTTGCTGCACAACAATCCCCACATCTTGACAAGTGTCAGCTGTAATAGGATAATCAATTATGGCATGCATAATAGCATTAGTGTAGTTACATTACAGAGTCTCAAAAGCCTTTGCATTTTTATAATTTCTTCTTTTTTGCCTTGAGGATTGGTGCATAATATATTTTGAGCCCTTTTTGGTAACAGTGGACTAATAAACATTAAAAAGAGGCCTTAAACTATGTTTGAACATTAAAACACCAAAGGAACTCGATAAGAAATTGTGTTTTCTTCGTTTTTCTCTGTTTTTGAGCACATCAGTAGCCTTGAGCTTAGAGGACAGCAAGCATATGGTGAGATTTGCTGGTTCACATCTCTGGAGTCAATAATAACCTCACACTGTTAAACCACCTCAATGCACAAGATTAACCGTGGAGCCTCCAATGCAGCTGCTAACCTCAGAGGTATAGCGACACAGACGTGGGAGTGTGAAGCTTGGTGACGCAGGGAGAAGAAAAAAAAGAAAAACGAAGATGGAAGAAAAGACAGAGTACATTATGTCATTTCTTCCTGGAAGAGATAAATTAAATACGCGATTCCCAGCATAGCAATTTCCTAACATGAACCTTACAGCAGTATTTCCTCCAAGACTTTGTTGTTACCTTTGTGTTTCTCCAGCAGCTCCGTTGTGTGCTCTATGACTTCGTAGTACTCCTCCAGCTCCAACATACACTGGCAGTAGTTCAGCTCCAGGGGGACAATCATTCGCCCCAAGTTAATGTAGTCTACATCACCTGGCATCTCCTAACACATGCAGAGATGGGAGAAAGAAAACAGGACATGGCCATGGTGCTGCTGTCACTCTGCAGTTCCTCGTAAAGATGAATAATTTACTTGAACTTGATGGGTCTGGTGGGTTTTTTAACTGATTCAAACAATAAAGGGATTTGAAACAGTGACTAAAGCAAAAACATCTCTAGAAGGTGACCCATGATGTTTCCTACCAGATTAGAGTAGCTATACAAAAGATTTTTATTAAAGTTTTTGCTCAAAATCATTCTTAGATAATAAAATTTCATTTTAATTTACTTTCAGAATTAGATATTTTGGGGCCTCCTGTCACTTTAAAGCCAAATAATCTGCTGCTGGCCACACCCCTCAACTCTACGTTTACAGTTGCACGTGAAAATGGCTGCAAACAGATTCACAATTATACAACCATATATCTTTAAGAAGCAAAGGTGGAGCCTCCTGCACAACCAAAAAGAATGCAGCAATTGGTTTCTGGATGGTAGGTCACCAACAAAACACTTGTCTTTTCCAGCAGCCATTGTACAGCGATAAAACCAGCTGACCAAATGGGATAGAGGTCAGCTTGGGTTGTTGTCCTTCAACATTCATGAATGTGTTAAAGGACAGAAATGACATGTATAACAGTGATTTATCCCCATCCTTTACTCACCCTGGACTGCACTGTTTTTAGCAGCAGGACGGCTTCCTTGTACTTGCTGGCAGCCTCTCTGAATTGTTTCTGCCTGACCAGAGCGTTGCCCTGCATGTGGAGAATGGGCACCGTCTGCAGCTTCTCGTCCTTCTCCATCATCCACGACTCTCTGTGGTAAGACAAGGGGTCTCCTACCTGGGAGCAGCAGGGGGGAGGAGGAGAACGCAGCAGGATAAACATGCAGCAGAGCAGAAAAAACCCTCCAGCAATGGAATGAAACAGTCATCCAAAAATATTTTTAGTTATGTTTTATAAATACATTACATTTAGATATTCGTAAATGTTAAAAGTTTGCTAACTTTTCAACAGCTTGCTTAATTTAATGCTAATAAAAATAGTGCAGAACAAATAATTGAATTTCTTTTATTTAAGTCTTTGCGCTCTACAAAACACTATTAAGTTTAAAGGAAATTACCTTTAAATGGATCTGTTCTTGCAGTTTATATAGTGTATTGCAGGACTTTTTACTGCTTAAACATTTTGCAGGTAGAGGTCTAGGTTTTGAAGAGCACAAAGTCTAAATAATTTCCTGCGTGAACTTTTACGTTGAGGCTACACAACTTAAGTCAGAGATCTTAAGTTTTCCCTAAGAAAATGGCATCAAAAGAAGAAAGAATATAGATTTTACATCTTGAAGCATCAAAGTCCCTGATGAGATTCAGCTTATTTATCTCTTCAAAGTTGAATGTTTGTAGACAGAAACAGGTTTTTTTGTCTATGCTGTCAGTGCATTGTAAATGTTTCTTTTGTTTTATCTATTGTTGTTGCATAAAGAGGGAGGACATCTGATGGTTTTTTTCTTTGCTTTTATTCTACAGAAGCCCTGAGGTGCAAACCTTCAAACAAAAACACAACATATCTTCAGGAAAACAAAACCATTATACAGAGTCAGTACAGGTGCTGGTCATTTATACTCTGATGTTTTGTTATGAAAATGAGTTACGGGTGAATGCTCTGCTGATGTAGAACAATAAAAATCAATCAAAATGGAATATATCATAAATAATAATGTACATTGCCTTGTACATGAGATCTGACCATTTCTACTATTATTTACATCTATAATTTAACAAAACACTTAAGTTCTATCAGAAACTAGCTACAGAGGCTACACATGTGAATACTAATGGTATGTTAATGAATACAAAATGATTGGAAGATGGAATCAAATGTTGATAAAAATAGGAGCCCGAATTGGTTAACGAGAACCAGCTATAACATAAAAACAATTTCAGCAAAAATAGCAAACAAAAATCCACAGCAAAATATTAAACTATTTAAAACATGAAAATAAAAGAAAAAAACTATTAAAAAATAAACTTCTTTACATACCACTGAATATAAGATTTTTGAATAACTATCACAAATACAAATATTTATGTTTGTTTTGCTGGTAATCCAAGTTCTTGTGTTTTCATGGTGTATCTCAATTCTTTGTTTTTTTCTTGTATTTTGCACTTTAGTCCAAAGGTTATAAAACGTTTTCCAAAATATTTTACCTGAAATTCATTCTTTCTGCTCTTATAAGGTATTTATGACAGAAATTATAGAGTTGTTGTGCGCCCCCTGCTGGTTTGGAGGCATTGAGCAGCTTCCTATTTGAACTTGAGCCTGCTCTGGGGCTAATAATCTTTAAATCATCTAATAAAACTCTGTAGCTCACCTGCAGCAACTCCATGATGAATATGAGTGGCTGAGGATTTCGCATTATCTCGTCGAGCTCCGGGAAGCCAGTGGAGTGATAGTGGAACAGGTTCCCCATGCCACACATGTGTTTCTGCCCCTCCAGGGGGTCCTTCCCTTGGGCAATCAGCCTCATTCCCTTCGACACAATGGGATACAAGCCTGTGTGCTGAAACAAATTACACATAAACAAAAACATTGACATCATAGGGCTGAAATAAAACACATTCGTATGCTCCATGAGTATGACCTCTAGGACTCACAACGGCGTCACACCAGAACTCTGCCACCTCTCTGACCCGCATGGACGTCAACAAGGGCTCCCAGATTTCCATCTTGAACATCTTTCCGACAAAGATCTCAGCCGGTCTGCCGACCAGTCTGCTGTCATCAATGACCGTTCGCTCAAAGTTGTCCAGCAGGGTTTGGAAATGGAAGACCACCTTAGATGTACAGCGGGGAAAATACAGAAATGTATTTCTGACATCACGCTCTCTAAGTTTTTCCTAATTATTTCTCATTGTTCCTCCTATTATTCGATCACTTCTGTAGTTCCAAGCTGTCAGTTTTTCTTTGAATATATAAGCATTTTTAATTTAAATTGCCCTGGTGGTGAGTGCTTTAGTGGCTCTATTATTTAAAAGCACTTCATACCGAATTCCAGACACTTATTATGCAACATACACTGTAAAACATTTGAGCCGCATTTCGTTGTGTCTACTATCTTCTTCTCTTTAAGTCAAATAAATTTAGCGAATTTTAGATTTTGAACCTAAATGTGTGAGTTTGTGAAAGATAAACTTAGTTGTGTTAGTTTTTATTAATTTTGTCAAACCTCCAAGAATTGAACAAACTAGAGTTTTTAGGTTAGCACTTAAAAAAACTGAAAGTAGAAAAAGACAGGAATGGGAGCTATTTCCCCCTTAGTGGCCTGTTTCAGTATCCTGAGATGGAAATGCGTTACATTGATCGGTGTTTTATTAAGGCAAATGTTCATTTTAATGTGATTCTCAGTTTGCATGGCTTGAGGATAATGTCCTGTTCACACTAAATGTTTTTGAGTAGAATTCATTGTTATGTTTAATAAAATTCATTATCAGATCAGAAATTTTCTTCATGCAATTTGAAACAATAATTTTAATTATTCAAAAGTAAAATAAGTTATTTTAACTTGATATTGTGAGTGAAAATAATATAGAAATGTGGCTCTTAAACTAGGCGAGGGCAGTTTTTTCTAGTATGATGAAGTAATAATTTGGTTTAAATTGCACCATTAAGTTAAAACTCACAATTCAAGATTAATGGACTTTAAAAATAATGTTTAGAAAACTTGTCTCTTGTTGTTAAACCAGCTTAATGAACTTTAATTTCTGAGTTAAAATCAAAACAATTTTCTTATTGACTTAAACTGCATTTTCAAGGCAGTAGGTGGACTTTCATTTTCAAGTTAAACCAACCTCAAATGTTTTACAGTGTAGAGATGGAGGGTTTTATTAGATCTCTCACCTGTTTGTTATAAAATACATACAAAACCTAAATCACTGTGAAATTATGTTGAGTCCTAACCTTCTATTTATAGCCTGTGACAGACAAAACGTCTAAAAGCGGTGTGTGTGCAACTGGGGTAGAGTGGAAAGACACACACACGCGCACACACACACACACATCCCCACACCCCCACACACTGGTGAATGGAAATTCATGCTGTCATTGTCATGGAAAATATTTGTCACAACATCCAGGCTCAGTGCCATATGGCTGGATGGTGACTGGGAAGGAGGGGAAAAGTTGGAGACCAGCAGATCAGAGGCTGAACAGGAAGTGGGCCAAAAAAACATGTTGCAATTTGGTTGACCAAATGTTTGCTTTGTGCATGAGAGCTAGACATGGAGTAATTTCCCCCTCCTTATGAATAATTCAGAAGATCTAATTTAGGTGCATAAAACCCATCTATAAATGCACACTTAAAAACTAGAATTGTTATTTAGTTTATCAGCATTTAACACCATTAAGGGAATTTAAAGATACCTTTGTCCCAGGTGGGAAATGAGGCAGAGGTCCTTTCCCACCTGCCAGGATTTTCTTCTTGACGCCTGGATAGTTGAGAAGGTACGTCTCCTCCATCGCCTCGCTGAATATTAAACAGAAAAGTTTGAAGATTTCCTTTCCCCCTTCTTTGGACGTGCGCTCTTCTGGCTTTTCTAATTAGCCCAGTGAAGAGAGTCTTGGCTGGTTTGCTGCTCTCTGACAGATGGTGGGATTAGCCAGGGTTTGGAGATGGCCACTTTAATCTGTGGAGCTAATCCCTCGCCTACCCTGACGATTGGTGGGGCAATCTTTGCAGCAAGGAGCAAGGAAGCCCAGACTCTTCTGTACGAGAAAGGTCTAGAATGCTGTGGGAAACTAAAGATCATACTGAAAACAGATAAATATGATGAACTTGATGACTTAACTGTAGATATCTAAACGCAGTTATTTGGTTCAATGGCGGCGCAAAAGGGGGGGCTGCAGTTCCCCCCATGACAATATCAGATTACTATTTTATTTTCCATCTAAGTTAATATTTTTTTCAATATGCGGTAGTTGTGATATTGTATACAACTAATAATAATAATAATAATTTTTAAAAATCAATGATTGTATTTTGATTAAAAATAAAATCCAATCTTGTGACAGGAAATAAACTTGTATACCTATTTTTCACTTCTGGTGTAGCGCATAATGCGAAAATGGATTATTTTCTAACACCCACATTTCATATAATGGAAACAACAACTCAAAAGGAAGAAGAAGGAAACATCGCAATAGTAAGCGTGACTGAGACAGTAGAGCATGTTGTGCTATTCTGTCAATAATATGAGGGAGGAAGACAAAAGTTGATTCAAAAATTTAATAGAATTAAAGTTAAATTAGATTAATTGATTTATTTGGAAATATTTGGAAAAGTAAAATGTATCAGATTATATTTTGCTATTTTAAATTAACACGGTTATTGTGGACCACCACAGTCTGGTGGTCTGGTGGTCCAGACCAGTCTGGTGGTCTGGTGGTCTGAAAACATCGAAGAAGAAGGAGAACTCTAGAGGAAACTGTGGATAAAATAGGAAAGTCCTTGTCACCAGTTTGGTAGTATTTCAAATATTTAAAACAAAAAAACTAATCATTAATAGTCAATACTGACTAATATGAATGATTATATTGTGATATGTCCGTCAGCCATATTGCAGTTATTCGGTTCAGAATACCGATTATTCAATATCCACCTTATTGGTGACTGTTGTAGTTTTCTTCTCTGTGTGTCGAGAACGAAGAACAAATCCATCCATCCATCCATTTTCTGTACATCTTTGTCCCTAGTGGGGTCAGGAGGTGCTGGTGCCTCTCCAGCTACGTTCCGGGCGAGAGGCGGGGGTCACCCTGGACAGGTCGCCAGTCTGTCGCAGGGCAACACAGAAACAGTACAAACAACCATGCACACACACACACACACCTAGGGAGAATTTAGAGAGACCAATTAACCTGACAGTCATGTTTTTGGACTGTGGGAGGAAGCCGGAGAACCCAGAGAGAACCCAGCATGCACAGAGAGAACATGCAAACACCTTCTTGAACATGCAAACAGCTGCACTGTAGCTGTAGCTACAGCTACAGCTACAGTGCAGCTACAGCACTGTAGCTGTGCAGCCACTGTAGCAGCTGCACAGTGGCTGCTACCACTGTGCAGCCCTCACGAAGAACAAATTATCCTTAATAAAATACTTTGCCTCTTTTCGCACCTGTAGGAAAAACAATCTCTGGTGCTGCCATCGATTTGGTTGCACCCTATGAATTGTTCAGTTGAAAATAAATCAGATGACTACAAAAAATAACCACTCTTTTTCAGATTTAATGTATTTTGTACTACAGTGTCTATATACATTTATAGTAATCAAAACAGGCTGAAGCTTCTACTACTGCTTCAAAACATAAGCATGTATTTTTAACTACACAGACAACAAAAGTAATTGATTTTCTTTTTTCTCTTTGCACGCAACAACCTGTCATTGATGGTTTATTCAATGACAGGTTGAATAAACGAGTCTCTTTCTACAGTCTTTTTTAAAACTTTCTTTCATGATTCAAGGGTAAATGATAAATAATAAAATATCTAACCTCATCGGATTGATCAAGAAAAAGGTTTCATCTTTAGTGTTGTCAAAAAACCTAAAAAAAACAAATCATACCTTGACCTGACAGTGTTGGATTTAAAAAAAAATCATAGGTTTTTGGTAAAGTCATGTCTTTAAGGAAGGTGCAGTTTTCAGTTTAACATTAATACAGAATTGTGTTGTAAAAGAAATTTGTTTAACAATATGATAAGACATAACAAATTTATTAAAACAATGCAAGGTCAGAACAAAAATAAAAAAAGAGTCTATCAAGTTTGCTCTAGCTAGCAAACTTACAGGTTCTGGTCAGTAAATCTTGTGAAAGTGTTTCCTAACAAAGGGAAGACCGGTTTTATGAAGTTTTGGATTATTATGGACCAATGATTCTTCCATTTGCCTTTTGTTAAGAAAAGTGAGTCTGTGTTTGATGCTAAAGAGAATAAATCTGTTTTTGATAAGTTCTGACTCGAGCATCATGGATTCGTCCCCTACCGGGTTTTTGTTTTACACTGCTGAGAAATGTCTGTGTGAGAGCAGCTGATCAATCTTATGGTAAGAATATTCAGATAATCTAAACAAAAAGAAGCCTCAGGAGCACATATGAAATTTTCCTATTACAATTGCCATCACTTACTGGAGTTAACTAAGGGGTTCCTCAGGGCTGTGCTCTAGTTCCACTTCCAATCTCAACATAAAATGCTTCACTGGGATTACATCATCCAATAAAAACACGACTGTGTAATAAACGTCCACAATTAAATACATATTAGTGTAGAAAATTAAACTTTCAAAAATGGCTAAGCGTCAGATCACACTGAAACCTAATTAGAGCAACCTCATTTTACTGAACCTCAAAGATTTCCTTGAACATCTCAAAGGTTTATTCAGAAGGCAAATGGATGAAGGTAATAGATACCAACTTATTTAAAACAGCTCAGTATCTCTACCAACAACATTCACTGTTACTACATGCAGCTCTGTGTACTGTTCTCAGAAGACCTCAGTAGAGCTTTTAAACTGGACTTAGCTTCTAGTTTAACTGTAGGACACCAATGGCCTCCATGCAATTAAAACTAATATATTTTTTAAATATCTTATTGTTGACATTATGTGTCAGTCTTCCTGGTCAGCCAATTAATGTTTTTATAATTGTATTCCATTCAAATGTGCATTTTAATTAATGCTTTCCTTTTTAATTGTTTTTAAAAGTATTGCCAGTCATTTATATAATATAGTTTTAGTTTATTTCTGTTGTTGTGCTTATTTATTTTGTTTTTGCTTTGTTGCTCTATTATGCACTGTACTTCTGATTTTAAGGCGTTATATAAATAATTTGGAGTAGATTAGTGAGACGAGACATGATACAATGACATATTTCCTGTTGGGAGACAATAATCAATTAGTAAGTGATCAGAATTGGCCAGATTTTCTTTGAACAGTGACCAACAGGTCAAAAACAACTTTTTTGTCCTTTTCATTAAAAGTAAAGCTCTGAAAATGACCTCCATTTGGGTCTACTAAAGCCTGAATCAACTCTTACTCTTTGATGCTCTTCATTTTAAATGAAGTGAAGTTCAGAAAAAGACAAGAGAATAGACACATAAAAGAAAAATAACACCCTTACACATATTCAGCATTTTTAAAATATATCTCTGTAAAAGAAGATGGGTCAGAAAAAACCCAACCAATTTTAAATGTCAAATATTCAAACTATTATATAATTCAACTTAGCAATTTCACAGAAGCAATTTCTTGAGTTTCTTTTAGAAAAACACCTAAACTATTATCCTTTAATCTATTATCCTTTAATCTGTTTCTATCAGAAATGAGGATGGATTTGTTTTGAGGTTATCTGGCCACAGATGAGGATCACTTCCTGTAACAGAACCATCCGCGCTGCCTGGAGGATTCTTACAGCTTCAACCTTGAACATTTCTGCGTTATTTTTCGTTTAACATTTAGTGTGAGGCACACAAAAACAGAGACCAGTAAAATAAGGAGAATTATTTAGGACACCTGAGAGACTTGCTGATGGCAACCTTTTGGTTTTGTTCAGTTTCCATCGTTTCCCATTTGTTTCATGAGCAAAAATAAAGATCTTTTACATGTTTGGCTGCTAAGCAAAGACAGTGGTTATGAATAATGGAAGAACTTCACTTACCCTCTGTGTGAAACAACTAAATAAAGTGAGTGTATCAACACTACCTTAAACAGTCACTTAATCTGACCCACTTATTTTAAATTTAATTCATCCTTAATCTGTTGATTGAAATTATTGTAAATGTAAATTTTGCTAACAAAATTAGGAAAATGTACTTTACTTTTTATAGAAAAATAAAGCTTTTTAATTAATATTATTTTTTTATTAACTGGAAATCACCCCACTTCTTCTGGCACAATTTTTTAAACCATTGCTTAATGAAAAAAAAGAGCTAACTTTCTTCATTAATTTTGAAGTTAAAAAAGGCAGAAATATAAAATTTTTTTAAAGCAATGGTTTAAAAAAAAGTGCAATTAATAGCAAATAATAATAATAAAGAAAAAAGTTTATTTATTTGTACCCTAAATGGATGAAGCAAATGCTTAAAAAAATATGAATATGCTGGTACATGTCTTTCTCATTCTTACACAGAAAAGACAGAAGCAAAACTTGTACAAGACTCATATTTTATTTTAGAATGACAAAATACTTCCTCCTAAAGCCCAAAATGCACATGCATAATGCGGCAACTTGAAAAAAAAAACCTTCTAGACTATTCACAAATCAAAATGCTGCAGATGTGATACATAAAAACGACCAAATTGGAATGACGAGGCAAGTTTCCTTGATAAAAGACGCCTCCTTCCTGAATGAGGACACGGTCCTCCTCCCTTTCTCCTCCCTTTCTCCTGATGATGAGCGGCTGAAGACGATAAGAGACTGCCCCCTGCTGGTCACTTCTCTATCAGGGAGTCCAGCTGCTCCTGAAGCGAGGCCAGCTGTTGGGGGGACAAAATATATAATATGATTGAGGCTCAGTAAATACCAAATTAAACTGCAGAGAAAGAAGATGATAATTAACTCTTCACATCACAATAAATTTCACAGTAGGGAGTGTCAGAAGAAATTAAACTTTACCTTCTAACTTTTCTGTAAAGGCTGGTATTTAGAGCCGAGAGCTTTAAAAAGCTCACAGCGTGAAGTTATTACCAAACAATTACTCACCTGCTCCATCTCCTGCTCCTCCTGCTGAACGATCTCATCCAGCAAGGCTTGGAAGCGATTCTGCGAGGAGAGAGAGACACAAACAGGATTAGTAGGAGTCGACATGCTGAGCCTCATTAAAGTGTGATGGCTTTAAATGTGTGTCTGCTCATGTCAGTATCTTCTCTGTGACAGAAAGGCCACTTGGAATGCCAGTCAGAGACGGCTGACCTTTTCCACGCGACTGTGATAATAACGACTGGTGATGAGCCTGAGACGGTCCCAAAACACCAGGAAATGAGAGCTCTAAATGGCAACATGAAAAAAGCCCCATGTCTGCTCATGCTCCACTCATTGTAAAGTTTTCAATAAAGAGCGCACGGTTGAAGAGGGAGCTTTTTTTGTTTTTCTATGCTAAATAGCAACCCATAGAAATGTTCCTTAAACACATAGAACATTTTTTACAACCAAAAATATAAAACGTGTGGCATAAATTTTTATCCATCCCCTTTAAATCTGATTTAAAAAACAGGGTTTCTGCAGGATTCACCAACTCAATCATGAATGAAATTAAATACCTGCTCAGTGAAGAAATATTTCTGCATAAACAAACCCTGCACTGCAAAAACACTAATTATTACAAGTATTTTTGGTCTGGTTTTTAGTGCAAATATCTTAGTAAACTTGAAATAAAACAAAACTCACAAATGACTTTTCAGCAAAATATAGGAGTTTATGTTACATCAAAAATTTCTTAATATTGATTAAAAAGTACTATATTATTTCACTTATAACAAGACATTTATCCAATGTTATTAGTGGAACTAATGATTTTTCCTCAATATTAAGGAGTTATTTACTGAAACAAAGCACCAGTATCTTGTTGATAAGTTAATTGTAATTAGTTTTGTCTTATTTCAAGTAAAATATTTGCACTAGAAATTAGGGGTGCACTGACTGCATCTGCAGTCGATTGCCCGGTCGATCAGTCAAACCTCTCCAACGGGAGAACAAAAGAGGACAGTGGTTGATTTTTAGACGTTTGCCAAGGTAGATAAGATTGGGTTAAAAAAATCAGCTCATCACCCATCTCCCAAAATGAAGAAAATCAGCTGGCTAAATCGGTGCACCCCTACTAGAAACTAGACCAAAAATACTTGGTGATATTTTGTGTTTCTGTGGTGTAATCCTAAATTGGATTCACTGTTCACCTTCAGGGCCTGGTTTTCCACTTTCATGATGAGCTCCTCCTGCTGTTTCTTTCTGGCACGCGTGTCCTGAAGCTTGGCCTTTATGTTGTTAATCTGCACCTGATAGTCCATAACTGCAGAAAACAGCAGGTGGTTCGTATGTTAGAAATATAAAAAACATAAAGAAAACATCAAAGTGTTTGCTTTCCTGTGCAGCAAAGCTGAAAAATTACAGGAGCATCTTCACAAGCAGCACTCCAGGGACAAGACATACACCTTTAGCACAAGAAGAGGAGTCTAATAAATTGGATCTAAAGGAAACAATTGTTCAATTTAAGGAATTGAGACAACTAAATCAGACCACTGTAGGCTTAACCCCCCTATTAAATTGAATCGGACTGTGTCACGCTAAGCTTTTGCCTCATCAGCATCCTAATTAATCAAATTAATTGTACCCACTCTCTGCTTGTAACGACTGGTGCTTAATATTCTGGTGCAGCTGCTGTGTTTTGTTAAATTACTGAAGAAGCAGCCACTGCGGCGTCGCTGATCACAACCATGAACTGCTGCAGGAAGTATTGTGAGCCAGCTTGAAACACACTGGGAATAAAGTGTGTTTGGAGCTGACCAGTGGTGCTGACTGACAGCTTCATGTATGCAGATAAGGAGGCAGAGCGCTGCCAGAGCGGGCAGCTGCCTGAGCTGCATGCTGAGATACAACACCTGTCAGGCTGGTTAGCTGAGAGCTGTCAGTGTGTGAGGGGCACAGCGTGTGTGTTTAAGTGAAAGAGGGGCTATTTATTTAACTCTGAGCGTGTGATGCCTGACCTAAAAAACTCAGCTCTTATTAAAAGTTCAGATACTTGGCTCAGTTTATTTATTTATTTTTTTTACATCTGTTTTGACAAGTACCTGAGGGCGATCTGATTTAATTTAACGTCCAACTTTCGTCCAAAGTCCAACCTTGTCGCTGTGACAACTAGGACTGAAAAATTAACATCTGCGTTGGCTAAGAGGCGGAACATTTACCCTGAGGTGGGACTTGCAAGCCCAGCGTGAAACATTGCATGATCTAAGGCGCCTATTGCTTCATACAGCCTAGGTAAGGAGGTTATTTGAATGTGAATACGTTTAAATTAAAGAGTCTGCACTTGGCACTCATGTCCATATCTTACATTTAACAAATACGAGCCTTGATCTGGGATCATCCTTTGGCCTCTGTACATGAATATTTGAACTATGGTAATAAACTTCATAGAGAAAACTGCACTCTCCAAAAGGGGGTTATAGACTAATATAATGACTAAATAGCTTAACTTGAATCGGTTTTAAACTAATTTATACACATTCGTTAGTTATTGGCACTTTTGGTAAAGATGCTTAAAACTCTGTAGCAGAAATTCCCCTTTTCTTACAGCAACAACAAAATGTGATTCAAAAAATCCAACATTTAATTTCAGTTAATAAGGTAGTTAAAGAAAGTTTCAGAAGCATAAATTCAGTTTAAGTTTGTTCAGATCTTCAGGATAAATTAAGTTAATTCTTATGATGGTTTACGTTTATTAGGATAAAAGTGACTATTTACAGGTTCAAATATGGACAGGACAATATTTTACGGGTTAGAACCTCTCATGCATAACGATTTGTAATATAAGAAACTAAACTAGCAAATATAATTGCTTATTAGACAGTTAAGGAGGCTTGTGTGTGTGTGTGTGTGTGTGTGTATGCAGCCGGACCGGAACCACACAGTTTTTTGATCTCATTCTTATTATTCTTTAAATTTTTATCATTTTTGAGGATAGTTTTCATCTGTATTGTTTTTATTTTTGAAGTAAACAGTTGAACCCTGCCCAGAGAATCCAGTCTGGATCTTTTTGTCATCAAGTAGATTGTAGGGAAAATAAGGAGAGCATATGGCTTCATTGATTATGAGAATTTAATATAAAAAAAGCTATGACAGCTTTTTTTAAAGTTGTAACATATGGGGTTTAATTTCTTTTAGCTGTTCTTTAAAATAGGAAAGACAAGAGAACATACAATTTATACAAAAGAGGATTAGTGCAAGTGAAAAAAGTCTAAATTCTGACTTTAGTTTCAGATTTCTGGCTTTTTATTCTGAGAAAAAACTCAAGATGTTTACTTTTTTGGGGGGGAAATAGTCAGAATCTGAGACAAAAAAGTCACAATTTTGAGAGAAAAGTCAAAATTCAGAAAGAAAATTTAATTCTCAGAAAAAATGTCAGAATTTGTATCACACTAAGCTTTAGCCTTATCAGCAAAAGCTAAGAGTGAGGGGAAAAAAGGTTGTAAATCTAAAAATAAAAATATATATATTTTATCTAAAATTGTTTGGGGAAAAAGACAGAACTTTGAGAAAAAGTAAACATTCGGAAATAAATCTGAATTTTGAGAAAAAAAGTGAGAATTTTGAGAAAAAAGTAAAAATGTATAAACACATTCTGAATGTTTTGAGGAGAAAATAGTCTGAATTTTGAGGGAAAAAAGGGTAAGAAACTTAGATTATGACTTTTTGGAAAAAGTCAGAACTTTGAGAAAAAGTAAAAATTCTGAAAAACATTCTGAATTCTGAGAAAAAAATCAATCAGGGTCGTTCTTGCGCTTTCTTTAGTGGGGCTAATCCTTTATGATGACCTCTAAGTATTTGGATCTAAGTCCTGTGTGCAAGAGAAAACAGCATGCTAGATAATAAACAGAGTATGTGTAAAGAGTAATGGGGTCAAAGTTCACTTTCTATTCACCTGGCAGTCCTCATTGAAATGAATTCAACCAGCAGAAAGCTCATGATACTAAAGTTTTTTCCTCACCTATCTGGTTGTTTCTGTCGCTTTCATTCTGAGCCGAGTCCGACTCGTTCAGCTTGTCTTGCAGCTGCCGCACCAGATCGTCCTCAGTGTCCATGATGTTCAGGTCTTCGTCGTCGTGCCGGTCCCCTTCATCCTCCTCATCCTCACTAGAGCTGCTGATGTCGTTGAAGATCTCCCTCAGTTCGTCGTGTGGGACTTTAGAGAATGAGACAAATCAGAAAAATGCTGAAACCTAAAGTTGATCACCTAAAGGAAAAATGGTTCACATTACATACAGCTTAGTTCCTATTGAGCTAAAATGGAAATAAGAATTAATGGTGATCACAAACAAACAATGTTTGGCAGGAAATGTGAGATTTCACCTTTTCACCAACTATAGCTATATTTTATTCCTACTTACCTTTTGTTTTCGTGGAAAGACCAGTTCATTTCAATGGACCTTTTTCAAATGACTTTCAATTTATTTCTCTTTGTAATAATTAATTATGAATATGACATATCTCATTTATAATTTGTTTAGGTTGTTTGACTTCTTCAAACTACAATCCCACATCAGGACCAAATAATGACAAGGAGATCTTATTCACTGGAGTCCCAAAACCACATTTTTGTAGCCAAAACATCAGAGCACAACATTTCCAAAATCGCAAAAGTATAATATAACAAAGCCTGGAAAAACGAAACAAAAAAAATGTCTGGCACCAAACAACCAAAACTGCTAAACCACAAGAAGGCAACATAGGAAGATGGCTGGGAGCCATCTTGCTTTTAATATGAATACCTAAAAATATTTTGACATTTATGATGAGAAAATTAAAATATAATGATTGTGATTGAAAGTGATTTATCATCTTAAACCGCACAGCAATTATTTCATCAACAGCTGAACATCAATAATTTTTTTTGCTAGTGTGTTGGTAAAATCAAATTGATTCATTTTCCTTTCATTGTATAACTAACACACAGCAAACAGAAACACTGGTTTATTTTTATTTTTAACAAATTAAAGCCAGAAACTCAAAGCAAACAAAATCTTTCACAATGTATCCACGGCGACCCAAAGGATGGGAATTATTTTTCGCCTGAAACTCTTCGTTGTTAAGCAGACCTACAAAATCAGCAAATCATTTTTTCTCCACACTTCATACAATGAATAAGTTGCGTTGTTTTTACCTGAGGCTCCATGACCCATCTTGTGCCCCGAGGTGCCGGGAGAAGAGTCCAGATTGGCCAGAGAGCCGTGCTGGTCGGCTTCTTTGGACTCATCCTCTGCTATGATCTCCCACCCTGGACATCTGGAGTTAAGGTCAAACAACTTCCAGAAACTTCACTTATCCACGGTGTTGCAAAGAAATCAACACCAAATGAACAGCACGTCTGGTAAAAACGGGGTTAAAAACCTTAAAGATAAATTAATATTCTATTGTAACAGGAAGTTTATTTAATAGGAAAAACATCCATGTTAAGATAGTATTATGATAACTTGCTAATAATTACAAAGTCGTATTTAATTTATCCTACATATACAGTGAGCAGGACAGCAAGGGAAAAATTCTAGGGAGTGGCTTCTTAGGGTCTCCCAGTATCCATAGCAACCATTTGACGATGTCGTCATGCCAACCAGTTCCTTGTGAGGTTTGCCAGAGAAGAACCTTTCCTGTCGTAAATAAAAAATGCAAATATGTGGAGTTTTTAAAATAATTTTCTGTAAGAAAGAAAGTAAATAAATAAAATTATTAGATTAAAATCAGAATATAAGAATAAAGTTACCAGAATAAAGTTCTAATATTTATTTATTCAGGAAAATAATCTAAAATACGTGTCAAACTTGAGGCCTGCGGGCCAAATCCGGCCCTCAAGACTCTGGAGCAGGGGTGCTGAAACTTTTTGTCGATTCAAAAGTACTCCTGGGCCCCCCCCCCCCAAAAAAAAGAGTACAAAAACTAAAATCAAGCAAATAAAGTAGTAAAAAAATGTTATTAGTAGAAAAGGGAGGTTATTCATTGTAGATCCTAAATATAAAAATGATTCTGTAGGTGTGCTATATTTAAAGAAAGGCATCTTGTTTTCAAATTATTTTGGGCACAGTATAACAAATTTATTCTCAGCTACAAGAACATAATTTAGGTCACTTTCTGTTAAAATGCTTGCTATAATTAGCCAAGTTCAGTAGATTAAATAAAAGTTGATTTTGGTTCAGCAAAGTCAGTAAAAATCTCTGAATAAATGTTTTTCTACTAATAATAAAAGCTTGGCTATAAAAAGACTTTGTGTTGTACCTAACTTTTTCCATTATGAGAAAATAATGTTGGTAATAACTTCATCCTGATTTAAAAATAAAAAGTCCAAATTTCTATCATTCTCAAAAGCTTTTGAGGGTCACACACACTCAGTCCAAGGGCCACAAATGGTCCCCAGGCCGCACTTTGGACACCCCTGCTATAGAGGGCCATAAAAATCAAATCAGTTTCTTGCATAGTGTCAAATTACAATGTGAAAATAGGTTAATTTTATGACATACTCATCATATGTTGAGAAAGGTATAACTAACAATTTGTTAATCGGTAGTTTTATCAATACATTTCGCCCTTTGAGGATGTTTAAGATCTTAAAGTGGCCCAAGATAAAAATGAGTTTGACACCCCTGATCTAACACATGTGGCCAAATCAACTCAGAAATGCTCCAAAATCAGACTTCTTCCATGATTTTTGTGGGGCGATCTTAAGAGAAAAAAGCAAAAGGAAAGGTTGTGCAAAGAGGAATGATGAAGGATTCTCCTCTCTGTAAGCACCAAACTTGAGAAATGCTCTAAGACAAGTCTTGTTCTATTGTCAAAAAAGGTTATGCAGAGTACACAGAGGAGGAGCTTTAATAATGTTCCTACTGTTGGTTGTATTAAAAACTATTTTAATTTTTCCCCACTCTAGAAACAGATCATTTTCCAGCTTTGTCCACATCTCTACCTGCATATGTTGTGTGTATGTCTAAAGCTGCATGCAAACAATGGATCTATAAATAATCCGGTTTTACAGTGCTCAACTAAGCAGTGATAATGAACAGTCCGTCTCAATTAACTCACAGCGAGTAGCCTCACAAAGCAGCCTCCCTGTGCTCTTATTCTGTCAGGCAGGCTCAGAGCTTCATCAGAGACCTTAAAAGCTTCTTTTCACACCGCATCTTCACCCACAAACGCTTTACACAGAGGCAAGTAAGGTGAGCTGGGAAGGAGGCTGAGTGTTGGATAAATCCAGCTGGGAAAATAAAAGTCAGGGGAGCAAATATGGCTGTCACACCAGAGAGAAGAAAGACGCTCCATCTAAACATCTAATCGTATAAAAACTGTGGGCATTTCCACTGTCTGACCAATCACAGCCCAGCAAAAATGAATTATAATAAAAACATCAGAAAGACAATGTGTGGAGGTTAAATGAAATAGACACAATAAAATAGATTATTATCAAAACCTGATTCCATCTACATTAGTAACTCAGCTGAGATACAGTATGTCCTAATGTATAATGCACTGCAAAAAGACCAAATTTAAACAAGTTTCAAATATCTTTGTACCCTGGAAATAAGACAAAACTAACACTTCAGTTATAACATTGGGGAAAATGTCTCATTAGTGAACTAATATGACAGTGGATCTAATACCATCAACACTAAGGAATTATTTACTTAAAACAAGCTCCTATATATTTCTGTAAAGTTACTTGTAAGTTAGTTGGCACAAGAAAAAAGCCCAAAAATACTTTGTAAGACTTGTTGTTTTTGCAGTGAGTCTATATAATATGTTGTTTTTTTCAAATATTTATTTCTGCTAATCTTTTTGGATATGTCTTAATGTTAAAGAAAACAACGTAAGGTCCTGTTTCTCAGAAGAGCAAAATTTTAAATAAACCCATCCTATTTTTGTTTTTCATGCAGAAATGTTATAATACAGTCTTGTTCTGGATTGTATAATAATGGAGAAGCTACTTTCTAAGTTGTCTAGCAGTCACTGACAACAATCACCCACAAAGAAAGTAAGACATAAATAGATCAATGGAAAGTTGAGTGGAAGGAAAAGTGTGGTAGAAAATTTTGTGAATGCAGCAAAGATAATGGCAGCCATGAGATTGGAAAGCAAAATCAAGAGTTTTAGGGAGATAGTTGATTTATTAACAGCACCTGACCTAAACCAATAAGTTTTAGATCAAGAAGAAGAGAAACGATTCAAGACCAACAATTAAGAGGAGCTCAAAGTCACGATTAAAGTAAAAAGGGCTTCCTAATCACTTCAGCAGAGCCCAAGGCTGATCACTTCCATGGCAGATTTAATGCAAAAAGAGAATAAATTGTACAAAATCAGAAGAAATAAACACTGGCACTATGTAGAAAATTTATATGAGAATCTCTTTTTGAATAAAATTGGGATTTTTATGTGTCCCTTAAAACTTCAAATTACATAAATTAGTCCCTCCAGTTTTTCACAAATCTGCAAAATCCACACAAATATCAACAGATACCCAATTTTTTTTCTGATTTTTACTGCAAATTTTTCTCAAAACTGGCCAAAAATGTTGGGTTTAAGTGATTGCTGCCTCAACCTTACCTGATATCAAGTTATAGTGCGTGATCAATACAGCGATTGATAAAAAGTCACACTTAAGATCAGACATTAACGCAAATATCATAAAAATTCCTTACATATATTTCTAAATTAGAACCACAAAATCTGACACAATCACAAAATTCTGGATGGACTGACCAGTGTGAAAAGATGTTCAATATTATTTACTTTTAAGAAACAATTATTGAATACTGAAACAAGCAGCTATTTATTGGTATTTTAACAGTTTAGTGGGTTTTATTAATACGTTCTGAAATAAAATGCCCTTTAAGAACATTCAGACTTTTGATACAGCCCAAAATAAAAGTGAGTCTGACAGCCCTGCTCTAATATACTGAGATGAACCTGAATGTGTGATCTTCTACTTTCTTCAACATGTAGGAGATTTATTTTGCTTGGTAAAGCACAACAACACACGCAGTTTTCCAGTGGATGCACTGAATATTTTTACCGCAGGTGTCTAAAAGGATACGAACACTGACAGCCTCTGCGTCTGTGCTCAGCAGCCTCTTCACTTCCTTTTCCACATCAGGAGATTCAATGTACTGCAGCGGGGGGAAAAGCAGAGAAAGATCAGGATACTTGTAAACCAGCATGCACATACACACAACCACAAACACGTGAAGGTAGCAGCTGGCTGCCGGCCAGGAAGGGCATTAGCGACTGAAACAGAGGAGGCCTAATCAATATGGCTTTGCTCCACACCTTTAGGAAAATCCATTCACAAGACAAAGTAGAAGTGTAGAGCTTCGGCTCGCTCACGTTCACTTCGATCAAAGCTATTGTGAAATGGCTTTTTTTTGTATGCCTCTGGGGAAAACTAAGACAAAATGCTTTATTTATATGTAAATCTTAGTTTTCACTTTCACCACTGTTTCATAAAATGTAAATGTCTTGTTGGAGGAGAGCTCAGAAAAGAGACAGGTCATCAAACAGTATGCTAAGCAGACGGGTGAGGAATGCTGGAGGGGAATAAAAAATAAAAAAACTATGTTGAAACCTTCTTTTTCGCCGTCTTCCGAAATCTTCGCTTGCGCGTGTTTTTCAGAGGGCAGGTGACTGTGGACGTGAAACGACAGAGTTAGCAAGAAGACAATCTGCTAATATAAGACATTTTTAATTAAAATTTAAAAAAAATCAAGACCTGTGAGGATATTTATCAACTTACTGCCATGATTCCAGATGAATTTCTTGTCCTTGTCTTTGTCTTTCTTTTTAGTCTTTGGGTCAGTGCCGGTTGGCTCCTCCAAAGGAGGGTAGAGGTCTCCATCTAGTGTACACACCAGCATCTAACCACAGATACAGAAAACATTGAATTATTTTAAAAAATTAATACTTTGTCATATTAAAAATTGCAAACTTGTAATAATTTCTTTGGGCATGAAGTAGTACATAAATGTGAAATGGAAGGAAAATTATGGATGGTTTTCAAAAATTTTTTATCCTGATTTGTAAAAAATAAATTGGAAAACATTTATTGTTTAACTTCCCCTTCACAATGATCAACTGGATTATCCCACATAAATAAAAATAAGAAATGTAATCAAATTTAAGGTTGCTCTAAAGCTCTAAAAAAACAGAAGAAAAAGTTTAAGTTGAGATTAAGGTTTACCTGACAGACATCAGCTGTTTTGTAAAATGTTTTCTTGTCTACTGTTTTCAGGGACTCAATCATGCATGGCAGCTCCACCAGTTTGCAGGCCAGAGGAACACGATCGACTCTCACGATCCCATGACGACCGTCCGCTGTAAACCGGAGCAAAATGAGAAATAAAAGCATTTCGGTTTTTACTGCGTTCTGATCAGATGGAAAAAAGAGCTACCTTTTAACATTCTTAACTAAAAAACTAAACACATAGGACTTCCAGATGTATCCCAACATTTTTAAGGGCTTCTATGGATTAATATCCAAATTCTGTGTCCACACAATTCAGGAAAGTTAAAATATATTTGTTATTATTTCTAACTACATTTTTTTTAATCGCAGAAATGATCAGAAGAAGTAAAATTGTTGAATCCACCAAATTTAATTCAACCATAAGCAAGTATATAATTGATTTGCTAATCAGCAGTGCTTTCACTGAAAACTAATCTTGCAGTATTCAAAATGTTACAAAAATCTAATAAATATGAAACCAACAAAACGTAAAAATAAAACTCATTCAAGACAGAAGTTCACATGAAGTAATTTTATGCTTTTGAAAGATGTATTTGTACTGCTTTTTTCTTGGTGAAAACATGAATCAACTTTGATTAATAATAAGCACATAATAAATATAATCAGAATCTTCTTCTATACATTCAAAGTCAAAAACATCAATACAAACTTAAATATGTAACAGAATTTTATTTTCAACATATTTACACATTGTCAAAATTGGTTTATTTAGACTTCAAATTTGTTTTTTTTAGTCAAAAAGTTACATTTGAGTAGTTGGTGGTTACCATAGCAACCAGTAACAGACAGCTCATCTCCTTTTTCTGTTCCCGTCTGTAACTGTGGTATGTATTATTATCAGCTCTATGTTTTCTTTATCAGTTTTATATTTTAACATATATTTTTTTTGACCAATTTAATTATATAAAAGGTTTCATGAGTAATTTTTCCAGGTTTTGTAAATGTTTTTGACTGTTATCATAGTTAATGTTGTGCATTTCACTCAATAAGGTGCCTGATTGTGTCCGTTGTGACGTCGACCTACTGGACCTAAGATGAACAAAGAAGGGCTACAAATGCAACCCTGCTAATATTTAGCTAAATATTCTTCTGTTTTCAAAGTTATGAGTGAAGTTTAGGCATAATTCTGAATTTACTGTCGATCATTCTTCTTATCAGCATTGATAGAGTTAACTTAAACTGGTTGATTTCCTGCCATCAACTTAGTGTTAAAGTATAGTTCAGATATGTTCAGTGGGAATGATGTAAGGAATTATTTTAGATGTGTAATGATGCTCTGATTTGCTCATTTTTTCAGTTTTGATGTGTGTTTAAATCATTTTCCTGTTGAAATAAATTGTTGAATCTTGATGACCCCAACTTCAACCCAACTAAAAATTTACAGGCTTTGCTTAAAAACTGTGCCAGTGCCAGGAAAGTAGCAACTTCTTATTAACTTTAGGAAGAGTTGCCAAACATCCAGTCAGAATTATACCAGGTGTTTATGGGAGCGGATATTCATATTTGAGTCCATATGCATCATTTAGGCTCTGTATGCATTAGAGGAAATTCTCAATAAATTCAAACTCCTGCACACAGTTTCAGTTTTAAAGACTAATATAAAACAATGGTTGAAATCAAAATGATATTCCTTTACATAATAAGTCAGCAATGCAGATGTTGTGAGATTAATTTCAAGATCAAATGAAGTGAAATTAGTAGTTTAACAAACAGGTCAAGCGTATGGCACAGAGCAGTGGCAGTAATACTGATAAAGTAACTTACGGTGCAGCTCGATTGTAAGTCTGTCTTTCATGTTCATACTGCTGGACTGTGCTATCCTTCTGACTGTTGAGGCATACTCCTGAAAAAGATAGAAAGTGAATTCACATCACTTTAAACACACAGTGTACCATGCTGACTTTTATTAAAGGAGTAAACTTCCTCACCGAAGGAAGCCTCAAGACAAACTGGCTCTCCAGCTCATAAGGAGCATCTTCTTTGTTCTTGGAGCCGACCTTTCCCACTAGAATCAAAACATAAACAGGGATCTGGTATGATTTTTGAGTTTACTAAGAGCTTGTGGCTTATTTTATTATGAATATGGTATTTTAAAAAATTAAACCTTCTAGTTAAACACGGAGTTGGATAGGAAGACAATCAAATTAAGCAAAATGAACTTATTTACCAAAAGCTTACTGCAGTTGTCACGCTTTATTTATAGTGCAAAACAGAGCAGGTAAACATAGTAACTTAAGTCGTTTACCATAGACTGTAACGTTTACATTGCTATTGTTATAATTCATATAATGCAGTAAACTTAACTTATCACACTGTATTACAATTGTTTGCGTTCATTCCTCCAATGCAGATGTGGTTAATGCAACATAAATAATAAAAAACCAAGGTAAGCAAATGCTAATGTTAGCAAAGAAAGCTAAATGATAGCGCTGACCTTTAATTTTAGACGTCATTTCCAGCTTCGTGATTTACGAAGCCTGCAGTAGAAATGAAATGCAGATCCGCAAAGAATAATAGCAACAAAAAAAACTCGAAATGAACGACTTGGATGTAATCAAGGTATCGTCTGACCACAGAGATTAGCCATATGCTAAACTAACTGTAGAGTGATGTCCTGTGCTGCGTTCATGTCCTCCTCGGATTTGTTGAATGTTTACGCCTTCTCGTCTGTACACTTCCGCTGACGCCTATCAACAAAAGAATTGTGAAATTAAAAATGTGCATGGTCATCCGAAAAGTGCAAGATTCATCTCTGCATCCAAGAGTTGTATGAGTTATTTAAGTTACGGGTGAGTTATTTAAATCTGAACTAATTAAAAGGAAAGAGTCTATATGAAATACGGTACGTTTTCAATTTAATTTATCTAAGTTTACAAATACCGATATATGCAAACGTTGCATTTGGGTTGTATCGCGAGACTTGCCGCTTGGAGTAGCAAAAGAGTCACAAATATATTCAGAAAGTTTTATTTGATTTTATCGCAAAAGTTATATTTCGCAGCGTTAATTCAAAAATGAATTAAATGCCTGTTTGGATTCACTTCCTGTTGAAATGACATAAAATGCAGATTTCAAAATAAAAAAGTACAGGTCAGAGTGAAATGGGTAATTTCTGTTAAAAGCTCAAAATCTCCAATAAGCTTGAGATTTCATTATTAAAATTATTGTTGTAAACAAATATGTTTTTTTCAAGCATTGGCTAATTTAAAACAACCCTGGAGAAGGCTTTTAGCGTGAAATGCATTTATACGCTTTCTGGAGAAAAATAATTTTAACTTCCGGGTTGACTCTGTTGCTGCCGCCTTGGCTGTCTTCTCTTCTCTCAGTCCGTGACTCATTCTCTTCTCTCTCTCTCTCTCTCTTTCTTTTAACTCCGACGACATTGATCCTATCAGAAAATAGCCACAATGTTGACAAAAACGAGCGTGGACGTCTCGCTGCGGGCTTTGAGGACGCTGCGGCTGCTGGTTCTGGTGAGCCTGTGTGTGTTCATCAGTGTCTCAGCAGCATCATCTCCAGCCCAGGAGGAGGATGATACGGAGAAGAAGGCTGAGGAGAGCCACAGGCAGGACAGCGCAGACCTGCTCATCTTCATCCTGCTCCTCACCCTCACCATCCTAACCATCTGGCTCTTCAAGCACCGGCGCTTCAGGTTTCTGCACGAAACCGGGCTGGCCATGATTTATGGTGAGAGTGACAGTTGGGAGACGCCATCAGACCCGCAGATATCGATCAGATGTGAACGCAGATATCGATCAGATGTGAAATGTCAACATCGTGACTTTTAGTTTAAGCTGTAGTTTATTTTTGAAAAGAGGCAGCTCCTCTTCTGTTCCCTTTTTAACATCAAAAACATTTCACTTCCCCTCCAAGCAGGTTAAACTGGTAACATTGAATTGAGACAAGACAGTAATTGATCTGCTTATGCTGTGCTCCACTGACTACTTCCTCCTATTTAACCTGACATGTTGGTTTTTTATATCACCCAAAACTCATCCACATCAGTTTTAATTCTGTAAATATTAATCTGCAGACTTAAAAGGAAATCAATGAATTTCTGCACTTTGTTTATTAAATCCACTAGACCAGGGGAGTCCAAAGTGTGGCTCTGGGGCCATTTGTGGCCCTTGAAATTAATTTGATCAGCCTCCCCAACACAAGTCAGGGGGGCCAAAAAAAAAAAAAAAAACAGAAATCAACTGACCCTAGAAGTTTTGAAATTGTCGGTTTTTCTTTTAATAAGGCAACATGATTTATCAGGTAAAAAGAAAAATGAAAATAAACAAATTTTTGTGTTATTAATTTAATGAATTTTGTGACCTGCCAGTAGTTTAAATTTAACAGTTTTGGCCTCTGAGGCAAAAAGTTTACACACAACTGCAAGTTGAGATTTACTAGCAAAACAGAAATTCAGACATGACTAACCAGCAGCTTGTTGATGGCATGAAAAAGTGTGTGATCAAGATGAGACTAGAGCTACATTTATCAGGGGTGAATGAATTTATTTTATTTCTGCCTGTGGATGAGAAAGTAGCAAACCCAAGCACCAGATTCTTATTTTTAAATGTGTTTGAGAGAAAATTTAAAATGCAATAAAAATAAATGGAGCTCTGTTGTCTTAAATTCTAACCTCCTCTGTTCTATTTTTGCTCTCCGCCTCTTTTCTCAGGCCTTATTGTCGGGGTGATCTTGCGCTACGTCGTTCAGGTCCCTCGGTCCAAAGTTTCCCCGATGGACTGCTTTGTCAACGCCAGCCCCGCCACCCTGCTGGTAAATGTCAGTGGCAAACTTTACGAATACACCTTGAAGGGGGAGATCAGTTCCAACGAGGTGAATTACTTGAAAGACAACGAGATGCTGCGCAAGGTACTGGCTGTCTACTCACGTTTGTGGTAGTTACTGCTGATGACTGAGTGAGCTTTTTGGTGTTTTACTTTACTTTTCAGCTTTGAAGTTGGAGCCATGATTCTGGTTATTTTAAATAAATGAATGCACAGTTATCAAGAAAGAAATTGCAATTGAAACAACACAAATCACTTGAGTTATTTCTGGTTAAATAGAGAAGTGTGTCTTGCTTTGGCATCTGATTGCAAAAATGTTAATACCATTTGAACTTCTTTTTTTTTTTTACATTTTGTCAAATTTCAACTGCAAAGTTCTAAATTCTTTAGGGAAACAAATAATTTACCTCCTCTGAGATAATACTTTGTAAAATGACCTATCACTGAGTTGTTTTCCCACTGTTCTTTGAAAGATACTTTAACCTGTCAGCTTTACTCATGTTAGTTATTTATAGTTGTAAAAAAGAAAATCTTGCATTACTTTCCAGTTCGCAGCTGTGCTATTTTCTGTTGGATTGTCGCATAAAAATCCTTAATTAATTGAGGAATTACTTTTCCAAGGACTTTATTTCTCTGGAATCCCAAATTCAACACAAACAATAAGTGAAAAAATCCGCTTTAATTCAGTGTACTGTAGTGCTGTAAGAGGCTGTTCCCTGTGTGATCCAGTGTAAAACAAAAACGTCCTAACGTCTCTCTGCTCTGACAAATTTGGCACTGATCTGGATTCAGACCTAAAATAAGAATAATCTCAGCCTTAATTGATGCTTGATTCAGTCGCTACCCTCTTTTAACATGTTATTTTACTCAATGTCCCAGTTGTGTCATTCTTGATTAAATAAATAATTAAACATAATATTAATTAGCATCAAAACATTTGATTATTTTGCTGTTTTATTGATACATATCTTTGTTTTTGTGGCCTTCAGGTTACCTTTGACCCTGAGGTTTTCTTCAATATTCTTCTCCCGCCCATCATCTTTCACGCAGGCTACAGCTTGAAAAGGGTACAACATCCTCAGATCTTTAAATAAATTGTTTTAATTTATGATTAAATACTGTAACTTCAGTAAAGTTAGCTGCATGTTTGCTTTTATTTTTCAGAGACATTTTTTCCGGAACATGGGATCCATCCTGGCTTATGCCTTTGTGGGGACAGTGATTTCCTGTTTTATTATTGGGTAAGATGATTGTGCTCTGAAACAGCGCTGAAAAAACCACAGCTCTAACTACTTCGATGAATTTTAAAGTGTCGATAATCCATTTAGTAAGATAATTAAAGAAGTCCTCCAACAGGTTGTTGATGTACGGCTGTGTCACGCTGATGAAGCACCTGGGCCAACTGGGTGGAGACTTCTTCTTCACCGACTGTCTATTCTTTGGAGCCATTGTCTCAGCAACAGACCCGGGTATATATTCAAATGAACTTCTGATTATGTTTTCTATTCGGGGATTATATTTTAACCCTCTGAACTGGAACTTTCTCTATATAGCAGTTATTTTCACAATTTACTGTCTATTAAAAAAGTGTCTCATCAAATTAAACCGAAGAAAAACATGCTCCATGTTCTGGCAGGAGTGAAATTACCTTAATAACCCGATGTTGGCTGGAAAGCGCAACGTTCCTCTTTCAGAAACCGTTGGAATTTTTCAGATAGCGCAAATGTTTATGGTACTGCAAATTTGGCTGTGTTGTCCCCAACACGTTCGGTCTAAAAGGGTTAAATTAATCAAATAAATGACATTATTATGCACATTTATGGTAACACAATACACACTGTGAATGTGGATACAGATATAATTTATTTTATGCATTTTCTTAAGCAACTTGTAATTATTCATATAAATTTACATTTGAACCTGCATGAGGTGATCAAACTCCAGGAAAGTCATTAATATACAATCTAATAAATGGGACTCAATATACAACCCTGAGGTACTCCAGCATTATTATCAGTCTTTTCAAAAGTAGATGTTATGACTCATATTTTATATACTTGATTGCAGTTGCTGCAAACTAAATTTTGATCATTTGAAAAAAATTTTTAGTCATAAAACGTTTTTAGAAATGTTTATCTAAAAACCAACATTGGTTTCTGCTAGCAGTAGTGAGAAGTACTGATAACGTTTTAATTGCTGACATCGTCTGCACCACATTTTTGTTTTCCATGCACTCAGAAATTGTTGCTCTTTTATTTCTGAGACTGCCTAAACTCAGTAAAGATGCACAGGTTTGCACTGAGTTTAAGTTGAAATGCATTGACTCTAATAAAGTGAAGACATAAACCCTAAATAGATCAATTAACCATTTCTGTAAAAGCTTCCAAGATAATCCTCAGGATGCAAAAATTAGAGGCAAAGTTGAATGAGATTTCTGAAAGTGTTAGAGGGTAAAAGTAACCACTTTTGAGATTTTCTTTTTTGTACTATTTTAAATGGTAGCATTTTTCTGAGGAAACTGCATAAATGTCTTTTCAGTATATGTCAGTTTTTATGTGTTTCTGTTGGTCTCACAGTGACGGTCCTGGCTATCTTCCATGAGCTGCAGGTTGACGTGGATTTGTATGCATTACTGTTTGGAGAGAGCGTCCTCAATGATGCCGTAGCGGTCGTTTTGTCCTCGTAAGTTTTTAAAATCAAATTATGTCTAATCGTGATGACTGAATGTTTGAGACATGAACAAACATATATGAAACTGTGTTTTTCATGTTTGATCAGTGAACCAACCAGGTGTGAGATTCACATTTGACCAAGCTGGAATCGGTTCCCCTGGTGTTGCTTCCTTTTTCCTCCTTCCCTTCATCGTTGTGTTGTAATTTCCACTGAATAATGCATTAAAATAGCATGCAGCTAGGAGGAAGTGGGCCATGCAGAGAGACCCTCACCAACTCATTGACTGTGCGTTAAGTAGAGCATGTCGTTGTGTGCCTTTGCAGTGGCTGGGGACTAGCATGACGAATCAGAAGCTTTTGTTGTTTTTACCCTGGCTTATCCAGCCAGAGTTTTAGAATATTGCGATATTTGCTTTTTTTGTCCTTTTAGTAAATGATGTTTGATGAAAAAAATTTCCACACCCTTTAGTTATCTTTGAGGAGGAGACGAGAAGCTTAACGACAAAATGCCTTGTGATTTATGTGTCATGTTGAACAAATCTAATTTTAGAATCAACTTTGGTTGGAAAAACAGATAAAAGTTCCTGTTTGGTGTTTTTCAGTACATTTTATTCTAAAACTACATTGGTAAAGAGTAATTGAGACTGTAGGAAAATATACAGACTAGGGTTTTTCATATGTATTGGTTTTTACATATTAATATTGAGTAAAAATAACAACAACCTGCAAATAAATTAATATTGTATTACAGTAGCATAGTAGAGCATCATAAAGAAATATTTAATAATGTCTGAGCTTTTCAGCACTAAACTCCTCTGGTGTGTTTTTTGTGAAACATTGTTACCTAGGGAGCAATAAGTAAGCAATATATTTTTTAAAAATTAAAAAAAAATTCCTGTTTGCCAGACTTTTTTTTTCATCTCAGACTTTAAATTATTTTCAGTACATATTTGATTAAAGTTTGATAACATTGTTTTATCCTTTTGACTATATCTGTCCTTCAACATGAATTTAAAAATAATTTTCCATATTCTCAGGTCTTTTTTCTGTTTTTAGTTGGTCGTCTTCCCGGCAATGGATAATTTTTAAAGTATTTCCATGTTCCTGCTGCAGGACTGTTTTCAGTAGAGAAAAACATTCAGCCCGAGTTCTTTCTGGTTCTGATTAAACACTGGAATGTGAAGTCATGCCCTTAAATATCTGCCTGATAAGGATACCGTTTAAAGACTTGCTGTTTGGTCAAATTGAGTAAGAGAACATTTCTGAAAATAAAATATCTACTCTTTGGTTTACAGTTTGGCTATTTTTTACATGCACAACTAAAAGCATAAAGAGATACAAACCTTATTTTCTCTTACTGCCTGACATTAAATCGGACTAAAGTTCTCTAAATTACCATCTGCTAAAAGACAAAAAATGAACCATTTCCTCGATAAAAAAGATCTTTATGGGTTAATATTCATTTTTGCTTTACTTTATTTGAAAGAAACTGTGTTATTTGGTTAAAACACAATATATTGATAATTTTCTTTGGCTTTGCTTTTTTATGATTGAAAGAATTTGTGTTTTGGGTATAGTGTTGTACTTTTATTGGGTTTTCAAACAAATGGTTACATTTCTAGAAAAAAGTGGGAAGCTGGTAAACCTGAGAATACTTTTAGTGTCAATCCTAACAGACCTAAAACAGGATAAGTTCAGTCTGAGTTAGTAAGAAAACTAAGGTTTTGTCTCTTTTATACAGTGCATGTGTAACAGGGTTTTGTTTTGGCGATACTGTGGATGTGAAGTTTGTCAAAATTTGTTTCTTTATTCCTTGAATTTATTTAATTTAAAGGTAAGGTAATTTTATTTATATAGCACATTTTCAGCAACAAGGCAATACAAAGTGCTTTGTCAACTTCTTGACAAATGTAGTCAAGCAGTTGCTTCTCCGGACATTTATTGGCATTTTAAATTCTGTTGTGCTGCTCTTGGCAGTTGGTGGTTACCATAGCAACCAGTAACTGACAGCTCCTCCCGCCCCCCCCTTTTTTCTGTTGCCGTCGGTAACTGAGACAGAAGCTACTGGACTGATGTTAACTACCAACTTGATTTCCTCCTTTGTTAGAATAAATACAGAGAACCTGAATGTGTCTGTCGTGAAGTCAACCTACTGGACATGAGACAAACATAGAAGGGTTTCATATGCAAATATCTGGTGTCCATTGTGTATACTTGCCTCTAAGTGTTTTTCTTTGTGTTTTATTATCAGGTCTATTGTTGCATATCAGCCACAAGGAGACAACAGCCACACGTTTGAGGCCATGGCCTTGCTGAAGTCTTTAGGGATGTTCCTTGGCGTTTTCAGCGGCTCCTTCTCTCTGGGCGTTGCCACGGGAATCGTTACAGCTCTCATATCTTTTCTGGTTTTGTCGTCTATCCAGTCTGCTGCGTAAGCTATGAATAAACAAGGTTATGCCTTAGGTTACTAATAATATCCTGCTGTTAGTGATTGGCAGATAGGTGTATGTAAAGTACTGAAAACAACACGAGCATACCGATTGTTCTTTGTAACGTGGCACAGATAGCGCAGGTTTTTTGACACCTGGTAGTTCAGTATAGTTAGTTTGATTGGGGATCAAAATTGCAACATTTGTTAAATTTTCAGCTGGTGAGGTTCGCTTTCACATCACATTGTGTCAAAGGAACCAAACCCTTTGGAAAATCAGTTTCCCTCCTCGCCTGTGGTGGCGCTGCAGCAAGAAGCACTGAAGTAAACAACACAAAAACCTCTAAAGAAGGCAATGAGCGCAACTTCCTTCCTCACGAAATGTAAACTAAAATGGAGTAGCGTCAGATTTTAGTGGTTGTAGGATTTCTCCTTTGTCTTTGATAAGAGATCAGAAGCAATTTGTTTTGTTTGTATTTACCCAGAATCCCGTGCGCTACAGTTCGCTTCCTGCTTTTGTAGCGGCCTCTGGTCCTCTTGGGATTTTCATATGAATCAAACCGTACCAACTGAACAGAGAATGAGGTTTTTAGGCGGATTTTTAGTTTTGGGTCCTTGCAGAGTTTGATTGTGCGTTCACATCTCGCCAAACGAACCGGACCTTCTAGACAAACAAACTACAGTTTGGTTAAAGTGGACTAAACAGGGTTGGTGTGAATGCACCCTTAAAATCAGTTAAATTAATTTCAATAAAATCCTTGACTGGGACTACGTGACGAAGTTCACCAAACTGAGGGACTTTCAGCTGCTGGAGACGGCTCTGTTCTTCCTCATGTCCTGGAGCACCTTCCTGCTGGCTGAAGCTTGTGGCTTCACAGGTAGCAAACACACAAATTTAAAGTGAATCTGTAGTACATATAATTTCATACATTCCAGCCTCGTTGAAAAGATTTAAATGTGGTTTGCTTGTCTTTCGATCATATGATCATGTTGTGTTCTGCAGGTGTTGTGGCTGTGCTCTTCTGTGGCATCACTCAGGCCCACTACACCTTCAACAATCTGTCTCCAGAGTCTCAGGACCGGACAAAGCAGGTCAGAACCAGACTAATGCTACAAAACTGTTTAGTATTTACTAAAGTATTAGAGTGTCCTTGTAAAAATAATACACCAGGATTCACTGTTGTAATAAATAATAACCTACCTTAAATCATATGTGTGAATATTCCTGTTGCAATAAGCAATAAAACAATTACTTGCATGATAAATAACAATTTCTACTTGCATGATTGTTTTTTTCTTTTCTCTCTTTCTACCAAAAACTGGATTACAAAAGTCTTCAGTCTGGTGCTTTCCTTTTTTGTGGGTTCATTTTGTTTACAGAGACTTTATTTTATTTGTTGTTTCTGTTGTTTATTTATTTGGGATATTTAAAATGCCTTCCTGTTCCAGTGTTAAATATTCATATAAAGATTTAAATTCATCACAACTTCTATCAGTGTTTCTATCTGAAACTCATACCAAAGGTTTTGCTAATAATCTGGAGTTTTGAATACTTGACCTGACTTTAAAAAAGGAAAGGTTTGGGAAAGTGAAGTGTGATTTAAAAGGAAAAGTCTGCTAGGTCCATCAGTTTCTCCACAATCACATGAAGCAATTTAAACTCATCAGAAAGTACGATAAATATTAGATGTACTTTTACGATATGGTGAATAAAAGCCGTTAATTTCACGACCAAATCATTAATGAGACTCAAAGACAAAATGTTAACGTTTTTTGATGTTTCTTTTCTTTCTATTTCAGCTGTTTGAGCTGTTAAATTTCCTGGCAGAGAACTTCATCTTCTCCTACATGGGTCTGACCCTGTTCACCTTCCAGAACCACGTCTTTAATCCCATGTTCATCGTTGGAGCTTTTGTATCTTTTCAACCTGGAAAACAAACATTTCATGAGTGTTTACATTTATAAAAGGATATTTATTAATTAATTCAGAATTGATTTAGTGAGGAGTTTTGTGGGTGATGTGTGAGGACGTTCCGCTGGTTTTCCTCCTTGACGTTCCTCCCATCCAGCTGGCGGTGTTTGTGGGTAGAGCTGCTAACATCTACCCTCTGTCACTCCTCCTTAATCTGGGTCGATTTAACAAGATTAGATCCAACTTCCAGCACATGATGATGTTTGCAGGCCAGTAGAGCAGACTGCAGGATTACTAAAAGCAGACAGTTTGCCTTATGATCACATGTTTGTGACCTTGTTTTCCTGTTTTTGTTTGGTTTTCAGGGCTGCGCGGTGCGATGACCTTTGCCCTGTCCATCAGGGACACGGCCACGTACGCCCGCCAGATGATGTTCTCCACCAATCTTCTTGTGGTTTTCTTCACTGTTTGGGTTTGTGGTGGCGGCACCACTCAGATGCTGTCCTGTCAGCGGATACGGTAAGCAGTTTCAGACATAAACTTAGACAGATTTCCCAGCTGTTTTCTTTATTCCTTAAAAACAAACGCCAAACTTGATACGCACAGTTCTGGGAAACTTCTAGTAGTTTAAATCATGCTGTCTCAAACAGCTCATAATGTCTGAGGAAAATAACATTTTCCTCCCTAACTAGTCCTAATGCTACAATGACATATTAGGGCCATTGAAGAAAAAAAAAAAAAAAAGAGTACCTTTTTGCAAAAAAAAAATCTCAGAAATTTTGTAGAAAAAAACTTGTAAATTTCTGACATACAACTGTCAAAAATTTGCCAAAAAATAAATTAGATATTTTGAGTTTATTCTTAGAAATTTGAGTTTCAAAAGTTGAAAAATTTTCAGAAAAAAAAATCTGAAATTTCTGAGATCTTTTGCGGAAAACTTCTAAGATTAATCTCAAAATTTTTGAGATTTTTGACTTTTCAATCTCAAAAATATCCTTTTTTTTCTATAAAATTTCTGAAATTAATCTCAAAATGTAAGTTTTTTAAATTTACTCTCCCTTTTTTCTATTTACAATGGCCCAATAGCGCCATTATACGGTGCAGAATCTAAGAATATTATAATGGAAAAAATTTAATGTATGTGCCTGATTATTTTGGTTTGAAACGAAAAGGCTCAAATTTAGACTATTTAACCTTTTTTTATTTGGCTTGTCAACCCGAGTAGATAGAAATTTCAGCTTTCAAAAAAATTATTTTATCTATTAAAGGAGAAAAGCTATCCAAACCTACCTGTGAAAAGTAATTGCTGGTTACTCTTTAACCCCAGTTTGTGACAGTGACTATGATCAAACATTTCCAGTAACTGGCAGAGTCTTCTACATCTGGGCATTGTAGGCATTTAGAGAAATTTCTCTAAAAATGTCCAACTGCGACTGATTTACTGTTTTTCTTCTAACAGAGTCGGAGTTGACTCTGATCAGGAAAACTCTGTAAGTTAGCGACGTGAAGGTAAAACTTGGAGCTAATGTTTTTTGAACTGGTTTTACAGAGTAATGCCCTTTTTGTTGGTTCAGATGAGTTTTGCTGACGGATCAGAGAGGAGGAGCACCAAACAAGAAAGTGCCTGGCTTTTCAGAATTTGGTACAACTTTGACCACAAGTATCCTTTATAGAAACAACTCGTCGTGTTTTCGTGATTCCTCTGGTTCTGTTTCAGTTCCATGGGTGAGTGGTGAAGTTCATATTTTCAGCCAACAGGGGGAGCACAGGTTATAGATTTAGAAACAAATGATCTCAAGAACTACAATTGAAACCAGATCTTTACATACTCTACAAATAAATGTAACGTTTTTTTAACTGTCTGACTTTAAATGAGAAAAAATATTTATTTTTTTTAGGTCAGTCAGGGTTTCCAAAATGATGTGTATTTGATGAATGCCATAATAATAACTATCCTTTATTTTGACATTCAGCAAACTTTAGTAAATTTTTTTAATCCTCACTGACCTAAAACAATCAAGATTTCATGTAATTTAATGTAGCTTAGTAATAAAAACCAATGTATGTAACATTACAATAAAATATTGATTATTTAATTTTTTTCCAACATTTTTTAAGTTAAATTATTTCATTGTCCCTGCTCATTTTGCAACAGGAGAGGGTCAATAGTGCAAAGTGGTATTGTGCCTATGTATTCCAGCTTTATGAGCTGCATTTTCTTTCAAAGATTTTAGATTTGCTCTTTTTAAAAAAAAAATCCACCAAAGGACAAATTTTCTGTGAATAATTTGGAGAAAAGACAGAAAAACTTGCAAATACTGAACCATGAATAGGCAGCGGTTCATTCACTGTGTGCAAAAAATATGAAAAGACAGTCAACTGGAATAAAATCACTTATGTATAAAAACAATTGAGTTTTTGTTCCTGATGCTGATACCAGGCATTAATCACATAATCAGCTGTTTCCTGTTGCTCTCCCTCGGAGTTCATTGTGTAAGTTTTTCCTTGACTCCAGCCTCTCTCCAGCTACCTGAAGCCCATCCTGACACACAGCGGCCCTCCTCTCATTACCACGCTTCCTCCCTGCTGCGGCCCCCTCGCCCGCTTCCTCACCAGCCCCCAGGCCTATGAGGTCAGACTGCAGGTCACACGGGACAAGCAAGTTCTCGATTAATGAGTTAATCTAAAGTTGATTGGTCGACTAATAATTAGTTAAGCGGCCATTTTCTTACAAACTTGAGTTTTCATTTGTATCAAGAGGGCAGATTATCTTTCCTTAGCATGAAGGGATACATTGTTCATGTGGTGAATATAAAAAAAGAATCACATCATTATATTTTAACTTTTATGCATGTCAGATGTGTTAAATACTGACTGAATAAACTATAATGGCATATTGGGGTCATTGTAGAAAAAAAGGAGTAAATCTTCACCAAAAGAATATCTCAGAAAGTTTCTATAAAAACAAGCAAATTTCTTTGCTTTTCTAGAAAAAATCTTTTGAAACATTTTTAGATTGACTTCAGAAATCAGTTTCAAAAGCCAAAACAATTTGACTATTCAAACTCAGAGATTTAATCTCAAAATGTTTTCAAGCAAATGTTTGATGTTTCAAGCTCAGAAATTTCCTTGTCTTTCCAGAAAATTTCTGAAATTCTTTTGTCAGAATTTTTGTTTTATTTTTTTTATTCTCCCACGGCCCTAATACGCCGTCTTACCAAACAGAACCGCATAAAGTGCATCTTTCATTCCCCACCGTACTCTATTTGGACCATTTCTCTTTCCTGTTCTGGTATGTTTCCGCCACCCTTGCTTTTGTATTTATTGGCCCCACACTGCCCTCTGCTGGATGGCAGCCAAATTACAACACTAAAGAAAGGTTTAAGTGGAAGTTACTATTTAATCGATTTGAGTTCATTTTAATCCAGTTAACTGTTAATAAATAACATCCCTATACGGACCCCTTTTAGTTTAGATGAGTGTAATAAACCCAACTTGTTCCTTGTTTTCCTCTCCCAGAATGAGTGTCAGCTGAAGGACGACGACTCCGACCTCATCCTGACGGACGGAGACATCAGCCTGACTTATGGCGACATCACGGTCAGCACTGACGCCACAGGCGCCCACACCAGCGGCGGCCTGGCCACGGACGACCTGGACCGGGAGCTGGCGTACGGCGATCATGAGCTGGTGATGAGGGGGACGCGCCTCGTTCTGCCCATGGACGACTCGGAGCCGCCGTTCACGGATCACCTGCGGATGTGAAAACCAGGTTTCAGCGCAAACGTCCAGTACAAACTGACCTGAGCCACTGAGCAAAAGACGAGTACCTGACTCTCCTCGTTTCACACTCCCATTTTTATTTTATTTTTTTGCACTTTGCCTTTTTTCCTTTTTGCTCTCTTCCTCTTTAGGAAAACGCTGTCTCTACCTCATTCTCTTTCTGCTCATTTCATACCTCTTGCTTCAATCATTCCTGGTTTTCTTCACATTTTTTCTCTTGTCATTCAGCTTATTGTAGCATCGCAGCATGAGTTGGTGAGTAAATGCAAACGCCAACCTCTACCTAATTTGTCAGTGTACAGTATATCTCAAGAGAAACTATAACGTTGTTATGCATGTGGAGGTCGCTTGTGTTTTCTTTGTATTTTAGGATATAGAGCTTTTTTTTTTTCGGTCGGCGTTTTGGGTCTGACTTTGAATGTTGCTGCCTTTTCTCTGAGCATCTCCCAGCAAGCTGACCCAGTGGAAAAATGTTACTGTACATTTGGTTACAATCAAGTGCCTGGGAATTGTAGTTTTTAAGCATGGCAACTCTATACTAGATTATCTCTGAGAGGGAAAGTGACTTTGGGATGGTACAGGAGAAAATATAGAAATATTTATTAAACCCAAGAGAAGCCTCCGTCCCTAAAGGTAGCAATATACTGCACAGGTTTGTCGGGAGGGTTTGTGCAGGTTGCTTGTAAATATTGTGTGAAGCAGTAGGAGCCAGTTACGGATCTCTGTGGGTGACCTTAGACTGTGACATTAGAGAGAGGCTTAACGCCTTCCTCTGGACGCTGAGCGCGGTCACAGCAGATTGAAGGTTTGCTGCTGTGAAAATGAGACCTAAGTGAGGTGAAGTGAGTCAGCTTTGTGCCATTCCCGTCACGCATTTTGACGCTTTGTGTAAACCGAATCTATTCGACCTTAAAGTGTTTTCTACGCTTTTTGCAGAGGAACATTTGCCATACACATCCAGCTTTGTTCACATATTTCTATTCAGATATTTTTTCAGGAAGGTAATAAAAAATCAAACCTTTTCGGTACCTAAACTTGACGCTAAAACATCTGTTGTATTTTTAATATAATTAGAAATTAGAGAGATTATCTACTTGCAGAAAGGTGAAGTAAGTTTAGTTTCTTCATTAATCTAGTTTCATATTGCTGAACAATGAATGTATTGGCTGACTTAAACTAGGCATCTTTCAGTGCTTTGCTAGTTTTATCTCTGAAATCTGTTTTCTGTTACACAACTTTACTACCACAGTTATGTATGCAGCTAAATCTCATTAGGTGTGAATATCATCACATTAATTTATTTCAGTATTTCAGTTCATAAATTGTATTACTGTGGATTTATTGGACACTGAGTGAAATATTGATTCTGATTACCAGCTAATGAAAACCCAAATTTCAGTTTTTCGGTAAGTGAGAATATTACATCAGACCACGAACAAATGATCTTCTAGCAGCTTGGATTGTGTGCCTTTCCACTCATCTTCCTCACCCTTCAACCTTGAAAACTAAACGAGGAACTAACTTTACCTTGTATTTAAAGAGAACAATAAACCCCAACAATGGTGTCCTTTTTCTCTTTAGCTTCTTCACGTATGCTACTAGCTGTTTTCCTTCCACTCAACTTTCGAGTAAGCTCTCTTCTTTAGCTCTGAGCTCTTGCAGCTTACCTCTTCATGTGGATGTCATTGACTGTATTCTGGATAACTATACAATCAACAGTCATACACATGATTGTGTACCATAACGTAACAATGTTAAATAATAAATTACATATATTAATCTTATACGATGTTCTGATTTTACTTTTATGAGAAATTGAAATTTGAGTTTTCATAATCAGATGAATTTGCAGCAAATATCTCAATCTGTGTGCAATTAATCTCAATAATATGCAACTTTCCCTTTTTTTATTTAAATTACTGAAATAAAATAAGTTTTTAATGATGTTCTCATGTAGTGAGAGATAAATACATGTTTTCTCCATTTGACTAGTCAGTTCAATATTGCAGTGCTGGATTTTATACATTGCCATGTTTTTGTCTCTCCTTATAATTCATAATATTAGGGCTGTGCAGTATTTGGAAAACATGGCATTACATTACCGCTTTCTGGGACAATTAAAGACCATCCAATTAATCAGTTATCTTATTAAGGTGCATAATTTTAAAAGATGCCTCCTAAAATGTTGCAGCCTACTAAATATTTCATCTTGACAGATTAATATTTCATATTTCATATTCCCTGGGAGGAGTAGATATTTGCACTGGGACTGTTCCAGGTCTTTATTTGGAAAGCTGCCGGTGTTGGACTAGTTTACTTGCTGGATTTTTTCCCCCTATTTCGTACTGAACTGTTTACTCACGAATCATTTGAAGGTAAAACAGAAGTTTACTTGCACATTTGCTTTATTTTTGTTCATGTTAAAGAAGAACGGAAAGCTTTCTGATCTCGTTTAGGGCTGCAGAGTTTCACATCTGCTGATGCTGACTGAACAGGAAGCCATGGTCGGGTTGTCGCCGTGGCGACGCTGTGTTTATTTGAACCGAAGCCAGAATACATTTGGTGACTAAGCTGAACACAGCCATCTTTTTTTGTGTTTTGGCCTCGGTGCGAGCCAAAGAAAAATAAGTGAGTTCATGCAGAATAAATGCAGGATGATGGGAATTAAAAAAAATAGAGAGGGAAAGAATAAAGGAGTGAAGAGGAGGGAAGTAGAGCAGGCTTGTACATATCGCTCTTCCTTCCTTGGTTATCTTCTGCTGTGCAGGAACCTCTAATTTAGCTTTTTATTTCTTGTTTGCTTGTTTGTTTGCTTTAATCAGGCATTCTTTATGACTCCACATGATCTATTATTACGTTGAATTATCATTTCACTTGTTTGTATGATGAATTTTTTAAAGAGAGGAAATAAAGTGAAAGAAGCCTGTAATTCACACTCATTTTTGTGCTTTATTTGTTTCCAGTAATGTTTTTGTTTTATCCGACAGCTGGTTTTATATTATTTACCGTTTTATTTTGAGTGATGTTTAAAGAAACATTTCTGTAAAGAATCATTTCAGTGACTTTAAATATGATTTCATGCATATTTTCCATCTTATCTGGTACTTTTGTATCTTGTATGTTTCCAACAAGATGCTCTTTCAATGATGTCTTCAGGGCATAAATGATCTTTCGCTGATTGTGCATCTTTGAAAAAAAGAAAAGAAAAAAGAAGTTAAATAAATCTGAGCAGAACTGTGTGCCATTATTATCTACATGCCATAATGTGAACTCTTCAAAAGGGGATCTTGGTGTTTCTCTGCTCTGCTTCTGCTCTCTGATCGGTAACTTGAGCTTTGATCAGTGGAAATCTTGTCTGAAGTAGCTGACCAAAGAGGCCTGCTGTGCTCCGTGTTTTCAGACACTCTGCTCTCTTTCTCTCTCTCTTCATTCTGCATTTTCTCTCTGTGTGAATGTGTCCAAATGCCTGAAAGTGTTAATGGATGTGTGTCTGGCCAAAAAAAAAACAAAAAAAACATGATACTGTGTCCTCTCTTTTTGTTTTCGTTGCCGATACTGACTGTTTACATCTGTGTAAATATACTCACCTGTTCTGTGTGCGTGCAACGGTCAATAAACTAGAGCCTTTGCATTTGATTAAAGTTCTCTGTCTGATGGCCTCATTATTTACCTATTTCAGTATTGGTTTACAGATGTCTGACTACTGATCCTCTCATTCATACCTGATTCGTCTGATATGTCACTTGAAAGTATTAGTGTGTGAAAATGATCAGTTTCATCCAGTTTTACAGGCTGTAACATACTAGCCATTAAAAATGTCCATGAAATTTTGTCAATATTTCACTGATGTAGAAAAAACACAATTTTGCAATTGTGGTGTTTCCAAAATAATAAACGCGATTAAAACCACACATAAATAAGTTTGTTCACGCAATAAGTCATTAAAAACATGCCGCACCGACATCCTCATGCTACTTCCTGCCGTCTTCAACATCCGGGTGTTGACCACATGACTCGTGTACAGCTGAAAAACATTTTAGCAAAAAACATGATTTTTTTAAATTGGTTTCTATAAAACAAATACATTTTTGTAATTCCAATTTGACTAATTTTATAGTCAATAGAAACAAATGTTTCAAAAATTAGATCTATGTGAGTAGTTTGATCCGTAACTCTCTTTTGTTGCCATTTTAAAAGAGCAAACAAATTATTGGTCTTGTCGCAAAAACACAAAGTCTTATCAAATGTTTCTAGTCTAGAAACCAGTTTCTAGTTTCTGCCATAAGAACTAGTACTTTTTCATCAATACTAAGGAATCATTTACTTAAAACAAGTATGTCTATCTTGCTTGAAAGTTGCTATTAAATTTGTCTTATTCCAAATATACTTAAATATTTGCACTTGGAAAAAGACCAAAATACTTTGCAAGACTTTGTGTTTTTACAGATTCCATCAAAGTAATGAAGCAAAATTTAGGATTATATTTATTCACTGTATATAAGCTGATGAAAGATGCAACTTTTACAAGACGTTTACCTCGTCTCTGTTTAAATAAAGGACTCATGTTATAATTTCACATTTGGGTCTCAAGTGCTTCTAAAAGCAGTTAATGTTTTCTTCTGGTGTCTGAAAAATGAGCTGCCCCAAAACCCTAACGATTTCTAAGTCACGTTCAACGGGCACTGCGCCGTTTCCTAGCAACCCCAGACTAGCTGAACCCCGTTACCTAGCAACCTAAGTGGAGCTCCAACACGATTGGTTTGCTGGTTTTACCACAGAAAGCGCTATAGACTAGCTGAAATAAACAGAGCTTAATTGTTAGGATTCTCTGCCGGTTTTATCATGGTAATTAAAAATAGCCACACTTGGCAGACCTGAAGGCAGATCTGCTAAGTCTGTGTCAGAGTAATTTATTGAAAAACTCAAAACAAAGTAATGTATCAGTGTTTAAAAAAGACATGTTGTCCTGCTATGAGAGACAGCATTTAAATTCTTCTTTCCCAACATATCAGGTAATGCTCCTAATATGGACACCGAGTCCATGGCGTTTGCTCAAGAATGTCTGTTTAGAGAAGGAAGTAGTGAGCACTTAGCTCAAGTTTCCCCAAGCATTTTGTGATTATTCAATCAAGGGATTTATTGTGCAGACTTAAAACGCACTTTAAATGAAGAATGAGACTTAATAGTTTTTTGTTTTTTTTTTGTTTCCTCCTCTGACTGGACCTAAATACCAACTTAAAAACATTTGGATATTTTTGTCTATTTAAGGAAAATAGCACTTGTTAAAAAACAGAACTTGCCTTGTCGGTGATGTTTTCATACTTTTATAATCTTACTAATAAGTTTGTGGTAAAGGCAATAAATGTAGAATACATTGTTTTACAAAAGTGTTTACACCTTTTGAGCTTTTTCAATGTTTTATCATGTTACAACCTAAAATTTCAATGTGTTTAATCTGGATTTTGTTAACTTAAAATTGTGAAAAATTTAAAATAAAAACAAAGAGATACACGTTTCCTTTTCTAAATAAAAATTTGAAGAGATTTGTATTCAGACCCAAAGAGTTAATACTTTGCACCTCAAAAACACAAAATCTTACCAAGTATTTTTGGTCAAGTTTCTAGTGCAAATATCTTAATAGTTGAAATGAGACTAAACTAACTTAAAAGTAACTTTTCAGCTAGATATAAGAGCTTGTTTTAAGTTAATAATTTATTAATATTGATTAAAAAGTACTAGTTCCATTGGCAGATTATTTCACTCATTACATGGAAAATTGCTTTGGTATAAGTGAAATAATTTTTCATCAATTTTAAGAAATTACTTAAAACAAGCGCATATATTTTGCTGAAAAGTTACTTGTAAGTTAGTTTTGTTTTATTTCAAGTGTGAAGATATTTGCCATAGAAACTAGACAAAAATACTTGGTAAGACTTTGTGTTTTTGCAGTGTAGGACTACATTTCACTGTTACAATGTGACAAAAGTGAAAAAGTTCAAGGGGTAGGAGTGTTGTTGCAGGGCACAGAAAAGTTTATAAAGCCTTTTTATCGTTTAACTTGATCTGAGGTAACTCTGGCAGCTTTTACGACAACAGACTTAACCTCCTGATCTCTGAAATTTCACCCTGAAGCATCACAAACTGTCTCGTAAAGCTTGTTGTTTGTGTTAAGGGAGGATGCAAACATCTGTTAAAGCCCTTTGGGAGCTTTAAATCATATTTCTGAAGCGCAATATTCAGAATTGTGGGTTACTGCAGGGTGCATGCGTTTGCTTTGGGTCAGGACTGAGTCATCTTGGTTTCTTTACCAAAGAAGGAGATGAGTGAGGCTGGAAGTGTCAAGTTAACAAATCCCCTACATTTTTTTAAATAGCTGTAAACAGCTAAAGTGCTGCCAAGATCAATTATGTAATAGCTGAATATTTCTGCAGAGCAGAGCTGTAACTATGTTGAGTCTCTGCTCCCATCGACGCAGAAAAATTATGACTACTTTCCACCGATTTCCGTTTCTGTAGAGCCAATGAGTACTAAAGTAAGTGCTTGTAGATTCCTGGTTGAGGTCATTGTTTATTGGGATTTGTAGGGGTTTGGCTCGCCTATTTTTTTTTTTTTCTTTTCCTCGCCTTTTTTTTTTTTTTTTTAGCTGCGCGCTTTAAAGCTGCGCAGTCTGCGCTCATTTGAACCCTTTCCGTCGAACCCAACGGACCGGACGCATCGCAGCTGGCGCAAAGTGACAGAGGTGAGTGAAAACTGCTGCCCTGCTTTTATCCCAGATCATCAATTAGACCCTCAGTCCGGTTTTAATGATATTCATGTTTATCAATATGGATGAATCTCATCATGATGACATTGTTTGGTTCACTTAGGGACGCCTTTTCTTACTAGAGGGACATTTCCAACATGATTTCCTCGAGAGAGAATCAGCTTGGTGTTAGCAGAGTTGGGTAGTTACTAGTTGCATTTACTCATTTACACTTACTTGAGTAACTTTTTTTTGTGAAAAAATTTACTTTTAGGAGTATTTTTGTACTTGAGTCAATTTATTATGAAGTGTTGCTACTTTTACTTGAGTAAAATGTCGGATTCTCTTCCCACTGCCAGTAACTAAAAATTCACCAGACACACCTGCAGTTTTTATTAAAGTTTCATAATTTTTTATTGAAAAAAACTGATTTGGAGACATTTTTTTTGTCTGATTTTGTTATATTTTGATGCTTCTATGAATTACTGTCATTTTGGTAATTAAAATACTAAAATTTCCACTTAACTTTATATTTTGGTCCATCTGATTATGCTATTTTAAATATTAAACAACTGATAATTTGATCAATAATCAGTACTTGAGTAGACTTTTTTCCAAATACTTCTTATTGAGTAATTTCTTGGATGGATACTTTTGACCTTTACCTGAGAAAAAATATGTTGAAGTATTGCTGCTCTTACTGGAGTACAAGTTTCGAGTACTCTGTCTACCTCTGGTAAGCTATAAGTGGTTAATTTGTTTAAATATAATTATTTATGGGGGATTAGTGTTACAAGTAACAAGTGATGCACCAGACAACATATCTGCTTGTTTAAAGTTGAATTTTAACATTATGTGAAGCAGTTTAATTCAACAATCCATCAGGTGCCACTTCCTCTCAGGACACATTTTACTAAATATTATGATTTAAGCATATTTAGTAGAAAGCCTCCAGAACGTTTTTCAGTGATGACCAGATGATAATCTGGGGTTGGCACACCACAAAAATGCAGAAATTTTTTTTCTTTATTTTTATTTGTTTATTTTTTGCTATGTTGGATATGGCTACATTTAAGCTGTAGAAAGAAATATCTGCTATTGGATTACTTTAACCAATCTAAAATCTTGCCTGCTTATCTTTTTAAAAAGATGCACAAAACAAGAACGCGTATTATGGTCAAATAAATAAACAGATTCTGCAACTCATTAAAGTTTGTCCTATTCTCCCTTAAGTTCTTGACTTCAGTTCAATTCAATAAAGAAATACTTAAATAATTGTTGTTCTTTGTAGTGTTTAACCACTCCACGCCACTAGGTGGAGCCGCTGGCAAGAAGTAAATAAAAAACGGTAGGAGGAGTAAGAATAATTACGGTGACCGTCCTGCGGTTCTTCGTTTAGCTAGTCTCTGATGTGCTATGTTAAATATATGCACTGAGTTAGTCAAAACATGTCTTATTTTTCCATACCTTCACAATAATCCCAGAGAAAAATTGAATAAAATATTTTATATATAGTTCAAAATATGTGAACTGGTAACAAGCAATCAAATCAAGTTTATCTAAGTTAATTTATTACGTTTATTAAGTTATCAAGATAAACAAACATATGAAGAAGTTTGAGAAACTTAGTTCAATTACTTGTGACCAACTAGCCCATTTTTTGGGTTGGAGTTGCATTCTCCTTTGTAATGCAGCATAAATATGTTGACAACGTCTCTTATCTTTCTGACTGAGAACAAAATAAATAAAAAAAACAATAAAGTTTATTGTTGGCAGTTTCCTTTACTTTAAAAGTCCATTTTTTGCTTATAGGTGAAGTATTGCTCTGTGTAACTGTAAGGAAAATGATAAAAATGTGAATTTGTGTTGCAATGTTTTCACAGTGGTATGAGTTTAGATTCAGTGTAAACAGCTGCCTGGGTTGTAGTAATGAAATGTCCACTATCTGGTGTTCTGAGCATCTCTTCCTCACAAACACCATGATATCTGGATGGAGCTTAATGTACTCAGGATCAAACAGGAAACAATAGCTGCAGGCTTGTTGTGTAACGTCACATGAGTGGTGGAAAATTCTTGAGTCATCCCTCATTTTGTTACATTTTGCTTCCAAACACTTTCTCATTCAATGCGGCCTTGGTCAGTAAGTCCTCAGGCTTTCCAAATTTGATTTCCTTTTAACTTCTCTTGCTTTTTTACTCATTTTCAAGCCTTAAAATATTAGTCTTTAGACTAATATTTAATACTTGTGTTTATAAAGTTGCATAGCAATCATTTAGGCAGGAAACAGGTTCTAAACTCAGAAGAACCAAGAAATATAAGGCAGTATTTTAGCACCAAACAGGAAGTTTCCGGAGTTATACATGGCATATAAAGATAGTAAAGATGATGCATCCAACAGGAATGCATTAAAACAAGAAACATTAAAACCTGCTACAATTTAAAACTGGACAAAATGGCTTAAAAAGTTATCACTATATAAACGATTCATATCAGTTAGTATTGATAATTGTCAATTTTGCTAATTATTGATTAGTTTTTGGTTTTAAGTATGTGCCAAACTGGTGGCTTGACCTTTTCTGTTTTATCCACAGTTTTCACTCCCTGAAAACTGTTGCTGCTTATTTATTTTTAAGCAGTTATGAGGTGCAGTGGTTAAACCTTAAATTGCTGCTGTGTCAGTTACTCAACAAGTTGTTGCTAGGTAACCAAAGAATGAATGAGTTGCTAGGTAACAAAAAAGTGAGAGAGTTAGTTGATTCCATGAACCTTGCTTGAGTGGCTAATGTCTTTCCTCTGCCTACATCTCCCATAATTCTGTGCTGTTCAGTGAGTATTCAATATATTGAATATTCTATCAAATATCAATATATCAAATATTGATATTTGATATTGATATTTGAGCCCAGGACCTTCTTCCTGCAGGCCAACAGTGCTAATAACTGCACCACTTTAATATTTTTCAAACAAATTCTGCATAACATGCTGCTGCATGCTTCTTTTTTTGGAGGTGTGCAAAAGGGCAACATTTGAAAAATTGAACAAAGATAAGACAAATTCAAATGTTTCCAAAGCAAAAGCGGACAAAGACCTGGAATAAAGTTCTTTGGACAGATTACTTTAAAACAACAGAGGACACATTTAACATAAACTAAAGAATCCATGATGAAATCTGCTGTATCAGAGGGTTTTTGAGGAAAATGTGAGATCATTTGTGGAAAAAGGAAGGCTGAAGATGAACTTTATTCTGCAACATGACAGTAGCTCAGAAAATTCACCATATTATGAGATGGAAAGTCTTGTGAAGAGCCAAAGTCCAGATCTTTATCACTTGAAACATGACAGAAATTTTTAAAACATCTCACTACTGCAGTCAAAGAGTGTGGTAAATGTTCCTCAGACACATTTCAGAGCCTGGTAGAGTTGTGTCACTGTAATTATTGCAACAGAAGGGGTAACACTGCGTAGCGTATCCAAACATTTTCCTCAGCTAGAAAATGCCTTTCTGTAAAAATCCATTTTTAATAAGTGAAACAAGGTGAATTGTTGTTGTTTAAACGCATTAATCACATTATTTTCCAGCGATTAGACTCAGATATGTGAACATTTCTTGCTAAAATTCACTGGTGTGTCCTAATGTTTACCCAGACTGTATGCGCCCTGATCTTAATACCCTTTAAGTGTGTTTATGTGTGTAACCTGCTGAGCCCAAAGGTACTACTTAAGCCGTTAAAACATACGTCCCCTCCCTGTTTTTACATGGGATGCTGCCAAACCAACTACATGATGTCATTTAGGCGAGTGGGAGATTACGGCTCTTTCTCCAGTATGACCTCACCAGCCTTTAAAAACCAAAACGTCTTTGTAGTGACTGAGTAAAGAATTAACCAAACTTTAATGGCAGAGAAGAAGTCCTTAGCTGTCGTCATTTCATAAACCACTTAAAGCAAATGCAACCTTGGAGATGCAGCAGACTGAGGCAGCGCTGTGCCAGCTGTTACTCAGGCAGACAGACACTTTTGTTGAGGAGACAGTCCCATCACTCTTTCTTTTATTGCAAGTGGAGCGGAGAGGAAGAAAGAGGGCGTGGCTCGGCGACGTCCACATTGATGAATGGAGAGCAGCAGCGGCCCGGCGCTGCCTTAAATAGGCAACGCTGCTTATTTCTGTGAATGCTGAGCAAACTGAGTGCAAGATAAACTGCTGTTCCCTTCACAAGCAGAAACTTAAACTCAATATGAATGTTTGGTGAATTATACAGGAGAGCAGAAACAGGTACAAGAATGAAACGGTTGGAATAATATTTCTGTCAATAGTTTTGAAGTAATACTGAAACAGTGAAGGCGGCCTGAGTGGGATTTGTTAGAAGCAGTAAATGGCTTTTAATACTTAGAAATGAGGCGTTACCAGATTATATTATTATACACAGCTCTGGAAAACATTAAGAGCCCACTGCACTGAAACCCACTGAAAACCTCCTGGTTATTCCACTAAATACTGATTTCTGAGTTAAAACATTAGTATTGTTGTTTCTAAATGAATATAAGCTTTTTCGTTGCATTATTTGAGGTCTGAAAGCGCTGCATCTTTTTCCTTATTTTGACCATTTCTCATTTTCTGGTAAGTAAATACTAAATTTTTGCTTAGAATTTCAGAGACATGTTGTCAGTAGTTCATAGAACAAAAGAACAATGTTCATTTTAATCAAACATTACCTATAAAGAATAAAATCACAAAAAGTTAAAGTGTTCTCTTTTTTTCCAGAGCTGTAGCTCATATAGCTTCATTTGTTGGATATTAAAGAGCAGCTATTATGCACATTGCATTTGTTTGGGTTTCTACTGCTTCTAAAAAGAAGAATTTCAAAGAAAAAAACACCCAGCCAGTTTATGGAAATAAGATAATGTGTTTTAGTGTCTGGAAAATAAGCCATTTCAAAAATCTCCAGAATTTAATGTCACAAATTAGCAGCAACTGTGCCGTTACCTAGCAACCCCAGTGAAGCCCAGACTGTTACCTAGCAACTCAAGTAGAACTTTAGGGCGTTTTCTGATAAGAAATCATAAAGTTCAGTCAAACTGTCTGATGTTTTCTGTAAGACGTAATTAAAAATGAAGTTTTAGGTTAGGGATCAATAAGGATATATCCACACTTAATCCCAGTTTAAATGGCTAAAATTACGCACACATTAGATTATCATTCCCAGCCTTTTAAAGATCGGTTCGCTGTCTTCATATGTGGAATAGAGAGAGGAAAAAGGTGAATATTTTCTTTTTTTCTTTTCATTTACCTAAAGAAAAAACTTCCAATGTGTCATTAATCAACATGAACCGTTTATTTTCCACAAAGCTAAAAGGTGTACCTCCCATATCAGCAGAAGGAACTGCCTCTTTCCTGTTTTGACTCCTGTGAGCCCAGTTGGAACCACTGAAAAGTCCAACCTGCACTAATCTTATCTGAATTTGTCTGAGTGTCTCTGAGCGCCAGCCCCTTTGGTTTGGGAGTATTTGTGTGTTGATAGAGCTTCCCTCATGGCCTTTTGTCCACACATATTTTAGATCTCGGCATGTCTGGCTCTGCTAGCCAAACCCTGACCTTATGTCTGCACGCTAACACGGCTCTGTGTGCGAGGAAGCATGCGGTGAGTCACTGCTCCTCCTGACGGACACAATTTGGCTCAGGTCATCTGCCTGCTAACCAGATTTGGAGGGTGATAGAGGCTCATAAAAGTCCAGGGCAAAAGGTCACATGTGGAAACAGGCCTGCCGCCATGTAAACAGGACTTTTGTTGCTGCGGGTTACAGCCTGATGAGGCTACGCTTCATTAGATCCAATCTAAGTTAACTCAGGAAGTACAAGCAAGATGTGCTGTTTCTCATCTTTAAAGCCAACAATGGAAACATTTTTATGCATTTGTTCTGCTGTCTCACATTTACAAAATAACAAATATGTCAGATTCAATCCCATCTCCTATACTTCAGATACAATAACTGTTTTGTTAGTTTTTACGAGAAATTTTGAATTATTTATGTTCATTTGAAGACAGCAGATTAACTAAATATCTCAGTAGTCATAAATTAAACTAAACTAACTAAAAATCAACATTTTATTTTCAGATAAACTGAAAATAAATCGGTCCTTAAGGGTGCTGTGTTCATGTTTGTGGGTAAATGTTCCCCATCCAACCTGACTCTTCCTATGATTCATCATGTCATTTGTTCATGATCTTAACACTCCAGCTAACCATCTCATGTTGGGGCAGCGGGAGTATCTTTATTTAACACCTGATGTCACTGTTCTGGAATCCAAAATATATCCCCTAATCTGTCCTCTGTCCATATTCTCTGATCCATATCCTAAAAAGGCCTGGAGAGGTGAAGGTTGGATTTGGATGAGGGGTCAGCGGTGGTCTGGGTTACAGACGGGTATATACAGGCCTCCATAACACACTGATGCTCAGGGTTGCTGGGTTTGATGCTCTGTGGATCATAAAACTCAAAATTTTCCTCTCTTCGTACCTGATTGGAACCAAACATGACTTTCTACAGGCATTCAGGTAAAAAGTTTTTAAACAAAGAAATGGGAACTTTATATGTTTTGGTATGTTCTTTTTTATGTGTGTTTCCCTACAAGAGGAGCATATTTAGCTAAACCCCAATCAACATAATTTATTTACTTTTCTGGAACATCCCAGTTGTTTCTGTCTGTTTCTACTTTATTTTTAGATTTGAAATGTACTTATGTATTATTTTATTCTATTATTTGCCTTGCCTTCCAGAGTTGCTATTTTTCAAATTTTATCCCGCTTTTTTTTGTGCACAAAATGAATTCTGATACTGATATTTAAAAAAATCAGACAAAAAATCAGAAAGAATGTGTTTTCTATGTTTATTCTCATTCAGATCAACATTATTATGCGTAATTAAAGTTTTCTTTCCAGCATAGCTTCATTTTTAGATTAGATTTTTTTTCCCAGCTACTTATAAGAGCTCATTGTTGAATTTACCCTTGGAAACTTTTACATAAAAACCTCTGGGTCTGATTCTAATGAAAACGTGAGAAAAAAAAGTTTTACATTTACATAAACTAAATAATTTGAATTTAAAGATAATCTTAGTTTGGTTGATGTTTAGAAAACATATAAATGTCACAGAAATTACATGTGGCAAAACTTTAAAGTCAAAATATAACTGTTTCTCTTTACTGGAGGGAAATTGTTTTATTTTTCACACTACTGCAGGATTTTGCATGTTGAATCTGTTGTTTACTTATTTTTATGATGTGGTTCAAACTATTTCTGCCACACAAGCGTCACTGATACATACAATTGTACAAAACCATTTTCTAGTCAGCAGGTTCATGCAGTTGACCATAAAACTGGAACATCATTCTTATTAAATGACTGACATCGATTTATTCCTGACAGGAACAAAGATTTTAATACCTGGAGTTCAGATTAATTTTAATATATTTAAAATACTCTCATAAAATGCAGTAAATAGTTAGTCGCAAATATATTACTCTGAAAATATTTGAATTTACGGAAGCAAAGCTTTTCAGGTTGTGGCCCTGGGATACTGATCTGTAAAAATGTTATTTTGCCTGATTTTGTTATTTTTTTTGTTGCTTGTAAGAATTATCGTCATTTTAGTTCTAAAAATACCAAAATTTGACTTTATGTTTTGGTCTATCTGATGATGTAATTTTTAAATATTAAATGATTGATAATTTGATCGGTTACTCAGTACTTGAGTAGACTTTATACCAAATACTTTTTACTCTTACTTGAGTAATTTCTTGAACTTTCAACTTTTACTTGAGTAAAAATATGTTGAAGTAGTGCTGCTCTTATTTTAATACAAGTTCTGGATACTCTCTGGTTATAAGTGATGAATCTGCCAGAACTGGAACAATATTGAGGAATTAATGACTTACATGAAGCTCTTATATATTCTGAAAGGTTACTTGTAAATCAAGTGTATCAAGATATTTGAACTAGAAACTAAACTATAAATACTTGGTAAGATTTGGTGATTTGCAGTGTACGTGCAAAAATCAACAACAAAAACACCCACGTAATAAATCAAGATGTGGCTTTGGTTGGTGGTCGGTCTGGCTCCGGTCTCTGGTCCCTCTGTGACCTTTTCCACTGCAGAGGTCGTCTGTCCACAGGGACACAGTTTTGATAATCCTCTCCCTCTACAGCTGAGGGTGAGTGCATACCATCTCACTCGTTTGTTTGACAGACGGCAGCTGCCACTCTGTTTGCAACAAAGATTAAAGCTGCGCCAACAATAGCTGCTTATCCCCCTGTGGGCCTTTCAACATTCTCCCCACTTTGGGAGGTTCTTTAAATAGATCCGCTGAGCGGCTCGCCTCGCCAGAAGCTTGAGTTGGTTGGACAGGTTGGGTTATTTCTGGGTTCCCTCTCCACTTGTTGTCCCGGCAGCACAGCTGCACATTGCTACACCAAAACTTCTCCCATCCATCCATCCATCCATCCATTCATCCATCCATCCATCCACACACAACAGGGGGGCATACCATGCTCCAGGAGGGGGCTGTTTACCACATCCCATTAAAATAGACAAATATTTCTCTCGTTCCTATGGTTACTAGGACAAAATGTCATTCCACCCATTGTTTCCTGCTTGGTTCCTGTTATTGCTATCAGATCGAAACATCTGCGGCTGTAGGTAGCGATCAGCTGTTGGAGAAAATGATGCAGGTGCTGGAAATCAGAATGAAGAATAAGCCGAGTTGTTTACAGAGTTCAGAGGAGGTCCGGGGAGAACGAGCCAACAGATAAAGCTCTGCAGGGGAAGTCAGATTAACGCAGAACAAGAAGCCGTCTGTGTGAGCTGGTTTACCTCATTCACACCTCTGTCATCAGTTTGGTATGCAGAACACACGGTCCTCGTTTAGCCTCAACTCCTGGTTTCACTTCAGGAAATTATTCTGAGAACTTAGAGACTTGGTCAGAGTTCAGTAGTAACTAGTTACATCTACTCAATTACATTTACTTGAGTAACTTTTTAGGAATATCTTTACTACGTTGTAGTTTTTACTTTTACTTGAGTCTTCATAATTTCATTATGAAGCAATTGAGTAACATTTCTGTATCCTCTACCCACTGAATGAAAAACAAACATGTTTTAACCAGAAATTCACCAGACACAGACCTGCAGTTTTTGTTAAAGTTGAAACAATTTTGTATTAGAAGAAACTGATTTGGAAAATAATATTTTGCCAGATTTTACTTATATGAATTATTAGTCCTTAAAATACAAAAATTTCCACTTAACTTTATATTTTGGTCTATTTGATTATGTAATTTTTACTAAATACTCTTTTACTCTTACTTGAGTAATTTTATTATGAAGTAATTAAGTAAAATTTCTGGATTTTCTACCCACTGAATGAAAAACAATTATGTTTTAACCAAAGATCCACCAGACACACACCTGCAGTTTTTGTTAAAGTTTCACTGCAGGTGAAATAAACTAATTTCAATAAAAATTAGTTTATTTTTTATTGAAATAAACTAATTTGTAAACATTTTATTTTGCTTTATTTTGCTATTTTTTGTTACTTATATGAATTATTGTCATTTTCATCCTAAAAATACCAAAATTTCCACTTAATTCCATATTTTGGTCCATCTGGTGATGTAATTTTTAGATATTAAATGATTAATGTTTTGATCAGTTACTTTTTAACACTTAAGTAATTTATTGGACGGCTACATTTTACTTTTACTTGAGTAAAAATATGTTGAAGAGGTGTAACTCTTACTTGAATAAGGTTTTTGGGTCTTGGTAAAGTATTAATACCCTTTAAATGCTGCAGCTACAAACCTTAATGTATTTAATTAGGACTATATCAGACAGACCAACACAAATAAATGCATAATTATGAAACAGAATGAAAGAAATGGAAGAATGGCTTCTGTTGACTTTTTTACACTTATTTGTTGTTAAGCCACATAAAGACAGTCACAAAGTCGGCCTTCTATCACCTGAAGAACATTTCCAGGATTAAAGGACTAATGTCTCAGCCAGATCTAGAGAAACTCATCCATGCGTTCATCTTCAGTCGTATTGATTATTGCAACAGCGTCTTCACAGGTCTGTCCAACAAATTAATCAAACAGCTGCAGCTGATCCAGAACGCTGCTGCTCGCGTTCTCACTAAAACCAGGAAGATAGAGCACATAACACCAGTTCTAAAGTCCCTCCACTGGCTCCCTGTAGCTCAAAGAATAGACTTTAAAATACTGTTGTTAGTTTATAAATCACTGAACAGCTTAGCACCACAATACATTAAAGATCTGCTTTTATTGTATCAACCTTCCAGACCTCTCAGGTCTTCCGGTTCTGGTCTGCTCTGCATCCCCAGAACCAGAACCAAACGAGGAGAAGCAGCTTTCAGCATCTATGCACCACGAATTTGGAACAAACTTCCAGAAAACTGTAAAACAGCTGAAACACTGACTTCTTTTAAATCTCAACTGAAAACCCACCTGTTTAGAATTGTATTTGAAATGTAATCAATTACAAATTTATTGATGTAACTTGACTTAATGATTGATTCTATATTGCATTGTGATTCTGTGTTTGTTATGATGTAAAGCACTTTGAAATGCCTTGCTGCTGAAATGTGCTATACAAATAAAATTTGATTGATTGATTGATTGATAAGTATAAATTGCATGATAAGTGACTTATTTACAATTGTATGTTGAGCATAATGTAGGCCTACATGATGATGATTATTAATTGAATTACAAAACATGAAGTGAAACATATTTAACTAGCGCGAGGAATTTGGATAGAAGAAGTATTTTATTTTGAAGGACCTGGTTCTGTCTTTTGGCACTGTCTTGCTTCCGTTGGTTTTGGTTGCTAGGTAACGAACAGCCGTTGCCGTTATCAGCTGTCGCCGTTTTCTCCTCAATAAAAACTGAACAGAAATGTTCAGTAAAAGACATCCGGGCTTCTTTTATGACATAATTTCACCCCCTCCATTTTGATTTAACCCTTCACTGTCTTTGTTTCAGGTCCCAGGAGTTACCTCACCTCCACCATGACTGATCGCTTCGACTGCTACTACTGTCGCGACAACCTGCACGGTAAGAAGTACGTGAAGAAGGACGAGAAGCACGTTTGCACCAAGTGCTTCGACAAACTCTGCGCCAACACCTGTGCAGAGTGCCGACGCCCAATCGGAGCCGACTCAAAGGTAAAAAAAAAAACGAAGGTGGGCAAACAGGAGCAATAAACCTGTTTTTGGTTGAGATATTTTAAATTGAACAGACTGATATGAATACAGTTTATTTTATGAGATTTTTCATGATGTGTTAAAAATAAAATAGAGCAAAAAAAAAAACTTATTGAGAACTGTGGAGTATTTTTGTTCGCTCTGATTAAACAAACTAAAACTCAAAGTGGATGAAACTAAATACTAGGAAATTCTGGTGGCTGACGTTAATTTTCTAGCAAGACCCTAAACATACCACCATGAAATAAATCTGTTCAATTAATTAAGATTAGAATGACCCAGTCAAAGTACAGGCTTAAGAAGACTGGTTGTCCTGGATTTTATTCACAAGAATCCCAGCAAAGGCGAGTAAATACTTATTGAAAACCATAAAATTATCGTCTATTTCACAAATATGCTCTGTCACGTACACTGCAAAAACACAAAGTATTTCCAGTTTGCAAATACTATAGCACACTGGAATTAAAACTAGTTTACAAGTAACTTTTCAGCAACTTTAAGTCAATAGTTCCTTAATATTTATGCAAAAGTGCACATGCTACTGGCAGATTATTTCATTTATAGGAAGATTTTTTCCCCCATATACGCTCCTTTATGTTGCTAAAAGTTATTTGTTATCTCAGCACAATTAAAATAAGACAAAATTAACGTTCAAGTAACTTTTTAGCAGGATATAGTAGCTTATTTTGAATTTAAAAAATCCTGATTTTGATGTTGACACACGACAAAATGTAATGTTTGTCATTAGTTTCTCATTTGGTGACTGTATGTTGTTTTTAATGACTTTTTATTTTTATGTTTTAATGACACAAAGCACTTTGAACTGCCTTGTTGCTGAAAAGTGCTATATAAATAAACTTGACTGATAATGTTGATGGAAAAGTACTAGATCCACTGGCAAATTATTTCACTTATGGGAAAAATGTTTATTTTTTCATCAGTATTAGGGAATTATTAACTTAAAACAAGCTCCTGTACGTTAGTTTCATGTTAGTTTTGTCTTAATTCAAGTGTACTGAGCCCTATGGGAACGAGACCAAAAATACTTCATAAGATGTTGTGTTTACAGTGTAAAAGTTTGATGATAATCTGCAGGATGCTTTCTAAACTTACACACCTCTTTTTGTTTGTTTAGGAGCTCCACCATAAGAACCGCTACTGGCATGAGGATTGTTTCCGATGCGCTAAATGCTACAAGCCGCTGGCTAACGAGCCGTTTAGCGCCCGAGACGATGGCAAGATCATGTGTGGGAAATGCGGCTCCAGGGAGGACGGCAACCGCTGCCAGGGCTGCTACAAGGTGGTGATGCCAGGTGGGTCAGATTGTAGTTTTCTTCACTTCTATAATGTTAATGTTATAGTTATAAATGAGGACGTAACAACATTGATTGGGTCTTTCTTGAAAAGACTCCCTGAACTAATTAAGGTTAAATTAATTAATAAAGTAAACATTTTGTTAGTGTTTGAAAGTTTTCCTTTGGATTTTGGCTGCTTTTCATTCCTTTTCAGTTCAGTAACTCATTCTTACAGGTATTTTTTTATTTTTTTTGCTTAAAAGGCTAAAGGGATAACCAGAGTTGGCTCGACAAAAACTTCACTAAATAACCAGTTTAAACCAGATCTTTGGGCAAAGTGTCACAAAGAAAGTTAATCCCAATGTCTATTCTTGAATCTGTAAAAAATATACATTAAAAAAAGTAGTTGGTGTATGAATATTTCTAAACGCAACAATGTCATGTAAAAGAAGCTGAAATCTTGTCTTGATTCAGTTGAAGGAGGATAATGGGGTATTAGGGCCATTGTAGATATAAGAAAACAAAACGGAGGAAAAAATTCTAAAACTTTGAAATTAATCTCAGAAATTTTGTAGAAAAATTTTAGAAAATTTCTGAGATTGAAAAGTTGAATATCTGCTAGAAAAAAATTCTTAAATATTTAAGACTAATCTCAGAAACTTTATAGAATTTAAAAATATATATATTTAAGTTTGTAAAGTGGAATATTTGCTAGAAAAAAATCTCAGAAATTATGTAACGTTTTTTTTTTTTAATTTATTTCAGAGTTTGAAAAGTTGAAAATCTGCTTGGAGAAAATTCTGAAAATTTGAGATTAATCTCATAACTTTTGTAGAAAAAGAGGAAAGTCGAACATTTGCTACAAAATTAATCTTAAAAATTTTCCCAGTCAAAATTCTTTTAGCAAATTTTGGATTTAAGCTCAGAAATTTCCAAGATTTTCTCTAGAAAACTTCTCAGACTAATCTAAAAATTTCAGAGTTTTTTGGTGAAAATTTGCTCCTTTTTTTTTTACTCTTATCGACAATGACCCTGGTATGTAGCCCTGGGGTCTTTGCTGAATTTGACATTTAGATACAGATCATCTTTACCCTAGACTCACGTTTCATCTTTTGTCTAATTATTTTAGTTTTAATTTTTATGTAAAGCTGTCCATGTTCAAATACATGAAGTGAACAGAATGAGTCCAAAATCAGAAGACAGCGTTGAGACATCATCCAAAAACACATTGTCAGGTTATAAAGGTAATTCTCTTCAATTTTTCAAGTGCACTTCATAAAGTCGCTGTTTTGTGCTTTAGGGTCGCAGAACGTGGAGTATAAGAACAAGGTGTGGCATGACGAATGCTTCACCTGCTTCGAGTGCAAGCAGCCAATCCGCACGCAGAGCTTCCTGGCCAGAGGTGATGACATCTACTGCGCTCCGTGCCACGAGAAGAAGTTCTCCAAGAAATGCTTCAAGTGCAAGCAGGTATGAAGCCAGGTTGTTGTTGTTGTTGTTGTTCAGGCTTTCTGAGCTCAGCGTCGTGACCAGCATGCTGTTCTTAAAGCCCATCACCTCTGGAGGGATCAGCTACCAGGACCAGCCCTGGCACTCGGAGTGCTTTGTGTGCGAGACGTGCCGTAAACCTCTGGCAGGAACGCGCTTCACCTCCCATGAGGATCACGTTTACTGTGTGGACTGCTACAAGACCGACGTGGCCAAGAAGTGCAACGGCTGCAAGAACCCAATCACAGGTCGGACCGGAGTTTAATGTTTGGTCTTTATTTTTAAAAAAAAGAAATAGACTCACTGGGTTTGAACTGAATCTAACCCTGATTTTAATTGAGAAAGTTTGCCAGCAGAAATAGCAGAAAGATTAATAATAATTGACTACATCTTTTCACAGTATTCCAATTTGATGGTTTAAAAAAATAAAAAATAAATTTGTGTATTTTGGGCAACTTGAACTGCTTTTTAAATACTAAAAACCAGAAATCATGTTGTTTTGTAGGCTGTTTCAGTCCAGAGATCCCAACCCAAATGTGTTCATTTCTGGGTATAAAGCGACAACATTAGTATTTATTTTTTCTGTTAATTGAAGTTGATGCAAACCCACGTCTGCTCTCCAGGGTTCGGCCATGGCACCAACGTGGTGAACTACGAGGGACTCTCCTGGCACGAGTATTGCTTCACCTGCAAGAAATGCTCCCTGTCCCTCGCCAACAAGCGCTTCGTTATCAACGCAGAGCAAATTTACTGCCCCGACTGCGCCAAGAAGCTGTAAACAGAAGACTTTTGATTCATGAGGAAACCGATTTGTATGGAAGACAATTAGGGCCACTGAAAAAAATTTCTTTTTTCTCATAATTCTGGGTCAAACTCTAAATATTCAAACATTCTTAAGTGTATGTCAACTATGTTAGCATATAAAAATATTATCAGATTTATAAATCTGCACTTTATCCACACTGAAAGACTGTCTCAAATTTATTTGATAGATTTTAATTTTAAGACTAGAATTGCAAAGACAATTTGAAAATCTCAAACTAATTTTAAACTTTTAGAGTGCAAGAAATTTCCCAGTTTTTTTTCTAAAACATTTCTGAGATTCTGAAAGTCAGAATTTCTGAGGGAATTTTCTTTAAAAGTCAGAATAATTTTTTTTTGTGGCTCTAATCTTCTTCTGCAGCTTTGAGTTTAGTTTGTGACTCAAACTGAATTATTTCAGAATTAGGATGCATGCAGTTTTTTTTTTTTTGGTTCTTTGGTGAATCAAGTTGAGAATCAAGGTTTTTGCAATCTGCTTTTGCACTAAAGTTTCCAATCTTCAGCAATGCAACATGTCTCTGTTTCTGGAGTTCGTCTCCAATATGGCAGCAGAATTTACAAAGTGGGATTATAATCTGATGTTTTTAGGGATTCTCTGTTGCCTTGTGTTTCTAACGTAACTTTAGTGCCTTAGTGCTTTAATCCATTTTCTGGATTAAATGCTTTTATTCTGCCAGTTGCTGCTCAAGCATAACAGCTTTGATTAATAATTGTGTTACATGTTAGACATATAAAATATGCCATGGCTTTGTAATCCATGCTGAATAATCTGACGAGGTATTAGGGCTATTGTGGATTAAAAAAAGGTGCATTTCTACCAAAACTTAGAAATTTTCAGATTAATCTCAAAATTGAGATTTCTAAAACGTATGAATTTTCTAGAAAAAAAAAACTTTGAAATTTCTGAGTTTCAAAAGTAAAAAAAAGACTTTAGAAACTGAAAATTTCCAAAAGTCAAAAAATGTTTGCCTTTTGAAACTTGGACATTTCCAAGTGTTTTCCTAGAAAATGTCAGTCTCAAAATTTGACTCTTTTCTAGCAATTTTTCAAGCAAAGAAATTTCCAAGTTTTTTTCTAGAAAATTTCTGATTAATCTAAAAATTGCTGAGTTTTTTTCTAGCAAATTTTTGACTTTTGGAGCTCAAGAAATTTCTGGGTTTTTTTCTAGAAAATTTCTGAGATTAATAAAAAAATTTTTTGAAGGTTTTTGGCAAAAATGTACTCTTTTTTTCCCCATTTATAAAAGCCCTAACACGCCATTGTAGCATAATAAACCTGTTGCGTAGTTAAAACTTGAAGCTTAAAGGAAACAAATAAAATGATGTATAGAGTTCGTTTGTCTCTTCTTTGGCACAAAAAACAGAATCACAACAGAAATATTTTCCATTTAGACTTTATTGTTTTAACAGTCTGTATCACATCTGTTCTCTTTATATTTACAGTACAGATTTTATTTGCAAACCAGGGCTTGATAGCAAATCCTCCAGAGAAATATTTATATTCAGAGTCGCCCTGAATGGGTGGACTGATTGTCGAGGCCGAGGTAAAGACACCGTCAACTGTGAGATAAAAACAGTACATCTCAAACTAAGGCACCTTTCTATTCTATCAAACATTATAGTGAAGACTGAGAGCTTTAAGTTTAGTATTTAGAAATGCAGCAGAACCTGAAAAAAACAAACACCTGCCACTATAAACAGGGTCTATATTTGATGGGGAAGTGGGTGGAGTAAAACACGAACAAATATCAAAACATCGCAGCGTCCCGGTAACAAGTCATCTGATAGGGTGGAGCGTTTTCCCAAAGACGTTATGAAATGAAAGTTGGAAGCGAGCGGCTCTTAGAGATTTGGTGAGTAAGTAATGAAGGACGGTTCTGTAACATTCACTGAGCTCATTAATCAAAGCTCAAATAATTTAAACCTAGAATGAAATTATTGAAGCAAAGGGAATATTAACATTTTTATGCATTTCATGAAAAAAGGGAAGGAAAACACAGAAAAATCAAGTCTGACTCACATTATTTAGTTTGGTGAAAATGCTCCTCTGTAGTATAGTGAGAGCTGAAACCTGAGCTGATGTGCCACATCGGTATATAAAACAACTCAGGTCAGAGGTCAAACAAGTTGCCAAAATGGCCCAAAGATGTTTTAGATGGATCTGAAACCGAGACCAACATTAAAACTGCACATCAGATTTAAGAAAATCATAAAGTTGCTTTTGTTGGAGGATTTTCTAACATAAATGAGCCAAACTGAGCTAAACCAATCACAGCGCACCACTCAAGCTGTAACAGTAACCAATAAGAAGACCCCAATAAACCACAACCTGAGCCGCCTCCTTCCTAAACATGGCTTTACTCGCCTAATACTGATTATATACAAAACATAATAACACTTAAATATAAACAATCCACCATTTTCTAAACTACCAAAGGAGCTGAAATGCGTTTTACCAGATATAGCAGCTGGTGTGAGACGGTGAAACTGAGGAACAGAAACTGAAGAAGAGATACCTTGGATTTTTTTTGTTTAGTTTTTATCAGTCCACATAAAAAAAGATTACAGATGCAGTCACAAAACGTCAAAAAAATCCAAACTATCCCTTTAACAAGTTTTGTTGCAGCTGGATGCAAAGATAAAGATATGAGACTAAAATCAGGTCCATTACAGTGATGTTAGTAAACATTAGTTCTACGCACATAAACAGACTCAAAATATTTCACCTTTGTGGATGTGACGCCCCCTAGTGGCTAGAAAAGAGAAAACAAGACAGTGTGAGAAAAAGGACAAAACCAAACCAGAACTGTCCCGTCGCTGAACTGTGTGTGCATGAGCTTCATAATAATTATGCATTTTAGCACTTAGAGAGAAAAGAATCCAAAGTTGGGAAATAAAAATAAAAGGTAAGGCCATACATGTAGCTGGGTGCTGCAAAAAGCAGCCGGTCAAGTAAATTTAGACGAACCACATGCAGAACGAAGCTTTCCACCCGAACCCAGACAGGAATAACAATGATTATTAACATTTCTTTAGATATTTATCATATAATTCACACGTCCTGACTTTCACGTGTCATGGAATATTCTCATACAAGAGAGAAAACAAGACTGAACATAATTACAATAATAAAGCAAAAACAATTTAATAAATTATAAGAACGCACCCCTAACAAAAAGAAAATACAAAAGTTTTTGACACAAAATTGAATTGATACTAAACACAAGAGGAAGAGGAAAGACGAGGAACATGAAACATTTCCCTGAAGCGTGGCGTTTTATAATATTTTAATTTAATTCAATCCGTTTCCTCTGTGCGTGGGGAGCAACTGCAGCACTTGGGGTGGTCTTTCCGTTTCGTCTTGTGCGCCTCCCGCAGGAAGAGGTGGGAACTGTTTGGAACGACTAGAAGATTCTTTCAGGGAAGTTTGGAGTGCAACACAAAGAGGCTTCTCTGCGACGACCGCAGCATCACATTTCTGCAGGGATGAAACGAGAGAAGAGTTTCAGCCTGCGGGGAGATTACGCCGACTCAGCGTTTGTAAAGCAGAGACGTGAAGCCTCACCTGACATGGCTTCTATGGGCTGATTGGAGGAGTGCAGGGTGCTGATGGGAGTTCCCTTCTCCTCAAAGGCCACCCTGGTTCCATCTGAGCTCCCGTCACAGTGGATTAAAACCTGGTTGCGGTCCTCGGACTCGATGAGAGGCCGAGTCTTGGAGTGGATGTTGGTGTCGATGAGCTCCTCGAAGCTCCACTGGTTGGACTTCCCGTTGAGGCTGGACACCATGCCGTCTTTGGTGGAGTCCTCCTCGTTCAGGAACTCTGAGCCCTCGACGAGGCGGCTCGTAGGAACCGGACTGGAGTCGGAGAAAGCCATTAATGGCAGCCGAGACTCCTGCAAACCTTTCCAAACTATCCAGCTCTAAGTTTACTTCTGACCCGTATTTAACACGGTTTTCCCCAGAAAACCTGCTAAACCCGGTGCTAGGTCAGCCGTCCAGCAGCCCACCATGTTTTTGAGTTAAAACTTTTTTAAAGTTATCAAGAAATCTGAAAATATAAGTAGGTACATATTTTAACTAGACCAAGTATTCTTGGTGTAGTTTCTAAAGAAAATATCCTAGTAGACTTGAAATAACTTAAATCTCATTTACAAGTAACTCCTCAGCAAGATGTAGGAGCTTATTTTAAGTCAATCATTCCTTAATATTTATTATATCACTTATAACAACATTTTTATGTTTTTTCCCATGTTACAAGTGAAATAATCTGCCAGTGGAACAAGAACGTTTTCATCAATATTACAGAATTATTGACTTAAAACAAGCTCTTGTTACTTGTAAATTAGTTTTGTCTTATTTCAATTGTCCTAAAATATGTGTACTAGAAACTAGACCAAAATTATTTGGTGTTCAGTGTAATTATGAGTTATTCTAAGACATTAATACCTAAACACCAGATGTAAAGTCTTATAAAAGGCAAACATAAAAAAAGCATGCAACTAAAATTTTCTGCCTTGTCACCTTGTGTAGCGTGTAGACCATTAAAAACAGGAAGTGGTTACAGAGTCCTGGTGAATTAAAAAAGACACCTGGCCTCTGTTTCACCTTGTGCTCACATACTGAATGTGCTGTGTTGCCATTTGCTCTTCCAACAGTTTCACCAAAGAGACTTTTTAACCTGTCTTTGTTATCACTGTTAATAATAAAAAGCAATGCTTAGCCTGGTGGAAGGGCAAGTAAAGCCTGGTGGCCCGCCAGGCTGACAACACATAAACTTGATACATAAACTTGTTGAAATTTCTGCGGATGTCTGGCAAACCCACAAGAACAGATTCACAGACTGATGGACTGTGAATCTGTCAGTCATATGGATGAAACTTAAAATAAATTCTAGGATTTTTATAAATTTTCATCAGCAGGAATTGGGCTGAGAGAATCAGATGAACTGTGATGAATCGATTATTAAAAGAATTGTCAACTAATTTAGTAATCGATTAATTGCTTATTGGAGAATATAGATTTAAAAAAAGTTGAAAGCCATAACTGTATAAAATACGTATTATTTTATACGCCGTTACAAACCACGGATGAATTTGATGTCGAGGGGTCAGAGGATCAACGTGAATATTTCCTGTTTTATGCATTAATCTGTAAAATCTAAAACGAGGAGAAATCATTTCATCTTCCCACCTTCCTGCCTGCGTGTCATCAGCGGTCGTGCCGTTGGTGTTCTCCTTGTCTTCGGTCTCTGGATTTCCGTTCAGGCCGCCATCTTGTTTAACCCCAACATCTCCAGCGGACAAAACGTCCTGGTCATCGTCCACAGAAATGTCGTCTGTTTGCGGAATGAATGGTTCCATACACGACTCACTTTCACTCATATTTAAATATAAAAATATTTTTAGTTGTGAAAATTGAGGCACACTTGCCTTTGGTTTCATCTTTCATCTCATCCATGCCTTCATCTCCATTCTCCTGTGAATATTTATCGTCATCTCTCTGAATCAGAAATAATCCAGACATCATTCAACACTGATCAGCAGCTGATCAAACATGTTAAGAAAGTCAGAGTGTTAACTGATTGAAAGTTCACCTTTAAGTCGGTTTGGTCCCCTTTTCTAGTTCTCTTCATTATTTCTTCAATTCTCTGAAAATAAAAGAAAATGACTACAAAAACATTTTTTCTCCACCAATGTTTTCAATAGACAAAGGTGGGAAATTTCAGGCTTTTCCAGAGTTCTCAGTATTTATTCTTTTTTAATATATTTTGAAATATAAAACGCTAAAGTACTGAAGATGATTAAATGAGGATGGATGGAGAAAAAGACAGAAAGGAATAAAAAAGTACAAGAAAAATAAATGAAGCAAAGAGAGGAAGACCTAAAGAAGGAGCAATGCGAGGAAATAGAGAAATGAGAGAAAAAAAGAAAAACAGAACGGGATGAAGGACGAGGAAAGACAAGACCGAGATGAAAAACAAGGACAAAAAGAAATAAAAGACAAATAAGGACGAATGTAAGGACAGAAAGAAAGAACGAACGAACAGATTAAACAAAAACGGAAGATTTAGAGATGGAAAGAAAGGAAGAAGAAAAAACAAGCAAAGAAAAAAGAAAGGAAAGACTGAAAACAAAGCAAGTAAAGAATAGAAGGAAAGAAAGATAGATGGAAAGAGAGAAAAGAAACAGACACTAGTACAAAAGACTAGGACGAACAAACAAAAAGAAACAAAGCCAGAAAAACAAAGTATCAGAAAGAAAAAAAGGAATGAGAAAGAAAGAAAGAGACTAGTACAAACAAACAAAAAACTAGGACAAACGAAATAAAGATTAAGACAAACATACAAAATAAGGCAAGAAAGAAAGAAAAAGAAAGAGACTAGTAGATAAACAAAAACCTAGGACAAAAAAAAGATTAAGACAAACATATAAAATAAGGTAAGAAAGAGAAAGAGGGACTGAAAGAAAAATGGAATGAAATACAGAAAAAGAAAGAGACTAGTAGATAAACAAAAACCTAGGACGAAAAAATAAAGACTAGGATGAACAAACACAAGAAACAAGCGAAAGAAAAACAGAAAGAAATAAAGAAATAAAGAGGGTCAGAAAGAAAACTAGAAGGAGAAAGAAAGAAAAAGAAACAAAGAAGGGCTGAAAGAAAAAAGGAAGAGAAAGAGAAAAGAAAGAGGCTAATACAAATGAATGGAAAACTAGGATGAACATACAGAATAAATAAAAACTAGGACAAACAAATGAAAGAAAGATCTAGAAACACAATCATTTTCCACTCTTTCAAATTCTGTAATTTTCCAGACCAACAACAGACTCAGGTTAAAAAAACAAAGTAATCTGCTTCCATTCTTCCTCCATCCTACCTTCTTCCTCTCCATTCGCTCCTGCTGGTTCTGCTGCATGATCCGGTCTCGTTCCTGGCGGACTCTCTCGGCCTCCTCCAGGGCTTTGGCCTCGGCCTCCTCTCGCTCCTTCTGGAGCTCGGCCTGCCTCAGCACTTCTTCTTCTTCCAGTCTTTTTCTGTCTTCCTCTGCTAGACGGGCTTCTTCTTCTTCTATTACTTTCCTCTCTTCGGCCAACCTCTTCTCCTCCTCCAGGCGTTTCAGTCGAGCCTCTTCGGCTAAACGCTCCTCTTCCTCTTTTCTCAGCCTAGAGGAGCAAACAGAAGTTTTTAGTTGAGAACATATTAATACATCAAAACAGATTACAGATTAATCTGTAGTGATGTATAACTTCTGCACCTCAGTGCAGCAGTAATCTCACCTCTCCTCTTCCTCCATCTGTATCCTCAGCTGCTCCTCTCGCTCCTTCTGCTCCCTCATCAGCCTTCGGTTTTCTGCCAGGATCTTAGCCGCCTCAGCAGCCGAATTTGTGCCAGTCGTCTTTGAGTCTGACGAGAAGAAATGTCAGTAAGTTTATAATCACTTACAACAACAAGAGAAGTTGTTTCTTTTACAACTTTTTTGCAAAAGAAAGATATCAGTTTTTTACTGGACACAGAGAAGAGCCTCACTGATAGCTAAAGATGGCCTGATACTGTATTAGACCTTTTTTTTTTCTGTTTTTTAAAATGATAGACAAATCCGAAGATCATTTAGACGGATTATAATTCACAACCCTGACTACTTGGTGCAGAGATTTCCAACTTTACGCAGCGTACATCATGGAGGAAACTCAGTGAATCAATAAAAAAACTCTCTCCTGATTATCATCTGTGACACTGAACTAAAAGCACTAAAAGCTGATCAGAAGTCAAATAAGATTTAAATTGACCTTTTTAACTGAAAATTCAATGTTGGCAGCATTGTGCAGTAGGGATCGTTTTCATCAGCTCAGCTTCACTGGAGATGGAACTAAATGCAGAACAACCTTTGAAATAAATGCTACAAGGTGCAGCAGACCTGCCTTCTATGGTTTAGATTACACACATTCATCTTAGAATGGCCTAGTCAAAGACCAGACCAAATCCAGTTCGAAATTTCGCGCAGGACTTTAAAACTTATGTTCACAGATGCGCTCCATCCAGTCTTACTGAGATTGGATGGAGGCTTTCTAGAAAGGAAAACAAATGCACTGCTCTCAATTTTAATTAGTAGAAAATGCGTTTATAGTTTTCCTTTCCACTTAAATATTCAAAACTTTTTGCTGATCTGAGCTAAAATCTCAGTACAATAACTGCAACTTGCAGTTTTAATGTTGACCTGTCAGGGGGTATGAATACTTTTGCAAGGCAGATAATTTCTTAGCAATTATAATATAGAGTGGCTAAGTCGACTGATGATTGATTTAAAGTGGCACTATTCACACATATATAAAGTGATTTTTCCTTTTATAAACTGCAGCATACAAAAATATAATTTTTACACATAAAAAACTTTGTGTTCAAGTACTAGCACCAAATTATTTTATCTGCTAGTTCATCCTGCAGTACACCATTCTGTCCAGAGGGTGGCAGTAGCAACACCAAGCAGAACAGAAACGGGATGCAACTCCAGCTGGAACATAACGAGTCTCCTGCTCCGAAGGGATTTAATGCTGGGAAAAGCTGCTGCCACGTCAATGTGCAACAAACACAAGATTTTTAGGATTGTTTAGAAATTTAGAAAGATTTCATATTCTGTTAAAACTTTGCTCAATTTAATAAATGCAGAGAAGTACCGTGCATTTTGTTGTGCTACGGTTTACAGACCATTAATTTGGTGTAAACTGAACTGAGTAGAGAATTAGCAAGATCTTTTACTTGCAAAGATTGAAGGAAATTTGGTCATTCAAAAGAAAACGATTAGAACAATCCTGCCACAGCATCAAACTAGAGAACAAAAGTCTGAAAGTAAACATAACATAACGAAGAGCTGCTGTAAAATTTACCCTCTGAAGATGGGAAGACGACATTGTCAGCATTTCTGGATGCACCAGAGCAAACATCCTAGCTGCTCCAGTATTAATCAGTTTGTGCAAATACAAAATCTGACTAATGAAGTCATGTTGCATTATATAATAAACTTACACTGTTTTGGCCTCAATATTATTATAATTAACAGTAATAGCAATCTGATGGGCTTACTTGGAAAACTGTTTATTAGCTGCTTTGAAAAGTGTTACAATTTGAGTTATAATTGAATCTTGATTGGACTTTGTGGTGGGATTGTACTAAAATAATCTGAACTGGTTGGAGTTGAATATTTTGGATTATATACCAGGTATGAACTGGACCCTTGAGATTACATTTATTGTGAACTTCAGAAATTACTAATCCTGATGAATTGATTATTGAAATAATCAACAAATTGATTGATTGATTAATAGTTAACTGACTAAAATATGCCACTTGCTGAAACAACAACATATTCAGAGCAACGATTAAACCATAACTGTACAAAATTATATAAATGTTCCATGTGAGATAAAAAAAAACCTTCTTTATCTGTAAATATGTTCCGACCAGAACTCCTCAAAGCTTTTGTTTCACCTGGTTAAAGTTTTGCTAATTTAAATCTCCTGTTAAACACCTTTTTGCCAATAACTAATCAGTTAATCCAAAACATAACCATCACATCAGCCCTACACTGTACTGATGTTAAGTGAAACGGAAAGGCCTGAACTTTTCACATGTTGATGTTAGAAGTACAGCTCTGGAAAAAATTAAGAGATCACTTAAAATGATCCGTCTTTCTGATTTTACTCTTTATAGGTAAATGTTTGAGTAAAATGAACATTGTTCTTTTATTCTATGAAATACTGACAACATGTCTCAGAGATTCAAAGCAAAGAATTCTGTATTTATTTGCAGAAAATGAGAAAAGGTCAAAATAAAAAAAAGATGCAGTGCTTTCACACCTCAAATAATGCAAATAAAATGAGTTTATATTCATTTAGAAACAACTTATTTCAACTCAGGAAGAGTTCAGGAATCAATATTTGGTGGAAAACCCAGGAATTCAGTGCAGTGGTCTGTTCATTTTGACCAGAACTGTATGTTTTTAGCTGCAGATGGATCCTTTGCTACAAATAATAAAGAACAGACTAAAGGAATGCTATGTTACAGCATTTTAGGCAATAAAATGTTTTTAAAAGGAATTTAATTGTTTATTTACATCTTTTAATGTTTTTGTGATATTGTATTAAATAAGCTTAAGCGGTTAAATAAAAAAAATCTTAGAATATGGTGATTTTTTTAATTTGGAAGAATAATGGAATACTAAAATAATCTTTAGTTGCAGTCCTAATCTGGTGCTACATAAATAGAGTAAACTGCATGTTTCGCAGCTCACCGTCTTTGTCTTTGGTCTTGCTGGCCTCAGTGGCCTGTGGAGTCACAGGCTGAACAGGACCCAGGTCCTTGGACTTGGAGTCCCTCTTTCGCAGTGTTGGCGGCCCAGTTGGAGTGAGAGACGGTTTCTGGATGGGCGGGGGTTTGGCTGATGAGGGCTGAGGAGACGGGGGGCGCTGCTTCATCGCAGACGGTGACGGTGGGCGCGTCTTGGGACTTTGCCTGTAAGAGAAAAAGGTAAAATTTTTATTTAAAATCAAATCAAAAGAAGTGAGTGGGCGTGTGTAAAGTCTTACTTGGACGCTGATGGGGACGGGGTTCTCTTTGGAGTTGGGCTAGGCGCTGGAGACGGTGAGCGATGGCGTCCCATGGAGGTTGACGGTGAGGCGGGACGTTGCCTACTGGGTGATGCTAATTGTTTGTCTTTCTGTAGGAAAAAAGGACAAATCTGAATAAGTTAAAAGGAAATATCTGCAGAAACCTTCATTTTAAAACAACTAAACAACAAATGCCTTGTCTTATCTGAAATTTCAAAAAGTCTGTGTTGATCTGAATATGAATTCTAGAGACTACAGTAGTTTGGTTTCATGTGAAGAGCTAAAGCAGGTTCTCATAAGAACATGGATGCGGTTAATCATTTGGAGCCAATGGCTTGAAGTGTACAGTGTCTTTGTCTCCTCTGGAGTCACATGGATGCCCTTGCTGCCAGTCTGTTATCATGTTTACAGCTCTAAATAAAGCACTTGGACATTAAAAGTTAATGAAACGACATCCTAGAAGCCTGTGTGGTTTCTAACCCAGGGAATCGGTTCCTTTTGAGCTCTTAGATTTGAAACAAATTAAAGCACATTTTCTCCTAAAGCCCTCACCACTGGGTTACTGTTTTTGGTATTTAGGTGCACATGCAACAAGTCCATTTTAAAGTCAATTGTTCTGATAATTGATGGGATAAATTTTTTTTTACATTTAAGCCATTTTATACAATATTATTAGAGATACAACACAAAAATAAAACAATTCAATTCCCTTTTTGCAATGCAATAACACAGCATTCCTTTAGTGATCGTATGCAAGCAAAAAATACTAACATGTGAAAAGCTCAGCTCTGTCTGCTCTGATATAAAAATAAAAAAAGCCGTCACCTGAAATCCGTCACCTGAAATAAAAGATTTTTGCAGAATCGGGGTTTTTTTATCTTAAATGCAAAGTGTATATTTTTCAGTAAAATTTCCTAATTTTGAGTCTGTACAAATAAACAAAGAAACAAATAAAATGAAAGACTTTTGTCATTCAGTTTTAGGTACAAAGAGAGAAAACAAAGAGAAAAACAAAAAAATTAAGCAGATAGAAATGACTAAGTTTGTTTTAATTTATTATGCGATTAATTGATCTATTGTTTATTGTGTCAGTCCAAATTATAGGCAGCAATTTTTCAAAGACCTGACTATCCTTTCAAATCACACAAAGAAGAGGTTCAGTGCTGTCATACTTTAATTTAGCTCTGATCTTATTGATAAGAGTGGAGCAGGAGGACAGAAAACAATGAAGCAAGAAAAAAAAAAAAGTCAACTGCTTCCTAAATTAGTCTCTGTGACCAGGGTGGGGTCGGTCTACTTTGCATGGCTTGACCCGGGCATAATCGGCCACTGTGGATCCTTTTGTTTCATACAACAACAATGAAGTCCTTCACAACCGCAGATTACGCTGCAGAGCCAGGCACCAAGTTAGAACAGAGAGGTAGACTTTGTGTGCAGGAGTAGGAAACTATTCCTCTGGAGGATAAACAAATGCAACAAACAGGTGACCAGGCATGTTCAAAGCACAGGAGGAGCAACATTTTCCTATGGTTAGCATAATACTTTGACAGGCAAATGTAAATATGTGCATATAAATCAGACCATGCCATGCCATTTTTCAACCAGTTTAAAGCCATTTTACTGTTATTGCTTGAATTTTGTATCGTTATTTTAAAATGTAAAATAATAAAACTATCAAATTTGTTAACTAGTAAAAATTATTTAAAATGTTAACTCCACCAGAAGTTATTGTGATAAACGATAATAATGTTTACATTTTGAAGTAATTCTTCAAAATGGTAACACTTTCTTAAAGATGAATAAACTTTAACTTCTAATGAACATTTAGTATAGGAACTGGAGAACATTTTAAATATCCAAAATAAATAAACAAAACAAAATAAATAATTATGAAGCCTCTGTAAACAAAACTGTCCTTAAAAGAAAAGGCGTGTTGAGACAAAAGCACCAAACTGAAGACTTTTGCCATTCAGTTTTAATAGAAAGTGGAAAAATGAGAAATCATGCAAATAAAAATGATTGAGTTCCTTCTAATCTAACATGCAATTAATTAATTTATTGTGCCAGGCCTAGCTGTTGCTGGTAAATAAATAAAATAAATAAAGATGTAAAGATATTAACATTTTGCTAACATTTCCAATAGCATTCAGTCTCTAAATAAATTCTGATAGTTATTCAGACTTCCTCCTCAATGAGTCACTCAGCAATTTGACACATATACAGTTCAGATTAGACCCGACAACCAAGTAATCCTAACTAACCTACTGACACAGATGCAGCTTAATTCAATAAATAAGATGTAATAAGCTGCAGTTTTTACTGCAGAATGAAGAGACGTCTCACCAGGGATGTATCGAGGGCTTCGCTGGCTGATTTTGACGCAGTCATGCCGCTCTTCTGTCGGTCGATGCTGCGGCTGCGCAAGGGGCCGCGCGCCGGGTTCATGGGGCTGGGGGAGGCTGAACGAGGACACAGGTGACACTCTGGTAAAGGACACAGTCATCGCAGGGCCAGGGGAGCACAACCAATGGGAGGAGTGAGAAGCGACCGAGTTGGGCAGCAAAGCAGCAAAAAAAAAAAAAAAAAAAAAGAGAGGGAGATTTGGGGAGAGGCAGATGATGGTTGGAGAGAAATGTGGGAAGAGTGGTTTGTGAGGGGACAAAAGCACACAAAGAGCAATTTGTTAGATGTAGCACTTAAGCAGGCTCTAGGTTGATTTCTACATTTTGGGAGATGCGATGAGCGAGGAGGAACAATCTGAGAAAAGTCCCAAACACACACTGCATCCACCAAAGCTTCGGCACACAACTTAAATATCTAAACAGGAAGCACATCATAACACAAAGAACACAAAACCTAACGATATGGAACAACAGACAACACTGAAAACACACACTGTCTGTAAAAAACACTAGACAAACACGTCTAAGTTTGTACTTTGTCTTGTAATCACAATAGTTTGCCCTAAAAGGCCAGAATGACTGATTTGCCTTTATTTTATCTGAGAATTAAAAATATATCTAAAATTGAGATTTTGACCATTTTCCCAAGTTAAACCACAAACTTGGGAAAAGGAATGAGCCCGCACATGATTTTCACATGTTAACAATGAATGTTAATACCACTGTTTAAATCATAGTATTTACATAGATATTTTAAAAGAAAACATTATTATAAGTATGGATGCAACAATGAGGCTTTTTCTGGGAGATATTAACCAATTTTTTATTACTATTTTAAGCACATTTTCTTATAACGGAAAAAGGCTTGCTTGTGGCATCTTTGAGTCCTACAGAAAATTAAATAGTTACAAAGTACATGCTGTTGGTTGAACTGTTTATATACAGAAGACTCTGGAAAGTCTTAGCTTTGATGCATTTAATGAATTGGGGGGGAAATAAAAGTTTTTTCAATGTTTGAAAAATCTGATTTAAGCCATTCAGGGAAAAACTGGCTAATTGAGATGTCTGACAACTGACTGGTGCATCTCACTCCAAAGGTTTTCAATTATTCCTAGTGCTGCTCAAGTAACACCTACCTTTTAAAGTTTTGTCTCCTATATCCATATATAGGATTTTAAGAAATACATTAATAAAATATAGAATAAATGTCCACTAATATTAACTATATTAAGTATTTAAATAGTTGGGCTCTTTGCTAGGGTAGCAATCCTGCTGTTAGCCGTTTTACAGACATGTTGCTAATAAAGGTACTTGCGCATACAGCTGTAAAACCAGCTGACCAAATGTGCTGGAACTCAGCTTGGGTTGCTAGGTAACGGGCAGCGTCTGCTGATTTGTGGTGTTACATTTGGAAGGTTTTGGAAACGGCTCATTTTCTAGACACCAAAATACATTAAGTTATTGCCAAAAACATGGCTGGGAGTTAGTTTTTTTCTAAACGCTTGTGCTGCTTTTAGAAGTAGTTGAGACCCAAGTGTAAGTTTAAAACATACTAAATGTGAATTTTACATAATGGGGCCCTTTAAACTGTAGGAAGGTTATTATGGAAAACTGTTGTGGCACTGAAACAAACTTTTAGAAACCTCTAAACCAGTAATTAGTTCATGCCTACTTGTGAATGGAAGTGGCTGTCAGGAACTATAGTAATCATGCCTACAGCTGGGAGGAGAAAATAGCTTTCTCCACCAGCTTGCTGTGTCAGATTGGGGGGATTAGCCGTCATAATCCCTGGAGAGACCTAGAGAACTCTTCCTGTCACAATATCGCTCCAAACGTGCTCAGTAATTCATTGTGACGGCGCACTGAGCAGCAGTGGTGACTGTGTAACACACCCTGTCACGAGCTCTCCCTCCTGCCGAGGACGACGGCTCTACTGGGCTCCAGAGGATCTATAGCTGTTAATGGCCAGTCAATAAACACAACATGAAAGGTCCACGCAACTCTAAAGTGAGTGCTTGTTTCATAATTTATAAAGCATACAGAGAGATATCCGTATTATATTCCCATCAGCCACAGTGACACAATACACTGGATATAACTTTAGAACAGCATAATTTGTCCAAATATCAATGAAATCACCTGAAGTGTCGCCTCACTACCGTAACACGTGCATAAAAACACGGCAGACCTTTTCAGACGTAACAAGAACCAATAGGTAATCAGCTTAGGGTAAATCTCATGGAGCATGAGGCTCGTCAGATGGAAAGAAATGTTTGTGGCCAAGGCTGCTGCTCAACAAACACCCAATTGTGTCAGAACCGAACAGACATGTGAGCTGGAACACTGTTCATGTCAATATTTACATCATACTTTCGCTCACTGAGTGTAATGTACTGAAAATAATTGGTGTGTAAACACTGCAAATTGCTAAAAGAGATTTTATCGATGTGTTTTCTTTTCTCAAATTCTACCACCAATGTCGAAGCCAAAGGGTATTAAAAGCATTTAAGAGTTCAGAAGGATCCTATAGAAGTACTACTAAGAGACACTACATGTACTTTTTAAACACTAAGCTTCTCTAATAGGCAGGAGAGGGGTGCTGATCTAGCCATCCTTCTTCTGAGTCAGGGTCTCCTAAGCGGAGGTTACCTGTAGCATCTGATCCTTCAGCGGACAGGACGGCGGCGCTCTTGCTCCTAGCTAGTGAGGCCTGGGTGGGAGTGAGCAGGCGACTAAGGACCCCTTCATCCACTGTACTGGCCGGTGGCTTGCGGGCTACACGGCCGAAAAATCACCGAAAAACAGCAGAGGAAGGAATGGGTGGATGAGAGTTGGGGAGGATGAAGGCAAAAAGAAAAGTCACCAGGTGATTTAACAGGAGAGAATCACACTGAACCAAAGGTTATGTCTCTGTAATCATACATGGACTGTCGCTCAGGTGTCACTGTCCAAACCATGAATGAGCACAGAGAAAAATGATCTGAAACTGAACGTGAGTAAAAACAGAAGGTCAATTAGACAGTGAGGCTGAATCAATGGTTCCTTGAAGAAGAAGGAGGAATGCTGATGAAAAAAATAACCATTAATTGATCCTAAAGAACGAGGAAGAATACGGTTGTGTGAGAAGAGAAACAGTCCAAAGACAAAGTGATAGAGTGAATGAATGTGATCATGCAAGAGTTATTTAACTTCTGCTGCACATCTCCACCGCAGATAATGAAGATGTGGCAAATATAAAACACCCAAATGAAGAAAATGGTGCAAAGTAGGGGGGCTAAATGAAACATAAAATTGAGGTTTGCCTGTTGTGAGGTAAAAAAAAGCTCATGTGGAAGGAAAGTTTTTTAAAAACTAGCTTCTTAACAGGAAACCCTTTCTGACAGGACATCTGCTGATGACCGATCAATAAATGATGGTCGGTAATTCAGGTTCAAATCTCATTTTTTAGTTTGTTCCTAGACATGGGTAAGGTCATACCAAAGAAAATAAGAAAGTCTGTGTTTAAGAGGATTTATGGTTGTAGATGTAACGCTCATCAATAGCTAAGTTAACCACACAGAAAACACATTTGTACAAGACAATAACATCATTCGAGTTTCACTGGCACAAACGGGACAATGTGGCTGAAGCACAAACAAAAAAAGCACTTGTGGTTAACAACAACACGGAGCCTGCAACAAGCTGCTGTTGTTACTTCTGCGCTCTCGTGCTTCTGTGGAAGGATGGCACTGTGAGACACCGCACTGAGGCAACGGCAAGTTAAATCCAGCAATGACGCCATCTTGAAGGGAGAAGACAACCATCACTTTGATACAACAGGACAAAAAAACCGTGTTAGAGCAGACAGCACACAACAGAACGGTTCCTGTACGGATGCTTAGTAATGAAAAAGGTTAAAAGATTTACCAAAGTGACAAACACTGAATAGGGTTCGGGAAGCAGAAATGTTAAGTATTTTTTAGGGCTGGATAATAAATCGATTATGTATAATCGCAATAGACATGATAAAATGTTCAATAGTCAATAGGTAGAATATTCACTGAACTTTGATCCAGAACCGCACAGCATTCTGGGAGATGTAGGAAGAGGAAAGGCTTTATCTGCTCAAAGCCAACTAAGAAAGGTTTGTGGAATCAGCTAACTCTCTCACTCTGAGGTTACCTAGCAACTCGCTCAATCATTCTTTGGTTACCTAGCAACAACCTTCTGAGTATCTTGCACAGCAGCAGTTTAAAGTTTAGCCACTGTGCCTCATAACTGCTTAAAAAAAATAAAACAGCATGGACTGAAAACTGTGGATAAAACAGGAAAGGTCACACCACCAGTTTGTCAGTATTTCAACTAAAAAACGAATCAACAATTATCGATACTCACAATTATCAACAACAACTGATATGAAATGCTTATATCGTGATACATTTTTCAGCCATATCATCCAGCCCTAAGTATTTTATTACAAACGTCAACAGTATAGAGAAAAATAGCATCTGCTTTAAGAGAAATTGACCATTCAGTGCGAAAGATGAGGTTAAAGAGCAGAAGACAAGCCAAAACCAACCATGACATCCACAACACTCAACTGATATAAACATTTCTCTCAGAAGTCCTTAGTTTAGGAAAATGAAGCTGAATGCTTGTTGTTAAAAAGGAGGCGACCCGAGCAATGCATGCTGCTTTTCCATGCTAGCCACCTTGATCATCCGTTGTCCCCTTTTCAGGCTTGGCAGGAGTCTGTGCTCTGCTCACACTTACTCGTGTGAGGGAGGAACTTCTCTTCTTCACAGAGCGTCCTACAGACATGAGAGTGGAGTTACAGCCAACCACACACTGCGGAGGGAGTCAACAAGTAAAAAAGCCCAGGAAAGAGTTTGCGAGTCATGTGCGCATCGTTTAGCCTTATGCAAGTCACCAGGGTCAGCGCTGGCAGCAGCTGACGCCCTAGTTTAAGAGATAATGGGTAAACACACAGACAAGCTTTACCACTGTTTGAGCAAACTTTTTTCTTCAAAAACACACTTTAGAAGAAATAAGCCCAACAGCTGAAAGGCTTTGATACAAGCAAGACTTAGAAAGCTCACTCAGTTTAGAGTTTTAAGCAGTTTCAGAGCTGAAAATGTGTCACCACTCTGATGAGTGATGCAATGTGACCCGGTTTTGGTTCTAAAAGCATAATAAGGATAGAAGAGAGGATCGTCTGCACCTGTCTCTTCCACCTGAAGCTGTTTGCCATCTCCCTTACCGGCCTGAGCAGCCATGCCATTGCTTGGCAACCGGTTGCAAGACGAACTCCTCGGCCTAACACCTGAGAGACAATAATCAAACACCCACAGATAAAATTAGATGAAAAAGGTCTAGTAGTTATTAGAAAAGTCTCTTAGACTTTCTTTATTGTACTGCTTTATGCTTAAGGCAAAGTACAATTTTTTTCAATTCAACTTTCAAGAGTATAACTTTCTGATCAATACAATTTGGAATATTTTGGGAGATGTAAGCCATAATCATTCAAAATAATAGAAATAAACACTGTTGTACTAACAGGCAGTTTTGAAATTAAAACATGTTTCCACATGGAAAATAATGGCAATTAAAATGACTAATTACAACCAAAAAGAAAAGGAGTAAAAAGGCCCCAACTTTACCATTTGGTGACTAAAACTCAGAATTTGTCAGAAAATTCAATTCAGTACATAAAAATACACAATTAGTAACTACAGGCAGTAGTTTTATGGATCCACATGGTGTGAAATAATTGTACTAGATTCTAAACACTCAGAGTTTATTAGACAATTAGTACAGACACAGGGAGAGGCTTGAAGAAACCTTGTTAATCACACAGTTTGTGCATATTTATTCTAAAAAACATTAAGAGGATTTCACTGTATGGGGTCAGAGCATTGGAAAGCAATCTGAGGAGAGGAGGGAGAGGAAGGACTTACTTTTGTCAGGTGATTTACCGAGGGTGGCAGAGGAGGAGGATAAACGTTTGCTGATGCCAGCCTCGGGCGGCTGTTTCAGGTTAGTTGTGGATGTGGAGCGCTTGTCAGCTAAAAGCAGGGAGGAAAAACAGACAAGGGAGGAGGGATTTACCGGAGGACAGCCAATAGGGAAGGGACTTCAGGTGCAGACAAGGGACTATGAGGCTCTACTACTATCTAACTCCTTTAAGAGAAAATAATCAGGTTTACTTCCAGTAATATGAGCTATTTATGCAACAGTCAGTTAGTGCAATATAAATCCAGAACATGAACAAGCCAGTTTGTAGTCAGCAGACAACAGATGTTGGGTTTAGCCAACCATAACCAGACAGCTTTAACAACAGACAATAGTGGTACTTTGATGATTTTCAATTGAAAGGTTTCAATGCCGAGTAGCCTGTGTCACCTGGATGTGCACAGCTGAAGGGCCGGGCAAAATTACCTAAAGCAATTGCTGGAATCAATAGTCCCATTTGGATCTATTGTACTGGACAAAGAAAATAAACAGCCTGTTTCGGTGTTTGGGTTTCTGAAGAAATGCATAACATACTTGGTAGCAGTCTAGACATTATTGTACTTTTTTAATAAATGGTCCAGTAACTGCAAAATGTGTGGATCAATTTGACCCTTCCCCATTCTAATAAACAAATCACTTTGTACCAAGGTGCATAAATCATTTTAAATCTGTTTTTATTCTTCTGATAGTTTGATATTTTTGCTTAATTAAAGAGTATACAACAGATTATCATCTTTTCTTTCAGCCAGAATCTATTTACACTCATTCTGGTTGTAATCCCCACTTATTTTATTGAAGCTATTAAATAAAACCGACTATGTCTGCTGTTTGAGGCGACATAGGATCAGAAAACATGGGATGATGTTGGTGAATAATGTTCTGCTAGATACCTGATAAACAGATATCCAACTAAACTCTTAATCCTTCTGATTTGGGTTAACTGGAAATGTAGACCAAAGACGAGTATTTTATGCAGCTGCTTGAAACAAATTACATAATTATTTTCTTTTAAGCAACATGAACTGGCTACACCTCCTGTTTTAGCAAAAAACAACTTAAAAGTAGTTACTTAACGGCTTTACCAGAACATCTTGAAGCCGTTTTGAAACATTTTCTGGTGGGTGTATCAATATATACAGGTATGTCTAAAAAACAAACAAAAAACTGAATATTATTACGTCAACATTTTTTGTCACCCATTTCAGAAAATGAAACTCAGATTTTTCGTCTTGTAACTTTGATGATTATAGCTTACAGATAATGAAACCCCCCAAATTCGGTCTTTGAATATTACATAATATTAACAAAGAACAAATGTGATGCTTCAGAAATGTATATTAATTTCTAAGGCCTCAATGCTTTGTTGGGCCTTCTGTGGTTCTGCTAAGGTTTCTGGAAGCCAGGTTGATTTGAAAGCAGCATTCAGGTCATGTGCACTGTTTCTCTGACAAACTTCTCAAGGCTGCACTTATTCCTGTTGTCAATTTTATTTTCCTTCCACTTAACTTTCTATGAACATGCTGGACCACCATTAGCTGACACAATGGGATTTCAATATTCATATTTTTTACAATATTGCAGTTTTCTGAGACATTGAATTGTGATCAGTAAGCCATAATCATCAAAATTATAAGCAATAAAGGCTTGAAATAATTCAATCCATGTTTGCCAGACCCATATATTGTACAAGTTTCACTTACTGAAATGAGTGACAAAATATTGAACTTTTTCTAGTTTTTTCAGATATACATGATTAGCATTAACACCCTGATTTGATGGTAGTTGAGCAATTAAGTTAGTATTTAAAGCAGTCCAAGCATTTCTTTGCAAAGCTTACAGCGTAAAATGACTTTGTGATAATAAATGTGCAATATATGGTAGAGCACTATTGCTTTTCAATATATCTACCTGCTGTTCATTTTCTTGGAAATAGCAGAAATAGGAATAAATAAAAGATTTTGACCAAACCTGCTCAACAATGAGAGTGAGAAAGCCACACGTGAAGCTAAAAACCAAACCTAATAAACTTTCTGGATGTATGCCTCAGAAAAAAAAAAACTGTTAGTGAAAAGTGCCAGTTAGTGCCAGGCAAGGAGTAGATGGGACAACATGTGACAGTAGAGAGGACAGATGGTAAACAAGCCATTTGTGGTGCCAGCGACAGTCCATGCTGCACAAAGGTAAACAAATTAACAAACAAAACCTTGTCCACTCCTTGGTGGCTTTTCTGGCGAGGGAGAGGAGACAACTATAGCTACTGGAGAAGAGATGCTGGCGTCAGAATCTCCTGTGGGAAAACACAGCGCTCTGAGTGGAGCAAAAACACGAGGACGGGACACATCCTTCACACGAAGAACAGAACAATATTCATAACACATAGTACATAACACCTAAAAGTTATACAGATGAATTTTGTTGATGTGGTTAATTCTCCCAGTTAAAAAAATGACAAAGTTTAGCCAATAATCCGAATAACAAGTGTCTTAGAGTGGGTTTTAAAACTAATCATACTAGTTGAATATTTGCACATTTTGTCAAACTTTAATGCATGTTACTGGAAACTTTAGTGACACGCAAACAAAAAGTAGCACAAAACTCTGATGTGGAAGGAAAATAATCCATGAGTCCTGGAGCTGCTTGAAGGTGAACCTCCACTGTGCGTTTCACATGAATGTAAAGTTAAATTTTAATCTCATCTAGTCAGAGTACCTTATTCCACATGCTTGGAGTTTTCTATATACATGGTTTTTGACAAACTGGACTTGAGGCTTTTTTTCAAGCCAATGTTGCATAAAGACCATATTTGTGGGGCGCATCTTCTACTTCAACTCCAAAGTCGCCAGTTGGACAAAACTCTCCCCCATTTTCAGATGATGGATTAAAAAGTGTACTGTCAGCTTTAAAACTTGGGGTGATGTTTTATAACTTAAAAATTATTTTAAATTGTTTCTCTGACTTGTCTGCCATATTCCTTGATCTTCATGAAGCTATTCGCTCAATAATTTTCTCTAACAAACCTCTGAGGCCTTCACAGATCAGCTGTTTTCATAATGCGATTAAATTACACTGGACTTATAAAGGCAATGTGGATTCACTGTATTTCATTTAGAGGTATCAGAGTGAAGGGGACAGACTAAAAATGTACACCAAACTTTAAAGATTTGTATTTATTTTGAGAACCACATATTTACCCCCCACTTTCCAGTTATGTGCTACTTTAATTTGGTCTATTATATAAAATCGGAGTAAAATACTTTGAAGTTTGTAGTTGTAAATAAAGAACATGGAAAAGTTCAACAGAGTATGAAGAGTTTTGCAAGACACAAAGAACATGGAGCAATTTTTCTGTAAATCATTTTTAATCCATATTAAGCAAGCGTAACCTGCTGTGTCTGCTGATATGAACCAACTTGAAAACGTTGAAGTCTTGTTTTGAAAAGTTTACTGTGCCTCAAACAAACAAACAAACAAAAAAAAAACAAAACCCTAAAGCTTAATCAGCATATGCAAACACAAAGTTCCTGTACCTGCTCGTCCATCTTGGTCTCCGGACAATCCTCCCCAAGACCACCTCTTCTGTCTCTGCTCGACTCGCTGACTGCGTTCTAGTGTTCGCCTCATAACTGCCTCGTAGTGCTCCTGAACAACGACAAGGACAGAGCAAAAGAAAACACAGGTCGTTGTTTTCAGCCACGGCTGGCCTCTAAGGGTGGAATATATCCAGGTCCTTCACTGCACAAGAGCTAGAACAAATAAACCATGATCTAATTGTTTTAAAATGAGCTTTTAAAAAAATCTAAGATGATCAATTTAAGATGTCAAACTCAGTTTCATTTTGGGCCCCATCAAAAATCTGACTGTTCTTAAAGGGCCGGTTGTGCCAGAATGAATTGATAAAACCCATTAAACTATTAAAATATTTAATTTTAAGAAACACTTATTGAATGCTGAAACAAACATCTATTTATTAATAATACTGAACATTTTTCATACTGATCAGTCCCTCCAGAATTTTGTGAATGTTTGTTTTTTGCAATCAGAATCACAGATTGTGGTGCTAATTTAGAAATATTTGGAAGGAATTTTTTGCAATATTTGCACTAATGTATGATGTTAAATGTGACTTTTTATTACTCGCTGCATCAATCATGAACTATAACGTGACACCAAGTAAGGCTCAGGCAGCAGTTACTTTAGCCCAATGTTTATGATCAATTTTGAAAGAAAAAATGGCAGTAAAATCAGAAACAATGTAGGGATCTGTTGATTTTGTGTGAATTTTGCAAATTTTGAAAGAAACGAAGGTATTTACTGATGTAATTTGGAGTCTAGAGAGCCACATAAAGAGCAATGGTGGGTCAGATTTGGTTCTTGGGTCTTGAGTTTGACACATGTGATATAAGAAAACAATTTAGAGCTTTTTACCTTTTCCTCTTCCTGCTTCTGCTTCCTCTTCTCCTCCACAGCCAATCGTTTCTGTTCCTCCTTCTTCCGCTGTTCCTCGAGCTTTTTCTGACGTTCCTCCAGCTGGCGTTCCACTTGCAGCTTAGCTTTGCGTTCCCGCTCCATGATCTGGGACTCCCTTAAAGCTGACAACATTTAAGGATTGTTAAAGTGTGCCACTGAAAACCAGACACTTAATCTGCAGTCCTTCATGTATGGGTGTGGCATAATCTCTATAATGAAAAGCCATTTGGTATTGAAGCTATAACTAGCAGTGACACACATTCTTGATTAATCTATTGCATGCTATGCTTTTATTAAGCAGTTGAAAGAAAGTAAGCCATATTCTTCTCTTACCCTGTTGTTTCTCTGCCTCCTCTCGCCTCTCTTTTGCCACTCGCAGCCGGTCGTCTACTCTAAGTGCGGCGCCGTCAATAACTGAAGACATGAAGGTATAAAGTAGGTTAAAAACTAAAAACCATGTACAGCAACCCAGACAACTTGCAAGGGAATTACACAGAAGCAGAGTGCTACGAAGGCTTTGTATGGTGCAAGCAGATGTGTGCATGTGACTGTCATTAATGAGCTTTGGCAACTGTTACAGTAATAAGATGATGACTAACCTCCTTTAAGCCACCCTAGGAGGATGGCGGAGGTGGATCGTGTTAACGTTATGGAAGATAAAAGCTGTGAGAAAGCTTTGATTGTATCTGTGTCAGTGTGTGGTGTCATGTACCTGGCTTACAGCCCTGAGGTTTGGAAGGGGAGACGGCTGAAGGTCCTGGACTGTTCCCTGCTAAGCTACGCCGCTCCTCGGCTTGTGCCTGTGCAGCTGCAGCTGTGAGGGGAAACAAGCACATCCAGGACTTACAGGTCAAACTACACACACATTATGAATGGATATAATTGCATAATCCTACATACCTAGAGTAGTATGAGGTAGAGGTGGGCATTTATCATGAAAAATTAAGACTTTTGATTCAACATTGTCCTGATAAATTTTCCTTATTGATGTTGAATAAAAAAAACAAAACTGACAGTATAATTGGAAATGTTATTTTGCTATTTTCTCCATTGTTTTTTTTTCACAAGAAAATCAATAAATATCAGTAAATTTGGAAATATGATTAAATGTAGTTACTGTGTGCAGTTTAGTGATATAAATCACTTTTTTTTAAAGTAAATGACATACTGAAGAAGTCTATATTTCAAATGAGAATATTTTTCAAGAATAATTGAAAGATGCATCATGCATCTTTCAATGCATGTGTTGAAAGATACATGTGTTTTTTTTAAGTTACTTAAAAAACACAATAGTAGCACAAAATATTGTGATATTATTTAGTCTGGGGTATTTTAGCATGTAAGAATGACATGCTTTTCTCTGCTGCAAAAGATTTATTAAGCGATTTGGAATAATCACCCATATCTTCCCTCTCATTGCCAACTCTATATTTGAAAATGTCTTAAATCAATTGTTTAAAAGTTGTGCTTAGTCTTGTACTTAATGAGCACAACTTTCTACTACTACCATCATTGTTTTCTGCTGCATTGAAAACCCAAAGGTCACAAGGGGAGGAAATGGTGAGGACGTGATTATTTTTTTATGAGCCCTGGAATCAATCAGGAGCTTCTTTTCCTCTGGTTGCCATGCATTCAGCACTACAGAACTGCTGACTAAGAGCAAAACGACCAGCAATCTTGTGATACTCGCAGTATTGACTGACACTTTCAAATCTGTCCTGGAAGGCTCTCGCCTACTCTCAAACCAAATCTGAAATTCTTTTGACATTTTTCAAAAGCAGTGACCTTAGTTGAACATATAGTAATGATATATAGAACCGATACTTTAGCAAACAAGTATTTCTACTTATTTCTATTTATTTATAACACCAAAGTGTATTTTATGTGATGTAATTTTCACACCCACAACTTTGTATAAAGTAAAAGAAACGTTAGAAAACTTTGTCTTTGAACTTTGAGTCACATTTTATTATAATTTTATGAGTTAGAGCAACAAAAAGTGGCAAATATTTCTGAAATTAAAGGAAAAAGGATTGTGTAGTTTGAAGTTTGGCACAAATCAAGTACAGGACAGATCAAAGATGTGGAAGACGGGGTTCTGTTGCATAGCAAGTCATCTTTCCAATCAAACTGTGTGCAAATTAATACCACAAAGGACTCATTGGATTGCACCAACTGTTGGCTAAGTTGTTCAAAACGTCTTGAACTCACATTTGCATTTCAATTTAACATGCAGACTGTTGAAATCATGAGCCAGAAAGAGTGAGAAACGTGCATTTATCGCAATTCCAAGATTTACCAATAATATCCACTAAACATACAGCCAGAGGCACAATGGTTCATGGTGAGTTAATGGTTCAATGAAAACCATGCATCCCTTTCTATTTCACAAATATGCACCACTTTCTGTTGGTCTATTACGTCAAATACATTAAAATTATTGGCAGTAATGTGGCAAAATTAGAAAAATCTCCTTCAGTTATGTTTAACAGTTGAACACAGCAAAGAGAGAAAACCCCTGCATGCTTACTGAGTGAATAAAAAACTAGCACATTTGAAAAAATCCATCATATATAAAACTGCAAAAGCCATAAAAAGTCAACTCAAAACTAAATATTGTCGACAAAGAATACTATAAGATCAAAATGATTAGTTTTCTGTTAATTAAGTGTAAAAACTTAATTTATGACTTACACTTACTTAAATTTCATCCATGCTCTAAATCTGGATATTATTTGCATCATATGGTAGTCTGCTCACAAATCTTTGCTAAGCTAAAATCATAATTTCCATCCTGGCAAAGAGGGAAAAATTGACCGAAAACATGCTTCCTAACATTAAGAAAGCATGGTTGGAGCTAAAATATAGAAACTGAGTCTTCAGCAAAATATTTTATTCATTGTCACAACAAAATATTTAAAGTTTCTAAAAGGGCTAAAAAATTTTTTTTTTTAAAGAAAAACAAAAATAATTTGCAGAACCAGTAAAATTAACCACAAGTGAATAAAAGGAATAAGTTACGCAATGCTGCATGTTCTGCTTTTATGACGTTTACTTTGATGTTGTGTGGTAACCAAATCATCTTGAACACATACAAGCACTAATCATGGTTTCTCACACCAAAGAGTAACATGATACATCCGCCCGTCTGCATGGAAATCAACTCCCTTCCAGATGACGGAGCAGAACTGAGAGGAAATCCAAACCCTAAAACAAGCGCAGTGCAGACATGAGCAGATAAACTTCAGGAAATATCACAGCAGATCTGATTCCCTAAAAGACACCCAGGCAGTACAGTACGTATCTGTGCAGAACATTAGTTTAGGTGCAAATAATAAACCTCCAATGTTGGGTATTAAAAGTTACTCATGCTGCTTCAGGACAAAACTAGAACCAGTTAAATAAAATATTCCAGCCACATTAACATCCATCTGAGCATTTGCTAGTAGGTCAGGACATTAATACTCAAAAACTGGCAGATGAAAGGTCACATTACGTTTGACTTCCTAAGGTCACATCTTTTATCAATAATATTGACAGAAAGTATAAACATAGCAAATATCTGCCTGTGGCCCCACATGTCATGGTCTACATTTAATCTCTGTGTACTCGAACTTTAAAGTGAACATTTTTGAAAATAAAATTATAATATAGGGCTGTTGTAAACGAATATTTTAGTAATCGAGTAATCTATGGATTATTCTTACGATTAATCGAGTAATCTATGGATTATTCTTACGATTAATCGAGTAATCGGATAAAAAAAGATTAAATAAAATATTGGTAAATCTATCATAACACCAGTGTTACTATCAAATATTAATATCAGTCCAATTTTTCATTTTTGAGCTTCCCTACCAGTTACTTTTCTGTAGTTTAGAAAACTAACCTGTAACAATAATAGCTCACTTTCTAAGTTAACCCGAAGAAAAGTTATACAAAAATCTGAAATTATATTCAATTTAATAATAAAGAGGCAGGCTCACAAATACGCTTATAAAAAATGTCTATACTCCAGATTTTAGTTTATGTATTCATCTCCAGTGAGTTTAATAGATGAATTCTCACCTTGCCCCATACCTGTCAAGCTTTGGGTTTGAGAACACAGGAAATATCGCCTGGAGTTGGGGACTTGGGGTGCGGGTGAACGAACGAACGTAAGATGGGGGTGGAGGGGAGTAAATAGACCAGGGGGCAGATTAACTTAAGTCCGGGGGCGGGGGTAAGACGACCGGTAGACCAGGGTAGGAAAGTAAGAACAGGGAGAGCAATATGAGATATTTACGCCACCTTCGTTCGTCACACTCAGAAACTCATCTTCCAGCCATGTACCACAACGATGATTTCCACCACACGTTTGTTCATACCAGGAAGATATAAAATTTATTGTGCGGTTCGTCCGTAAAGCTACACTTACACTGTAACCATCAACTACTCAGCTGCCCGCGTGTTCAGTCTATCCGCTCACCTGTATAAATACTCCTGCAGCGCTCTTCGCGCCGTTCGCTTTCAACCAGCAGCTCCCGGATGAGAAAGGCTGCCGTACTCCAGGCATCCCGCCAGTCATTTTAAGGATGCTTATTGGTCCCCCCAAAAACAATAAAAACCCGGGCATTATCATCAATCAATAAAATCCCCATGGGCCGAACTTGAAAATTGGACATTATGCCGCTAACTCTTAGCTTTCGTCAACAACTCAGAGGCAGACGTGAGAGCTACGCACAACGCAAACAATGTCCCGACAGGAACACGGTGCACTAAATAATAAAACATAAATTAACGAAGCTTCGAGGCAGGCAAATTTTCCTCAAGGAATTTTAATAATCGAGGCACTCCAATCATTCGAGGAATCATTTCAGACCTATTATAACATATGACATCAATTGTCAAAATTTTTGGCAAATTGAATTTCTGGAGAAAGTAGGAAGACAGAAATGCTATGTTTTTTTAAGATTGCATTTCAATTATACAGCAACATGTCTCCTTCAGTAAGAATGGTAAACTATCTCTTCCCCATGAAAAAAAAAAAAAAAATATATATATATATATATATATATATATATATAAAAAACATCACCCGAACTGTTTCCCTTCAGTCATGAAAAGTGACATTTTGCAAACTTTTGATCAGTTTGTGTCACAACTTTTTTTGTTGTAAATGATGAAGTACAGCTTTATTGGAAAATATTTAAACATTTATTGCTTACCCAAGTATGTAAAATTGTGCTGTTTTAAAGCTGAACATCTCAAATAAAACCTGTTAGGGATTTCAAACATTGCATCTATGCATTTATGTTGCTTTTAGAGAACTTCTTTTGCATAAATTACTGCATGTGTGGAGCCTGGCATGGAGGCAATCAGCCTGTGGTTCTGCTGAAGTGTAATGGAAGCTCAGATTGCTTTTATAGCGGTCATTGGACCAGGTTTTGGTACCTTTGGCAGTGTGGGTCGGTACCAAGTCCAGCTGAAAAATGGAATCAGCATCTCCATAAAACTTTTCAGCAGTAAAAAGCATTAGGTGTTCAGCTGTCTTCCCAATGATTGTGTAGCTTTCTGACTCAGACTGAGACAGTCTGGAGGATCAGGAAACCTTTACAGGTGTTTTGAGTAAATTGAGTTATTAGGGCGTGAAAATATTTAACTTTCTGACAATATTCCAATTTTCTAAAATTAGAAATTTGGAGAAATAAAGACAGAAATCTAAATAATGTAAGAGTTTCACTTTCGGAAATGAGTGGCAAAAACAGAAATTTTTCATAATATTCAAAATTTTTTATGTATGGATGGATGGATGAAAATGTAATCGACACCTCTGGGTTCAAGTCTCTTTTACAGACATAGTCTTCCTCTTCTGTTCCAGTTGTGAGTGAACCAACAGTCGGTATCTGATTACAAATTTGGGCTGCACTGCATGCATGCAAAATCAACATTTTATTGATACTCAAGTTGCCCTAATTACACTAAAACAGAAAAAACACAAATAACTCTACAATTAATGGGATATATTTGCATTTGCATAAAGCTACAGGTACGCTTGGTCAGACTTTCAAACTTTCGAGTTCAGTAAACTGCCTCATAGAGGGAAGTAAAAGCTGACAGGAAGGAAGGACTTTAGGTAGCAGCTGTTAACTTTGACAGTGCAGACTATTTAAGCATAACAACAGCATATGTAAATACGTAGAACTTCATAAGACGAACATTAATCTTTTCATGATTTGATTTAAATCCCAAGTATCAACAATATCAACATGTAGGATGGTTGCAAATATGACAAACATCTTAGAATAAGATGCACACAGCTCTCCAGAGACACATCTTTCATTCTTGAATAAAAAAAGCTTTAAGGAGACGGAGGAGAGCGTTTCCTAACCGAACTGGAGAGCCAGGTGTGCTCATAGAAATGAAGAGAGTCAATGAGAGGAGCTCCCTCTTAGCACGCCATCACTATGGAGATCTGCACACATTAACATATATCTACTGATGATAAGACAAACTGCTAACTCTTTAAAACATCTCAAGCACTTTCTGGAAGCTCACCTCTCTGGAGGCTGGTTTCCATGTCGACCAATGGCAGTAACTAGGCAGAATATTCTCTCTGCTGAGCAAAATGATTTTGGCCCTATGATTCAAATTTAGTTTATGCTTCTGATCTGACCATCGTTTAAAACTGAATAATGTAATTCATCTCAGCTCAGTCTGCCTAAGGAATTGTAAAGGTTCTGTCTATTAATGTTTGCATTTTTAGCAAATTTGGGTCATAAAAGATGGTGGAAAAGCATCAGGAGCAGACCGGACACTGATTGATTAAAGTCAGATCTGCACTGAGCCACAGGGCTTCATAAAGCAGGAAATAAAGACCACCAGGGGGCAAATGATGACCCAGCTGCTCAACTCTGCAGCTTGGACATAAAAAAACAGAAAACATACAAAACAGGAAACAAGCCAGTTTGTATTACAATAGTCTGAACCAACTGCAACAGCATCAACAGTAATATTTTAATAGACTCAGTCAAAAACTGAGTGAATCCATGTATGAAAAATTCAAAAGTTAGATGAGCTGGTTTGGTTTTTGTTTTTTTTCAGCTGTGCTCCATATTGTGCCCTGCAGCAAGTTGCAGCTAAATTGCTTGTTGCTCAGGAAGTATCAGAACTGCTAAATATAAGAGTGGACCTTGTGGTATTTAGAACTTGAAGTGGACACACTTTTGTTCAACTATGCGTCGTCACAGGAAGAATATGCAGACCAAAATACCTGCAGGCGACGTTTAAAAATATATATATGTATATTTTTCCTGCATGATAGACCATATATTTAGCATTTAAAAGCCACTGTCAACAGAGGAAGCTTAACAACAATCCAATTCCTTTTTTGCTCAGTAGGGTTTAAAGTATCTCAAATAGTGAGCTGTTATATTTGAAGGAAATAACTACAGGTAAAAGCCAGTAAATTAGAATATTTTGAAAAACTTGATTTATTTCAGTAATTGCATTCAAAAGGTGTAACTTGTACATTATATTTATTCATTGCACACAGACTGATGCATTCAAATGTTTATTTCATTTGATTTTGATGATTTGAAGTGGCAACAAATGAAAATCCAAAATTCCGTGTGTCACAAAATTAGAATATTACTTAAGGCTAATACAAAAAAGGGATTTTTTAGAAATGTTGGCCAACTGAAAAGTATGAAAATGAAAAATATGAGCATGTACAATACTCAATACTTGGTTGGAGCTCCTTTTGCCTCAATTACTGCATTAATGCGGCGTGGCATGGAGTCGATGAGTTTCTGGCACTGCTCAGGTGTTATGAGAGCCCAGGTTGCTCTGATAGTGGCCTTCAACTCTTCTGCGTTTTTGGGTCTGGCATTCTGCATCTTCCTTTTCACAATACCCCACAGATTTTCTATGGGGCTAAGGTCAGGGGAGTTGGCTGGCCAATTTAGAACAGAAATACCATGGTCCGTAAACCAGGCATGGGTAGATTTTGCGCTGTGTGCAGGCGCCAAGTCCTGTTGGAACCTGAAATCTCCATCTCCATAGAGCAGGTCAGCAGCAGGAAGCATGAAGTGCTCTAAAACCTGCTGGTAGACGGCTGCGTTAACCCTGGATCTCAGGAAACAGAGTGGACCGACACCAGCAGATGACATGGCACCCCAAACCATCACTGATGGTGGAAACTTTACATTAGACTTCAGGCAACGTGGATCCTGTGCCTCTCCTGTCTTCCTCCAGACTCTGGGACCTCGATTTCCAAAGGAAATGCAAAATTTGCTTTCGTCAGAAAACATGACTTCCTTAGCCCAGGTGAGACGCTTTTCACGCTGTTTCTTGGTCAACAGTGGCTTGACACGAGATATGCGGCAGTTGAAACCCATGTCTTTCAAGCGTCTCTTGGTGGTGGATCTTGAAGCACTGACTCCAGCAGCTGTCCACTCCTTGTGAATCTCCCCCACATTTTTGAATGGGTTTTTTTTCACAATCTTGACTAGGGCGCGGTGATCCCTATCGCTTGTACACTTTTTCTGACCACAGTTTTTCCTTCCCTTTGCCTCTCTATTAATGTGTTTGGACACAGAGCTCTGAGAACAGCCAGCCTCTTCAGCAATAACCTTTTGTGTCTTTCCCTCCTTGTGCAATGTGTCGATGGTCGCCTTTTGGACAGCTGTCAAATCTGAAGTCTTCCCCATGTTTGTGTAGGCTTCAGAACTGGACTGAGAGACCATTTAAAGCCCTTTGCAGGTGTTTTGAGTTAATCAGCTGATTAGTTTGTGGCACCAGGTGTCTTCAACATTTAACCCTTACACAATATTCTAATTTTGTGACACACGGAATTTTGGATTTTCATTTGTTGCCACTTCAAATCATCAAAATTAAATGAAATAAACATTTGAATGCATCAGTCTGTGTGCAATGAATAAATATAATGTACAAGTTACACCTTTTGAATGCAATTACTGAAATAAATCAAGTTTTTCAAAATATTCTAATTTACTGGCTTTTACCTGTATTTTACTGTTCCAGCTTGGATTAGAAGAAATCCACCTTTTAAAGCAGTTTGTTCTTAAATTTAATGTTATTTATTGTATCTCAAAACTATAGACATTTACTTTTCAAACATTTTATTTGCCCTAAACAGCAAATCATATTTTCTAGTTGTATATATTCTTGTAACAAATGAGCAGATATTTTGTTTTCAACAGAGCTAGGAGCCCAACTAGTTCATCAAACTGGCTAGTATTTGTTTGGATAATGGAAAATTATGGAATTTGTCATTAGAAATGTAGAAATATGCTTGAGTATAAAATCTAAACTGTGCACGGCTCACAGAATACTCACAGTACACCTGAGAAGTTTGAGGTTTTGCCCCATAACTGCTTAAAAAGTAAAAATGAAAAAAATGAAAACAACATCTTAAGAGGAAACTGTGGCTAAAAGAAGAAAGTTGACATCATTAGTTTCGCAGTATTTTGGATGTGTAAAACAAAAAACTAATCAATAATTATTGATACAAGCTGATATAAAATGCTTACATGGTGATATGTTTTCCAGCCATATTTCACTGCCTTTCTTAAAAACCCTTTGAATTACATCCTTTTTTATTTCTCTTTGAAGCAAATTAACATGGGTCTCCACAACAATAGTTTCACATTATTCCATTCAAACAAAACTTCTTAAAATTGGCCTTTAAAGTTAAACAGCACCAAGAAATGGAGCCAACAAGAACAGCTGATGAACGAATCACAATCTGGCCCAGAATGCTGTGGTATTTTGAAACCATGGGCCAGCATTGAAAATGTACCTAAAATATTGATCATCATCAATTATTTAGGACCAAACAGCAAATGAGGAACATCTTTAAGTATTTTATTTCACCGTTTCCTGGGTTTGCTCTGAGCGTGATGATGAGTTGCTAAGTTGAATATTTTACATCCTTTTCAGGTTTTGGGGTAATTTGCATGCACACAGCCATCTCAAGGTCAGGTGACCCACAGAGAGAGGAGGGGAGGAGAGGAGTCAGGTTTCTACCCAGGTCAGGATGGCAACCTGATTTTTTTATTTTAACAGAATGGGAGTGGAGTTAACATATATCCTCAATTATATCTAAAATAACTAAAGTATTCTTCTGCAGCATCAGAAATAAAATCTCAAACAACCAGTCATCTAATGTTGTCACCTTCAGGATCTCAGGTCAGATTACGCTGCAGATAAAAGCTAATTCACACACACAGAAACACACACACACATTAAATCTACTATAGGATTACCAAGGCCTGTTTATGCAACTGTAAGCCTCGGCTATTTGCAGTAAGAAGGAAGTGATGACACATCACAGTTTGATAGAGTTCTCTCCTCCGGGTACACCTCTTTTTCTTACAGATGCATTTATCATTTTTATTTATACAGTACAGACCAAAAGTTTGGACACACCTTTTAATTCAATGAGTTTCCTTTGTTTTCATGACTATTGACATTGTAGATTCACACTGAAGGCATCAAAACTATGAATAACACATGTGGAAATATGCACTAAACAAAAAAGTGTAAAACAACTGAAAATACCCCTTATATTCTAGTTTCTTCAAAGTAGCAACCTTTTGCTGTGATTACTGCTTTGCACACACTCTGCATTTTCTTGATGAGCTTCAAGAGGTCGTCACCTGACATGGTTTTCACTTCATAGGTGTGCCCTGTCAGGTTAATAAGTGGGATTTCTTGCCTTATAAATAGTCATGAAAATAAAGAAAACCCATTGAATTAGAAGGTGTGTCCAAACTTTTGGTCTGTACTGTATATCCTAATAATGCTTAATCAACACAATTTCTTACTTTTCTTTCCATGTATTTCTTTGTAAAAAAGCAGAATCCATTTTATGTTTTTCAAAGGAGCCAGCATAAATGTTATCAACCTGAAATTACTTTATTTGTAAACCCTGCAGAAAAACTAAACTACCGGTAAATGACTTATCAGGACTTGCTATAATATGGCTGCGTACTCCAACTTTTCCATCTGTCTGAGATTTATGTCCAAGATATATCTCCTAAATGCACAAAGGAGCAAAACTGCAGACCTTTGCTACCAGCAGCTGTTGGAACTGTACAACCAGCACTGTTCCCAGCAAACAGATTATCTGTTTACATTCCTGCTGTTCTTTGCACAGATCTCCATTTTCCTTCATATATCCTGTTTTATTAACAAATATAAAAAAAACACTCAATCTGTGCAGTGCAATTAAATTAAATGCACCTTTCCATTTAGGACCTATTTTTACTATTTATTAATGCATAGTTTTTTCAGTTTTATTTTTGGTAGCTCCTAAAATTTTCTTTTTTAAACTTGTATTGAAATTGAATTAAATGTTTTTACTTTGTGTTTCTGTCGATTTATTTCTCATCCACTGAAATTTTTCCAATGTGGAACAAATAATGGAGGATTAATTTTTTTACATAAATAATATCTTTAGGTAAATATTTCTTTAGGTAAGGTGAAATATTGTCCAGTGGTTCAGCAGCAAAGTCCATAAACTCTTGTCATAAATATTCATAAAAGGACAAAATAATAAAACAATGTTTAGGTGTATACAGCATGGGGGATTTATCAGGATATTAAATTAGTTAAACTTAAGTGAGTCACATATTAATGGTCTGTGCATCCAGGTTTGTTACATAAAAACTAAACAAATTAAAGAGAAATAGCAGTCCCAGACAGTTAAAGAGATATTTAAGGACAAAGTAAATATAAAATCATCATTGCCACATAAGCTTATATTACTTTAGTGATGATATATAAACTAACTGACTTAGTTTGCAATTCAAATTCTTGTGTGTGTTCATATAGATGGATGCACTGACCTAACCTAGCCTATAAACTTAAATTACAATCCAAAACCATAAGAAAATAAAAAAATTACTCAAACATCAATTAAAAAATACAACTAAAAGTAGAAACTGAGATTTTCTGCTTTTGGGCTATTCATTTATTGTCTGTATAAGCTTGCATTTTCACATGCAGCTGTGTGATTTCCTTCAAACTGCAGGGTAAACCATCTCCTTCCTCACATTCTTGTGGAAGACACAATGCCCACGAGTCGAATTCCTTACATTATTTTATCACTGTCAGTCCTCTAGTCTGACTCAAGGTCAATCAAACGATTCGTTTTTAATTCCTCGCAAAGCTAGAATTCCGACGCGTAACTCTAAACTCCGTGGACATTTTCATAAAACCACAGAACTGGGTGGACGCAAATTCCAGATAGAAAATACTGTCTGGAAAAGTGAAGGGGGAAACAGGAAGATCAGCTCTAAATGCAGCCCACTTATAGCCGGGAGTAAAAAAAACGTTACTACACCCAAATTGGGTATGCAGAGAACTCCCTCATACCCTAAAAATCGCTCAAACACACGAGCCCGACTGCTGCTGCAGCCATAACAAGCCGAGCATTCATGCCCACAGATGCAAACGCAGTAAACATCCGAGAGCTCAGTAAAGCAGCGATGAAAAGCACTGATAGAGACTCCTGTTTCAGTCTACCCACATGAATCTGCATCCAAAAAAATGCAGGGATTCTTTTGCTTAACAAAGCAGGTTTCTGACCATGAGACCGAACCCAAAGTAAGCTCAATGACACAGTCACATTAGGAAAAAATAAATAAAGAGAAACAGAGATGCAACAGTCAGACAGTCAGGGACTGAACTGGACAACTCTTTCTTAAGTGGCAATTCATGTATTGAAAAACCTGATTCTTTTAATTATTAGTGATTAAATACATAAAAAATTTGAACTCTCACCATTTTCAGGCAATAAATGCATCAAACAGCACATGCTTTGGTGCATTTTTTGAGGTTTATAAAATAAATAAAAAGATTAGGTAAGTATGATTTGATGCAATCATTGGGATTATCTTTGTTTTATGTTACTCTACAATTTATAACCTTTTTCAAACAATCTTAAACACATTTTATTATAGATTTGGAGTGTATCCATTATAGTTTTCTGGCCAATCGCCGATTACGGCCTTTAAAAAGCCTGACCTGCCGATTCCGATTTATACCATTTTTTTTGTCTGAAATGCAAACGTAAGATATGACCTGGTGGTCCGGTCTGTCAGTCAAGCCTTCCTCACAGCAGAGCAGAAGAGGACAGTGGCTGATTTTTAGAGCTTTGTTGAGGTAGATAAGATCGGCTTCACATGCAACTATCTGCCAATCAAGGAGCTCCCTAAATTAGTTAAATCGGCTGGCCGAGAAATCGGATTGGAGATGCAGGATGTAATGACACTAACGTCAGTATCGGCCGATATTAGTGAACATCTTGATGCTGTTTGTTTCTGGAGGGGAAGTGGAGGAGGTTGGACAAGTAGTGTTTGTTCATTACGTGACAAAGATGGTGATGCAGCAAAAGATTATGGGACGTTTAACTGAAGCAACGTGTGGTTGTATTTTATGAGGTGTCTAAAAGTTTGTGAAATATATATGATATTAGTAAATATTGGTTATCGGCCACAACAGCAATATTAAAATCATATATCACCCCAAATTTTCATTTCGGTGCATCCCTACAGACCAGAGAAAACTCAAAAGTCCATCATCAGTAGATCAGAGCTCAAAGAAAAGCATGATCTCAAATAAATAGCAACACACCAATTGATCAGACAAAGACTATAATCAACTATTTTCTTCTTCTTTGGCTCCGATTAGTGATCTGAGGCCCAACACTGGAAAATATTAACCTTTTGTTGCATTTATAACATGCACCAAATCTATGAAATCCAGACAATTTTGGACCCCGAATGCATCAACCAACACCATGTACTGGGATGCACTTTTGTCTTTAGGGGGAAAAAGAACAAAAGAAAAATAAAATGGACTGTTAGTCGGCTCTAAAGCTCCTGTTCATCAAAACTACAATCATCAGGAACAATTTTGCTGTTCCACCAACCATGCACTGATGCATTTCTTGGCTTTAAATAAAGTGTCAACCAAACTATTCCCAAATTGCAAGCACACATTTTTAATAAATAAATAAACACCTCAAAGCCAGAACCGATATCAGTTCCTGTCAGGAAAAGTCAAATAAACTACCATCTATCAAATAACCTGCTAGTTATTAGGGGAAAACAACCCAGAATCAGCAGGTCAAACTTCATTAAAACAGATTTGAACTGATTATTAATGTAGAGCAGCTCTTTTAAAAATAATAATAATAAAAAAACCCAGCTCTACATTTAAACTCTCCAATCAGAGACTGACTCTCCAGCTTTTCTACTGAAATTCAGGTCAGCCATTGTTGATGTTATCCACCCTTAAGAGTGGAGGGGGTTATGCCATATGCCAGCAAAACAGACACAACTGGCCAGCAACATAGGAGCATGAAGGAGGGGGAATCATGCAGCATAAAGTACTCTGAAGCAGGAAGCTGCAAAACTGCTGATTTACCATGTGCCTGTTTGTAGCAATAGGACATGGCACTGAACCACTCAGCTTGTCAAAACTTTAAAAATGAGCTGAAATGATCAATTATTTACTATTGACAGAATTTATAAAGGAAGAAATAGATAAAGCTAGTTTGGTATTTACCAGCAGTTAGCTAGCTTCGTCTGTATTTCTTATGTGTCAGTAAATCCGTGGCACGTTGTTATCTAAAAATAAATAGCGCAACAACTAAATAATTTATAAAAAAATTTAGCTAATACTGCAATCCAGTCGTTATTTGTCTTCCGGCTTCAAACTACAAACATCAAGTTGTATCGGTGGCTAACATTAATTACAGGAACTTTTACAAAGTGGCATCAGCTAGTCTAGCTTTTATAAAGTTAATAACTTCAACCAGAAGGGTGTTTTTGTCAAACCAAAGTTTAGCTTTACGTAGAGAGGTTGCAGATTCGTCTGCGTCCATTGTAAGCAGGTGACCGAACTGAGAGCTAACGTTTACTAGCCAGGAAAGCTTGCCGCTCAAACAGCCCGGTAAACGGCCGCGGCTGTCCGGAAACATCATAAACTCATTACCACGACGAACGGGTCTAACGACAACAAGCTAATGTTTTATTTTCGCTTACCCATCTGGGCTCTCAAGCCTTTGAGCGTCGTAGCACTCTCCGCCATTTCTATGAAGTTTTCCTTGTCTGTTTTTTTTTCTACACCAGGGGCGCGCAACACTTCGCAGCCGGTTGGACTCGGACACCGCGGGGACGTGGACATCAAAGATGGTTGAAGGAGAGGCCTCACTCTGACCAATTTACGGAAAACCCATTAAACAAAACATGGGCCGAACTTTTCCTAATGTGGTTCCATGTGAATTTATTTCATGGACAGTAGTCACTGACCACAAACCGAAGTTTATTTCAAAACGGATGTAATATGCTAAATAATATGCAATTTTGATTTAAATAAATAAGAAAAGATTAAAAATAAAAGATTGGATAAAATTTAAAGCATAGCATTTTAGCTCACTTTACGTTTTTATAAATGCTGAAAATATACATATATATCATCACAATGTGAATTATGAAAAAGGTCTTGGGAATTAAAGTGATGACTAATTTTCAGAAAAATATTACTATATTGTATATTATTTTTTGGTACTATTATATTTTTCTATTTTGTAATATTATAGTATTTGTATTATTATCATTTTTATTATCATGTACTACTATTACGTGCTACTAGTACTTTTTCATTTTATAGCGAGTCTATGGTTCTTCTCCTACGCATTTCATTCCATTGTTGACTTTGTGTTAATCTGCATATAATAAATAAACCAATCTGATCTGATTATTATTATTACAATAATTATTGTTATTTAAAACGTGCTCTTTTCACTGTTTTGTCATTAACTGTGAGCGTCTAATAAGCCTGCTGTACTGCATCTGTTTAATAAACGATCCCGCACAGAGGAAGGAAAGACGAGAACCAACGGTGGCTATTTCTAATTAAGAGGGAAGCGCCCTCTAGCGTTCACAGAGGTACTTGTTACAGGCTTCAAAAAGTTTTTTTTTTTATTGTAATAAATAAAACTAATAGTCTTTTTTATTGCCACAAAATATTATTGTTAAGATAAATTCTTTTCGTGGTTATTGTATCATTTATAATACATATATATTTTTTAATAATTTCAGACAGAAAGAATAAATGTAGTACATTTCACTAGAATTGCCCATAAAGTATGTTTGATATAATTTAAAAAAGAATGGGAAAGCTTAAAACCTTACCAGATTTGATGTGTTGGAGAATCTCTTAGACCCAGAGATGATCAATTCACAAACATCTCCCAGTAAGTGGATAAGAAAATGTTCTCAGAGCTCAAGTTCCTTTCTTTTACCATGAACACTGTATCCTCTGTCCGGCTTTGTCTCACATGCTTTTGCCAGAGGGCTGCTCACCCATTTCACATTGCACACACGAAGCAACATTGCCTTGATCTGCAGCTGGACTAACTTGGCTATGGCATAAATTTATTTTGAAAACACACAAAGTATGAAATCTGATTTATTTTATCTGAAATGATTAGTTTATCATCATAACACATGCATTATTTTCTGCTTAGCACGGGTTACGCAAAATAAATTAGTGAAGTCAGCTCTGCTATGAATAATCAGCTTACAGTGGTGTCACATTTCACTCCAAATCTATTTTCCACAGAAGAAACAACGTCTTTCTCATCTTGCAGTAAGTAAATTCAGCCTGATCTGGTGACTGTGTCATCATGTAAAGCAGGTTATGAGTAACACACAACAGTTCAAGTCATGGGAACGCATCCTCAGGGTGTAAGTAATCACTTGTTCACCAGGGCTTTGTGTATCCTCGAAACAACTTCAAAATTAGGCAGGAGCGCAGCGGCCTGGGCCAGTTGGGGAAGCTGCGTGTAGGTGGAGGTGCGGAGGTACTGGAAAAGGTCCTGGAAGCTGTGGAAATGAGCAGTGAGGTGAGGCGGCACACCCAAAGACAACCCCAGCTTCCTTAGAACGTAGATGTGGCTGGGAGAGTCGAGCAGCAGGGACAAATCCTGGATGGTGTCATAGCCCAGCATCTCGATACTCTGACCTGAACAGATTCAGGACAACAGCAAGAACGTGCAAAATAAGAGCTCAAAAAACACCCAACTGGAGAATATTTAGATCTTTTTATAGCGTAAGGTAAACCACGTACCTTGAGCAATCTCCCATATTGTTTGCAGTTTTTGCTCCACCTAATGTTGATATAGTAGATGAAGCAGGATTACTCATTCATTTATTAACTAATAAATATATTTGATCACTGATGCTAACAGTAATTCAACAGATATACTATGATTTAGAATAAGTTAATTGATTATCATATACTTATCTGACTTATTGCTCATAAAAGCACTGAGAACAAATTATTTAGATTCACATAAAATATGATCACCTTCCTAAATAGTATTTTTTTTTGCTAAAAGATTAATTGGGGGGAGAAAAAAAAACTTTTGGCAATTATTTTAGGAAGGTGACAATATGGAAAATTTCCACCAGATTTAATTAAAAACCAGGGCACTATAAATTACCCTTTATGTCACAGTATACAACTTTTATAAAAATAAGTTTAGTTCACAATTTTTGAAATAATTGTCATCTAATCTACTAATCAATTATTGTTAACTGGAATATACAGACCAGAAAATGCCCTTTTGATGACAAACCATTACAGTCATAGCAGTAATTAAACCAAAAGTGTACAAAAAATACAGACTTTACATTTAGACTCAAATAAAAATATAGATATACATAAAATAAAAAAATGGGGTTAAAAAAAATCTTTTGTCTGTAAATATGGTCTACCCAAAACTTGATCATTTGTAGCATTTTTTGGTACAAATAATAAAGTGTTCACTAAAAGACTGCTTTGTTGTTGCATTTTAGGCATTTCTTATTTAAAAAATGAAATAACTTATTTGTTCATTTGCATTTTTAATGTATTTCTAATATTGTTTAAAATAAGCTTAAGTGGTTCAATGAAAAATCTACAAATAGTGCCAAGTTTTTTTTTATCCAATTGGCAGAATAATCGATTACTAAAATAATTGTTATTTGCAGCCCTCCTATGCACTTCAATACATGAAGAAAAGTTCTTTAAAATGAACTTTAAAACTGAAGTTTGAACAAATGCTCAAATCTTAAGACACCGAGCGCTCAGCAAAGGTCTCAGTGTTGCTGCTGTGAGATTCTCAGAAAGTTAGGAAAAGAAAACAAAGTACCTCCTCTGTGGTGAAGCCTTCTTGTCCTTCCTGCATGATATTATCTTGTTTCTGACTGCAGGGCTTGATGTTGGTGGTGACATTAATCACGATAGAAGTGGGATGCAGCTCATTCTCATGGCTCAGTGAGTTTGGGCCTCTGGGTAGTTTATCGTTTAAAAAAATAGGACATAGATTAAATAAATGCTTATAAAGCTGTTCTTTGTTCCAGATTTCACAGAAAACATACCTTGGTGTGTCTTCGGGTGAAACGGGCTCTGAAGGACGGTCTTGTTGTGTTGCTCTCTCTGGTTGACCGGAGGCACATTCGTACTGAAGGTCTGCTGCAGCCAGTAAACCTTCAGGCTTTAGACGGCGCTCAGGAATCTGCTCTGAACAAAGAAACATGTTTAGAATCTCACTTTTGTCCAATAAAACAGTAAATATGGATAAAATGCTAATAATCTAACTTACTGAATCTTTTCGCAGTCAGGAGGACAATCCAAAGTAACAGAGAAATAAGAAAAAACAAGGACGCTATTGCAGCGCCGATAAAGACAACAGAAAGACTTTCCTCTTTTATTCCTGAAAGAAGTACAAGAAAACATGCAAAAATATTTAAAATCATGTTAAGAGTTCAGGAGGAAATTTACATGCATTCATCAGGGATATGAATATCCTGGTATTTTGGAGATTTATGGATAGATTTGAACTGTTCTTTTTGTACTGAACAATAAGGTTATACAATTAACAACATTGTTGAATTTTAAAAACAATGAAATAAGGAAAATGGAGGACTACTCAGTCAACATGTGATTGCAGGCCCCATGTGGATTTTTGTCAGGCAGAATGAGTATTTACTGGGCTTGGAGTCACGCTAGGCTTCTTGTCGGGTCCATTTACAACTCATATTGGCAGCGTATTTTCTGAGTCTCAAAAAGGTTCAAATCATACAACAAGTCAACATTTTACCCCGAGTTGTCCTGCATCAAACATATATAGATGCTGTCAACATCGGAGCTGAAAACAATCTCTGAAGACGGTTAATTTTTTATTTTTAGACCCAAATGTAAATGTTGGTTGAGTACTTTCAAATTATTCAACTGCATCTCACTTCAGCAGCTAGCCCGTTGAAATCCCAACAGGATTAAAGAAAGTTCACAAAAATTCCAATTTGTGCACCAAAATCTTGTTTTCAGTCATTTAATTAATTTATGTTTGTTGTATGATTATTAAAGCCTTACATTTTGATGAAAGCCATGGCCATTAAGCTTGCATGTAAATTTCTCTCTGGATCTTTATAAAGATAAATGTAATTTTATTTAGATAGCACATTTTCAGCAACAAGGCAAAACAAAGTGCTTTACAGGAATTAAAAGGAAATACAAACAAAATAACAAACCAAAGGAAAGAGCAAAAGAAGAAAAAGCTAATAATGTTGATCCAAAGTAAATAAAATAGATATTCATATTCAGGGTTGGTAGATAAGTATAAGTAAGTATCCTCTGGTCTAATTCCTTTTCTGGTTTGGAAGAATAGGAGTCTAAAAAGTAGTTGGTAAGGTAGGTTCCCTGTTCTGGGTTGCTAAATAAGTGTAAGTAAGTAATCTCTGGATATATAAAAATATTGAATTACCATTTGCTGTTGATTCTTCTGACTTTCTGACTGGTAACATGATGGCACCCTCTGTCAAACAAAATATCAGTTTCACAAAATCACCAATAGATACAAAAACTTTTGCATAAAGTTTTGTGTGTTGTGTCACTGGTTTATCTTTGGGTCTTACGTGTTTTTGAGCCTCGAGAAGTAAAGCGCAAACACTCATTGCGGACTTTGTCATGACTGTCACAAGGAATACACAGCAGCTCCACCTCCCCTGTCAGGCTCTTCAGCTCATAATATCTGCACACAATAACACATACAGCGTATATCAGCTGAAACTAGTAACGAAATGCGACTGGTGTTTTCTCTGGCGCTGTGAATGGAACTAACCCTGGAAGACAGTGCCCACACACAGTGTCACTGGTGGGTGAACAGGCAGTCAACGCCAGGCGGTTCAGCAGGTTACACTGGGTGCATCTCCTGCAGGGATCCACACCCGTATCTGTGCTGAAGGTCCCCGCGTCACAAGGAATACACACCCCATCCCCTCCATAACCAAAGCCACAATCCTGAAAGTGATATATGGTGTAGATTTAGTGTCAGCGGGTTTTAAACGAGGAAATGATGCTGTGAAATAGCTTTGCATTACCCCTGACAGCTGTTCTCCGGGTTTACAAACAGGGCATGCAACACAGGTGCCATTATGGTGTAAGTACTCCGTCTGATCACATCTAGGCTCAGATTGCACCTATGCACACAAAGGAGGGGGATTAATTATAGGAGTTTAGAAACAAGTACGCAAGACTACAAGCCAAATCAATCCTTTCTATTGTTTCACCATCACTAAAGACATTTATAGAGCTTTGCAAAAGATTTGCTTCCTAAAGTTTCTTGCAGGTTGTCAACTACAGCCACAAACACAAATAAATGCATCTTTCCCATGTAGAAGGATAATAAAGAATAGTTTTAATTTTTTTCTAAATGTTATTTTATTTTATTTTTTTACAAAATGTGTTGCATGCTATTCACATTTTGTTATTCAGTTATTATTCCTTGGAATACATACATCCCTAACCACTTTGCATAACAATATTTAGGAAAATTATGCACTGTGCTATCATATTTAAGTGACAGTGAAAAAGGAAAGTAATAAAAAGACAGACATACCATCAATATGAAAGAAGCTCCAGTCAGAAAAGTAAACATGCCTCTTCTTTATTGTGTATGTTCCAACTTGAGAAAACACAACCTTAAAAATGATGTCACGTTAAACTAAAACAGAAACAACACATTCTGAGATAGAAAGTTGAACAGATTAAAACCTTCAAACACTTACGAATTTTTTGATGTCTGCTCAGTATCTCCACACCTTCTGTGTTCGTCCTGACCTCAAAGTTTCTTAGGGGAGGAATTCAACAGTGGGAAAGATCTTTGGGAAATCCCACCGCTCTACATCACCTGTGACGCAGGAGGAGTTCCCAAGCAGGGTAACCTTAGAACAATGAATACAAGTCCCCCAGATGGGGCACTTCACGTCACAAACCGGTCGTCTCCATTTTCTCTCTGGGGAACCCTCTCTTATTTTACTCCGGACCACCGAGACGAAAAGGGAAGGGGATAAAAATAGATGAATGAGGTCCTTGTTAGCGGTTCTTAGTGCAACAAAGAGACTGTGTTTGTGTCAGAGTGTCTGCATTTCTGGGGTCAAACCTTTGATTCTGGTGCAAGCAACACCTTGGTAAAGTCTAGGCTCATGGTGTGGATGACAGAAAAGTTCATAAACTCTTTCAATACAAAAGGTTGCAATCCAAGGTTTGGCCACTTGATGGGAGTATAGAGCAAGAAAAAATGGAGAAGGAGAAGGAAACATTACTGTTACCATTTGCTTAAAAATGTACCTTTCTGGTTAGAAAACATGAGTGTAAAAATTCTGTTAATACACACTGATTGTTAAATTTTTTCAGTGTTGTAATGGTCTTGCCCTGCCTTCAGTTCTTCACAGCTGAAAGCCATTGGACGTGTCACGGAAAAGCCAATTAGGTTTGTTTGGACAGTTATCACTTGAAGATAAAACTCAAACCATGAGAATATTAAGCTGAACTCATGACTTGATAAAACCTAAACACATCACACACATGAGCACAAAGTAACATCCACATGATGTGGCCGTCACTAATGACAAATGAAACGACAAACCATGTTTTCTGTTGCTTTAAGTTATGTATTTGCAGAAGCGGCTGAAATATTTATAGGTTTATTGTGCAACGAGATGCAGAGATATATTGTTGTCTTCCAAATTGCAAATTTCCAGCTTTGACTTTTATTCAAAGGCGCCATGCAACATCAAAACTATGAATTTCTTTTGTTTGTTTCATGAAGCTTTTTGTTAACCAATAGCATGCTTGTTGGTTAATTTTATTGCTTGTGACTAATGAGTAACTCCAGAAACCAAAGGGAGTGGGTGTGGAGATGTGCTCATAGAGTAATAAAGGAACGTTTGCCAGCTGTCATGGTGCACACAGATTCTTGATAAGTGAAGTGAGAGCTTACTTTCTGACAAAACACTTAATAACATAAAACAGGATCCTTAGAAAGTGAGTACATAATGGTAAGTCTCATTTTGTTTCACTCAATTTAGTTATGCTAAATTCTTAGCATGCTATTCTTTCTTGATGAGAAGGCAAATGAATAAAACATGATAGATATTCTTTCTCTTCTACAACAGATGAACACCTGAGTGCTGAAGAAGTCCTGAAGTTTTGTTTCAATTCTTGCTGTCATGACGTCAATGAGAAGCTTCACTTTTCTGATCATCTGTTTGCCTATATTGATGTCACTGTGTCCTCTAAATTCAGGTAAGGTTAAATAAATTGCCCAAAGTAGCGCCTTTGAAGTATGAAGTCATATATATGTATATTTTTATAAATTAAAACATGGGAAGTGAGTGCTTAGAAAAAGTATTTGTCCTCAAATGTATTTATTACTCTGCAGACCAGGCTTTGTTTTAAATGACAACTTGAAGGTATTTCATATTAAGAAGAACAACCTAACTGTATTGTATTGTTTGGGATTGATGTCTTCCTTATTGATCAGTTCAAGTAAATTTTATTTATGAAGCACATTTCATTTGACAGCTTGAGGCTAAAGGTGCTTCAAACAGAAATATAACAATAAAAACACTTCAAAACAACAAATCAAGCAAATATAAAAAATTAAGTCCACTCGAAATCAAGAAGATGGAAAAAAAATGAATGAATTGAGAAAAAATAGATGCTTGTGGAACACCATGAGCAAGAATAACGATCAAATTCAAAGTTATAAAAAGAAACAGAAAAGGTCCTACCAGCAGGATAGCAGGAAAAACAATTGAGAGAGTGCAAATTAGACATATTATTTCCAAGATCCTGCATCAGCACAGAATAATCAACCATACTGAAAACTAAATTGAGGCCAAGGAGAATAAATAAATAATAAAATAAAGAGGATTAAGGCAAATTTTCAAGTCATTTTAATCCGGGGCTGTTCGTGTGATGTTGTTGGATCAAACGCTGTTGTCAAATAACATCTTTAATTTAACAAATATGAATTTGATGCTAATAATTTTATGCTAAGTAATGTCTTTCCTAAATGTGGCAGATTGAACTGGTCAAGAACGTTTTGTGTGGCACATCTAATGATTGTTGATTTATGGTGAAATGATTGTCGCAGTGATAGGAGTGCTCACTTGGTACATTGCAGAGGTTTTGAGGAGCTCATTGCTTTTAGCCAGCATGATCTACGTCTTGTGTGATACCTTGATAGTAAGAAATATTTTTTTAAATGACTGCTTTTAGAATTTTTTTGCATCTTATGAGTTTTTACAGCTTGTTTTTATAAAGTATGAAATACTTATTCTACTTTACGACACATAATGTACAGGTTTATTTGTTGTCATTTGTTTTTATGTGTTGTTTACCTGAGTTAGTACCAACATCTGGCACTATTTTCATGCCAGTAGAAATGCATTTAAAAAAATCACACATTTTATTAATGTTTGCTGTATTTACAGATGTGTAAGTTCTTGTACAATTGTTTTGTTAATTTTCTATAGCGACAGATGTATTCTGAGCTCAAAAACATTTTTTTTGAGTCTTCATTAGTCTTTTCTGTGCGTCCTTTCAGCAGCCAACTCTGCCAGCACCAGTCTGTGGGGAAAGAAGTTGGCGTTTAATGGGCCTCCATGTTTGTGGCAGCTCCACCCGGAAGTGAGGGTTCCAGCTCTGACGGATTTGAGCGTCTGCATTTGTTTAAAACGCATCAGTTCAGCACAATGGACAGGCTTTCTTTATAGATCTACAGAACGGAAAGAGCTGGGACTTGAAGGCAACAATTCACATTTAAAAATTTGGCTTTTTGGAAAACAATACCAAATAGATCAGGACCTCTCATTAAGGAAATGGCATTCCATCTGTCTCACATGGTCTGGTAAAAACCAGAAGCTGACGGTGTACTTAAATGGATCTACTGTAAAAAATAAACTTTTTTATTCAGATGATGCACACCAACAGCTGGCACCAAATGGCACTCTCACTCTGGGGGTTTCTCATAGTGTTCTCCCTAATGGTGCACTGAAGCCGGAGAGCGGTAACAACTTGCTAGGTGAGATAGGTTTGTTCAGGATGTGGGGGAAGGAGTGGAGCGCTGAGGAGGTGAGCAGCCTGGGTTGTGCAGACGGAGATGTGGTGAGCTGGGATCTGCGGCAGTGGAAGAATGACTGTCCTCCTGTCCCCGACAACAACCTAACCTGTGGTAAATATGGGATTTTATTTTTACTGATATAACTGTTTATATAAGTCTGTCTGAAACACTGTTTCTCATTTTTTCACTAGAAGCTAAACTGTAATCAACTGGGACTATAAGGGGGCAGTATTATGTAAAATCAAACATTTTTGAGCTTTACTTCATGTTATAATGTTATTCCCCCGTCAAAAACATACCTGGAGTCTTGTCTTAATTATTGGATGCATGTTTGAGAAATCCTTTAAGCTCCATGGAAACCATTCAGCTCCTTCAGAATAGCCAGTAGAAATTAGCAAACACCTAGTGGCACTGCACATCTGCTAAGCTCATTATACAAGCTATTTTTCAGTGAAACGCTGGTAAAACGTTGCTAAAGGGTTAACAGAGGAGCCATGTTGTGATAACTTCCTTAAGGTGGAGTTTCAGAGAGCAGGAGTTTTTAAAGTGACAGATGCCCAATTTCAAGGTGTTAAATTACAAAGTAAAGTCATATTTGATATATATATATAGCATTTTTCTAACAACTCAAGTTAGGAAAGTTACTTGATTGTGCTATAAAGTGACACTGTGTGCTTGGAAAACACAATGCTGCTCTTATAAGTGATAAACCAACACAAATTAGATTAGAATGGTGAAATGAAGGAAAAGTTATAGTTTCAAAATGGTTTTTAATGTAAAAAATAACTTGCAGTCAGCCAGAGAAAATACTTTGAAGTTTGTAGATGTAACGTGACAAAGTGCAGAAAGGTTTAAGAAGCATGATTACTTTAACAAGCCTGCAAAACTACTTTCTGAAATCACTCTATTTCGCTGACTTTGGAGTCAAAGAAGAAATATTCTGACTTCTCTAATTTCGAGGTTCACAACCCTATTAATGGATCTAACATGGTCCTTTTCTTTCTATTTTTAAGGCTGGTCTAATTACAAAATCAACATGTGGGTGACAGTAACCAACCTCAAAAGTCCTGAAAACTGCTCACTGGCTCTGGAGGGAATCACAAGAAACTGGGTACAAACATCTGCTGTCACACTGTTTCCTATCTTGTCACGCATGTTGATATGGGAATCTAAATGTAAAGACATTGAGCACATTTTCAACCTATTTTCAAGTCTTGTGCTTTGTTTTTAAAGTGCATGTATAGTGGGAAGAAGGGTGTCAAACTGATGTAACTAATAGAATAGAATAAAAACAACAAAAGTGTCCCTCAATGGGGAAATGCAGTAGCAAAGTGACCAGTAAATGATTGGCCAACTATCTGGAGGTGAAATTTGGATGATCTATCAACATCCTATTTATTCAGATAATTTTTATATGAATTACTGTGAAAAACATGACCAAAGTCTCTCCTTTGAGTCAATTTAGGCCTGCAGTTCTTTAGATAGTGTTTTATCTAGAATCTAGTTTCTTCTGTAATGTCCTGGATTAGTTATTTATGCACTATTTGAGTAATTTTGGCAGACCAGTCACTCCTGGGAAAATACACCAATGATTCATGTTTTCTCAATTTGTTAATAATGACTCTTATTATTGTTCACTAGAGTCCCAAGGACTTATTTTTGTAAACCTTTTCATATTGATAAATTAGAAAATTTGTTTCCTTAAGTTCCTTAAGATTCTGCAGGTTTGAGAGTGATTAAGTTAAGCAAAACAAAGGCTTTCAAAAATTGTAGTTAATAAAAAGTCATGATTTGGTAAGAGATTGACTAGTTTTCACATAGGTTTTGGATAGCTTTTGCCTTAACAAATTAATAAACTTCAAAAACCTTTTCTTGTTCTTACTCTGGTTATCGTTGTCTAATAATAAAGCTGTTTAAACATTTGAAACATTTAAGAAATCTGTAATATATTAATTAAGCCAAATATATTTGAACGCCATTGAAAAGCAAGGCAGATATGTAATAGTGTGATGGGTCAGAACTAAAACAGTATATTTGTTGAGTATCTTGTAATTTTCTGTTTTTCAGCTTGTGAACATTTTCCCCAACAACATTTCTGTCCAAGACATTTACGTTTCATCTCAAAGGTAACATATTTTCTCTTTTCAAACTGCAGTCATGGAACAACTACTGTAGTAAAAGTACACAGAATAGGGTTTTATAGATTTTTATGGTTTGGTTTACCTGACATTTGCAGGAGGTTTAATGATGGTTTCATTTTGTAGTAGGCATATAAATCTATGGTCTAGATTTAGCTAAATACATAATCCAAATACATAATCCAAAAAAATGTTTAATAGTAAAACCTCTTTAAAATTATGCGTACAAAATGTGCTAAGGAACAAACAAATAAAAAGCTGACAGACTTAAATTTGACCCATCTGTGTTCTCTACAGCCCAACATGCGAAGTGCACCTAGACGAGGTACGCCCTTAAATAATACATGTTAATGAAAACATAAATAGCTAAATAATCTTTTTCTTAAACAAATTGCAAACATATCTCACTTTTAAGTAAAGATTTCCAACTGTTTCTGCTTTGTAGGATTTGCCAAAACAGTCTAACCGAGTCTGTAAGAAATGGTGAGATTGGCAGAAAATATAAAAATAAAGTGCTGCTTGGTATAAGTATGTATTTATATATATATAATCCAAACTAGTTTGCATAATTTGTTTACATGCTCTCATATTTCCCCTCTTTAGTTTCGGCTGTGAGGTGTATGTGAGCGTGGATCCTGCTGCAAACGTCAAAACAGTTCAGACTGGACATTTCTGCCCTGCTGAGTACGAACTTCTCTTTCAACTTCCTCACCATAGAAGCTGTCCATGACAGCATCGCCGTACTTCCTGCTGGTGAGCCCATGTCTTCCTAATACGCTACAGATCACTAATCACATCACATGGAGGATTATTAATATTAAGGGGAATGTTGATTTAAGCACATGCAGTAACTGCTTCACTTTGTTCAGTTCTGGTGTTTTATCAGCATGATGTAATGTTGTAATGTGGCTGAAATGCCAACTCTGGATATTGACCCTTTTCACGTGACGTCACGCTCTTCAGAAATTTGCCCGCTCCGCCGCCATGACTGGACGACAAAACAACTTCTCCTTTAAAGCCAGTCTAAAAACAGACATCTGGTAGCCTAAAATCGCTTTTATTTAGCTGATTTCACTGTAAAGATAGTCATTGGGTGCTGCGCGATCGGCTGCATAAACAGAAAAGGATAGAAACCAAACTTGTGTGTTGGAGCTATTTATTCTTTAGTTCATTATCCATTTGAATTTTGTTAGTTAATTCTTAAATGTATATTTTTATGTATTATTTACAGAATTTATTTGCAGGTTAATAATTGCTGATTCTATTTATCTTTTGTTTTTGTCATTTTTCTTATTTATTTATTTTTAAGTAAGACAGGAAGAAATGTGGGTCAGTCCACTTTCTATAAGTGTAGGATTAAGAACCAGCAGGCATTTGGGTTTGGGGCCTATGGTTTTACCATTTTACCAGAGCAAGAGAGGTAGCATGAGAACAAAGGAAAGTTTGAACTCTTAAATTGTTTGCTGAAATAGGAAAATAAATCATCCAGAACAATCAACAAGTTTGGACATTGAACCTTCTTTTGCCTTCGTACAGAAACTTGACCCCAGTACCTAAGTAATGGCTTGATGGAACTTTTATTGGATGTTTGTTTTAGCAAACAATCGCCACTACATTGTCATTTTATTGCATATCTTTTCATGATGAAAGATGGCGGCTGATGGGTAGGAACGGTCAATCATAATGACTGTCATCCCGCGGATTTGTAGCGAACTCGTTTTACAAGGTGAGAAGATTAAAGTTCATATAAGTTATAAGTAAGTGTGATTAAAAAGATATTAAATAACGCATAGTGCGTCTAATCATTAACGTGAAGACAATGCCACACTGTCATATCCTAACCTGTATGGAAAAACCTGGTTAGCATCTCGTCTTTTGTAGGTTTTTAAGGCTACTCCAGTTTACGGGGAAACGATGTTTATGACAGTGATATAAATCATGTGGTGTGAATTCAGGCAAAGTCGGTATTTAGAACCACACATCAGAAGGGAGGAGGAGGAGGCATGAGGTAGCTATTTCCAACTTTTGCTAATATCACCGTCTATGAACCCAATCCAGGTGTGTTACCTTCACAGACAAATTAGTTCGACTCGAACAAGTAGAAGCCATGAATAAACTGCCTAAAACAACTTTGGAAAACAATTTCATTTGCTCTGTTCAATACTCCCGTCCCTCACTTCCAACGTCCATCATGGCGCCTTGAATGATTAAGTGACGTAGTTGTAAAGGGTCAATACATTAGACTTCTGTTTTCATGTTCCTTTGTTGGGTTGTTTTCTGGGTGAATTCCCAGACTTTAAAAAGCTGCATAAATGAGGCAATTTATGCAGCTTAATCTCCAATCAATATTTTTTCAAAATATTCTTACATACTGTGCTACAAGAGGATTTGGATCACTTTTCTTTTTCAGATATCTATTTTGATGAATCATTTTCTGTCTTTTAGTGATTTCCCCTCATGTGACAAGACCACCACCAACTATTACGCCTTCATTAACCACCTCACCATGGACACAAAAATTCACAACCTCAGGTGAGGTTATGAAAAAAATTTTTTCCTGAACTTTAATAGGAACGTTTGTTAACTTTTAATAATTGTGTTTAATTTTGTTTACAGAAAAAGGTTTAACGGAGACCACACCGAATAGGCCTGCCAAGTTTTCAACGACAGGAAAACCTGTAGATCGCACTGTAACAGTTGGTTAGTTCTCCATAAAAAAAAACATTTACAGTTGAAAAAATAGAGTGTAGAAATAGATCTCAGATATTTTCTTAGTGGCTAACATTAAACATTTCAATATGATTAGGATCTTTAGTCTTTCATTTGTCTTTAGTCAGAAGCTTCTTCAAATTAGCTGCAGTACAAACCGCTACAGGAGGTCGTTCCAACCATCACCATCTGCAATAACTAGATTAGATTTTGAATTTTTTAATATCAATTAAAACAACATTTAATTTCCCTTTGGGATCAATGAAGTATTTTTGAATTTGAATTTGGTGAATGCAGAAAATGTTTTCTTATATTTTCCAAATCTAAAGTTTTTATGTTCTTAGTACTAGGTAATGATTTGGTAGAACTACTTTTGCAACTGTACATGGTAGGAATTTTCCCAAAAGCTTCTCATAGTCTAGTGTTACGACCTGACTCGTGAGCCGTAACAAAAGCCAGAGAAACACGGCCATCAAATAAAGAATATGTTCTTTATTGAACAACCCAAACAAATAAACAAAGCCAAACAGCGACAAGCGGGTATCCCCCTCGGTGGTCGATGGCATCTCTGAAATCAGTGATAACCGGAGAAGTTCTGCAAAAGAAAAGAAAGGTCAAACAAACAAAACATAACCAGAACAGGGTGGCCAGACAGGTAAGGGAAGAGCCACCTCTGTAGAGCCTTGCTGGGTGGAAAAGCCGACTCCCTTTTATAGCGATGACGCGCTGGTCCTGGCGAATCCTGGTCCCGCCCACTCTGCTCCGCCTCAGGACAAAACACAATAACTGACGGATCCCTCCACATTAAGTGGAGGGGGACGTCACATCTAGTTTTCTGGGTTTTCGTCCCGCTTTCTCCTGACCGATATGGTGTAACACATATAGAATAAACAGCAATTTTCCCAAGTCTGATTTTTTTTTTCTTACTGAAGAAATGTAGTCAACTTAAAACTGTGATGTATTTAAAAATATTTAAAATATAAGCATAGAGCGTATAATGTAATCTCTTACATTTTTCTCCTTTTGCAGTCATGCCAGATCAGTTTTTTCGAGTTAATTTGACCTTAGTCATAACAGGAATCCAGTCAAAGCCTACAGACATCATTGAAGAATGGGTAAGAACATTAATATAATCACTGAGAAAAATCATATTTGCAAAAACATTTACATTATCCCTTTTTTCTTAAAGCTGCAACAAAAGCTTGAGACCAATAACAGTTTGCGTGTGGTGAATCTTGTCATAAAAGGCGGTTATGACAGGTGGGTTTTCCTTCAGTCTTTGTGCACAATTAGCATACTAGGTTTTAATATTTTAAATTTGGCTCCCTCTTTAACTGATACATATTTTACAGGAGCATGGGAGAGTACACTGGCTTACTGGTAAGTGTGCATTCCAGTAAAGAAACAAGACAAATCACATCTTCAGATGGAAATTTTTATCAATCTGTTTCATCTAAATGAAGCAAAATCTCTGCTTTCTTGTTTTCCAGACTCCCATCATCAAACAGAATCAGTATGTGAATAAAAGACAATCTGCTGTTTTTAGCTTATTCTCATCTATTAGATTTATTGTCTAGTTTTATGTGGCCTTCATGCTAATTCTTTATATTATCTATAGATACAACTGCACCTTCCATGTTCAAGAGTATCAGAAGAAAAATGTGGCTGAAGTTGAGCAATTCATTTATTTAGCCTTGACATCAGAAAACATCTCTTTTGCAATTCAGACAACAAATATATCAATCAAACACATAGGTAAGCTGTGTTTCTAAAATAAACAGTATTTTGCAATAGTATCATACCATTTCAAGTTTATTTTTATGGCATTATAGTAACAAAATTGAATGGATTTTATTTCTATATTATGTAACAGATACATAAAACAATGTAGTTTTAGACTGTAATTTTATAAAATGTTTTTTTTTTAATGTTAAAATAATCTAATTGAAAGTGACATGCTGGCCTCATGCAGTCTAATCCTGTTATTGCTTCTCTTTTAGAGCCAAAAAGCTGTTTAGAAGAAAAAACCTCATCATTTTATGGCCGATATATTTGGCCAGAAACATTTCCACAAGTCACTGCAGAGATGCGATGCAGGAAACCAGCATCGAATCGAGCCTACAGACTTTGGTAAGAAGTGGCCAGACTTGGTTTGCAGGGGAAAATCATCGTTTAATCTGATTTGTACCAGTATTTTGATGCAAATGAAACATAATAAGATGTTGACATGCTCTGCAAAAAGCTTTTTTCCTAGAATGGAAAGCATGTGTTTTATAATTTTATACAATATATTATTGACTAAGCTGTGATCAGGGTTATCAGTCATTACAAATGTTTATTTTGCACTCGTGTACAAAAGCTGATAATATTTTGCATTTGCTATCTTTAAACTGAGACCCTACAGCAAATACCATAACAGTCTGCTAATTAAAGAGCAGAATGATCCAAACTATCCCCTCAGCCATGACAGCTCCATCTCTGCCATCCTGCAGCTTGAACAGGAAATCATTTTATAGAACATGAATCATTACTGTAATTAAAGGCTTCAGTGTCATGCACTATTTAACGATATTACTGTGCAATGATGATTTTTATGGTCTGTCAATAAATGTTGGGTAGATGCCTATTGAGCTCATAATCAGCAGAGGACAGTTTTATTATTATTAATGCTACTGTTCTTTACAACCTTCAGTCAAAACGTGTAAAAATGCAAAACAAATTGCAAATTTTCTTCTTTTTTTTTAGTAAACTACACATTGAAACTGATACGACCAGCTGGGATAATCCTAATATGACAAACTGTAACAAGTTTCAGACAATTTCAGACATCAGCAACATTACAGTCACACCTGGTAAGAGAATCAGCCACACACACTTTCATTTATTCCTATAGCTAAAACAACATGGTCATAAATAACACACATACAAATGATTTTTAGATAATGCAGCAGAGGTTGTGGACATAATTCAGGACCTCGTAGATGTTCAGCTCAGTAATAACTCCCAGCTGTCTTCCTCTGAGCTGGGATTGGTGATGGACAAGCTAAGTGAAGTGGTTGATGTAAGCATCATCGAACCTAAAGTTGGCGTTGACATTGTCAACATCGTGGCCAACATCCTGCTTTCTGAAACTGACGTCACACCAGTCACTGACATGTAAGGAGAAAGTGTAATGCTCAATTTTCTATATTACTTTTCTGTGACTTTTTAATTTTTTCCCTCTTTCATTCTTTGGGAAAGTGTCCTTGATCTTACAGACCAGATGGGGAACAGTATAGAATTTCAAGGGGAATCTATAAATATCAAATCTCCTGCGCTCGCCCTTTCCATGATTAATGTCGATCCAGATCAGTTCAGTGGCCTCACCTTTGGTGTGTCTCTGTCATCTACAACGAACCCTGAGGTAAGCTGGTATGATTGTAATAAGACTGTCACTCAATACACTTCAATTATCTACAGCTCTGGAAAAATTAAGTGCACTGAACCCCATTGAAAACCTCCTGGTTATTCACCAAATATTGATTTCTGAACTCTTGTTGAGTTAAAACATTAGTATTGTTGTTTCTAAATGAATATGAACTTGTTTTCCTTGCATTATTTGAGGTCTGAAAGCAGCTAAGTCTTTTTCGTTATTTTGACCATTTCTCATTTTCTACAAATAGATAAAAAAATTTTGCTATGAATTTCAGAGACATGTTGTCAGTAGTTCATAGAATAAAAGAACAATGTTTATTTTACTCAAACATATACTTATAAAAAGTAAAATTTGAGAAACTGATCATTTTAAGTGGTCTCTTAACTTTTTCCAGAGCTGTTTGTGCCTGCATGCCAAGAATTTGATCTACTCATAGAAATGTAAAAAATAACACTGTTTGATCTCATGATGCGTCACACAGACATTCTGTCTGCACCAATGAAGATTAACTCACATCAGCATGATGAATGCTTGACGTGGCTCAAACAGGAAGGAAGATCAACTCAATTTTAGATTAATGCAGCTAATATTTTTGTGAGCGTGTGTGCACACATTTAACCTTCATCCATAGAAGGTCAGGTAGTCATTAAATGTAGAAAAATAACATAAATGAAGAATTGTTACAGCCCCCTTAACAACAACATAATCTGGCAGGTGTGACGTAGCAGTAAAACCTAATACAGTACATCAAATAGGTAGAGGATAGCTCTCCCTACAAATAAACAAAAGCTCCCTTTCTAACCACAAAACAGGAGTGAAGGAGACTTTAACCACAACTCCAGATAACTGATATTGGCTTCCAACGTGAACCAACACACTTCTCACTTTTAAATGTACATATTCGTTTAAGGAATTACACCAAGCTGTATAAGTTTATGACAGCTACGGGCAAGTTCACTGCAGTACAAGCCCAGGGGAAGAAGAGGCGTGACACTTTGTGATGACGCTCTTTATGGAATGGCAGACAAGCTACAACACATCTCAGCTGTGGCAGCAAGGCAGCTCTGAAACAAACGAAGAGAAGAAGAAACCCCTAGAGGTCAAAGATGATAAAAGGCATAACAAAAAAGTTACCTACTCTTTCCTGACTCAGTAGTGCAACATTTTACACTCTTTATACAAGCACCGGTGCACAACAAAAGAGGTTTTCTAAGCTGTCAGTGGAGATAAGAAAATTTCAGCTAAAATGGTTTTAATGGTCTTTCTTACTTTTATTTTCTAGATATTTGTTAACCAGAGCTTTGTCAGCAAACCACTTGCAGAAACAAGTGCGACTATTTCCTTGCCCGCTGAGATCAACAACTTTTTCCCACCTGGAGTCAGAAACACAACACGAGTGCAATTTCATTTTTATGGAACAGCCCAACCTCTTTCAGGTGATTTATTACCTATTTTGATTCTCTTATTAAAAAGAAGTTATGAATCAGCAAACCATATATACAGCCCTGGGAAAAATGAAGAGCCCACTGCACTGAACCCCATTGAAGTCCTTGTGGTTATTTCCACCTAATATTGATTTCTGAACTCTTCCTGAGTTTAAACATTAGTATTGTTGTGTCTAAATGAATATGAACTTGTTTTCTTTGCATTATTTCAGGTCTGAAAGCACTGCAACTTTTTCCTTATTTCGACCATTTCTCATTTTCTGCAAATAAATACTAAATTCTTGCTTGGAATTTCAGGGCCATGTTGTCAGTAGTTCATAGAATAAAAGAACAATGTTCATTTTACTCAAACATATACTTATAAAAAGTAAAATTAGAGAAACTGATAATTTTAAGTGGTCTCTTAATTTTTTCCAGAGGTGTATATATATATTTTTTTAAAATCACATAAAAGTGAAAACATTTTGTAGACATTTAAGCTCTTTCAGAGGGCTTTTTCTCAAGGTCTAAGGTGCTTTTTTTTAGTGAAGTGTATTGACTTTCTGAAGTTGCTGAGCAACCTTTTCGTTTTACGTCTCTGGCTTACAGATCTAATAAACAAGTGACGCGGCTTTTGCTATCTTTGGACAGAGACGGAAATGTCTTCTTATTTCAGGCTGTGCTAGCCACACAATCATGAGAATAGTCTCACTATCGTTAAGAAGAAAAAAGAGAAATTATGTATGAAACATAAAAAACATTTAGATTTACGTACAATTTTTATCTTAAATTTACGTATCGCAAAAAAATATATCGGTGAAGGGATATTTTCTACTGATTACTATAGTAACCAGTGCTGTGGTTTTATTAACAGGATCCCTACTTAATCAATGAAACTGATGGGAATTGGACGTTAAACTCCTTTGTGGTTTCTGCCAGCGTTAATAACAGCCAAGTTATGAACCTGCAGGAACGAGTGGTGGTGACCTTCAAGCACGAAGAAACCAGACGGGTATAAACATTACTTTTTCGTTTGTCAGCTATATCAAAGATTTTCTCTGTTTGCTTTGACATGACTAACATTTCCCTCTGTTTACAGTCAAAGTGTGTGTTCTGGGATTTCCAAAAGTACAGTGAGTTGATCTTTGCTTATTATCTTCTGTGTGTACAGTTGGATTTACTGTAATTGAGTCTTGTTAGGAAAACAACTGGGATTCATAAAGGTTTTTTACTGAGTTGATAAGAAGGTTTGATAAAAAGGACGTTGGGGTGTGTTCATGCTGGTGTGTGTGTGCGTGTGTGTGTGTACTTTCAGGTAGCCTTGGTGGTTGGAACAGCAGCGGCTGTGAAACCCGTAACATTTCCCCTCATCAGACCAGCTGTCTGTGTGATCACCTCACACATTTTGGTGTCCTGCTGGTGAGACATTACTGAGCATTTATAAATAAACCCAACAAAAACAACCTCCTGCACCCAAACTATGAAAACAATAGAGAATACAGATGATATTCATCTCTATTTTTCTTCTTTATGTTTAAAAGTTTGCATAGACTAAGACAAAGATCGCTATTCCTTTAAGCAATGTGAAGGCCCAACACTGTAAAACATTTGAAAATGAAAGTCCACCTGCTGCCTTGAAAATGCAATTTAAGTCAACAAGAAAATAGTTTTTGTTTTAACTCAGGAATTAAAGTTTACAAAGTTGACTTAACAAGAAACAAGAGTCTAAACATTATGTTTTAAGTTAATTAATCTCGAATTGCGAGTTTTAACTTAATGCTGCAGTTTAAACCATATAATTATTTCACAATATGCCAGAGAAAAATCTACTCATCTAGTTAAAGAGCACACATTTCTCTATTATTTTACTCACAATATCAAGTTAAAATAACTACTTATTTTACTTTGGAATAATTTAAATTCTTGTTTCAAATTGCATGAACATAATTTCTGATCTGATAATGAATTTTGTTAAACATCACAACAAATTCTGCTCAAAAACATTTATTGTGATCAGGACATTATCCTCAAGCATTAAATCAACATTTGCCTTAATAACACAGGAGTCAGATCAATGTAGCGCAACATTTCAAACTCATAGCTTTCCTGTGTAATATCATGCAAACATCTAAAGAAATCAATGGAAATAAAGAAATAACTTTAAGAATGTTTAATATTTGTAATGTAATATGGGCTGAAGAAATCAAAATTAAAGTGCTTGGCAACAAGCGGCTATCACTACGTTTAGAAATACAAATGATTTTGTTAAAGAGTGATTTAATGTGTGGTGAGTGAAATAAAATGTTTTGCTCTGTTTGTTTCTTTCAGGATGTAAGCCAAGGCCCAATGGACCCCGAAGATATCCGGATTCTCACAATAATCTCTTACCTTGGTTGTGGTCTTTCCTCCATCTTTCTAGGAATCACTTTGCTCACCTACCTTATTTTTGAGTAAGTAACAACCAACACATTTTGTGACATTAACTTTTACTTTTGCGTGAGGCCAGCAGCAGGTTATTTGGATTTAAAGTGACAAGATGCTTTAAAAAAAAAAACTCAATCTGAAAGGAGCTACAATTATACAGAACTCATCAGACTAAAATCACATTTTCTAAGAAAGATTGTGCAAAAAATTTAATGAATATGTTTATATTTTCTAAACTATTAAAGGAAGCATAATATTTCACCTTTAAAATTCTACCACAGCTTAGCAGACTTGACATTTTTGTACTTTTCTCTCAGTCCTCCTAAATAACGGTTAACTTGTACAGTTTTTAATGATTGTTCCAGAAAAATGGTTACCATAAAATACAACTAGTTGTTATAGGTCTATAACTGAGCTTTTGAGATGTTTACCTTTCCTGTTTGCTAGTAGCTAAAAGAAATCAATTTTGTGTCACGTCCTATTTATTCCCCCTGGAAACAGAAAGGCATGGTTTATTTTTCTTCTCATCAGATTAAAGTGGAATAAATAAATAAATAAAAGCTTGTTCTTGTTAATAATGGTGCTATTGATAGGTTTGTTAAAACTTTTATTTCCTCATGGGTTTCCTCACTTTATTACTTAAACTATAGGTTGTTTTTTGTATATCTTTCAGTGTGATTTCATTATGATAAAAACAAAAACAAAAGAAAACTTTTTGCATATTGTTCACATTGGCTAACAAATTTACCCATATCTGAATTTTAGAGAATACGTATTTTTTTTTTTCCCCCTGCAGGAAGTTGCGTCAGGACTATCCATCTAAAATACTCATCAACTTGTCCGCTGCACTGCTGGGTTTGACCATGTTCTTTCTTATCGACTCGTGGCTCGCATCCTTCTCCAGCTACGCATTGTGCATCACGACAGCTGCTTTTCTCCACTATTTCCTCTTGGCTTCCTGCACCTGGATGGGCTTGGAGGCCTTTCACATGTACTTTCGCACTGGTGAAGGTTTTCAACACCTACGTGCCCGCCTATTTACTGAAATTCTGCGCTGTTGGATGGGGTAAGAAAAAACTTAATTTAAACTTTCAATAACATTTTGCAGAGTGGAATTTGCTGAACAGCCATGTCAGGAATCTAGTTTACTCTCTTTCAGTTTTCTAGCAAATAAACTTTGAGTGAGAGATTTGATCTGGTTTGTTCTTGGACTGCTTTCAAATTTAGTTATGTTTCAGTCCTATTTCTTAAAGTACCCAAATCAATCAGAAATTGAAATTGTAGTAAGAAATCCTACAATTCAAGTCTGCAGGTTTGTGTGAGAGGAGTAAAAACAAATTTTAAAGGGGGGAATATAACATAAAAGTGACTTTTTTTTAGATTTACATTGTATTATAATGTTATTCCCTCATCAGAAACATACCAGGAGTGTTGCTTTGATTCTTTCATGCATGTTTGAGAAATCTTTTAAACTCCAGTGGCAGCGATTCAGGGGTGCCTAAAACCCAAATCAAGCGTCAGCCTCAACAGATCACCCCTCTAGACTAGCGGCAGCAGCGTGTCTGTTGAGCTCATCAAATTAACTACTAATCGGCGCAACGCCCCTAAAGAACAGTTTGAAATGTAGCAGTGTTGTTATAATGGGCTGAAGCAGGATTGTCCAAAGGAGTAGATGATTCTTATGGTGCGTTTACACCAAACGCGTTTTGTGCATCTAGAGCAAAATGTTAAAGTGCACACGAGTCTAACTTGAAGCTTCGGATGCGTTTGTGACGCGTGAAACGCGTGCTGTGTGAACGCACCATTTAAGAGACAGAGGCCAATTTCAAGGCATCAAATTGCGAAGCCACATTTCTTCTAATTTGTGTTAGAAAACTGAAGGTAACATGAATGAAAGATACATAACCAGCCTTTAAAATATTCTTATTTCTTTTTTTGTCTCATTTTAAGACTGCTTGCAAGAGTATCATAATTTGAATTTCTTCTGCTTCTACAGGTATTCCTTTGGTGATAGTCAGCCTTGTGCTCGCCATAGATAAAGACACTTATGGAAGCTTTGTTTCCTGAACAAACAGGAGTGGCGCTTGAGTCCACTGAACAATTGTAAGTCCAGCAGCAAGGAGATAACACAGACATGGTGTCTATTTCTTTAACTACAGAAAACTCCAAATTACTTTTTCTCTCTCCATCTCCACTCCCACAGCTGTTGGATTCAGAATAACATTTTCTACTACATCACAGTGGTGGGATTTATTCTCTTCATCTTCTTGGGCAACCTGGGCGTGTTCGTCGTGGTTCTGATCCAGATCAAACAAATGAGGGCCAACAAACCGCTAGTCAAGAGCCGCAGCGCGCTGCAGGACTTCAGAGCAGTCGTCGGCCTCACTGTCCTGCTGGGCCTCACCTGGTCGTTGGGCTTCTTTTCATTCGAACCAGCACGAGTGGTCATGATGTACCTATTTGCAATCTGCAACTCTTTTCAAGGTAAATATAAGTTTGTTGGATTTTACTGCACACGTTATTTTTATCAGTATGTGTAATAATAAGGTATCTTGTTGTTTTTGGCCAGGATTTTTTGTTTTTGTGTTCTACTGTTTGATGAAGGAAAATGTGAGGAAACAGTGGAAAATTTATTTGTGCTGTGGACGTTTCAGGGCTAATGAAACCTCAGGTATTTTCTTCTGTTCTGCATTTGATTCCCACAACAATCGTGTGTTTTCAGTGTGAATAATTATTCTCTGTTGTTCCTGCATTCAGACTGGAGCCGCTCTGTAACAATGGACGTTCGTAACAAAAAGGGCAATCTTGTCAAATCCGACTCAGTTCACTCTGACAACAACTCCTTCACCAAGTCACTGACTCCTCCACGTAATCTCCAAAACACTCACACCGCTAGGTGGCAGTAGTGAGCTTCTGAAGCAGGAAGACAAGATCAATCAGTCACAAATTTGGGTACAAATAATTTTTTATAATGAGCAGGAGAGAAATCACAAAAAGCACATTTCTGAAATGTTACTCAGGATGTTTTTTTTTTACTATTATGAACATTTCACCTTAAAGTATTGTCACATGTGACAAGTATACACTGAAATGAACTAGGTTTAATTAATTAATTTCATAGAAACTGAAAATATTTTAGGTTAGGTTGGCAATAGTAGAGGTATAAAATCCGCAGGGCACTTTCAAGGATTTCAAAACAAAACAGAGAAACATTTTTATATATTGTTACATCTATCAGCGTTGTTATATATTTTACAGAAACTGCTGCTCATTTGTTCTTTATCTCTGTATGTTTCCACTAAAGACAATTTTGTAAACTGTGCTTGATTTTAATTTTTAAATAAACTATTTATTTTAATTTGATTTTATTTACTGAGAACTAATAAGCTCGTGAGAATCAGATATCTTTTTTATCTAGTATTTTTAATTTTTGGTAGCAAGATAAATTTGGGTAATTTAATGTGAATGGATACCAAAATTTAACTGAAGCAAGATTATTTTTGTAAGACGTATCCTGTGTCATTTTTATTGCTGAAATAAAAATGTGATCATGATCATCTTCTGCTTGACTTGGAGTTCTTCATGTTTAAAAAAAATAGATAAAATTTATGGCAAAGGTACAACTTTGAAATGCTAAAACTGACTGAGAAGGAATCTATATTTGTTTTAATTTTTAGAAACTAAACCTTAAATTGGATGTTTTTCAGTTTTCAGATTTATTTTTTTCTGATTCTGAACAGAGATGCACTTTTACTTATTATTCTTTTTTCGGTTTCAGATTAGTTTTTACCTCTTTAGAAAGATGGGGAAAAAACTTCAGTCATCATAGACTTGAATTGCATTGCAGAAGTATTTGTGAAATTGTTCAATTTTTATAATTTCAAAATAAAAATGTTAAATATCTGCTTGTATTTATGTTTACGTCCTCTACTCATGTATCCCTAAATAAAACAATAAAGCCCTAATGCAGCTAATTTCTCCCAATTATACTAATTTAGTTAGATCAGTTGACTAAAGTAGGTTTTACAGTTTTTGTAGGTTTCTCAGCTCCTGTATTTTTCCTGTAAAGCATTTTAAATTACGTATGATAGGTGTTGCCTTATTTATTGCCTGTATAATATACACCTGGAGCTACCGGAGAGCAGTTTAGCTTAGCATGGGTGTCAAATTCCAGTCCTCGAGGGTCGCTGTCCTGCAGTTTTTAGATGTGCCACAGGTACAAAACACTGGAATGAAATGGCTTAATTACCTCCCCTATTGTGTAGATCAGTTCTCCAGAACTTTGCTAATGACCTAATTATTCTGTTCAGGTGTGGTGCAGCAGAGGCACATCTAAAAGTTGCAGGACTGCGGCCCTCGAGGACTGGAGTTTGAGACCCCTGATTAGAGCAAATTTGTGTTTTGGAATGGCTGCAGTTCAAACTAAAAACCAGCTAAGCATTCATGGTGTGAAAATTGATGATTAGGGATGATGTCAATACGATCTGATCAAGTTTGAGGAAGGTTATCTGGGTGACTTATTTTTGTTTCTGAAATCTTTTCACTTTACAGATGTGCTTTGCTTTGTGATCAACCCAGAGCCACATAAAATCCCAATAAATTACATGAAACTTTGTTGTGAGAAAATTCAAGGGATGTGAAGTTTGTTGCAATGTTCTGTTTTCAACCCAGTTGGAAAGGAACACCTGGTCCACACCAGAACATTCAATCCTCTTTGGTTCTTCAAACAAAGAGACAGAAAATAAATAAAACTTCAGAATTTGTTTAAAGCAGTTTCCGTGAATCTGACGTTCTAATTCAGCTGAAATCTAAGCAGAGCGGTTGTTAAACTGTGCAAACCTTTCTGCCAGTTTGAACCAGGAATGTTTTGACTGAGTTGCGGTTCGGGCTCCTGAGGAACCTGCTGGATAGCATTCTGATCATAGCTGTAACCCTCCCCAGCTAAATCATCCAGTAAGTCTGCAGGCTCCGTGAGTAAAACGCTTTCTATGCGAAGAAGACGTTGAAAACGATAGCAGCTAATTGAATCTATGCTCTGATTTTGCAGTTTTCTTGTTGGTTCTGCTGTTTTTTGGGGGTTTTTTAGAAGGGGGGGATCAACCAGTCAATGCAAGCTTGTGCTCCCTCTTCATCGTTGGTCAGTCATCAAGACGGGTAAAACAAGTACGTTTCTTAAAGCTAACAGATGATGGGGTTGATTGGGTCCACAAGAGTTCAGTTAAAATTAAGTTTGCAGCATGTTGGGAGTTATTGAGTCTGGAGAAGAAACAGATTAGCTGGATTTCTAACAAACAAAACAAATGTATATGTTCTTGCACAACTTGATTTCAATTGTGGTGAACTCAGACTTAGTTTAAAATTGTTCTGAAATATAAAATTTAAAAATCTTTTAAGTCTCAGAAATATAAAAGAGTAACATTGTGACCTACAAGCCTTCAAAAGAAACAGCTACAGATTCTACCTGATGTATATAAATCTACAGTTCAGCTAAAAACCCTTGGAGATTTAGATTTAAAATAATCTTTTAATTTCACCGACATGTTTCTTCGGACACGTCGGTGTTGAATTGAAAATGAAAGACAATCTGAAGAGGCAGTTAAAAGTTAGGATGATGGGAAGGAGGCCTCCAAAAAGCTTGTTACCAATTGTAACAGGAGTTTAATTGCTGCACTGCTAAAATTCCTGATACTTTTGTTTTTGGTCAAATATAAATAAAACAGAGATGATACTGCTTATACAGTGTCTAATTATCTTTTGATTGATGCTTGTTTCATTTCCTTACAGAAAATAATTTCTCAATCAAAATTATTTTGCTACTTGCTAGCAGGATTGTTCAACATGACTAAACGCAAAACATAAAGATAGAATAGAGACAGAAACATCCATTATTGTCAGTAAATGCAGGTGTAACATCATCATAGAGGTATGTAGCTTCACACAAAGATAAAAAAAACATTTAAAAAATAAATTGAGATTAACATATATACATTAAGGAAAGTGTGCATGTGTTAAACTGCAATAGTTCAAAATGTCTTCCATGTTTTAGTGCAAAAAGTTGTTCAGTTTTGCATTCCAGAGAAACTAGTTTAAAGCAGATATGACATAAACATGTTTTCTTACAGCAAAAGACATTATTGTTTTATTGTGATTTTTCATAGTTAAATATAGTTTGAGCTCTTGTTTCAAACATTATTAAATGCGAAAAGCTATTTCTGATTGTCCACTTTTGAATTGTCAGTAGCAGGTGACCTATGGAGGAGCGAGCAGACAGTCCGGTACCTGTGAAGGTGGAGGAGAACCCTGACAGCGTCGTCCTGATGTACTTCAAGGGAGACATTAACAGCATGGTGGACGAACACTTCTCCAGAGCTCTCGGCAAAGCCAACAAGGCCTACGAGTCGGGGCTAAGGTCAAAGAAAATCCGCAAAACTGTAAAACTAGGTGAGCATGTAAAAGAGTCACTGCATTACTAAAGGAGGCAGTACTTCATAAAAGTGACTTTCTCTCATCTGGAGTGCTGCTTTGATTCTTTCATGCACGTTTAAGAAATCCTTTAATCTCCCATGGCAACCATTTGGGTTTTTAAAACGCTTGGGGGGACATAGCTCCTCCTCCACATTTCTGAGCTTCCAAATTACAGAGCACCACTCCCCCACTCAGCTCCTGCAGACTAGCCAGCAGCAATTAGCAAACACGTGGTGGAGCTGCTCATCAGCTGAGCTCATTATAGGAGGTACATCTCAGTGCAATGCTGGTAAAAAGTTTGTTAATAGAGGAGCCATGTTGTGATGACTTCCTGAAGGCAGAGCTTCAGAAAGATCGGGAGTTTCTTAAAGAGACAGAATTTGAAGGCGCTAAATTGCAAAGTCGCCTGGTCGGTACCGGATCTGTCCCTGGTGAAGCATCGTGCATCATGACATCAGACGTGGGATACGAACGCGGCATTGAACTTAACTGTTTCAAGTAAAGTCAAAGTAAAAACTTCCTTTGGTTAAAATGTGTAACTTTTACTTTAATTCAACACAAAACAGCAAGTTGTCATCACTAAACCAAACGAATTAAGTGAGGATTAATGTAAATAAGTCCATAAAATGAACTACAGCCCAAATACATTTTTTAGAGTGTAAGTTATATTTGATATAAACACAACTGAAGGATTTTATGTGGCTGGAAAGCACAAAATACTGCCCCTTTAAAATCAAACATGATTCTCAGAGTATAATTTTTTTCCCACAGAGAGCACAGACAACTGTCAGGGGAGCGTGTCTGCCCCTTACTACGAGTCCCAGGTGAACCCGTTAACGGGACACATCCTGACCCTCAGCTCGGCGGAGGAGACGCCAGGATCCTGGAACACGTTCAGGTCAAGAGAAGGTCCGGCGCTGTCCACCATCATGTGCTCCCTGTCCTCAGACGGGCTGAGTCTTACTGGACAGCAATACCCCACGTCCCTGCTCAACCTGCTGCACGGCGACCGGAGCGAGATGGGACCCAGCATCGCCTCCAGCTCCAAGCCGGACCCACTTCCAGGCTGGGCGGTGCCTCCGGGGTACAGGGAGTCTATGGACCCTCCAGCAGGCTTCGAACCTGGTAAGTCTTAATTTAATATTGACTTTTATATTTTAAAAAGAAGTGTTTGGAAGTGTTTTCTGGCCTGAATATGCTATTTTCTACTTATAGTGTATATTTGTGTTAAGTTTTTTCCTTTTTTTAATCTTTGAAATATCAGAATTCACATAGAAGTTTATATCTTTTGCTGTGTGATTATATTATTTCTCAATATTAAATCAGATGATACTCTATGGTTGAGTAGCATTTTTTTTTTTTTTTACCAAATACTCTTTTACTTTTACACATAGTAACTTTTTGGATGTTTACTTTTTACTTTTACTTGAGAAAAAATATGTTGCAGTACTTTTACTTGAGTACAGTTTCTGGGTGCCTGCACCTTTAAGAGCTTTAACTCTTATCAGAGATGATGTCCATTTCTGAATATTAAATCAGATGATATGATCAGGTATTTTTTACTAAATACTTTTTTACTTTTACATAAAGTGTTTCTTTGAATATCTACTTTTTACTTTTACCAGAGAAAAAATATCTTGAAGTACTTTTGCTTGAGTACAATTTCTGGGTGCCTGCACCTTTAAGAGCTGTACTCTTAAACAGAAATGTTGGCCATTTTAGACTTTTTATTTTTACCAAATACTTTTTTTTACTTTTACACATGTTAATTTTTGGATACTTTTTGTTTTTACTAGAGTAAAAGCATGTCAAAGTGGTGCTACTTTTACTTGAGCACAATTTCAGAGTACCTGCACCTTTAAGAGCTGTTTAACTTTGCTTGATGATCTTTTCCTCTTTTTTCCAGGTCGACATGGGGATAAAAAGGACTTGTACTGGTACTGAGGTGAAACACGGAGTGCAGAAGGAACAGAGGACAGGCTTTAGCCACCTCAGCGTGTTTCTGTGCGTTTCAGCAGAGCAGCATTTTGATTTCCTGACGATGTTCTCTCTCTATTGTTTGCTGAGATGACCTCAGCGCCTGAGCGCGTACTGGGACAGCCTCTACTGAAGGAAGCTCTCTGTGGCAAACCAGTTCCTCAACTTTTGGCATTCCTTTTTAAAGTATCAGAGCTGTGTGTCTGTTTTCACACGTTTTGAGGTGAAGCTGGATGAAGTGCACTTTCTTTGTGGGTTTTACTTCAGTCAACAGGCCAGTGTTAAGTCTGAAAACTGTGAGCCTCTTAGATGCGTAAAAAATAATGTAGCTACAACCTGATCTACCTTTAGTTCACCTGGTTGGGTTTGTTGGAAGATACTCAGACAGGGAGGGGAAGCTTTGCTTGATCAATAACAATCTAGGGAAAATACTACCTTGTACTTTTAGGTTTTGTAAAAAGAATAGTTGAAAATAATCAGAGGCAGCCATCACTGCTTACAAATAAATAATAAAAGATTGAATGCCTTTTAGTTAAACAGTGTGTTTCTGACCCCTGTTGGTGGATTTGAGCCCACAGTCTTTATGAAGAAATGTAACATGATACCTAATAATCAGTATCTAGATGTTTTGAAGTGTTGGATTACTAGGTTTCTTTGCAGGGTTTTTTTTTTACATTTTAATTTCTCTTTATTTAGATGAAAAGATAATAACTGAACTTTGTCTGCTCCTAAAAAAGTCCTAAATCCTGTTGGATGTTTAGCTTTATAACTCTAGATGTGTGTAAATAAATTATGTGCTTCTTTGTTGATTACTTGAGGAGATTTACAGTTAAACTAGATATTTTAACACACTGTAAAAATACATAGCACCTTTTTTTCTTTTTGACAGCAAATCAGAATGAACCTTTCAGTACAGAATATCTTCTAGGTGTATAAAATTATCTATGTTTCCTAAATGTACAGTACTGAGAGAGTTAACTTCAGTTTTTTCTACTTTCTTCAAAGTCAGAAGTTAACATACACACCTTAAGCTAATTTGTCACTAATTAGATCATAAGCTTTGGGTAATTGTCCAATCGAAAGATTCGTTTTTGCTTCTGCTTTAATTTCCTGGTTGACAAAGAATATTGCTTCCTCACGATGTTATATATTGAAATGAACTAGTTTCTGTTCGGCTTCAAACTATTTTAGCTTCAGAAGACCAGAGGGACAAATATCCAAAAGTTAAAGTTTGACTTCATCTGTAATCTGTAGTCTGGAGATTTTATGTTGCTGTAGGATTACTGACTTCTTCCTCTCTGAGTGGCTTGTCATTGCAGATACTGATTTTCCCTTTCAACAAGTATCTTCATGTCGTTTGCTTTTTGGTTTGGTGATTATGTGCAAATTTTACAGCAAAACACACAAACCTGACACATTTATGTAATGAATTGATCATTGTCAACTGGGGTTTTCCCTACTTATTGAGAAAATCAGCAAAATCTAATTGCACAGTAAACACCTGAATTGAAGAAAGTAATTAAAAATAATTCATCTTCAATTATTCTGGCATTTAATGAATATTAAAATTGTACATAATCCTAAATGACATAAAGCAGGACGAGTTAGGGCAGATTTAATGTCAGATGGTGTAAAAAAAAAAATTGTTTTTATACATTATATGTAAATATCTGGTTTTAACTATATGAAGAAACTAGTTTACTTGTTTCCTTTTTCTTCAATTTTTCCCCTAAATCAGTTTATAATTAGCTTATAGTTAATAAGACAGTTAACCTACTACCTTTCATTTAACACACACAGGCATATTGTTGGTATAACTTGTATTCTTCCATTTAACTGTTTTTGAGAGTCTGTATGGTTGAGCTCTGTCAGCTTCACCACTATTAAATATGTTGGGCATTAAAAGTTTTGATTGTTTTTTTTTCAACAGAACATTAGTTGCAAAATGTATCCTTTCTAAAAGGATACATTTAGAAAGAAAAATACACTTTGGGTATTCTACATGCAAATGCAATGTTTTTGTTGTTTGTTTTAATATACAAAGACTATAATTAATTAAAAACCTATGAAAAAATGTGTAATATCGTTGCCTAAATTTCTTTTTGATGGTTTTATGTTTAATTAGATCAAAATTTCCTTCCATGTTTAGATGTTTTATAAATTACTTTTTATTTTTATTTTGGAGGGATGAGTTTAGGTTCAGCAGCTGAGATTAGGAAACAAATAAAAATTTCTTACTCATGTTATAATTTATTTACACCAAACAAAAAGACACTTGTTGTCTCCCTGTCTGAAGTTAAATCTGTTGACATTTCTCTTGTTTTCAGTGAGGTAGAATTAAACAAAATTATTTCTTTTTGATAAAAGTCACAATAATGAGAGAAATAATATGTCAGAGATTTGTTTATCAATGACTTCAGATTCATAAGTTTACATACCGAGTGATTAATATTGCATTAAACAGTGATTTAAAGCATTTTTTTAGCATAAGTGGAGTGAAATCCATAAAATGCATGTCATACATTTTTGAATGTTGATTAGTTTCCTCCTATATCATAATTATGCTTTACTTTGTGTTGGTCTGTCGCCTAAAATCCCAGTAAAGTGACATTTCAGTGAGTCAAACTTTATCTGTACATCTACACAGACAAATAACACAAAGTGCTTTACAGAAAATCTAATTAAGTAAACCTCACATAAATACACACGGAAAAATAAAACAAAAGTTCTAAACAAATAGAGAAGTTGAGGGACTGGGGAAATGGAGCTGTGTAGTTTACTGGGATTAATATTTAAATGCACAAAAACAGTAAAATTAGAAAGCATAACAATGCAAATTAAATATACAGAAACAGAAAAGGTGATAGTATGGAGATGTGCAGTGGATGGATGGATGGATGGATGGAGGGACGGACGGACGGATGGATGGATGGATCTTTCTGAAGAATGAGTGCTTTGGTTTTATGATGCTAGCGTTGCTAATGCTAGTCTTTCCATCTTGCTGTATCACAGTGGTTGACCAGTTCAGTTGCTACAGCCATTTTTAAAGGACAAATGCCATCTAGCCTAAGAAAAATGATCAAGTTTTCACACAAAAGTTTAACAACATTCAGAGCAGAACTGTATGTTGACAAAAACACTTTGTCATTGAGTAATATTTTATTAGAAAACACACATTTTTGGTGCATCTAAACTGGTAAATGTAGCTAAATAAGTAATGAAATGAAAGTGTCAAAAATTTTAAACAGCTATACACCAGTAACAGAGTATCCAAAAATTGTACTCAAGTAAGAGTAATACTTCAATATATTTTTTTACTAAAGTAAAAGTAAAAAGTAGCCATTCAGGAAATGACTCAAGAAGTATTTGGTAAAAAGTTTACTCAAGTGCTGAATAGATGATCAAACTATCAATCATTTAATATTTAAAAATTACATAATCAGACAGACCAAAATATAAAGTTAAGTGGAAATGTAGGTATTTTAAGGACAAAAATGAAAATGATTCATATAAGTAACAAAATATATCAATAACATTTTTCTTTCAACAAAAAACTACCAAAAAACAGATGTGTGTCCGGTATTTGGTGAATTTTTGGTTAAAACGTTTGTCTTTCATTCAGTGGGTAGAAAATCCAGGAATTTTACTCATGTAAGAGTATAAATACTTCATAATTAAATCACTCAAGTAAAAGTAAAACGTACAGCGTAGTGAAAATACTCCTAAAAGTACATTTTACTCCAGTAAAAGTAATTGAATAAATGCAACTAGTTGCTCCAACCATGTCTGACGTTTAATGACTTTTACCCAGATAAAAACAAATACTATACATTTCTTTGCAATAAAAGGACGATGATCAAATATAAGATAGCCATGAAGTAAATCTAGTGCGTCCAAAATGAAGAGGTTATTGTTTACATTCAACATGTGATGTCATCCAGCTTTATAACTCACCAGCTATTTTCCCCACATGCTTAGAGATGTCATTATCCACATTTCACTGTCGAAGCGCTATTCATAGTCGCAGATGGAGGAGTAGCTTTCCCCACAAGATGAGGCTGGATTAATGATGGTGCTGTGCTATTATTAGCTTCTATCCATCCGCTGCTGTGTGAACCACAGATGGGTTGCAAAATGGCCGCTCTGTGGGCATTGTTCCGAGTTTTATGGGCCCCCAGCCAGGTGTGTGCTTGAGGGTAAAGAGCGCTCTGGTTGTCTGAGATCGTGGGTCTCATCACCAACCAGAGACATTAAGCAAAGCTTTGTGTTTTAAATTGTGTGATGGCAGCGTAGGGACACGTTACAGCTGGAACAGGATGGCCACAGAGTCACATTCATATGATGTAATGGACACTTTACAGATGATCCAGAGGATCTTTCAACTTATTTTATGAGAAAATTATCTTTTTTTTATATATCAGGCTTCTGATTGTTGGAAAACATTCAATTAGAACAAAGAAATATTAAATCACTGAAATGCTTTAGGAAATCACTTACACTGTAAAACATTTGAGTCTACAATCTTCTACTTTTTAAGTCAAATAAATTTGTTGAGTCAGTGTTTACATCACGTCTCTCAGATTTCATTGTCAAGTGATTTAAACTTCCAAGCAATAGGATGTTGACTACAAAAGTTTTCATAGCTGTTAGAGCTGCTCTATTGGGTCAATAAAAAAGTGATTTAGGTCAAGAGTGCCCACTTGGGGAAGAGACAGTAAAAAGAGTTACATAAACACAACATAAACAAAAAAGAAGAGAGTTATGTGAACCTTCTATCTATCTAAAATGTATTTATGATTGTTTGGACATGGTTCAGGTTCATTTTCCAAGACTAATTTCACCCAATCATCCAAGTTTTTTTAAAAACAGAAACCAGACTCCTGAAGCAACAAGTGTTGTTTCCAATAGACATAAAGAAGCAAAATTAAGTGTCAGGCTGCTAATTGGAAACTGCATGAGAAAAAATATGTAAGAGAAAACGTCAAACCCAGGAGCAGATAAAATATGACAGGATCAGAATAAACAAGGTTTCATAAAAACCTCGGTGAGCCACCATCTTAATCCATTCAACAATAAGATTGCTTTGTTTCTTTTACCCTACTTTTATTCTTATCAGTGCAACTGGACGGTTTGTTCTCTTTTGTTTAGTCATATATTTGTTGCTAGCTGGATTTCTTATGAGCGCAGTAAATATGCACAAATAATAGGTGGAGTAATGATAAATTTATATAGTTTAGGGCTTTCTGATAATCTTCGGATGATGTGTCAAATAGACTAGACCTCCAGTCTTTTTAAAGGTCTGATTAATAATTAAACACAGATTGATAAATAGAGAGACTGAATAATAAATACAGACTTAATGATCATCTATCCAGTAAAATAATTAAACATTATGCTAGCAACCGATGTTATTAGCTTGACAGTTTGAGCTGCTCATTGTGCCGTCTCAAAATTTCCATCTTTAATGATGTCACTACAGCAGCATAACTTGATGTGGCAGTAATATCAGCTACACTTCCAATTTGGGAAAAATTTTATGTAATTGCAGCACTACTTGAAAAATCTATTTTTTATCCTTTAAGTGTATAAAATGGAAAGAAAAATGCATCAATAAACTGTTCTGGAAATTAATTGTTTTGAGCTTGTATAGTTTGCCTGGTCATTTTATACTATAATTATAAAATATTACTGGCTTTCCAACTTGAAATAATTTAATACTATAATTTCTGAGATCTGATTTCTGACTTTTTAAGGCAAATAAAATAGTGGAGTGATATTTGGTTTTATGGTAATCACTTTGATGTAAACTGTTGTATCATTATGCTTTTACACAATTTCAAAACTGGTAAATATTTTCAAGGATTCGAGGATTTTTTTATTGTAATACCACCTTTGCTTGTTTGTGGTATGAAATTCGCACTCAGGTCTCAGATTAAGAAATGTAATTCACAATAAAAAAAATAAGTACAAATAAAGTAATTTCTGTGATACGTAGATATTTCTTTTAATATTAATATTTTTATTTTTAATATTTAGATTTTTATTTTGTTGCGTAGAATTTCAAAACACGTGCAGAAAGTAAAAGAAGGTTTAAATACTTTACCTTCAACCTTTTAAAGCTTTTATCCAGAGATCTGATTATCCAACATGGATGAAAGCCATAAGCACCAAGTAAACGCAACACCTACAGTTTCAGACTTTTTTCACCTTTCATATGGTAATATGTCATTTGTCAATGAAAGAAAAGTTTTGATTTATCATTTCCATTTAAGCTCTATAATTAACAAGCATATAATCGACTGGGTTTTCTGGTAAGTCTCCCACTGATGCCCTTTAGGACACTTTAGAAACAATCCAGCTAAAAAACTCTCATTCACTGGCTGTACAATAATAATCTTTACTGGTATTTCCTTGGTATTTAGCAGAGAAATTTCAATTTACACAGTCCAAGATTAATCTCTCCTTCCCTCTTTGTCGTGTCTTGTGGTAACAGCCAGTCCTTTAACTAAATTGTTCTCTGTAGACACTTTGGCAAAGACATCTATACATTTGCTTATGCACAACTTTAATAAGGTGGAAAAATGCAATCAAGATGAAATGATTAACTTTTCAAATTTATTTTTAATTATCTTGTTTTGAATTTACTTTCATTTGTAAACCTTGGTAAAGTATTCAGTCTAGACATTTATAAATTTGTTTATGCACAACTTTAATAAGGCATAAAAATGCAATCAAGATGAACTGTAATTAACTTTTCAAAAGTATTTTTAATAATTTTGTTTTGAACTTACTTTAATTTGTAAACCTTGTTATGGCCTTCAGTCTATGACAGACTGGCCACCATCTTTAATCTTTATAAAGTTTTGTTTTCTCAGATGATGAACTTTAAAATTTCTTTGTGAATCCTCCCGGATTCAACGGCGAGTTGATTATATCTCAATATTTCACGCCAGAAAATTGGAAAAATGTGTTTTGTAACTTTCTAAATCACCTGCAGCTGATCAGAAACATCTAATAACTGCAGAGCCTCGCAAAAAAACCCAACAAAAACACATTCTATGAAACCTTTTCACATTTTCATCATGTTAAAACTAGAAGCTTCAATTTATTTTACTGGAATGTTTTTCATGCACTTACAATATATAATCTGGAATGATGTATTAGTCTTACATTTTCAACTAAACTTTGTTAAATATACGGGAAGAAGAAGCACAATTTGGCAAGTTTACACTATATTATGATTATTTACTTTTTCATAATACCATGCATGGATTATATGGTTGGACCTAATGAGAAATGCAAACCCTCATGGAGAATTTCGTTGATCCGGTGCAGAAGTGACTCTCTGGTGGGACCTGGAAGGGAATCTCATTAGAGGAGGTGTAAAGAAGAAACAGCAGCCAATCTTTGTCTCTGCAGGAGGTGGACATGGACACGGCACCAGATACATGATCCTCCTTCCTATTCATATGCTTTAGGAATACTCAGGCTGCTGTTGGGCTCAAAGAGGAAAACATTCAGTCCAAAATGATTAATACAAATTTAGCTGGTAGATTTTCTCCGTCAGTCCAGACTGACCAACATTAGATCTAATGAAAGTTACCCTAATGTCAGGTTTGATGTGTAGAGCATTCTTTAAAGCACTAACTTCTGGACAATACTACCAAATACATAAAGAAACATCAACTTTTAAAATGTTTTTTATTCATTATTCATTCATTATTACATTCACTAAGCATGAATGCTGCCTCATACCTTCTGATTTTAGATGACAGAGTTCTGTGGCATAATTTATTATTATGAGATAATATATTATATTATGACTTTATTACCAGATAATACAAATTTTAATCACAATTCCCTCTTGTGGTTGTAGGAAATAATGCAATATCCTATATAAATCACGTCAAGTTTTATTTTTATTCACAGTTCTGATGTTTTTTTGCAGCAGTGTTTGAAAGCTTTAGGAGCAAAACAACTTGATGAATTTGACCAGCAGCCAATCAGAAAATGAGTATAATCCTAGTGGGCAGCCTGGAGGTAGCAGGACTGACTGACAGCTCCAGAAAGTGACCCAAAGGTTGCAGGAGTCACCTGAACACCTTTAATAGGAAGACCTGAAGGTTGAATGGTCCACTAATGAAGCTAAAGATGGCGCAGTAGAGGAAACAGTGTCCACTAACAAGGCTCGAGGTTGAAAACCGAAACCAAAAGGTCTGTTTGTGTTTTGACCCTAATTTTTAAAAGAGAACAAATAAAATGCAAGACTGTTTCTTAAATGTCATTAGAGTTTTCTCTATTTCCTCTTCTTTTCAATGCAAGCCCATTCATTGGCAACTCAAACACTTCGTTTGTTTGTCCAAACATAAAGAATGCACTTCAGCAAGTCTCATTTGTAGTTTTCCACCACTGAGAAAAGACTTGAAGAAGAAGAATAAAACACATGATGAGTTAGTGTAATTGTAAAGAACTGACTTCTTTGCTGTGAATTGAATCTGCTTCATTCAGCTAAACACAGTCTGGCACAGAAAGCTAAAAAAGAAATGCACAACTTAGCACAAATCAGGCAACAAACTTTGTATTTCCAATGTGGCGCAGCAGGACTAAATGGCTCCGCTTTAACTTTGAAATTGAAAGTTTATTTTGGACATTCACTGAACCTGACCCACATCTGCCATGAAAACGCAAAAAATAAACCAATGGAACTTGCTGTGAGGAGGCAATTTTAACTCACATAAGCACGTCCTGTTGAAAGGCAACACATTTCCAGTTGGAAAGGCATCAATTTGGGGGGATGTATTCATGCAAGCTGTTGTGATCAAAATGGCCTGAACTAGTAAATGAAAGGGTTCAAAGGAAGAAGGAAAATACTGGTGTTTGTGCCCAGCAGAATAAAAGGGGTGGGGGTGTTTTTGCATTTCAGGAGTGCAGGTATAAAGAAGTGCTCTGGTCATATTCAACTCTCTTACACCAGCCTGCAGCGTCTGGAGCCGCTGTGCAAGACTTTCCTTCTGTCTGTTTACCTCCTCTCCACCTGCGATGGTCCTCTACTTGCACGGCTCTAATTTAAGCACCACAGACAGCTCAAGCAGCGACGCGACCCTGCGCGACTCCACGACGCCCCAGAGCCGCGATGGGCTGAGCCGGAGCGGCCACACGGCGGTGGCGGTGTGCCTCGGCTTCATTCTGGTGGCCGGGATCCTCAACAACTCTCTGACGCTGCTGGTCTTCGCAAGGTTCCGCTGCCTGTGGACGCCGATCAACCTCATCCTGCTCAACATCAGCCTGAGCGACGTTCTGGTGTGCGTCTTCGGGACGCCGTTCAGCTTCGCCGCGAGTCTGCGCGGTAGGTGGCTCATTGGAGAGTTCGGCTGTAAGTGGTACGGGTTCGCCAATTCCCTTTTTGGTGAGTTGTATGTTGTTATTGTTGTTGTTTGACATTGCTAGGTTTGTTTGCTAAATGTTTAACTATTATTAAGAAGCTCCTGACTAAAAAAAAATTACCATCAATTTTATACTTTAAAAACGACATTTCAAGGAATGTTACCTGTCATTTAATTCCTTGTTGGTTTTAAATAATTTCCTTTTTTGTGAGTGATATGTTGTTAAATATTGCTAGGTTTGTTTACTTAATGCTTAACTATTTTTAAAAACTTCCTAACCAAAGAATTATCATCAATTTTACACGTTAAAAATAAAATTTGGGGGGTATTAAGTGATACCTTTTGGTGAATTATGTTGTTGTTTGGCATTGCTATGTTTGGTTACTAAACAGTCCCTAACTAAAGAATTATCACCAGTTTTACACTTCAAAAACGAAATTTTGAGGGTATTAAATGTTACCTATCATTTAATTCCTTGTTGGTATTAAATAATTTCCTTTTTGGTGAGTAATATGTTGTTACTGTTGTTTGATATTGCTATGTTTGTTTTCTAAAAGTTTAACTATTCTTAAAAAGTTCCTAACTAAAGAATTATCACCAATTTTACACTATAAAAACAAAATTTTGAGGGTAATAAGTGTTATTTAATTCCATAATTCCATAATATTAAATTATTATCTTTTTGGTGAGTTATGTTGTTATTGTTGTTTGGCATTGCTGGACTTGTTTGCTAAATGTTTAACTATTATTAAAAAGTTCCCAACTAAAGAATTACCATCAATTTTACACTTTAAAAACTAAATTTTGAGGGCATTAAATATTACCTATCAAAATTATTTCGTTTCCACCACTAAACGATAAACACACTTCCTCATACGCCTTTTTATAAATTATACTTTGCCTGCCATGAATGCTAAGGCTAGTTAGCATGTTCACCAACGACGGTTTTCCTTTAACGATTAGTTGCGTCTCAACCATTACCACATTGAACAGCGTGTACACGAGGTTGATCGACAGTGCTGAGACCCTCTTCCTGGCTCTGATTGGCTGTTTTTGAGCAGGATGTGCATTTTTGCACAGGGAGGAGTTGGAGGAGCGTATATTGTTTTCACAGATTATCTGTCTCGACAGTTTTCATAATTATGAAATTATGAAACATATTTTTGTAACACTTACATTCTGCAGCTGTTTGTAAGACAATTGTCTTAATCCTGATGAAGTTTGTCACAATGGACAACACATTGTTAGTCATGTCTGGGCGCCTGCCCTGGACTGGAAGCTGTTTGTTTTGTTTTGACCTTGGAGTGGCCAACTTTCTATTATTCATCTGGATTCTATTATCTATTATTTCTATTATTCATCTGGATTTGATAGAGTAGGGCCTCCCAAACCTCCTGTATCTTTACTCTCAGTTCCCGCACATTTTCTTTGTTAACATGTCATAACTTGTTCTTCCGAGCCGCCTTTGAATGCAACATGACCTCGCATTCATGTTACTTTCATGAGTGATTTTACTGCACTGTAAAACTTTTTGTTTTTTCTTGAATAATATTATCAACTATTGCTACTCTTACTTGAGTAAAAAAAATGTGGATACTCTATTCAATACAGATAACTTCAATGAAGAATAAACAAACAAAGTCATATTTAGTATAAATTAGAAAATTTTTAATATTTTTATAAAGTTTATTTATTTCAGTAAAACACGTTATTTACATTAATTACACAACTGGATGTTTTCAAGCCTTTTTTCTCTTATTTGAAGGGTTACACAAATGTGTCTGTATTTATATTAAATAAAAAAACTTGCTTACTGGGTCCTCCCAGTTAAATTCCTCTGGAGTCAGATCTGATTCTGATATATAATTTTTTTTCAATATTTAGAAATTAGAAGTTGTATTAAAATAACAAAATAACTGTAATATTTAAATAAACTTTAATATCACAAATAACAGATTAAAGAATGTCATTTAGACATATTTACTGATTTCTGAGGGAAATTGAGATGAAAGCAACAACAAAATGCAAAATGTGTTTGTGTATTGTAAAAACTAAACTAAACTAATAATAATAATAATAATAATAATAATAATAATAATAATAATAGTAATAATAATAAATAGAAAAAAATTCAGCCAAGGGTTTCCTTCTGTATATCTCCAGAAATCGTAAGGAAGACACTCAGTAACAGACGTGGAGAGAGATTTATACAGCATGACTGGAAAAAACTCATCATTTGTAAAATATCACTGTGATTTCACCTTTAAATGATTCTATAATTATGAAGACATTATTGAAACTTACATTCCATCAAGCTGACATTAGTTTCCTATAGATCATCTTTTAAAGTCTTTAAATAGTGAAAAATGAAGCAGATAATTGAGTTTCTGGCAATAAACCCACTGAACACTTTCAAATTATGATCAAGCCAGGAAATTTTATATTGAAAAACTATTTCATGAACTGACCTTCGTCCATTTATCCAAGCGTATAACAATACTCTCATGGAAAAAAAAGAAAGTTTCAGATTTCAACCTGTCAGGATATAGTTATAATTAAAAATTACATATTTAAAATAAATCTTAATTGCAAAAATTCAGAATGGCTCATTAAATAAAGATGAGGCCAAGCTGTAAAAGTGATAAGTGAAAAACCTGAGCAACTTGAGATCCGCGTTGAACCACGGATCATTTATGGCTCTTTTAAAGTCCAGTTGCACCATTTTAGTCATGCATTATCACATTGCAACACAGTCAAACGGTCAGTCTGCCATAGACTGACCGTTTAATTAATCTGTTTGGATTAATTTTCCTCTCATTTACATGAGAAAAAGAAATCACTGAGGTCTTGCGGATCATGCAGATCTTTGCCAAGTTAAGTCAGGCAGCCATTTTCATTTTTGAGAGATGATTTGTTGTCCTGGCACCTCAAACATTTTCTTTTTTCTTTTTTTCTATTTGTCTGAATGAACTTTGAGATTCACCATCTAACATTGTAGTGAATTTGTTGGAAGATTTAAAGCTTCCCATTAAAGAAATTAGTTTTTGTTTTGTTTTTTTACATATTCGTAAAACTGTCTCCATGTTGTGACAATATGAAACAGATAATCTGTGAAAAGATCAATCTCCTCCACCTCCTCTCTGAGATACTATTAACGTCTGAAGAAATGCACGGCTCTTGCGTTGTCCTGAACAAAAACAGCCAATCAGAGCCAGGAGGAGGGGCTTAGCGGTGTCAATCAATCTCATAAATGTACTAATTGTAAGTGTCAATAAAATAGTTTATTTCTTGAAAAAATGTATGTTTATTTCTAAAAGATAGAATAATGTATTTTAAGTTGTTTGGTTCACGTTTTAAGATTTGTGTTAAATGATTGTATTTTATTTCGTGTCAAATTATTTTTGTCAAAAGTTATCGCGAGATTTGTGTACATGTGTGAGGCTGCGAGACTTAAATAACCATAGAAGAAGCAGAAGCCTGGAACAGAGCTACGTGTAGCAGCCTAGTGTCCTGTAGTCATCAAGGTATTTTGTAGTTATGTTTGTAATGTTTTGTGAATTTATTGTTTATGGTGTTTTAATTACTTAATATTTTGGTTTAGAGTGAACAACGACGAATCATTCTGTTAAAGACCTCCGAAGTGGCAGGCGGCCACGAGGTAACTTTTTGTTAAAGCACGCGTCACCTGTCTGTTTGTAAATGTATCTATGTCTAAAGCTTTGTCTTTTATTTCTGTAGTTTTCACGGCATTTAATAAAGAGCCCGTCTTAAGAAAGCCGTGCCAGAGTTGTCACTTTGGAGCTACAGTGAAAACTCGCCCAGCCAGCGCCGGTAAGAAGACGGCAGCTGCAGTGAGTGACGGTACCGTGGTGTAACACAAGAGGGCGCCATTTGAAAAGCTCACCGTTCACAAGAAGTCAAGCACAGCAGCAACAACCTTGTACAACTGAAGTAAGGTGGAAATTAAGAAAGGACAGTGTTAAGAGTAAAATAAGAGTGGTTTAAGTGAAGTTTAAAGCCACAATAAGTTTCTATAACATTTGTCAAAAGGTTACTTATTTTCTACTGAACTTCGAAGTGATGTGTTGTTGTTAAGAAAAGAGTGTTGTGTATTAAGAGTGAAGCTCATTACAGGTACAGTAATATAAAAAGTAATATTCAAGTCACATAAGTTAGAATTTGTAAGGAGTGTTTTGCAATTTAAATAGAGCATTGAGTGACATTTAACCAGACTTATAAGATGACTGACAAAGATCATAAAGAGCTCTATGCTGTATCATGTACTGAAGTGGAGGAAAATGATACTGAGCAAATCTCAGAACCACAGACTGTTCGAAGAAGTGAAAGAGTTAGAACATTAACTGAAAAAGGTAAAGAACTTCAAGAGGAGAAACTTAAAACGCTTCAACACAGATATGCAGTTGGTTTTGAAAAATGGAGATATGAAGCAAGACTGAGCAAAGTAAAACTAAGAAAAGAAGCTTCAGACAGTGAATTAAAGGAGCTGATTAACAATGTAAACATCACCTGCAGAGATATGCAAACCATTTATGAAGAAATACGACAAATGCAAACTCCTGATGCAGATGCAAGGCGCAAAGTAGATGCATGTACATCACTTTCTGCATTTATTGTCAGAAGAGCTGAGAAACAACTGCAAGGACACTTTGCAGAAGGCGACGAAGAGCCATGGCCAGATTTTGGGTCATGCTTAGGATCTGAAAGTACGACATCAAGGTCAAAATCCAGAAGGTCTAAAAGTAGCTCAGAAAGCTCACAAACAACCAAGAGACTGGAAGCAGAGGCTGAGGCAGCTGCATCACAAGAAATATTAGCAGTTATGGAAGAGCAAGAAAAGGAAACAATTGAGTTACAAAAACTGGAACGTGAGAATTTGGAAAGGCAGCAAGCAATGGAAGAGCAGCGAAGAAAGATTAAACGCTTGGAAGAAGTTAAAAAATTTAATGCTGCAAAAGCACGAGCAAAGGTTTATGATGAAGTTGAAAGTATTTCTGCAAGTCAGAGTTCATCACAGAGCATTAAAGCAGAAAGTGAAATCCAAGCAATCCCTGTCAGAGCACACAGTTCTTCTCCAGCTCTAAATGCTACTCAGTTCCATAATGCTACAATTGTTGGATCTGTGCCACATATTCCTACAGTAATAAACCAAACTCAACAAAGTCCTGGTGAACAACCTAAGGCCACCATAAGCCAAACACTTAAAGCATCAAGTCCACCATTCACCCCTCAAGCCACACAGGTTCCCTCTGTTGCAGCTCAACAACAGTCAAATTACGAGCTAGTTGGAATACTAGCAGAAGCAATAAGTGCTAATCGTCTTCCAACTCCTGAACCGACATTGTTCACTGGTGATCCTTTAAAGTTCAAAGATTGGCAGTTGTCATTTGAAACCCTGATAGAAAGGAAAAACATTCCAAAGAATGAGAGACTCTATTATCTCAGAAAGTATCTTGGTGGACCCGCGAAGAGAGCAGTGGAAGGTTTTCTTCTAGTGGGGACAGATGAAGCATATGACTCAGCTTGGAAAGTGCTGGAAAAACGTTTTGGAGATCTATTCACCATAGGAAAATGCTTCAGAGATAAGCTTCACAGTTGGCCTAAAATAAACCCTAAGGATGGAAGTGAGTTGAGAGAATTTGCTGACTTCCTGAAGAATTGTGAAGCTGCAATGTTGCACATAAGGTCATTGGAGGTTCTCAATGATTGTATGGAAATCCAGAAACTCTTGCTAAAACTTCCAGATTGGTTGACCACAAGATGGAACCGGACAGCCATGAAAATAAGAAGAGCTAGTGATGGAGAATATCCATCTTTTCATGTGTTTGCTGATTTTGTATCCACTGAAGCAGACTTAGCATGTGATCCCATAGCATCAATGCAAGCTCTTAAAGGTTTGGAAATAAGTAAACCCAAACAATTACGCAACCAAGTCATCCAAGCAAAAACACTAACAACAAACTCAAATCACACAAATACTGTAACCTGTCTTTTCTGCAAAAGAAATGGTCACCCACTTGATAAATGTTTCAAATTTAAAGAAACCCCACTCCAAGACCGTATCAAGTTTGCACAAGCGGAAAGGCTGTGTTTTGGATGTTTAAAGAGAGGACATCATTCCAAGAAGTGTGACAAAAGGAGCAAATGTGAAAAATGTCAAAAGAGACATCCAACATGTCTGCACGATGACACATTCATTGAGCGTAAAAAGGTAATACCTGCAGTGACTGAAAAGTCTCAAGACAAGGACGAAGCTGACGCTAAAGAAGGAGACAAACCAACGGTTGCGATCTCTAACAGAGTAACTCAAGCAACTTCAAGCACATTGACATCCTCTATACTACCTGTATGGGTTTCATCAAAGAATGACCCAGACAGAGAGGTTTTAGTTTATGCACTCCTTGATTCACAGAGTGATACATCCTTCATCTTGGATGAAGTGGCCCAAGATTTTGACACAAATAAAAGTAAAGTTAATCTGCGCTTGTCAACTATGTCTACCAAGTCAACAGTTATACCATGTGACAAGCTGGTAAACCTTCAAGTTAGAGGATATAAGGATGAAAAGAAAATTACATTGCCACCGGTCTATACAAGAGAGTTTATCCCTGTCAACAGATCACATATCCCAACGTCTGAAACTGCCTTAAAGTGGCCTCATCTGGAAAAGCTGGCAGATAAGTTACCTCCACTGCTTGAATGCAAAGTTGGTCTACTTATCGGCTATAACTGTCAACAAGCTCTCCTACCACGTGAAGTTCTTGCAGGCAAAGAGAACCAACCTTACGCACAGTTAACTGATCTCGGCTGGAGCATAGTTGGTTGTTCGTCTCAAGTTCAAAATCACAATGATATCATCGGTACAAGTCACAGAATCATTGTTCGTGAAGTATTTCCTGTTTCACAACCAGCAGTTGAATTCAAGCAACAAGTGCATTTTGTATGCAGAACTCAAATAAAGGAAGTCAGTCCAACTGATGTGATTAAGGCTTTGGAATCCGATTTCTCTGAACATGCAACAGATGACAATCCAGTTTCACAGGAAGACATTTTGTTCATGTCAAAGGTGACCAAAGGCATAAAACAGAAGAAAGATGGTCATTACGAACTTCCGTTACCATTCAAAACAGACAATCCGAATCTCCCAAATAACAAGCAAAGTGCTGAACACAGATTGTCTTCATTGGAACGTCGACTCAAAAGGGATGAGAAATACTATAAAGATTATGTCAAGTTCATGAATGATATTATAACTCGCGGAGATGCAGAAAAGGTGCCAGAACAAGAGCTGGACAACAAGACAGCATGGTACATCCCGCACCATGGGGTTTACCACCCCCACAAACCTGAGAAAATACGTGTGGTTTTTGATTGTTCTGCACGCTTCCAGGGAACATCTCTAAACGATCATCTTTTGACTGGACCGGATCTCACCAACACACTGGTCGGAGTGTTATGCCGATTTAGAAAGGGCCCCATCGCCATTATGTGTGATGTGGAAAGAATGTTCCACCAATTCCACGTCATTAAGGAACATCAAGATTATTTAAGATTTCTTTGGTGGGACAAAGGTGATTTGAACTCCGAACCTTCAGTTTACAGGATGAAAGTACATCTTTTTGGAGCAGCCTCATCTCCTGGATGTTGTAATTTTGGACTCAAACACATTGCATCGCAAGGTAAAAACAAGTTCAGCAAAGAGACTGTTGAGTTCATCCAAAGAGGTTTTTACGTCGACGATGGACTTGCTAGTGTACCATCAACAGCCAAAGCTATACAGCTGGTCAAAGAGTCAAGGGAACTTTGCAAAACAGGCAAACTACATCTGCATAAGTTTGTATCAAACAATAAAGAAGTGCTTGCAACAATTCCCCAAGAAGAACAAGCTCAGTCCAAAGATCAGAACATGGCTTTTGGAGAACTCCACATTGAACGTGCACTTGGAGTACAATGGTGCGTAGAAGCAGACGAATTCCAGTTCAGAGTTCAAGTTAAAGAGCACCCATTGACCAGAAGAGGGGTACTCTCGACTGTCGCTTCCATCTATGACCCTCTTGGGTTCGTCGCCCCATTCACATTGATTGGAAAGCAAATACTCCAAACATTATGTAAAAACAAGGTTAACTGGGATGATGATCTTCCAGACCACATTCTACCACGATGGGAAGCATGGTTGAGAGACCTGCCTAAGCTGGCAGCTCTGAAGATCTCACGAAGCTACTCACAAGACATCAACATCATACAGTATGAATTGCATAACTTCTCGGATGCGAGCCTCGACGGTTATGGCGCATGTTCATACCTTAGAGCAATAAGCAAGGAAGGACAGATAAGCTGTTCACTCATCATGGGAAAAGCAAGAGTTACACCCATCAAACAAATGACCATTCCAAGACTTGAACTGTCGTCGGCTGTAACTTCAGTCCGCAACGCGGATGTAATCAAACAAGAACTGGAAATTGAAAATCTACTAGAATATTATTGGACAGATTCACAAGTCGTACTGGCATATATAAGCAATGACGCTAAAAGATTTCACACATTCGTTGCCAATCGGATTCAACGAATAAGACACAGTACGAGTCCTGACAAATGGCAGCATGTCTGCTCAGAAGAAAATCCGGCTGATCAGGCCTCAAGGGGTCTAACCGCTGCACAACTGAAAGAATCAAACTGGTTGAAGGGTCCAGATTTCCTTTGGAGAAAGGATCTTCCAATCAAAAGGGAAATGGTGGGAGAAGTTGAAGAGACAGATCCTGAACTTCGTGCAGGTCATGCACACACCGTGCAGTCAAAAGAAGTGAACCCTGTTCTAGAGCGTCTAAAGAAGTTCTCTGATTGGTCGAGAGCTGTAAAGGCTATTGCCAGACTCAAACGATGCATAAAAGAGTTTAAAGGTGTTCAAGAAAGAACAAACAAAGCAACAGATCTTGAAGAAAGAAGAGACACAGAAGTGTTCATTATCAAGCTAGTGCAAAGAGAAGCTTTCACTGAGGAAATACAGAAAATCAGATCACAGAAGGAAAATTCTCTGCACAAGCATAACAGACTAAAGCAGCTAAATGCTTTCTTGGACAAATCCGATGTTCTCAGGGTGGGAGGAAGATTGTCTCAATCAGCCTTGCATCATCATGTCAAACATCCCGCAATTCTTCCCAAGGAGTCCCATGTATCAGCCCTCATCGTCAAACACTATCATGAACGTGTACATCACCAAGGAAGAGGCATGACCATAAATGAATTGCGTGCAAATGGCATATGGATTCTAGGATGTGGAAGTATGGTCTCTTCACACATTTACCACTGTGTTAAATGTAGAAGATATAGAAAGGCCACAAATGTCCAACAGATGGCAGAGTTACCAGAAGTAAGAACAAAAACAGCACCTCCTTTTACATATTGTGGTGTCGACTGTTTTGGCCCATTCATGGTAAAGGAAGGAAGAAAGGAAGTCAAAAGATATGGATTATTGTTCACCTGCTTATGTTCACGAGCTGTGCATATTGAAACACTTGATGACTTATCAACTGATGCTTTCATGAGCGCTCTTCGGGTTCTGATCGCCATAAGAGGTCCTGTTCGACAATTAAGATGTGACCAAGGGACGAATTTTGTGGGAGCCAGAAGAGAGTTTTTGGAGCTAATGAAGGATATGGACCAAGAACCACAAAAAGCTATTGGTTGCGAGTTTGTGATGAACGTTCCATCAGCTAGCCACATGGGAGGCATCTGGGAACGCCAAATTCGGACAGTACGAAGCGTACTAACAGCAATGTTAGATAAATTCTCAAACAGACTTGATACAACTAGTCTAAGAACACTTCTTTACGAGACAATGGCCATCATTAACAGCAGACCCTTAAGTGTAGAGTATCTTAATGATCCCTTGGGTCCAGAGCCATTAACTCCCAATCACATATTAACGATGAAGTCTTCAGTTATTCTTCCCCCTCCAGGACAGTTTTGCAGAGAGGATTTGTACTTGAACAAAAGATGGAGAAGAGTACAATTTCTAGCAAACGAGTTTTGGCAAAGATGGAAACGAGAATATCTGCTAAATCTCCAACAGCGACAGAAATGGCAGAAGGTTTCACGGAACCTGCACATTAATGACATTGTGATCCTACAAGATGACAATGCTCCAAGATGTAAATGGAAACTAGCTTTAGTTGTAGAGGCTCTAGAAAGCCCAGATGGCAAGGTTCGAAAGGTGAAACTAAAGACAAGTGAAACGACATTTGACAAAGGAAAACCACTGACAAGGTTGATATATTTAGAAAGACCTATTCACAAGGTAGTGACATTACTTGAGTCTAATACAGAGTAAAACAGACTCTACTGTTGACACTCATTGGAAAATCACATTGAGAACCAATTAGTGATTTTGGTGGGAGTGTAAGTGTCAATAAAATAGTTTATTTCTTGAAAAAATGTATGTTTATTTCTAAAAGATAGAATAATGTATTTTAAGTTGTTTGGTTCACGTTTTAAGATTTGTGTTAAATGATTGTATTTTATTTCGTGTCAAATTATTTTTGTCAAAAGTTATCGCGAGATTTGTGTACATGTGTGAGGCTGCGAGACTTAAATAACCATAGAAGAAGCAGAAGCCTGGAACAGAGCTACGTGTAGCAGCCTAGTGTCCTGTAGTCATCAAGGTATTTTGTAGTTATGTTTGTAATGTTTTGTGAATTTATTGTTTATGGTGTTTTAATTACTTAATATTTTGGTTTAGAGTGAACAACGACGAATCATTCTGTTAAAGACCTCCGAAGTGGCAGGCGGCCACGAGGTAACTTTTTGTTAAAGCACGCGTCACCTGTCTGTTTATAAATGTATCTATGTCTAAAGCTTTGTCTTTTATTTCTGTAGTTTTCACGGCATTTAATAAAGAGCCCGTCTTAAGAAAGCCGTGCCAGAGTTGTCACTTTGGAGCTACACTAATGGTGGAAAAACATTTTACTATTACAGAAAAATCGTTTATCTGCCATCATGGTTGACCATGCTAACTAGCCTTAGCATTCACGACAGGCTATGCTAACAGCAGCGTAGCATACAGCAAGAGGGGGAGATTATCTGATAACATACTGTCATGATGTGGTGACAGTTTCAACAAATATGTAAAAAATATATATATTTTTATAAAAGTTTAAGATATATGTACACCAAAATGATGAGTTATAATATTATATGTGATTTGTGCACTAAAATAATAAATATGCTGCCTTTGATGATTATATTTCCCCTCTTCCTCTCTCCATAAGGCATTGTGTCCCTGGTGTCCCTGTCAGTCCTTTCCTATGAGCGCTACAACACTGTGCTGCGTTCCTCTAAGGTGGACGTCTCAGACTTCAGGAAGGCCTGGCTCTTCATCGGAGGCACCTGGTTCTACTCGCTCCTCTGGACGCTGCCGCCCTTCCTGGGTTGGAGCAGCTATGGTCCCGAAGGTCCCGGAACCACTTGCTCTGTCCAGTGGCACCTGCGCTCACCCACCAGCGTATCCTACGTGCTGTGTCTCTTCATCTTCTGTTTGCTGCTGCCACTGATGCTCATGGTTTACTCTTATGGACGAATCCTGTTTGCTATAAGGAGGGTAAGTGCAAAAGTAGTCAAGGTTTTTATGGTAACGGCTAGTAGTTTGGGTAAGATGACGGAGTATTAGGGCAGTTGTAGAGAGAAAGAAAACAAAGAGGAGTACATTTCCACCCAAGAAATTTAAATTTAATCTCAGAAATTTTCTAGGAAAAAAAAATCTGGAAAATGTCTTAGCTTGAAAACTAAGAAATCTGCTAAAAAAAAAAAAAAACAACCTCAGAAGTTTTGAGATTATTCTCAGAAATCTTCTAGATAAAACAAGGAAATCTTTGAGTTTGAAAAGTCAAAAATCTGCTAGAAAAAAACAAGCTGAAATTAATCTCAGAAATTTTCTAGATAAAACTAAAAAGTCTAAGTTTAAAAAGTCAAAAATATCTGAATTGTTTAGATTACTTTGAGAAATCTCCTAGAAAAAACAAGGACATTTGTGAGTTTGAAAACTCAAAAATTTACTTTAAAAAGACTCAGGAATATTGAGATTAATCTCAGAAATTTCCTAGAAAAAAACATGGAAATTTCTGAATATGTTGAGTTTTGTGAAAACAGTTTGCAAGTTAAAAACATGGTGTCTCATATGTTACATCACACTCACATAAACATATTTTTCATATTAAATTTAATTGAATTTAATACAGCCATGTGTTACTGCAGAGAATAATAACATTTAAACCACCAGTCTGCTCAGTTTTTCATCTGGTGCTCTGCAGAAAAACTGGGATGTCGTGTATAGAAAACCTTTGAGCAGCTTTCACTCAGGGTTTTGTTGCAGACTTCAACTCTCTACATTCACATGTCATTTCCTAATTATAGTCTGAACATAACTTTTTCAATTATGCCTTCTGCATATCAGTAAGCAGCATAATTGCATATTATATTAAGGCCTAAAAGCCTTTAACAATTTCCTGAATTGAAAAATACTAATTTGCAAATGCATCTAAAGCATACATGGCACAAACCAGTGCTGCAGTTTTCTTGAGAATAATTTTGTTAAAATGCTTTTGTTGTTGTCCGTCTACTCAGCTTAAAAGCTTTAAAGGCTCCCCTGACATGGGTTCTGCAGGTGCTTTTTCCTGCCAGGGTACTTTTGAGATTCAGAAATGTGTGTCTGAGTTTGAGCTGCAGCTGTCAGAACCGTCGTTGTCAAGCCAAAACATCCCAGAACCCGCTGGAGTGTGTTTACAATCTGTGAATCAATTCATCCAGCAGGAGTAGGTTTTATTTAGGGGCTGCGGCTTTGCTCTTTGCAGTGATCCACTTAGATTCCCATAACTCGAGCCAGACTTTATTGAGTTTCCTATAAACCTGTCAATCATATCTAAATTGGTAATTAAAGGCTCCCAGTAGCTCTTTGCTTCCACTACTGCTATGAATGAATCACCCAGAAGGTATTTTTAGAGCCTGTGAGCTACATGTTACCATTGGATACCCAGCGTTATATAAGCATGTTTTGTTTTTTTGAAAGTCCGTGCTCTCAGAGGAGTCAGAGCAGAGAAGGGGTCCTGAAAATTTCACCTGATGATCAGAAGCGAACTAAGTCAGCAGCATTTTTTAGAAACAGATGAATGAGAATGTTTCAGTCCAATAAAGACAACTAGCAAGAATCCCCACCACAACCTTTGGATTGCACTCACACTGGTGTTTTGAATTCTCACATCTAAGATATAAAGTTTAATTGTATCTGTAATATCAGCACTGAATTAAAAAACCTTGAAGCAAATAATCTAAAATTCATGTGTCAAATCTGTATAATGCCATTAGTCTCTCTAGTTTTTCTGAGATTTTACTACCATGGAAAATCATCAGATCCCTGCACTTTTTTTTGATAATGCTTAATTGTGAGTTTACTGAAAATGTTCCAACAAATTGGTCAAAAACGTTGTGTTCATGTGATGCCAACTCCCACCTGCAGGAGGCAGTATTTCTTACTTCGTCTACACTGCTTCCTAGGCTTTACTTGATGTCAAGTAATAGTCGTTTAGCAAACAAAAGTCATATTTACGGAAGAGGATTAGGGCCACTGAAAAAAAAAATTATGGCCCAGAAAAAAAAAAAAATCTCTGAATTCTCCTGTAAAAAAAAAAAAAAAAAAAAAAATTCAGTGTCCCGAAAAAAAAAAAAAAAAAAAAAAAAAAAAAAAAAAAAAAAAAAAAAAAAAAAAAAAAAAAAAAATTCAGTGTCCCGAAAAAAAAAAAAAAAAAAAAATTCAGTGTCCCGAAAAAAAAAAAAAAATTCAGTGTGCCGAAAAAAATGTAAAATTCTGTGTCCCAGAAAAAAATAAAAAATAAAAAATTTCAGCATACTACGGTTTCAAAACATGTTCAGTATTATTTAATTTTAAGAAATACTAATTGGATGCAGACACAACTGTTTATCAATATCCTAACAGTTTGTTAATGGGTTTCATCAATACATTCTGGCACAACCGGCCCTTTAAGAACATTCATAATCTTGACAAAATTAAAATGAGTTTGACTCCCATGAACTAAAGCAATAAAATGTCCATTGAATTTACTCTGAGCTACAAAAATAGCAAATCTGTTCAAAGTAAAATCTGCTTTTTAATTGCATCAGCATAATCTCACACTTAAAGAAAATTCAGAACAACCCTACCTTTAATTCGAGTGCATTTGTTCAGTGGAGAAAGTTGTTCTTTCTTAAAAAATAACTGGTTTTGCACTAAGTACCAAAAACCTTCCTTAAAAAATAAATGTAAGCAAAAAAAAAATAGTTTTAAAATATTTCTTCACTTCTTCTAGTCCAATGGAGCGTCTAAAAACTGGTGATAAAGAGGGTAATTTCTCCAAGCCATTCATAAAAATGAGAAAGATGAGAGAGCATAATGTCTAAAGTTAGCCGTCTGTGTTAATTTTTATAAGTGAGGACGCAACTACAAGAAAACAGCTACTGGCCTAAACTTGCTAATCAAGATGTCTAAAACAACTGACTAATGAAAACCAAATTTATCTCAACACTTGGACCTGGAAAAAGGATGATAATAAGTGTGTCATTTTAAAAATCAGGCAATATTTCAATCCACAGATTTTTTGTTTCTTTTGTCAGGATTTGCAATTTGATTATTAGAAGATGTCAGAGCGAGATGCTGAAAAGAGGAGAGCGTGATGTATGTGTGCAGCTGTCAAGAGTTAAACATTTACATCCTTGTTGGCTTTTAGCTTGACAGTAACTAAAAACCTATTTAATTTTTATGAATGAGGGATCATTGGCTGTGCTGTTTTCTCTCCTTTCATTCACCTAGACGTTTGATTTCTACAAGAAATTGCAGAAGCAATCAGGTGGGATCTCATTTTGACTCATTCCTGCCTCCTCTCCGCTCTCCTCCAACCTTGACTTGAAAATTGATTTCAACAAAATATTTGAAAGGATGTCTCACTTTCTGGAAAACCCAGAAACGAGGAGGTTTGGTGGAGATGTTTTATTCAGTAGCTTTCTCTAAAGTTATTTCTAAAACATATTCATTCTACAGTATAAAAACACATATAATCCATGTATTATTTCTGAAAAGAATGTAAAAGGCGGATACAGCTGCATGATGCGGCCGGTCAATGGCTGGATGATGAAGCATTATAATGAGTTTAGGTTTAAATATTGACTAGAAAACAAATTCATCTTAATTTGTTTTGAGCCTTTGAGCTTTCCTTTGTTCTGCAGGAATCCAGAGTGAAAGCTGCAAGAAGCTCTGAACAAAAGGTGCAAATAAGATGTTTTTCTTCACTCTACCACTAGATGGCAGTAAATGAATAGAATCTTCAGATGGGTGGCTTTAAACTTGCACCTTATTAATCAAACGACAAATTGTTTATGAAAAATCAAGAAGAAATGTCAAAATCTATGAAAGAAAATATACAAATGTAACTTTATCATGCGCAAAAGGTTACAATAGTTTTGGATTTTTTTTATTACAGTTTAGTTTTATTTGGTTGTGATTTTTTAATGTCTAATTCAGTTAGTGTTAGTATGTTTTTTGAGTGGGTTTGCTAGTTTTACTGGTTATTTTTAGTTAAATATTGCTTCATTTCAGTTCAGTTTTTATTTGCTATAGTGGTTTTAGTTTTTCCTTACAATGGTACATTTTTAGGTGGAGAATTCAAAAAGGTCAAAGTATTTTATTGCAATTATGTTTACATTGAATACTCAACATAATATACCATTTAAAAAAATATATTAAATTATTGATGAACAAACAAAAACTGACCTTAGTTTTCTCCCAACGATTGCTGTGGCCATTTTGTGGACCTCTGGGAGGCCGTAATTTGCCGACAGCTGACGGAAACTGCTTGTGCGGAAAAAAATATATATATTCATGAGTTTATTTATTAGATTTTATTAATCTAATAAATAAGACTTAAACACAAAAATAAAGGGTATTACTTCTCCAATTTTAGTAGAATTTAGTTATTTATTTAAACATGCAACATAGTTCCAGTTAGTTAGATTTTTCCCCATTAACTACCATTTTTATTTATTTCAGTTAATGAAATTAATTATAATAACCTTGGTGCGCACCACATGCAAAATTGTGCGAACTAGATACTATCTCATGCTCATGAGAAAATGTATTTTCTATTTTCTCCCTTTTATGTCCCTTGCGGTACTCCGTAAAAACCAAACTCATATGACTTCAGCTTGTACCTGTTAGAGGAATATTAGATTATGCTTTTAAAATGATGGAATTCGATAATTTTTGCCTTCTCTGTCTGTGACTCTGTTATCCGGGGCTGCAGGTGGGTAAGGTCAACCTGCTGGCCGCGCAGCGCAGAGAGCAACACATTCTGCTCATGGTGCTGTCCATGGTGTCCTGCTACATGGTGTGCTGGATGCCCTATGGAGTCACGGCTCTGATGGCCACCTTCGGCCGGTCGGGGCTGGTCACTCCCCTGGCCAGCGTGGTGCCGTCCATCTTGGCCAAGTTCAGCACGGTGGTCAACCCCATTATCTACGTGTTCTTTAACAACCAGGTGAGACCTCAGGAAGAATGAAGTACAGGTGATTTTTAAAGGGGCAGTATTCTGTGTTTTTGTCCCATTTTATTGCACAATCAAGTAACTATGTTATAAAAATGCCATATGAGCTTATTTCAATGACTTGAAATTGGGTCTCTGTCTCTTTAAAAACTCTCTGAAACCCACCTTCAGGAAGTCATCACAACATGGCTCCTCTATGAACACTTTAATAATGTTTTTTACCAGCGTTGTGCTGAGAAATAGCTCACATAATGAGCTCCGGAGATGTGCAGTTCCACCAGATGTTCGCTAATTGCTGCTGGCTAGTCTGAAGGAGCTGAGTGGGGGACTTGTGAGGAGGAGGTCAGAATCTCTGAGGAGGAGAAGCTGCGCCTTGAGGGCGGGGCTAGGTCCACCCAGCTGAATGGTTGCCGTGGAGATTACAGGATTTCTCAAACATGCATGAATGAATCAAAGCTACACTCCAGGAATGTTTTTAGTGAGGGAATAACATTATAACGTGACTTAAAGCTAAAATAAGTTAATTTTACATAATGCTGCCACTTTAAAACGATGATAAGATAACTCACCTCACTGGCAAGACAGAAAACAAAAAGCATCACCAAGTTTATGACAACAGCTTAAAGAGAGAAAAAGATACTATAATTTATTGTCTAAGCTCCTAGACCTTTTGAAAATTTTCAGATTTGTAGAGCTACAAACACGAGTTGTTGCATTTTATTGGGATTTTATGATAGTCCAAAGCAAAGTTGTATATAGTCGTTACCCAGAAGGGAAATTATTTTAAAACATGCTGCGTGAGAATCTAACAAACCATTTACCTTTAGCTGAAATCACAGCTGCAGGTTTTTTGGTTTATGTTTCTACCCGCAAATCTGAATCTGACATCTTTACCCACTCTTGTTTGTAAACACACTCAGGATCAGGTTGGATTGGATGGAGAGCAATCCTGACCATCAATGTTCATGTCTTGCTTTAGAATCTGAAATGGATTTAGGTCTGGACTTTGACTGAACCATTATGTTGTAGCTTTGGCTGTATGTTCAGGGTTGTTATCCCACTAAACCTTCACCCCAGTCTTTTGTGAAATGTTTTCTTCCAAGTTTATCCTGAGTTAAAATCTGTCCATCTTTCAGTCTGCTCTGATCAGAGCACATAGATATTGATTAGGTGTGTTGAGGTGGAAAGTTATTTTTACATGTAGCATTTTTAATGTAGGGTAAACATTTAAATGCATGCTGACTACATGGCTTAAATATACATATTTTTTGTATAAAAGAATCATAAACCATGTATAATTTTCCTCAGATTCTAATATGATTAAATGTGGAAAAGTAAAATATTCTTTTGCAAGGCCAGGTATAAAAAACATCTTCATTTTATCAATAATACCAGACTATATCAGCTTACTTTTTAATGTTTCCATCTGCTTGGAAAATTATTAATTATAGTCATTCAAAATAAATAAAACTACCTTCACTGAAGATGTCAAGTTCTTGATAATTCCCACTGTAATATTTTGTTGTTTATTAACTCTACTGATCATGTAGGCATTATAAGGCTCCTACACTTAAGTATTGTGTTGATACATAACAGACAACTTAGCAAAAGCCTTTTTTAAAAATCAAATTAAGTTAATTAAGTAATTAATCACAAAAGCAGAATTTGACTGAATCATTTAAAAAATATCAATAGAAACATAGTTTGAGTGATAATTGTGTTTCACAAAACTTTTTTCATGAAAAATCTGGTCAACTGAAGAATTATGCATCTTTCAGATCCAAGTTTTAGAGTAGAAAATGAGTGAAAAAGAAAACTGCAGAAAGGCTGAAAAGCTGTTCATTAAGACCACTTTGCATGATTTCAGTGTAAAGTCTGGCTGCATAAAGGCAAACTGTGCTGGTTTAAAAAGTATAAATTAGCATATTACTTTATATCAAAATCTAGTTAGTATGCAAAAGAAAAGTATCTGTGAGGTAAATGTTCTAACGTTTGAGGCTCATTCTGTATTTCAAACAGTTTTACAGGTGCTTCGTAGCCTTCGTAAAGTGCAGCGGGGAACCACACTCTGTTCATGGAGAGGAACATCCAGCTCCAAGAAATCATCAGTCGGATGCCTTTCATGGTCGGAAACCAGCCTCCTCCAGCCCTTCGCAGCCTCAGTTCCTCTGCAGCAGAACCGCCGCTCCCTGCAGCTGCCGCAGCGACAGAAACATCCTGTTTGTCCATTACACACCATGAAAGCTTCACAATCACATCCGTCAGTGGTCGCTTCCTTTTGGGTTTTCATTTTGGTTGTTTTTAGACATTTATAAATATTATGTGTATTTTCTGGTCATTATTACATTGAAGATTCTCTAGAACAGTGGTTCCCAAAGATTTTCTGGGCCTCCCTATGGATTCCAATAAAATCCCCCCCCAACAAAGAAAAAAAAAATCAACTGGGCACACACAGTTGTGCTCAGTTGTTACATATTTTGTTTTCAAACTCCACTGAAGTTTATGTCACACTTTTGTTGTAGTGTGCAACAAAACACACTACAAACCATCTTTACATGAAACACTTTTGTGTAACTGTTTTGTTTTTTTTCATTTATCCACACCGCTTCCTGCGCCCCCCCTGCAATGGCACTGCGCCTCCCCTAGGGGGCGCACCCCACACCTTGGGAACCGCTGCTCTAGAACAAAAGGCTTCTCCACGATATTGCTACATAAGAAGCGCTTATAAGAAACTGAAGATATAAATAAATTTTTCAACCTTTCCTTCTATTAAATTTTGGCTTCTTATTTTAAAAAATATTTATTTCACCTTACATAAATACATTTTGATTCACATAAATATTCCCCCAAACGAAATGAGGGTAGTTTAATCCCTTTTATAGCCTGTCTTGATGTTTGTTCAAGTAAGTAAATAAATAAATTTTATTTATATAGCACACTTTACAGGTCAGAAACCACAAAGTGCTTTACAAAATATAAGATACAAAAAAAACAGAAGGAGAGATAAAACAGAAATCATGGAGCATAAAACAAAATAAAACTAATTAAAAGCCAGTCTGAATAAATGTGTCTTCAGCTGATTTTGAAAAGTATTAAGAGAATCAAAGTTAGAGGCAACAGCGGGACCAAAATGATCCTGGTTCACAGCAACAAAGTAAAAGTAAATAAATAAATGTTGATTAATGAAGTCAGGGGTGTCAAACCCATGTTCTCAAATGGCCGGTTGTGCCAAAATGTATTGATAAAACTCATTAACAAATTGTTAAAATATTAATAAATTGATATCTTTGCATTTGATAAGTACTACTTAACGTTAAATAATGCTGAACATTGTTTCACGTTGATGTAATTTAGCACAATACCAATGAAAACAGATTTACTTTGATTGATAGAAATGATATCCACACAACTTAAAGTCTATATTTATGCATCCCTATGGGGCCTTATAAAAAGCTGAGGCGGACCACATTTGGTCCCCAGGCCTCGGGTTTGACACATTTTCAAAGCTTAATATTTAGTTTGTTCTCTGAAGGTGTAGAGCTGGAATTAAGAAAGTTTCGAACCACCAGGGGAAGCTGTGAACTCATCAGCACTGACTTCAGCACCAGCTATCTGCCTAAGGTTCATGTGTTGCTATAATTAAACAAACACGTGCAGAAAACTTAGAGTGCACACTGCAAACATTTGCACATGCATTTGTTTCTTTTTTTCACTTTATCACTGATCAGAGATGCAGGTTTATCACACAGCTTGGTTTCTACTCTTTCTCTGATAAAGACATTTTATGCAGCTGTTATTGCAAAAAACAAGGTATTAAAAATAACTGATGATAGTTAGGTGATAAAATCTAATTTAATCTACAACAAATATTATCCACCTAAAAGAAAAATACAAATAAGTGTATATATTGCTATATAAATGTGGAAAATGGCAAGAGTACATTGCAATTCAATCAGTACAATCATTTTATTTTTGACTGGAAAAAAATAAATGTACATTTGGGAAAAAAAATTGTTGCTTTAGATGTTACAACCACACTTATTCAAACTGTTTGTACATTTCAAAATCAGAACGGGGGGAAATATTATTTTTTAATTTGTTTTAGTAATATGGAGAGAATTTTATGGCGAAAAGAAAAGACGGAGAACCAGCTCAACAACTCCAGCCAGACTGAATCATCCTGTAGCAACACCGCAGCTGCACAAACTGAGAATGCAGCTCTCAGTGCATTCAGCAGTGAAACCGTGTTACATTAAAATGTTTCACTTTAGCTCAACTTTTGCTACCACAACCAAGTTGCTGTGGTGAAGTAGTGAAACTCCTTCAGATGGATAATCCTGCTGCGTATGGGAATCTAAAATAAGAACCCGTCTTCATAAATCTCTGTGAGTTGTCTCCTCATCCGTCTTGAATAACAAATGTTAACAAGAATGGTTGAGGATCTGTCATGCTGTGGGCCTGTTTGTTATTGACGGACAAATCAAACCACAAGTTGGAATGGAGTACCACAGGGCTGTGTGCTCGAGTCGTTATTTTTACTTTATTTAAGCATTTCAGAAAAATTTGGAAGAGCTCTTTTTTAAAACCCAAAATTTGGGTTGATAATAAAATGATTTAGATTTTGACACACTGTGAATCCATTAGCTATTCTTTCTTAATCGTGTTCAGGGTTGGCAGCTGGACCCTATTCCAGGAGTCACAATGTGGGGGGGGGGGGTATGTTTAACTCTGAAGCATTAAAAAAAACTGATATGACTATAAAACATAACTTCAAGAACAAAATAATTTTTTCTTTACTTTTTACCTAAGTAACAAAAGAAATATTTTTAGAAAAACTCAAATAATACTATGAAAATGTGAAAAATCTTCTGCCTGTTCACACATTTGTTCTATAGAGAATAAACAACAAGCAGTTTTACATTAAAAACTAAGTTGCAAACAGAAATAGTGTCATAATTGCAAACCGGGTGTTGGATTTGACACATATGTCTTTGTTGATTAAATATATTGTGAGTTAGTGTGATGCAATGGATGCTGGAGTGCATAGATTTTTTAAAGCCTTCAAAATAAAATAACTAATCAAGTACATAAAACGACCCTAAGCTCGTGAATACAATTTAAGAATCCAGTTTGAGTATGCTTTCTGCATCAGAAACCACGTCACAATCTATTTACAAGCTTCTTTTCAAGGGTTGGGTTTTATTTAGTAGTGCAGTCAAACACTGCAACAAATGGAACCAAGTGAAACATACCTGCCATAAAGGAAGGAAGAGATGGCATGATGTATTTCACACGACACACTTGAGTCCTCCACAAAGGTCACAGCTCTCACAGATCTGAAGGACTCAAAGCTTCCAGGAAGTACATGCAGAAAAACTCGTCTGCTGTGGGGTGCATCTGCTCAGAAGCGCATGGGATGCCACGGGCGACAGGCCGCTCCACTGCATCATGATCAACACCTACCAGACCAGCATGGCGCTGCCGCAGGTGCCTCCGCCGGTGCCCCCGCGGCTCGGCAGGCCCGAGCAGATCCTCATCCCGACTCAGCTTCCATCGCCAGGCTACAGCAAGCCACTTCTGCGATTTTTGGTTTGTGTGGTGACCCTGCACTTGTTTCTGTCTGTCGGAGGATTTCTATACCTGTACTACAATGAAAGACAAATTGCACATGTAAGTATCGCCGTGGTTTGTGACAAAAGTTCTTTTGTTTTAAATCTAAAGCTGAAAACTTGAGTTTTCTCTAACTGGTGAGGCAGACACTGATGCAGATTCATAGGTTTTGCACCATCTAAAGTCTCACTAAAGTTCAGTTTGAGATGCACAGGAAATCCTCCTCTGTAAATGCAACGTACATGTCACACCTCACATGCTTTTTATGGCCTCACATTTAGCGCATTGCTAAAATAGATTTAATACAGCGCAGAGAATAATTATTTGTCTATTGTTCCACTGATGTTTAACTTTCTCTTGTTCTTGCAGGCAACCTACTCCTCACCACAAGGAAGAGGTAAACTGATTTTACTGATTATTGCTGTTCTGAGTTTAGAGAGAAAAGTCAATCAGATAAAGAAACCTGACATGTATTTGTGTTTTTTTCCACTTTTAGTTGGTTTTCCCCCCGTAGAAAAACAAGAAACAACCTACACAGCCTTTGCACGCATGTTGATTGGAAAGCCAAATGCTACAATTGAGAAAAAATGTAAGAAAAAAGAAATCTCTGTTTTCTCTTTTTATAGAAATTCAGTTGTAATTAAAAAATAAAAAACAACTTTTACTGTTTTTTTTCTAGCTGGTTATCTTGAGTGGAGAATGGACCTCTCAGTTCGCAAGAACATCAACTACTTTCACAAAAGCTGGCTGACTGTCCTGGAGCCCGGTGACTACCTCGTCTACTCCAGGGTGACCTTCTCCAAGCACAGCATCGCCCCGCTGACCGGCTGCATCAAGCTGAGGAACAACGAGATGGCAGAGCAGAAGGAGGTGACTAAGGCCCACTGCAGCCTGAGTGACAAGGACGGTTCGAACCCTCAGCTGTGCACAGTTACGCTGCAGGACGTGATCACGCTGAGTAAGGGAAACCAGCTCGCCATCTGGGTGGAAAACCTCTCGCTTGTGGACTACGGAAAGCAATCGACGAGTTTTGGGATGTATAAGCTGTAGGAGCCGCATGGACTGGGACTCCAAAACAGGGATCTGTGACTGTGGATGGAATATAGATACTAAGGAGACTCTGTAGGAGTTAATCAACAAACTTTTGTGGAATTGAGGGACATTTCCAAACTATAATTTATTAAATAACATTGTCTATTTCTTTGTTATTGTCAGTGATTGCTTTGTATTTATTTATATAAATTGGACTATATGTAAAATAACTTTTATATTTAATCTGAGTGATCTATTCTGTTTTTTGGGGGGGGGCGAGGGAATTACACATTTCAAGAATTAGCGCTTACATTTTTATTGTCCAGCAGCTCTTTATGGGCATTATTTGACAAAAAAAACTTAAAAGTTTAGAAAAACAGCACTTTTTAAATGTGATAAAGAACAGAAACTGCTCTGAACCACTGTGGTTTTAATTTTCTAGGGCACACAGCAGCAACTACTGATGCACCTTCTCGCGGTGACAAAGATAGACACTTGACTTGTAAATTATCTTTAGAAATCTGATGAGACCAACTTTTTCTCTCATCAGTTTTCCTTTTTGTAATTTAACCCTCTAAATCAAATCAATGTATCTTATTTCAGAATTCAAAAGTAGCACAAGCAGTTTTACAAAGTTCATGTAGAGGACGTGAGGAGTCTGAAGCAAAGCCAGGACAAACAGCAAGGACAAATCCAACGACCCTTTCAGCTCCCCTCACCTTCCTCTGCAGGGCTGCCATGTTGCATCATTATCCTGAAAGGTTTAACCTCTTAATTCAGAGCGGTTAAAATACAGGGCTCTCTGGGTAGGGTGACCCAGATTTTGAGGAAAACCTGAACATCTGACATCTATTTTTAGTCTTTTAAGTTATGCAAGCAGTGCTTCAAATATGTTTTTTATTGCTTTTTTCCAATGTCGATTTGGCAAGGTGTAGTAAAGAGATTTTTCACTGTATTTAAAAAAAAACTGGAGAATGAATTTATTTCTAGACTGATTTTTTCTACACTGCGCAGAGATTTGTTTTAAAAGCTATTTTATTCTGCATGTGAAAACACACCAAAGCTCGTTACATTTTTCAGGTTCCAAAGAAATTGTTCGCCCAGGGACCCGAAAATGGAGATGAAAAAATCTATGCCATCCATCTTGAGTCGTGACACTCATACCAGGCTCGCCTGGGCCTTTTTGTGTTCCTAAATTAGCTTCACTCTGCTTCTTCATGACTGTAATGTTTCCTTTTTAGTTCATAAGTACACCTGCAGTACTTGATGAGTAATTCAAAACTCCAGAGTATAGGTTGGCAAATAAAACGTGCTTTGTACATGGAGTATAACAGTACGGAAAGTGTGAATCTCTATGGAGGTGTGCAGACGCAGCCTACTCTTACAGCATGTCACTCCTTCCACTGTGCAAAGGGTTTCCTGAGAGCGAAGCTGAACAACCTACAAATTCCTGCGCTGCACATGTGATGAACGCGGGGTGGAAAAGCCTGCCTGCCATCTGTGGATTTCCAGCATGAATGTAGAAAACTTATTTCCATTGCTGTCATGGTTACAAACTGATTTTCAATCCAGAACTCCAGTTGTTATATTAAACTTTTAATAAAAGAGCAATCAAACCAAACATACAGTACAGAATGTCTAGAAAAAAAGGATAAAATACTTGCAACAATAATTGCATAGAACAAGCTTTAAAAAACAAACAAAAAAACAAAAACACAGTGGCGTGGAAATCAGATGAACTTCTTCCCACCAGTAAGTGCTCACAGAAGCTATTGGGAATTTCGAATTACAGTGTGTGGTGCTTAATGGAAACAGTCGTTTTGAGAGGAGGTTGCATCTCTGCAACATTATTAGATCACCTAGTCTGGCTGGTGAGACGAGATGTGCCTTTGAGCCTGAAAGTTACACCTTTGCAGAAGAACCAGCTGCATCAAATGCTACACAGTGCTGAGAAGTTTCTGAATAGAGGTGCGTGCAAAAACAAAACAAAAAAAAAAAACACACACACACACTTCCCACACAGCAACTGTGTCACAAATTCAACAATCTGGATCATTTGTGGATGAAAAAAAATGGACCTCATTGTTTTTAATCGGGAAACGTCACAGAGTAAAGGTGAATAAAAAGCATCTGGAGGGTTTTTTGTTAATGAATTCATTCAGTCCTTAATATTGCAGGTTGTTTGAATCTGACTGATGGCTGCTGGTTTTTACCCAGAGGTCTGTCAGTAAAGCAGTCACTTATTGCATTTCAGTTACATTCACTGTTTCTGTGCAGTGCACCACATAACAGCGTTGACAGTGCGTGCGCTCGTCCCCATGAGGAAATGTACCGCGGTTGGTCTTCAGAAAGAGGCCACGACCATAAATAGGAAGCAAAGCGCTGTTTGTTTTCAGACCCAACATACATAATAACATCATTAAACTAAGCTTGACACTTTGAATATATTTCATGTTTAGTCCCAGTCGGTCTCAAACTCTTGTTTGGTTTTTGGACCCCTTCGGGAGGCACTTAAATATGTTTAACACCAACATCTGTTTATTTCCTCTGTTCTCAGACAGAAATCTGTAAATTCTCAAAGCAAAACAAGATTCTCTTTTTCCTCTTTAGCAATATAAAACAGGGTTTTCCTTGCAAAACGTTCTCCATAAGGCTTACACCACATTTTAAATGTCTGGGTTAGCAATAAATACGGACTATCCTTATAAATTCAAAACAAAGAATGGTTATCTACTCAACATGTTAAAATGATTCCCATATATATTTTAGTAAGGGTTACCTCTTTGTCTACTCTTATAATAGCAAATAGTACAGAGTTAAGTCTTTCCTATTTCATTATGCAGATGCATTGCTTTGGAGTATATATGTCTGGATATATATTGATTATCGCATTTCTGATGCAGAATTTATAATGTAGAAACACTGTACATCCATGCAGTTTTTAAATAAACAGTATACAGCTGCATTTGGAGATTGAGCTTGTTAAAGTCACCTGTGTGACTTGCTAAAATGCCTATAAAATCCCCTGAACATGAATTGGATGAATCTTTGTCATGTTGAAAAATGCTGTGTATTATGAAAGCACAACAGGAAGATTTTTTTTTTCCAACAAGGAGCCCTATGGTAATAAAATACAACAGTGACAAAGTCATGATTTGAAGAGATCATCATCAGTCCGGTTTTAAAAGAAGTTCAGACAAGAGAAGCAGAAAACTCGATGGCTTTTTGCTCCTTTTCTATTCCAACAACAGCAGAAGAAGCTACGGAGAGTTTGTTTCTTTCCAAAATTCTTCCATTAGCAGGGCGGATCTTACAGTCCAAATGGGGTTGATTGCTTGAAACACAGAGGATTAGCCGAGCTGTTCGGCAGTAAGCATGCTTGTTTGGGTCTTCCGATGAGACGGATCCGATTCCGTCGAGCTGTCAAATCCAGCTCCAGGGTTGGAGGCGACGAAGCTCCACGTTTATGTGCAAGTGAAATGTGAAGACGGAAGACACGCATGGAAAAATAAACGCATAAACACACAGAAACCTGCCCCAGTGCGAGTCCGCTCCTGTAAACGGGAGCTAACAGGCTGAAGAGGTGTGCTGTGAGGACGGTCCACTGTCCTAATGGCTGCTGTCCTCCCAGCCGCAGTCGTTCTTCTGCTTGCTCAGCTTTCTCACCAATCTTTCCAGCTCTTTGCGAGACTTCTGCTCCTCCTCCAGAAACTGCTTCATCCACTTATTTTCCTGTAAAACACAGGGGGGAATAATAACATTAAAGAGTGAAGGCTCAAATGACTGGAGGTAATATTAGTCAGTAACTGGTTTGTCTCAGATTTGCATCATTTATAATGCTCTGGCAAAGGTATTCACGCCCCTTTAAAGGTGCATTTTCCAGGCACAAAGGTAATTTTACAGCACAATCATGTAACTGTGTTACCTTCAATTGTTCTAAAATTATATACATATATCAAATATGACTTAAAAGAAATTGAACTTTGTGATTTAATGCCTTAAAGCTCGGCCTCTTTTTTAAAAACTCCTGCTGTTTTTGAAACTCTGCCTTTAGGAAGTCATTACAACATGGCTCCTTATTTCTGTGTTGGAGAAAAGTTGCACCCAGAAGTTGCAGGAAAGTGTCATTCAGTAAGTAATGACAGTTTTGATGCAAGGTTGAACTAAAAGCTGCATTAAAAGTCCATTAAAATGGTCAGTCTTATGCACATTCCTTCAAATAAAGTGTTACCGAGAAACGTGAAATGCACTTTAAAAGTTGGATCTCTTGAGTTGATATGACTAAAAAAAAAAATTAGACCAAATTAAAACATAATAATCTGATTCACAAATTTTACTTATTGGTAGTGGAGATCTGAATTCCCTATTGCTGCCATGTTGCATTGTGGGAACCCAGGCTTCCCTAAATCAGACACCTCAGCGACTGACAGGTCGGATTTACATTTAAATCTTTAAGATATTTTCTATACAGGGAAGACCAAACACATGTGAGATCGACCAGCATCCTGTTGTCTTCACACAGGGGGGTTTCCACAAAAGTCAGAACTCACTTTACCACCAGCTGTTTCGACTGCCAACATGTTGGCTACAGTACCGAGAAGCTGGTGGTAGAAACTGGTATGAAGTCAAAACAGTGGGAAATTAGTTCACTGTCTGTCTCCTTCCTTCTGGTTAAGCATCAACAAATAGAAATGATGAGGTTAATTTAGTAGTAATAGTGGAGGTATTTCCATTGATGAAATAGTTCAGATGAAGCGGATTATTGTGTGTGAAAAAAGAAAAGCAACAATGTGACGGAAGCAACCAAGAATTAAAACCAAGAAGCCTCGTTTTCATTTACTTTTCAGTTTTCATTGAGCTCCACAGTTCAAATGTTTTTATGTGAGTTCTGTTGAGAATGTACGACAGGTAAACGTCTTACCTGTACGTCTTTAAAGGAGACAACACAAAAGGACATTTCAGCCATTTTAAAATAGATTTCATTTCACACTCAAACTAGGCATGGATTGGAATGAGATTCCCCAAAATGATTATCATAAGTAAAGAAAAAACAAAAACAAAAAAACCCACACAATTTGATAACATAATATCATTAATGTGACAGATTTAAAATAAATTTATGACATGATGTAGTAAAATAGATACTAACAATAATGAGAGGAAACCAACTTGACCATTTTACTGTTCTGCAATACATTTCTATACATGTATTACAGAAATAGTAAAGCTATTTCTGTACTATTTCTATTCTGCTAATAAGGGAACTTGTCAGTTGCCTTATTAAGTTGTAGATAGATAGATAGATAGATAGCATTTATTGTCATTGAACAGAATTCAACAAAATTTCCATTGCAGCTCCCGTGCAAAAGGTCAAATATATACAGTATAAATAAGCAAACACACAATAATAATAATAACAATATATACAACTAAATTAACTAAAGGCACTCAACCACACCAAAGAAGTAGCAGCAGGTCCAATTATGGCAAAGTACAGATAATGTGACAGTGCAAAGTGCAGAACAATATGGCTGTGTGGGGGTGGGGGATATGTATGTGTGACTGCGAGGTTATGATATGTGTGGGAGGGGGGGGTGGCAGGGAGTAATGGCTCTGACGGCTGTGGGGAAGAAACTGTTTCTCAGTCTATTTGTTGTAGTCCGTATATTCCTGTACCGCTTGCCTGATGGCAGCGGCACAAACAGTCTGTGGCCCGGGTGGCTGGAATCCATGGCTATGGATCCAGCTCTCTTCTTGACCCGGTCTGTGTAAATGGAGTCCAGGTCTGGGAGGGGGCATCCCACAATGCCTTGTGCTGTTCTCACCACCCGTGTCAGTTGTTTCCTCTCCAGTGCTGTGCAGCTACCATACCACACAGTCATGTTGAGGCAGAGGATGCTCTCGATCATCGCCCTGTAAAAGTTCACAAGCAGCCGTGAGGAAAGTCCAGCCCATCTCAGTTTCCTGAGGAAGAAGAGCCTTTGTTGTGCTTTCTTCACCAGGTGGGAGGTGTTTGTGTTCCAGGAGAGGTCAGAAGTGATGTGGAGGCCCAGGAACTTGATGTTGTCCACACGTTCCACCACTTCTCCATCTATGAGAAGGGGAGTGTGAGCCGTCCTCCTGGACCTTCTGTAATCCACAATGACCTCCTTGGTCTTCCCTGTGTTCAGCACCAAGTTGTTGGCTGAACACCACTGAGTGAGCTGCAGAATCTCCTCTCTGTAGTGGGTCTCGTTGTTGTCTGAAATGAGACCCACTACTGTTGTGTCGTCCGCGTACTTCACGACTGTGTTGGTGGGGTGGATGGCCACGCAGTCGTGTGTAAACAGGGTGAAGAGAGCTGGGCTGAGCACACAGCCCTGCGGCGTGCCTGTGTTGAGGACCAGTGGGGACGATGTTGAGCCACTTATTCTCACCACCTGAGGCCTGTTGGTGAGGAAGTCTCTGATCCAGTGGCACAGTGAAGCGGGCAGCCCCACCTCGAGTAGCTTCAGCACCAGCTTGTCTGGGATGACGGTATTAAATGCTGAGCTGAAGTCTACAAATAGCATCCTGACGTAGGTGTTGGGATGCTGCAGATGGGTCAGGGCTGTGTGCAGAGTGATGGAGACAGCATCCTCTGTTGACCGGTTCGCTCTGTAGGCGAACTGAAGGCTGTCCAGGTTTGCGGGGATGAAGTCTCTGATGTACCTCAGAAGAATCCTCTCAAAGCACTTCATGATCACCGGGGTCAGAGCGACGGGCCGGTAATCGTTCAGGCTGGTGATGGACCTCTTCTTCGGTACAGGGATGATGGTGGAAGACTTGAGGCACTCAGGAACCATGGCGAGCTGCAGGGACAGATTGAAAATGTCCAGAAACACTCCTGCCAGCTGGTCGGCGCAGGTTTTCAGCGTCTGGCCTGACACCTTGTCCGGTCCTGGAGCTTTGTGGGTGTTGATCCTCCTCAGTGTGGACGTCACCTGATGCTTCTGTAAGACGAGGGGCTGGTGCTGCTCTTCCAGTTGGGGTAGATGTGCGGCTTCTCTGCTGCCCGCCGTGTCAAAGCGGGCAAAGAAACTGTTTAAGGTGTCAGGCAGGGTGGGGTCGCGGCTGGTCAGCTGAGTGCTGTGTTTGTAGTCCGTCATGGTTCTAATGCCTCTCCACATGCTTCGGGGGTTGTTGTTGATGAAATGTTCCTCAATCTGCTGTTTGTACTGGAGCTTGGCCTGCTTAATACCTTTTTTCAGTTCCGACCGGGCCCTGCTATAAGCCAACCTGTCTCCAGACCTGTAGGCAGCATCCCGGGCTTTCAGCAGGGCCCGTACTGTGCTGTCCAGCCATGGTTTCTGGTTTGGAAACACTTTTATGGTCTTAACAGGGAGGACAGCGTCGGTGCAGAACTGAACATAGGACAGAACGGACGATGAGTATTCCTCCAAGTCTGCGCCGTCCCTGAACACACTCCAGTCTGCATGCTCAAAGCAGTCCTGAAGTGCAGAGGAGGCCTCCTCAGTCCAGACCTGAACTATTCTGGTGGTCGGCTTAGTTCTGCAGGCCAGAGGCTTGTAGACAGGAATCAGCTCCACCCTAGAAAGTTTGTTTAAATGTTTTTCTAATATGATAATAAGTTACGTTGTTCTGAAAATTCAAAAACCTTCTATTATTGACAAGTTTTTGCATTAATATGCAACCAAGAACCTCCCACCAAGCAGAGGGGTCAAAACTAAGCATGTTGTACTTTCTTGGCTAACATTTGCCAACTTCCATGAACTCAGTTTTTGATAATCTGGTTAATGTACAGATCTAAAAACAAAACAACAATTATATCAAACTGAGGAAGTGTTTAAAGTGATCATTTCTATTAACAGTTTGTATATTTGGCGTTTTTGGCAACTTTCAGGTAGTTAATACCACTCAGCATGTTTCTGTAAGAAATAATTTAGCATTTTATTGCAAGTATTCCAACTTACCTTTTTTAACTCATGAACCTCGTCCTTTAAAGCATAAACTGCGTCAACCAGGCTCCTACAAGTTAAAATATAAAAGCATTTATTTCATGCCAGAAGAAGTAAAAGCTACTTTACACCGGTTATTTTGTTTTAGCAAGCTAAACATTTCATTCTAGTTATTTTATACATGAAGGTGATTTTGTCTTTAATGCATACATATTTGATTGGTGAATCCAATTACAAGCAAATATTTATGCTGAAATATTCCTAAAGCTTTTTTCTTCAGAAGCAACAACATGCTTACTTTTCCTCAGTTACTGTCTGTCCGTTGCTCTTAATTTCCTCCACGATTATTTTCTCTTCTTCAGGCAGGAGAACCTGAGGGACACACTCTTTCCGTACCGCTGTGCATGTACACACAAATGAACACATGAGCTATGTTGATGCCTTTAAGACCCCAAAATCATTTTAATGTATCTGTGTGTGATCTGGCAACACACACCTGTGGTGGTTTGGTGCAGGCTGGCTCCTGTGCAATAAGCCTCAATCACCCGAAGTATCTGAGCGTCTTCCTCCAGAGCAGCTGTGCCTGTCGAAATATGACTGTTATTTAGCAATCAAAGAAACAGGTGATACCTTTTAGAAAATTTAAAACAAGAAAGAGAATATTGATCAGCAGGGTACATGACATGAGTTTATTGTTTAAGGAAAGGTTTCACTGTGTCATTAATCAAAATATTGTTAATCCAACAGGTGAAGTAGGGCTGAAAAACGCATCACGATATAAGCTTTTTATATGAGTCGATATCAATAATTATTGATCTGTTTTTTTTGTTTTGTTTTAAAAATCTGAAACACTGCCAAACTGGTGGTGTGACCTTTTTCTGTTTTATACACCGTTTTTCTGACGTTGTTTGCATTTTTAGGCCGTTATCGTGGCAGAACCTTAAACTGCTACTGCTCAAGTTACTCAACTGGGTGTTGCTAGGCAACCAGAGTGCTGGGTAACTAAAAAGTGAGTTAGTTAGTTGGTACAACACATACAACTGTCTAATATTACATGCTCAGGAGGTCTAAGGTTTGAAATGCATGCACTTATCTTGCAAGGAAAAATTTGGATTTAAAAGGGTGTGGAAATTTTATAAAATAAAAAAGACAAATTTTACTTTTTCCATAACTAAAGCAAGAAAATCTGAGCAAAGTCAAGGTTGAAAAAGCTACATAACATTATGACTTTTAAGATCTTTAAAGATTTTTTTTTATTCAATGTCTTTTTTATTCAATAACTTGTTCATGATGAACTCAGTGCAAGAAAGTTTAGGCAGTGAAATATAAACATGAATTATTTGAAATTTAGAAGTAGTTCTTGTTCAGGGTGAAACTCTTACTTTTTCTTATCTGAAACTCGTCATCAGAGGGCTTGCGGTCTTTCTTCCTGTTGCCTGGCAGGAACTTTTTTATCGGCCTTGGGCTCTTACTGGAGTCCTGCAGGAGCACAACAACAAACTCAATGAATCTTTGTGAACACAAACGTCTCGGCTCTACACACAGCTGAAACATGAGGCTTCAGTTCAAAACACAATGCAAGCTTTTTGGGGATTTGCATCCCGAATGTACACACAGTGAAGAAACAAAAGAACCATCAACAAACAAGGCAGCAAGCATGAGTTAACCGAGACCAAACTGGCAGGAAAACGTCTCTGAGGTAAAATGCAGCCTGCTTGAAGGGGATTCAAATAAGAGCTAATCATTTCTATAGGTTATATCATGTGCGTTCAAAAATATAGTTGCAGGAAAATAAAAGTAACTTAACTACCAAAGCTTTATCTCTACAGTCTTAGCCAAGCATTTGAAGTAAAAACTTAAGATTCAGTGTTTTTATTTAAAAAAATCTAACCACAAAAATGTGGTTTCATGAATGAGGGTTTTGCTTTTCTGCTTAGTTTTCATTTAATTTGAAATCATTCATAAAAATAGTTTCCTCTGTGAAACATTTGAAAACCAGAGGTGTGAAGTAATTCACCAAAAAACCTGTTTAGTCGTGTGATGTGTTATTCCTGTCATGAGTAGTGCAGACCTTGAACTCATGGAGATCCTTCTGTCACAGTTCTTTACATTTAGTAATTTGCTCCATGCTGTAATGGCATGCCCCATTATTTAGAAACACTTCAAACCGGACAGCAATTCTTAGAATGTGATTTTAGTAATTCAATTCAAAACGTGAAACTCTTTTACATTCATTGAGCGCAGATTGATCTGCAACAAACCTTTATTTTCACTGAATGTGATGCTTTTGGCTTACGGCTTTGTCAATGTCAAATTTATTCATATAGCACTTTTAAAAACAGTGTTGTTGATTAAAACCAAAGTGCTGTTAAAAAAACAACAACACAATAGAATAAGTTGATGAAAAGAGCTTTAGCCAATAAAAGAAAGGATTTTTAATAGTGTGGCTTTTACTTCTGATGTTTTTTCTAGTTCAGGAGCTTCTTAAAACAAGGAATCCAAGAATTAAAGTAAAACTTCCTGAATACATCAGTGAGGAATGTGTCTTTAAGAACGCACCTCAATCTCCCTCAGACTTTCAAATGAGCTCAATTCATACCAACTAAAAGCTGCATTTATCCTCAATTCTTCTTCATTTTTTTCTTACACTTAACTTTCCATAAAAATGTTTGGGTGCAGCACTTATTTTTTGGTTTATCTTCCTTGTGAAGAATGTCATTCGATTAATTTGCATGATGACTTTTCCTAAAAATTATTTTGTTTTGTAGGTATTCAAATTTTCTAAGATACTGAATCTTGGGTTTCAATTTGCTGAGAGGAATAATCATCAAATTAAACAGAAAACTAACTGGAATATATCACGTGTTTCTACTGAATGTATATAATGTGAATTTTGAATTGAATAACTGAAAAAGTTAACTTATTTAAGGGCATTTAATATATTGAGATGCACAGGGATTTCAGTCTTGCCATGAAGACTCATTGTGATTAAAGTTAGAGGGGTCAAAACTATTTAAGCTGAATAATGTGTTTTAACTACATATAACTTAAAACTGTGCTTTCCCAACTCCTCTTCTTGTAAAAAGCAGCTTAAAGATGCCAAATTAGGGCAAAAATGACCCCATGTGTGACCTTTAAGCAGAAAATATGACTAATGTGTCTAACAAATTGTGCCTCAGGCTGCTTGGTAAATGATTTGATTTGGCATGTAGGCAACACACGGAAAACTCAGCTCCTGCTTTTTCTTTCCTTTCTTTCAAAAGCCACCTAAAAATTCATCCTTTATTCTATGATGTCAACATACTGTAGGTATTGCACTTATTTGCCTGCATCAAAAAAATTCATTGCTGAGGGACAGACCCGACTGAGCTTTCCAGAAAAGAAGCTTCTCAGGTGGAATTGTATTGCTCCTGTGCGTCAGAAATTGACTTCAAAAGAAGAAGTGGAAAAAAAAAAGGTATCTTAGTGGCTGGATGACTTCTTGCAGGGAATGGAGGGAAGAGAAAACTCGCAGGGGCCACAGAAAACAGGAAACCAACATGATGAGACAATGAAAGAGAAGAGGTGAAGCAAAACAGAGCAATGGCATGTCAGCTCAACACACTCACATACAGGCAACCCCCATCCCACCTCCCCCTGCCCACATTTTTACCCACAAGCACACACACACAGAAACAGAGACACGTCTAACCTTACCTTCATGATATAAGACATCCTCTAAAGAAGGCAGAACGGAAAAAAAGAGAAAAAAAGGGGAAACAATGTGCATGAAACATTACAATGAGTGAAGGGTGCGATGTTTCAAAACACCCTTAATGGATCAAACCTACTGTTTTTGCAGAACAGGATGAAAAACTTAACATTTGAGTAAAGAAAAAAGAAAAAATGCAAAAAAAAGAATTATTTATCTATGTTTACCTGAATATTATTAAAAAACAGGGCATCTTGAAGTTGTTTTGAATTTGAGGACCGATTTTAAACGTTGAGACGTGTTCATGTTTACCTGCGTTGAGTGAACTGTTTCTGTGCTCCCAGTCAAAATTGTCAACTTTTATTTATAAAGAATGCACAACAAGGGAAACACATAATTCAATTAGATGGGATAAAAACAGAAGAGGCTGGAAAAAAGCAACATAAGATAACAGTAATAATGAGGCCAAGCACAGCAACATAATCTCACCATAAACAAATCTGACATATCTAACCTTTAATCACATTCGTACAGTCAATAAATGTACTCAAATATAAAATGTGCTTTAATCTTGAAAAAACGAACATTAGGAAAAATGTATGTAAAAAATGTACTGAGGTCACAGTTAAGTCACACTCCCCAACAGTTTCTGTAAAATAAAATATACACATTTTTTGTATCGTTAGTAGTTAATAGATCCCACATGAGGTGATTAACTTTATCAATGACTTTCAGTTTTTCTGGGTCTCATTCAAAACTCCTCAAAATGAGTAAAAGTAAAGCAGATATGGGTGGATCTTTATGAGTCAGGAAAGGACAACTGGCCTTAAGTTATTTATAAAACCAGTCGTAGCTGTAACAAAAGTAATAACCAACTAAAATTATGAAAAAGCATTGCTTTTGAAGTTTTCTTATTTCTTCAGGAACTATTGATTACAGATCAATACTTTCCTGTTTTCCTAGGAGAATTGAAATGACATGAGGTCATTTTCTCTTATAATGAATATGACAATCAAGGCATATTTTCCAGTAGATAAATAAACAGCTACTGGAAATGTTACTTTTTATCCAAACTCACACTTATCTGCAGTCACAGCAATATTTAAAACAACTGAAACTGTGATAAAAGACGTTGAACGGGAACCCAAGTTTATCTTGCCACCATCCACAGAAAAAAAATAATTTAATGCCACTTCAGCACCGTACAGGGAAAATGCAAATTCCCTGTACGCTAAATTATGGATACTTAGGGTCACTAAGTATCCATAGCAACCATTTATTTAAAGGTTTTCACACTCATTCTCAGTTAAAGTGCCAATACTTGTCAAGAGCATAAGTAGGTTCACACGATTTGATTTGTTAGTGAGTAAAAATGAATGAAAATGTTGTTTAAAGTCGCAGTATGTAACTTTTATAAGGAGTATGTGTTTTTAAATATTTCTAAAACTGTCACTATGTCATGACAGTTTGTTATGAGACAGATAATCTGTGAAAAGATCGATCTCCTCCACCTCCTCCCTGAGCTGAGGAAATGCACCGCTCCCGGCCAATAACAACCAATCGCAGCCAGGAGAAGGATCTTAGCGCTGTCAACCAACCTCATGTACTCACTACTAAATGTGCGAATGGCGGAGAAACAACTCAGTTACAGAAAAACTGTCTCTCTGCAGATATAACTAGCCTTAGCATTCATGACAGGCTCTGCTAGCTGCAGCGTAGCATAGACCAAGGAGATCCTTCTCCTGGCTCTGATTGGTTGTTTCTAGTTAACATTGGCAGCACTGGGAGAAGGCAGAGGAGCTCTTTTTGTCCCCACACATCATCTGTGTTACACCATTCTCTCGTAGAGACAGTTTCTCTCATAGAGACAGTTTGACATATGTAATTTTCTTGTAACAAACGTTACATGATGCAGCTTTAATGACCAGGAATTTGTGCTTCATCTTTCACCATAGAACCTACCATAACTCCACAGCTAATCTGAGGTAGTGATAGTATGATTGGAGTTTGTATTGATTCCATAAGACAGATTATGTGGCTAACATTAGAGGGATGTTTGCGCTGCATATAATTTGGCAAACATTGAACAAATTTGATAATCATAGCTAAGATTAAGCTTTTGTTTGTGATCAGTACACTTCCAACCCCCCTCTTCTGCTTCATAATTGGTGCAAGCACATCTGTGAGTCCCACGCTTCCTACACTCGATGTGTTTGCTGTCAGATGAGCGTTTGCTCTGTCCAAATTGCTGCGGCTTCTTAGTAATTTAAAAATTACCGTCAATGCAATAACGAAACAGACGAAGAGTTACGACTGCACAGAAGAGACCTCCACAGTAGATGGTTGATGTCGGAAAACACCAGCAGTAACAAAGTGATGACTGTGCAGAAACAATCCCCTCAAAGTCTTCTGTGCATTTGCTATTTAGCTCTACGTAACCTCAAATGATGGCCGAACCACAAAGTGCCCTAGAAATTCTTGTGCTGGTATTCATCTGGACACACAAAAGTCACAGTACCCCAGTTTCACAAAAATAAGAGTACTACATGTTTACATGGAGCCAGCTATTTTGGCATATTGTCCACATATTTCAGTAAGTCAGGAGTTCATACAAAAGTTTGAGTAACTTACTTCAAAAGGTGAAACCCATTACATTATATAGAAACAATATGCATGGAGTAATATATATCAGCTGTTTATTTCTGCTAATTTTGATGATTACTGCTTACAGCTAAGACAACCCAAAATTCAGATTTTTAGAAAATGTAAAAAAAAAAAGAAAAAGAAAAAATCATAACTTACATTGCAGAAATGTTGGCGTATTCTAAAATGTGCCCATGTACTGTAAAGTATATGTACACAGTACTTGGTCAGGGCTCCTTTTGCATGATTGACTGAATTAACAGTAGCAGGAACTAAAGTGATCACACTATGGCTCAGCCTTCAGTTTGTCTGCACAGTTCTGTTCCTCCAGGCAAATAAAATCTGAATCTCCATAAAGCTTGACAGCATTAGGTCAGGGGCGTCCAACTCATTTTCATTTTGGGCCATATCAAAAATCTGAATGTTCTTAGAGTGCTGGTTGTGCCAGAATGCATTGATAAAACCCATTAAATTGCTAAGATATCAATAAAAAGCTGTTTCAGCAGCCAATAAGTGTTTCTTAAAATGAAATAATATTGAACATCTTTTCACACACTGATCAGTGCCTCCAGGAGTTTGTGATTGCTTTGGTGTTTCCTTTATTCAAAATCACAGATTTTGTGGTGCCAATTTAGAAATATTTGTAAGGACTTTAAGATATTTGAGCTAATGTATGATGTTATATTGTGACTTTTTATTAATCGATGTAGCAATCACAGATTTAACTTGACATCAGTCACTTAAGCCCAGCCAATTTTCTGAAAAATTGTCAGTGAAATAACAAAAATGTGGGAGAACTGTTGATTTTGTGTGAATTCTGTGTAAATTTTGCAGATTTGTGAAAAAGTGGAGGGACTACTGATATAATTTGGAGTCTGGAGGGCCAGGTAATATTCTGAGAACCTTAATTTGGGGTTTCATTAGTTATAGACTGCAATCATCAATATTTAAAGAAATAACCTGCATATGAATTTGGCTCTTTTAATCAAATTATTGAAAACTTTATAATATCCCACTGAGATGAATCTATAAATTCTTTCAAAAGTTGCGTATATTTAGTTTAAGTAAATTAATGAAAAAAGTCTAATTACTTTTTAAGCCACATTTGAAACCAGAAGCTTATATATACCAAATGTGTGTGTAAAGATTTTTTCTCACAGTCTGAACTTAAATCAAACCTAACTTCTCTTTCTTTTCCATTTTCTTTCCATCAGTATAATTAAAAAATCAATGTTCCACCAAACTTCTCAAGTCATTAGCTGCTCTTATCCAAATATTTTAATTAGAACATCAGCAGTAAATTTGACTAATTAACAGGCATTATTTTATAAACACGCCAGTTTAAACAATTTGCAAATGTTTGTCTTTTTCTTTTAGATATGTTATACAAAGTGCTAACTTATTTTGGTGGTAGCTGCATTCAGAGAGCATAAAGGTGAAGTGAAAAGTCATATGAATTCAGAAGACTGCAGATACAATCATTGTGGGAGAGAGAAAAAAAACACTGAGGCTTCTGCTTGCTTTGACTCCAAAATAAAAAAAAAAAGTTGAGGAGGTGCAGAAGTATAAAGAATTTGCATTTTAAAAGTTGGGGAGACTCTTGGGAAAAAAAGACACATAAGTTAACAGAAGGTTCTCTGCTCAGTGTCAGATTCTGTGGTAGGAATGTGTAACAACTGAAAGTTTTAGCAGAAAGTGCTGACTTATGAAAGCTTCCACCGCCCACGTGGACCACAAATCAAGCATCATCTCACATCAAAAACCAAGTAATTCATAACCACCAGTGAACTCAAGGCTCTCGAATGCCAGTCACGCTTTTGATGACCAGACAGACGTTACTGGAATAAACCTCACCTTCCACCACATTTCATTGTTTGCTTCGAAGCTTTTCCATTTACGCAATGACAAATAGTTCGAACACATAGGTTTGGATGACGGACTATCTCAAAAGTTCAACCCTTTTCTTGACTGAAATCATCTAGATATCAGTTAAAAACTCATTAAAGGTGGGGATTAATTGTGCATTTGCTGGAAATGTAAAAGCATAAAAAAGCCCAGGACCCCCACAGTATGAATAAATCTTAAAAGACGACTTAAAAGCTGGAAAGGTGGACACGTAGAGGAGGGGGACTTCTTGCAGGTTCTGACTACCACAGTATTGCATGACTGATTATGAGAAACTGGTGTGGGTTTGTTTGTGCAGTTCTGCAGGTTCCTACCTCTTTGTAGCCCAGCGCAGCAGAGGGCTTAAGAGGCGGAGCGGGACGCAGGCAGCTGAGGGTCCACGGCTTGCTGGTCTTTGGCGGCTCCAGGGGACCCCGGCTGACGGCGCTTGGGCCACTCAGGTGGGGAAGGTGTGTGGGAGTGCCGACTGCGCTCAGCGGCTTCCCATTTGCAGTCTGCAGAAGAACATCAAAGCAGTCATATGAGATTTATCAAAGTGGTCTGGTGCTCGTCATCTTTGGACTAACACTGGAGGTTTCACACTTTAAACAAGGTGTGAGGTTCACTCTGAGTATTGTTTTGACTTTATACAGTGTATGTTTCTGCCGGTGCGAGTGGGTGTCCTGACCTTTGAAATGGTGCCTGCAGGACTTCCTGATTTGGTGTAAGGCTGCAGGTGCTCCAGCCACTCTTGCAACTCTTGAGCGCTGCTGCAGAACACTGAAAAGCGATCGATCATGCCTCCTACAAAAAAAATCCAAAAGAAAGCAGCACGGAAATCAGAGTTCTTTCAGAGAAAGTGTGACGTGACACAAACAACTTATTAGACCGACTGATAAAATCAACCACAACCGAAAAAAGAAAAAGAGGATTTAGGAAGTGTAGGAGTAAATCAACAATGCAAATCTCTTTGGCTTGGATTTTTTCCTCCTAACTAATTAAACTATCAGTGTTTCAGGAATGAAGTTGTAGAAAACAAAATCAAAATTACATTAAAGTCAAATCTTGCACAAAAAAAGTGCTGCAAACTGTTGAGGAGTCCATTATCTCTGAAAGGTTACAGATAAAATAAGCACATTTAAGATGAGTTGCAAGCTTTGTTTTGTGCTCCTGCTACAGCACATTCACCATTTAGCTTAGCGTAAGAGTAGGACTTAAATCTGATCACAAGAACAAGTCCATATTTATCCAAGCAGCTGCTAGAAGCCCAATGGTAGGAAGAGATTTTTCCCCAGTATGTCAGATGCAAACCTGTGATGTCAAATGCATGAGGAGTGTTTTCTCCATCTTCTACTTGTCTCGTTACCGTGGTGCCTGTTAGAGAGAGCTTTCCCTGAATTGGACAAAAGCCACAGAGAAAAAGGAAACAAATATGAACTTTCAAAAGTAAGAAAAGTTGTGATTGTTACAATACTCCTTGGAAATACATTTTATGTTGTTAGGTTATTTGTCTCTAATTCATTCCCAGACTGTGGAAATTTGGGATTTCTACTGGTTATAGAATCTCATTTGATTGGTTTCTGATGGCCGTCAGTAATGACAAGCCATGTTTTTTGTCAGTGGGGAAGATATCCCCCCACACCATCACACTGCCTCCACTGAAAGCCACTAGGCATTTGCAGACAAGGCAAAACTTTTAACACATGCTTAACTCTGCTGTTCAGCCTACAAGTGCATTTTCATACAGATATGGCATCATTTAACGGGAGATTAGCAGGTTTTCTAACTCAGAGAAAAAAATACATTTACACTTTGAATAAATTGCCCATCAGACCTCATATTATTTTTAAGATATGGCGTTAAAATGCACCTACATGCATAAATATGTATAATAAACCACCAGCTTGCCTAAAGAGATCCCTTCTCAGAGCAATGGGCGTTAATTTATGTGTAACTAAATCCAAAATTCTCCATTTAAAAATTGCTTCCCGATTTCTATTACAAATATTGCTAGACTATTTTCATGTATGCTCTTATAAAAGTACATACAAAGTACATTATGTCTCACCTGATAAATAAAGCCACTCATCCGGGGACTAGCAGACAGCATAACTAGGACATTTGGGAAAAGCATAAGATAACGTTCCTCTTTTTCCTGAAAGGAAGACAAACAAGACATCATGCTGGACATATTGACATCACACAGGACAGAAAACAGTTTGTTTTTTTTCTTGTTGCTGAGACAAGAGTGTCTGAAACTTAACTACAGGATTTCTACAAGTCTTTTTTCAACTTGAAGCTTCTGCATTACTCCAATTATAGGATTTTGGATATTAAAATATAAGAAAATCCAATTTCATTGAACTGCTTTATGAGTAGTTTTATTTGTATGTTCCAGAAAAGACCAGCCAACACAGTAAGAAACTGGCTTCCAATTTTCAGAAGGTGACTGACATCATTTTGCAGATGTTTCTTCATGTGCTTTATTTAGATTTCAAAAGTTCCTTATTAAATGCTAAACCCTTGAACGTTGGTAACTTTATTTAATCTGTAAACATTTCTAAAAGAAAACAATACTTTTAAAGTGTTTTTATTTTCATTTTTTATTAAACCTTTATCTGCATTGTTCAGTATTATAACCAGATTCAGTTTATCGACCACAGATCCAATTCAATCTGAATTTGAAGTTGTCCAAAGTCCAAAAAGCAGCAAAATTCTATTTTTTTTTTAAAATCTTGGATGAGTCTGACGCATTCAACCAGCAAATCAAAAACCAAAATGTCAGAATCAAGGTCAAATCCAAGATTAAGAATGTAATTTCATTATAAACAATGACAAGAAACAATTCAATTAAATTTTTGTTTATTCATAATTTTGACCAGGAAATTGGTCAAATACAATTCCAGACTTTTCCGGAACTATGTAGGAAACGTCTGACTAGCTTAGTGTGCTGCTTGGCAGAACCATGCACATTTAGGCTGCACCTGCCAATGCAAAACCACAACTTTTGCTCAAATTAGCAAACCTTATTCTCTGTTAGCGTGCACATGATTGGCAGAATGGTTAAATGTTGCACATTTGGGAAATCGTCCATGATGAGTAAAGTACGAAAAAACAAAACAACTACAGCAAATGTGGTTGGAAAGTGGTCGGGCATGACTAAAAGAGTCTGAAACTAAATATCTGCATTGGGCTGTCTTCCAACCACGGCCTGGATGTCGACCCCTACACAGAAACCCCACAAGAAAGCACCTCTTGCCTTACCCTCTGCATGTGGCCTGTTTAGGTTTCTATGCGATACTTGTGGGATAAATTACTGTTGCAGCAAAGGGGTACAGAATTTCGTGCGTCGCATCCACAGACACTGGAAAAAGATTAACCTACTGAGGCAGCAATATTCACTTTTGGTGAATATCTCCTGGATCTGAATAGGGATATAATATAAAGTGGATCTAAACAAAACAATGCCAGAAGATAAACTTTCTTATCCCTAACACACCAGATACTATCTGCTGCACACAAGATCTGGTGACCACGATTTCCGGTGTGGATAGGAACAGCTTTTTTTTTTCTTTTTTTCAATGTCTCCTTAGTGGTGCATACCAAGCACATACCAAAGTCAATAAAGATTGACTTTATGAGAGGAAAATATAAGTTTTTAAGTGGTTTAAAACTGTTTGTCCTCACATGCTGATAGCGCTTGAGACTTAACTTTAGGGTACACAAATGTTAGGTGACAGATAGCTGATAGAGTGCTACCAAAGAAAGGAATATAGAATAGGATTTTATGGTTTGCTAAAAGAGTTGGTGTGCATACTTCAGCACCAAGGAACTTATTTAATTTTTATATATATATTTTTTTTTAACTGAACAGATATGCTTTGGTTGTTTTTTCCAGGTTAATTTTACAAGATGTATGTTATACATTTTTGAAGTTTAATCTTTTAATATAGAACAGAAGTCTTATATCAACAGTAGAACAGCATGGAAGAAATTGCAAAGTTCTTGCAAAAATATCAAAGTGACCATTCTGTGCTGCACCAGTCCAAGCTCTGCTCTTACCTCACTGGCCCCATTTCTCACATGGACCAGAGACATATAGGCCACTTGTCCCAGGCTCTTCATGCTGTCTCCCTCCCAGCCCCGCACTGGTTCTGACAGGATCTGCAGCTCCAGGTTCTTGCGCTTCCTTAGGTCTTGACACTGGGACTAAACACACAAACAGCTGCATTAAAAAAGTGATAATATTCTTAAAAGGACACATATTTTCTAAGAATTTTCCATTGAATCACTAACAGTTTCTTGAGAAATTAGCAGCAATGATTTGACCTTGAATTTCACTTACAACAATGCAACTTGGATGTTTTTTTTTTTTTATTAATTTGCCAAATGTGTGTGCTGCATGAAGAAGCTAACTTTTTCAGGTGCTATACAGGGACTCTCCCTCATCAGACAGAAAAAATGACAATGCAACATCTTCGACTTTCCATCATTTCTGTCAACGCTGCTCTACATAGATGTTCTTGAGTGCCTGCCCACCCAACCGCACATTCAAGACACAAAAGAAAAATTAAACTTGCAAATGAAACAAGCCGGGGCTGTCTGATGTTTTTTTTTTTTTTTTTTTTTTTGGTCCCGTTTCCTGTGAAGCTCTGTTGAAAAGACAAGTGAGTCACTTCGGCTCTTACAAGGAACTCAGAGCCGCACCGGGGAAACGGTGCCTCAAACTGTTGTTGACTGAGGTTCAACGTGGTCGTTCGTTTCTAATCCAGCTCTTTCATGAAGGCGTTTCATTTCACACCTACAGTAGGAACAACGCAATCACTCGACACAAGGTAGAAAAGAGAGGGAACAGACACTTTCTTCAAAATCTTACCCTCTAGACTACATTGCAAATGCGTTGCTGTCACTTGTCTCACAATGTGACAAAAAAAAGAAGGAGGAGGCTGAGTGGAAGTTATGCGTTTTAGTCTATTATTATTATTGAGATAATATAAAACAGATTGATGTCAGGACCAGAATTTATTCAACCACATGTCACCATTTCGGTTCAGTTTCAAGCAAAGAATTTTCTTAAATATCAATGTTATGAACTAAGAGCACAACATTGGAAGAGGGGAAATATTGGGAAGTAATGAAACCCACCATGACAGGATGAGATACTGCCTGAGGTTTGAGGTGGATATATGAAAGTGAGACCTGCCGTTTAATAAAAGGTTAAGTAATGACTTACCACTAGACTCTTAAATGCAGCTGTTGCCTTTATGATGTCCGCATAGTCTGGATGAGCTTCCTATGATGTAAATAAACAGACATCTGTATAAACATAAGGCGTCATTCAGCAAGAATTTCTTTGGGAGAAAATCCAGGAAAAGTCCAACCTATTAACTGGAACTATGTACATTGGCCTAGATTGAGGTTTTAACAACTTACAAATAAAACTTAACAATGTGGAAAAGTCTAAACTCACTGTTGTGTTGCACAATGGAGGATCTGTGACAGAGGCTTGTTTCTCTTCTATGTTTCTATATTTAACCTTAATAAAAATGGTTTTACTTCAAATAATGATAGATTACTAGGAGTTAGATTTTTTTTGTCATCATAGGAAAAAAAAGCATAAGGTAGATTATCTGGTCTGAACAGCAAATTAACAAAGATGTTGAAATATAAAACAGAATCTTTGTATATGCATGATGATTGCTTAAACTGTCCTATCTTTAATTTATGTTCACATAAATCCCAATATGTAAAACTATTTGTAATTAAGTACACATTAATTGCAATTTAGAAGGTTTTGAGATGGCAGGTTAATCCTGTTAGCTTTTAAGAGAACATCAAACCAATCCACAGCGTGACTCAAGATTTGAGTTGTATTTTTGGTTCTTTTTCAGTCACAAGTATGCTGTATGCTGGACATGGACTTATAATTTGGATATACATTCTTCTGTACCTCCACATGTCTCTCCAGCTCCTGCAGCAGTGTTGGGTATTTGTCGAGCCTTATGAAGGGCTTACTGAGGCTGGTGGTCAGGGTCAGGATGCCTGAAGTGCTTGCTCCCTGGCTCTCAATGAACTTACCCAGTTCCTCACTATTAAACACACAAAAACACCATTTTGTTGTTTGCGAACAACTACAAAGTAGTGATAAATAACAACAAATAAATTAAAGTACACTGTTTGGTTTACATTTAATTGATGTAACCTTTAGAAATCACAGATTTTATTTATTTTTACACTGGTAAAGTAATTTTAATTGGAAATGCATACATAAACCATTCTTTTGCATTACCCCCTAATTTTTAAGTGAGTACAGACAATTATTACTTATTAGTCAATACTTAGATGTGTATCGACTAAGTGCATGTAAGTATTGATGAGTATTTTTGCAGAAAACACCCAACTTAATCCAGAAAAACAATACCCAGCAACAGTTTGAATATTCAATCATAACTCCGCTCTTTAGTAAAAGAAGCTGCTTCCTGAAACAGTCACAAAAAACATTTGGCTCACTAAAATACTGCATTCAACAAGAAATACAATCCAAACTCCTGAAATGATGAAATACTTCAGCAAAATATTGCAACATCCTTTCCCTCTCAAATTAAAATTAGCTCCCCCTGTAAGTGAGACTTCCATATAACACCTATGCTTCATTGCTATGACATTATATTATACAAGTGAAAAAAAATAGAATCTCACAACTAACAATCATGATGCAAATTAGAACATGGATTTGTTTCATGGGGCTTATGTGTAATTCCCTGCAACCTGTTTCAAATGGAACAACATCAATGAGTTTCCATGATCCAAAGAAGAGAGTCACACATAATCCTGCAGCAGCTCTACCAATTTGAACCAATGAGTAAAACAGAAACATGAAGGCATTTGCAGAGGAAAAGCAAATGTGCTTACTGTGAAAAAACCTGCCTGCCTGGTTTTCAATATAACCACAACTCTATATATCCTGTCAACAGTCAACTTCCTGTGTGTAACTCAACATGTGTAAGCAAGTGTTTGGGTGTGTGTGTGCGCACAAAGCAGAACTTCATATGACACATCCATGTTAACTATTTCATCAAGGCTGGACCATAGCTTATTTCTTTTATCACTTTGCCTTTATGAGGCATTTACTGAAATACACACAATAAATCAAAACACAGTGTTTTACCATGAGGGGAAGAGAAGGAGACGTTTAAACAGAAAGCTGTTCTGTAATGTCTCAGAGGAAGTTAAGAGACACTTGAATTTAAAGATGGAAAGACTGTCACCTTCTGGATAAAAGCAGGACTACAGCAAAACAAAAGAAAGTGAAATTCCCAAAATTTGAAAAACCTAATCAAAATATTTTTGAAAAATACATCAAATTTAAATGAACATATATAACGATCTGTAGTTATTGTATCAACCTTACAGACCAGTCAGGTCTTCTGGTTGAACCCCAGAACCAAACATGGAGAAGCATTCAGCTTCTATGCATCACAAATCTGGAACAAACTTCCAGAAAACTGCAAAACAGCTGAAACACAGATTTCCTTTAAATCAAGACTGTAAATCCACCTGTTTCTTTTGAGCCACAATAAATGGAATATTGACCAACATATTTGATGTGTATTAATAATTTTGATGATGGCACTAATCAAAGTTTTATGTCTCTTACTGGCTGTATGGCGATTTTTAATGACTTTTTATTTTTGTGTTTTATGACATAAAGCACTTTGAACTTGTGGCATACAAATAAACTTGATTGATTGATACACATATAAAATACACAAAGACCAGTGAAAAGTTCTCATTTAAACTAGAGAAAACATGTACCTCTAATATAACCTACTAAAAAGCTCTCATACAAACTAGTTAGCCAAGACTAAAACCCCCCTGTTAAGAATTGCTTCTGAGCCATAATAAATTAAATATTGACCAACCTACTTGATTTTGGTGATGGCACTCATCAAATGTTTGTTCAATTATTGTGTGGCGTTTCCTTAATAACTTTGTAATTTTGTGCCTTGCAGCTGAATGAACTTGATTGACTGATAGTAAGAACTGTGAAAATGTTGAAAATATTTTGTAAAATTAATGATTAAGTTTCAGATAAACTATTGTAAAGCTTTTATATAAACTAGTCAAATATTTTTCTGATTGTTTCAACTGAAAATTTCATGGCGTTTCATTTCAACGGGAAGGAATCAAACGGGAAAACGTTTCGTCAGACCGGAAGTGGTACTTTTTAAACGAAGCTAGTTCTGGTTAGCTTCACGCGTGCGCGGAGGAGTCGGGTGCAAACTGGCCGTTCGCGTTTTCTGTTAAGGACACTTAAAAAAAAAAAAAAAAGTCTCAGCTTTTAAAACTGTTGGTAAAAGAAAGATAAAACAACAACAGCCTGTCAACGGTCGAGCCGTTGTCCAACCGTCAAACCGTTACAGAACGTAAACCGGAGAGGATATTTTTGTGGAGCCAACATGTCTGGAGAAAAGAGCGGCGGATGGAGGGAAAACCTTATGGAATCCAGAGAAGAGAGAGTTTCTAGGGCGAACAGGGGACAGTTGGCTTAAGATATCCGTGTTACTACGTGATTTTCTACGCATTCCTGTTTGGGATTTTCGTCGCGACCATTCTGGTTTTTCTGATGACTTTAAATGTGTACAAACCCAGATACCAGGACAGAATTGTTCCCTCAGGTCTGTCATTCTCACCCTACGCCCACAACCTTGAGATCATTTACAAGACGGACGACCCGTCTTCATATGAGGTGTACGTCAAAAGCTTGAAGGAGTTTATTGAGCAATATAATGATGAGAAACAGACCGACGACATGAAATATGAGGATTGTGGAACCACCCCGAAGTTATACACTGAACGCGGCGAACTCGAAAGTAATACAGGACAGAGGAAAAGTTGCCGCTTCAACAGAAGCGAGCTTCAAGCCTGCTCCGGGGAAAACGACACCACCTTTGGCTTTAAGGAGGGAAAGCCGTGCCTCATTGTCAAGCTCAACAGGGTTATCAATTTCAGACCAAAACCTCCTTCCAGCAGCGATTTGCTTCCAGACGATCTGCAAGGCAAATCCTTTTATAACTTCCTCCCCGTTCACTGCACGAATAGATGGGAGGAAGACGACGGCCTGATCGGAGCGATCAAGTACTTTGGCTTCGCGGGCAACGCCGGTTTCCCTCTCCAGTACTTCCCCTACTACGGCAAAATGCTGCATCCCAATTACCTGCAGCCTCTGGTGGGCATCAAGTTCACCAACCTCACCAAGAACAGGGATCTCCGCATCAAGTGCAAAGTATACGGGGAAGGCTACACGGCGGAAGGCCTTGATGGACTATTTTACGTTCGCTTCACTGTGAAACAGTGACCCCAGACACGATGATGGCAAAATAAAAAAAAATATAACGTAGAAAGATATTCAAGAGTTCAGACACCGTCTTTGAGTTTATCTTTCTTTTCTGTCCATAGTTAAAATACAATGTAAAATACACAATAGCAAATATTCTTTCGACTGTCAATGGGCGATTGTGGCGGGGAGGGGGGGTAATTGGGATGTTTATCGATTATTTTAAAACTGCAGTTTTACTACTGATGTATAGCGAGTAGTCTTTGTTTCATTTCTATATATTTGGAAAGATCCAGAGTTTGTCATAATATTCTGTTTCATGTCTGCTTTAGGAGTCCAATGTGTTCCCGTTTGTTTATGTGAGTTGATAGTGTTTGTCATTGTGTTCAGACTAAATTGAAATACTATCTTGGTACTCTAAGGTGTTAAGTTGACTGTGCTATATGTTGTTTTTATGCATTTTCTTATACAAGTTCACTGTAGAAGAATACTTTGTTCACGTTTTGTTCATCTTCATAATTAAATAGGTTTTAGATGACATTTCTGTTCAGTACAATGTTTACTTGTCTTATTGCTTGTAGCACTTAGATTTTTAGAAATGTAAAGTGCATTATAAATAAAATTTATTGTTGATACTATTAACATCTGCTCATTCTTAATTAATATTGTAAAGCTTAAGATCAGGCTAAGAAGACTGAAAATCTGTTTTACTGGCCATATTACGTTCCTTGATGCAACTTACTTTATCAATTGTTATAATGGAAACATTTTATATTTATGCAATTGTACTTTTTTTCAATGTATGAATATAAAGCTAAAGTCTCTGCTATTAAAGTTAGAGAAAATCAGAGGCAATGTAGTATCCCATGTATACATGGTGAATTACGAGAAGTAGTCGCACTTGAAGATGAGGGGGGAAAAAAACAAATTCTCCAAAATCCTCAGAGGGAACAACAAACCTTCTTTAGATTATGCTAGAAGAGTCACCTCTACTATGACCAGAATAAATGTTTCATAATTTTACTGTACGGTTTTGGAGAAAAACAACCGATGCATCCTACACAGTCTCATTTCCAGGAATGTATTTCTCAAATTTTTTGAAGAGGTGACGACAAACTTTTTGGATTATTTTGGTAGATGGCCTATATTAAAACCAGAATATATATTTCATAATTTTACTGTACGTCTTTTGAGAAATGCCAAGTCAAAGTGACTCATAATGCTTACCCAGGATATGAATGTAACTCATTTTCAGGAATTAATTATAACTCCATCGAGGTGATTAACTTTCTTTAGAATACATTTAAGGATCACATTCTAAAAGCAAAATAAGTAATTCATAATTTTACTGTAGATTTTTTGGAGATGCACCCAAAGGACCTCAGTTGTTATGTAGTGCTGTGTGATTTTCAGGATTTTATTTCTCTCAATTTTCTCAGAGGTGACAACAAACTCACTTTGGATTTTATTACAGGATCACCTACGCTATAACCACAATCAATATCTCATAATTTTACTGTACACTTCCAGAGATAGACCTAGACATAGTGCATCATATTATCCAGAAACAATAAAGACTTGTTCTGACTTAATATGAGACAGTGAGAAAAAAACATGATGATGTCTCTTTATGTATGTAAAATTCTCATTTCAATCATATGAAATCAAAAGAAAAAAAACCTACCATTATGCATTTTTGGGATGCATTTTTTGGCAAAGCAAATTATTAGCCTGCCAATATTTGCATGCCTATCTATTTCCGTCAGATATTATCCTATTCATATAAACTCCTACCAGAAGTTAAGAGAAGTGTGGTTATGTACAAAAAGTTATTTTACTCTTTACTCTTTATTTCTTCAAGATAGCAGGGGGATGCATTTTTTGGCAAAGCCTATTATTAGCCTACCAATATATGCATCCCCTGTCTATTGTCTTAATGATATGAAACTTATACCAGTAGAAAGAACATATGTTATTGAAGAAAAACGCCATCTAAAACCTATTAATTGTGAAGCTGAACTAAACGTGAACAAACATTCTTCTACGACACACTTGAATAAGGAAAATGTATAAAAACAAAACATATAACACAATCATCTTAACACCTTAAAGGTTCAGAGTACCAATCTAGTATTTTGGTTAGTCTAAACACACTGACAAAACCTCCATGCACTCACATAAATAAACACCTGCATGGGCATGGGAGCGCGGATTCACACCTGAAGTAAAAATAAAACAGGATCCTACAAAGCCTGGACACTTCAATATATAAACCACATAAGGATGAAACACCATGGCGACAGAGACACAACTCGCTACATATCAGTAGTGAAACTACAAGTTTTTACAGTAATCGATGAACATCCCAATCATCCCTCAGCCCACGCCATCGTTAACTGTAGAAAGAGTATTTGCTATTGCTTCCGCCCTGTATTTTACAACCTATTTTAATTCTGGTCAAAAAACACAAAAAATCAAGTATAAGCACACGTTGAGAGATGTTATCTGAACTCTTGAATATCTTTCTGTCTTTTTTTTTTATTATTTTGCCATCATCATGTCTGGTGTCACTGTTTCACAGTGAAGTGAACGTAAAATACTCCATCAAGGCCGTCCTCCTTGTAGCTTTCCCCGTACACTCTGCACTTGAGGCACGGCTTTCCCTCCTTAAAGCCAAAGGTGGTGTCGTTTTCCCCGGAGCAGCCTTGAAGCTCCCTTCTGCTGAAGCGGCAACTTTTCCTCTGTCCTGCATTACTTTCGAGTTCGCCGCGTTCAGTGTATAACTTTGGGGTGGTTCCACAATCCTCATATTTCATGTTGTCAGTCTGTTTCTCATCATTATATTGCTCAATTAACTCCTTCAGGTTTTTGACGTACACCTCATATGAAGACAGGTCGTCCGTCTTGTAAATGATGTCAAAGTTGTGGGCGTAGGGTGAGAATGACAGACCTGAGGGAACAATTCTGTCCTGGTATCTGGGCTTGTACACATTTAAAGTCATCAGAAAAACCAGAATGGTCCCGATGAAAATCCCACTCAGGAATGCGTAGAAAATCACGTAGAACACGGATATTTTAAGCCAACTGTCCCCTGTTCGCCCTAGAAACTCTCTCTTCTCTGGATCCCATAAAACTTTCCTCCATCCGCCGCCACTCTCCTTTTTTTTTTCTCCTTTTTTCCAGACATGTTAGCTCCACAGAAATATCCTCCCTGGTTTGAAGGTTACCGTTGACCGTTGACAGGCTGGATGTTTGTTTTTTTTCTTAAACAGTTTTAAAAGCTGAGACCATTAAGTGTCCTTCACCGGAAACACAAACTTACAGTTTTATACCTGATTCATCCGCGTACGCGTGAAGCTAACCAGAACGAGTTCAGTTTAAAAATTACAACTTCCGGTCTAATGAAATGCCTTCTTGTTTGTATGAAATGCTATTACTGTAAGGTAATTGTAAGCTGCAAAAATATTTATTGACACCAAGGTTTAGCCAACAATTAAAAACAAGGAAGGTTTTTAAACCAAGTTTTAATTTCCAAATCCTAATGAGCTGGTAAGAAATAATGTAACAGGGTCTTTGTTATTATTGCTGAAATATACAGCAAGTCATTTACTGGAGCAGAATTTTATTGCAGTTTTGTGGGGATGGCAGAATGTCTTGGATAAAATTAGGTTTATTTGCATGTATACTTCCCTAAGTACATCAAAACAAAACTCACTCTCCTCAGTCAGAGCTAAAACTTGAAGAAATAATTGTTGCAAACACATTTCAACCTTTCAAACACATACAAGCAGTATGCATGAACAATTAAAAAACTATAAAAAGAAAAACAAAAACATCTGACTTAATTAATTTACGGCATGATATTGAAAATCTGGACTTATTTAATCCTTCATATGATACCACAGTAACCTTGATACAGAAGTTCTGCTTTAATTGTAAATTTGATTATTAAATGCTAAAGGACTAACATAACTTATTTCTTTTCTTAAGCAACATATGAAATATGAAGAACAAATGAAAACCAGTGACACCTAGTTAATACCAATCCCTTTTTAACAGTACTGTGCTGTTTTTGTGTGCAGGGGCTGACCTGTGATCAGTAAGGATGCAGACGGCTGATGGATGACTTGAACAGTAAGTCAGGTAGAGACTCTTGATCTGACTCATGAGATTTAAATAGCATCCTGCCACTCTCTGTTGCCCCTCTGCAACTCTGGAAAATCAGAGAAAGAGTTAAAAATATGAAGAGGAAGAAACACAGGACTGGTTCAAATAGCAAACGTGGAAAGCCATAAAACATGTAAAATAATTTTCCTCTTGTCATTATTCATGACGTCCGTTTCAAAGTTCAACATTAAACAGTTTTTTTAAATGTTAATTTCATATTTAAATATTGATATTTAACACAAAAATGAAAAATGAAATATTCTGTGTTAAAAAATACATATTTATCATGTTTATCACATTTATGCAAAACTTTAAGGGCTTATTCTGGCACCAGTTTTTAAGTAACAGTGAAGGGTAATTTTCTCAGCTGTGAATAAATGCTACAAGAGCATATCATATAAACTTGTCTAACATTACAGTTACTGTGATATTACACATTCAGACACTTTGCAAGGTGGCACTTGTACAAAGACGCACAACCAGAGGCGTCTAGGGGGAAGGAAGTGATTGAAAAAATTTACACGTGGGAAGCTTTGCAGAACTTTACAGTGTTAAATGTACATAAAAGGAAATGATCACATGTATTTGTCGTCTTCTGGTCTATTAAGCTCCACAAACGCAGTTTGAAGAGCTAAATCAGTGACTAGACTTACTTGGTGCAGTCCTCCAAAGCTAAACACAGTCCCTGCTGGAAGGTGAGGATCTCCTCCAGGTTCCCACACAAGGTGGCGCTGTCTCCACTACTTAACCTGAACATGCAGGCACGAGAATAAACAGGGACAACAGTCAGCCTTCTCTAAAATATGACTTATTAATGAAAGTTAAATATTAGAGACAAAGTGAAAATTAATCCAGACTGTTCTAAACTATGGTAACTTTTGCATAAAATGCATTGTAGTAACTTTTAAATCACTTCTAAAGTTTTATATTTTAGAACATGCTGAAAAAAATGATTTGTTTCTCTCTGGGAATAAGATTAGATCGATTCAACCTCGGAGGAATAAAGTGCGACATATCGTACCATGTTTTTTGTTTTTTTTTAACTGAGCCAAAATGGAGAAGTGGTGTGTGAAAAAATGGCATGCAATGATTCAGCAGCTTATAAAAACACCTTTAAGAGCAACAACTTCAGTTTTTCTGTAGCCTCTCACATTATTATGGACAAGCTTTGCTCACTTCTTTACATACTTGTGAGCAGTAGATTATTTTTATACAAATGTATTTAGATCACACTGCAGTATTTTAATCAGACTGATATTGAAGTTCTATCTTCAGTCTTGTTTTTTCTGACATGAGATTGTCTTGTGCTTCAGGTCATTGTCCTGGTTCATGGCCCAGTTTGTCCTTTCACCTCTGCGCCTGACAGTTAGTAAACTATGCTTAATTTGGATACATTTAGTTTGCTGCTGCAAGATATTAGGAAAGCATTACCTTATGATATTTTGGTGAATACTGAACCAATGAAATCAACTGCAAATAAATAAAATTTTCCTCACTGAAATATTTTTTTCATGACAAAGTCTCCACTGATATCAAATGTAGCTTTTTTGCTAAACTACTGGTTTGGCTAAATTAGGAGAACTGAGTATTGTTGCTATTATTATTTTAAAGAAAAGAGGCTGTTCACTAACTCTTACTTATGTCTTTAATGTTCTGGTCACAAACTGGGGTCTTTGGGTTTCTTCCAGTACCTCTTACCTTTGCACTGTGTAACTTCAAGTTGAAACATCACTTCTGGAAGATTGAGAGCCAACTAGAATGTTTCCATTTGTAAAACATTTTTCTCACTATAGGATAATGGATTTTAGTTGATAAAGATTGCTTTGCATCCCTTCTTAGATTGATGGGCAGCAAATTATTTTATTGCTTCTCCAAAGTCATAGCTGAGGTTTTTGTTTCATGGCAATATATTAAAACATACCTTAAAACTCAGACCAAAAAACTGGAACAACTTCTGCTTTCACAGAGGAGCCAACTCTTGCTAAATAGATGTAATTGTGCAGCAGCTGGCTGCTATTTATACTCTAAATTTCCTCAGAACCAACAACTTAGTTAAATAACAGAAAGAAACAGAAATGGCCTGTTATTTATCCAAAGTTGGACTTCACTACTCTTTATACTTAAAAAACTGAAAGTGAAAGATGGTGTACAAATCTTAACCATGACTTTACTTGTGATAAATATATTGCTACCAATATAAGTTTTTATTTTTTCAGTTACCCAAAATGATAGGTCAAAATTCAGACTTCTAATCTAAGAGCCAGTATGACCCATGTCATTGTTTAGTTCTTACTTGTCATTAGCTTGCAGGGGTCGGAGGTAACAAGTGAGCACAGTTTGTAACTCTTTAACAAACTCCCGCTCATGCTCCAAGATGTCCTGAACCACCTGTGAAAAACAAAACAGAGAGAATATTTAAAATAATCTGATCTTATAAAAACCTTCCATGTTCTGAAAATAACTTTAGAAAATGGCCAACTTGTGGCAAACTAAGAATTATTTATCCATTTACGTGCCATTTATTTTGTTAGTACGTTAATTTAATTAATTAGTCATCCCCTCACCCCCGCCCCCTCCCCCCCCAAAAAAAATCAAAGGTTAATCCTTTTTTTACTCATTAAACAAAAAATAAATTTAAGAAATGTATTGGGGGCACCTGCAGTAGGTCCAGGCCCTACTGGGGCCTGGACCAAGACACTTTTACCACAATGTTCTTTTCTAAAAAGTTGCATTTCCTTTGTTCAAGAGTCCAAATAATTGAATTACAGACTCATCTTGCTGTCCACTGTCAAAGTAAACTTCTTGGATGGCCCAATTTGGGCAAGTTGGCAGTTATTTTGATTGTTTTCCACTCATAGATTAGTTTTTTTTACAGCATAACAACCGATTTAAAATTCTTCTGAGACCTCTTTAAGTTCTTAACCAGTCGGATAAGCTGCTACAATCTTCTATTTGTAAGTTTTGATTTCACCATGATGTTTATTCTTCCTTCAACAGTAAGCAGGACACTAAATTAAATGTCTGAAATTTAAACAGGGCAAACGTCCTTCAAAATACTGATACACTACATGTGATTTTAGCCAGTATAATTAGGAATAGCTAATCTATTTTACACCTGAATGTGCATTTTTTTTAATAACATTTGATGGAAACTCACCACACTGAAGTAGTTCTTGGTCAGAGGAGTTCCTTTAGGAGATAATGGCTTTTCTGAGGAGGAATTCAGAGACAATAACGAAATATATTTACAACATTAACATTTCTAATTTCAATTATGTCATTAAATTATTCTCAGTCAAGTTATATATGAGCCTTATAAGCAAAAGTGAAAACTCTCCAATTCTACCAAAGTTACTTTTTTGGGCTAAAAGAGTCCATTAAATGCATAAAAATTCAACATTGTCAGACCAATACGGATCAAAGTTGAAAGGCAGGATTATCATCAGAGAAGGGAAACCAAACTCACCGCATGGTTTGATCTCTCGAACGTAGTTGCTAGGGAACCAGCCCGTCTTGCTGTTAAGGGTCCCCTCCCACCATCCGCCGTCCTCCTGCCGCGTGACGATGATCATGTCACCTTTGCTGAAAGACAGCTCGTCCTCGTTGTTCTGCTTGAAGTTGAAGCGGGCCTTCACCATCACCTGCCCGCCGCCGCCGTTTTCAGACATTTCCTGTTCGAACAGCTAAGTCAATTCCAGTCACCAGCAAAACTAGTGTTTCCATAGTTTCAGTAAAGATTTATATCTGCATACAGTAACACACTGGTGAGATATTACCGGTAATAATGCCTATATTTTCACAAGTAGACATTTACTAGATTACAAAAAAAAATCATGTATCTTCTAGAGCTTTCACCAACATCTGTTCCTCTCTAATCTATTTGGATGGATGTGAATCCAGGTCGAGACTGATTGCAGACAACTTCTCACCTCGATTAGTGAGGCAATCTAAACTAGAAATGCAGTGCTCAAGTTTTGCTCTGGTTGATACCAAAAGGAACTTTGCAGATTCTGACCTCTTGTGGACTGATTGGTTACTTTCTAATCTGAATGCCAAAAGTGATGGGCTAGTAACATTCAGTAAACATAAATTATGTATCAACAAATTCCACATTGTTCGAAAATGAAAAAAATAAATAACTAATCATCATATTTTCTTAATAAAAGTTTAAAAACTAAGTGCAATTAAATAAATAGGTAAATAGGCTTCATTCCTGATGAGCTTTTTCTGTAGTTTAATTTTTTGTTCCAATTACTTTTTGATTACTCTATCATAACATGCACTATAGCAGAACTTGAGCTTTACAGATAAAGGTGTGTGCTTCCCAAATTAAACAACCTCTTATGTTTTTAGTGAATTTATATATTAAACAGCTGATTGTCAGACAGTAAAATGTTTTCCTCTGGTGTCTTCACATCCACACCAAGCTCCAGTAGATTTTAATCTCTCCATTTCTTCACTGATGTCTTATTAAGACTATCAATGGTCTTAATATTCTGAATTTGTTACACTGAAACACTGTTAGGTGACAGTCTGCTACTTGTTAACACCTCCCTGTCTGATGCTTTGCATATAGAGTGGATTAAGGATTTCAAACAGTCATAAACTTTAATGCTGGTCATATTTAAAGCTGTTTACTTTGCACAGGCAGTCAGGATAAATAATGGTTGAGCCAAGTTTGAGTTGGGCTTGCAATAAACTAAATCCAAAGATCACATTTGACTTAGTAAACGTAGAACAAACCTACAGTAAGTAAAGACTGTTTTAATGCAGTTAATCATACATGTGTAAAGGTGTTAGGGGGTGTTAGTGCTTAAAAAGTTCATCAAAGTAAGTTGAGACCAATTCACTAATTAGTGACGACTTAAAAACAGTCAACAAACAATGTCTTTATTTCATTATAACATCTGAAAGAAAAATATGTCCAGTAGAGCAACTGGGGATCTTAAAAGATTCCAACAGAGAATATGAATCAGATTGGAACAGAAACGTCAAAAAGTTAGTACGTTTATTGAACATAAAGCAGGCTAAGTTGTCTTGAATGCAACACTAAAGCTCTTTTCATTAACTTAAGTTAATATTACGGCAGCTCAACTTATTTAAAATTTCTCAAAATAAAATTAGTCACGATCATCAAGGTTAGTAGGTTACATTTATTTAGATCTCTTACCATCCTGAAAAAGCAGATACAGGTTGATACATAAAATATAAACTTCATCTAGATTTTCTACTTATGACTGCCTTTCCCCCAGAACTTTATTTAGATTATTTCTTCATACAAAGGAATTGCAAAGCCATCTCAGAATATATTTCTAGCATTTTCAACAAATTGGCTTAAAAAAAACCTCTAAAACATATTTAAGCATTCCACCTATCCATCATTTATTCCCACACTCATACACATGGACGATTTAGAGAAACTAATTGACTCAGCAGTCATGTTTTTGGACTTTGAGAGGAGCTAGGAGTACCCGGAAAAAACCCATATATGTACAGAGAGAACATGCAAACTCCTTGATGAAAGACTTTCAATCTTGTTGCAAGGCAACAGTGTTACCAGCAGTGTCACTGTATAGCATGTGTTTAAGCATTCAAAATATAAAATATAGCTGAAAATAAAGAGAAATCATACCACTGATTTAGATTGTCTGCGCAGAGACCCTTTGGATCTGGTGGAGGACAGCGCGTGTGAAGACGTCGTCTGATTAGGAGAGGACGAACCGGACTGAGGACATCGCTCCACAGCACAATCTACGCACACACATGGACAAAACAGGAAGTCTCAAATTAAGGTTACATTTCAGTGCTCTCACCTGGAAAAGGTACACAAACACGTCATGCAGGTGCACAACCACAGTGGAGGATGACAACCTGAAGATAATTCATATTAATAACGCTCTGCTGCTCTGCACCGCTCCAAGGCAGCGAACAAACAAAGCCTACGAATTTATGATTACTCACAGGATAATCGGATTTAAGCAAAACTGACATTACAAGCCTGGAATAAACAAGCAGCTAAACAAAGAGCAGCCTTCAAATAAACAACATCAGAGATCGCTTGTGCAGCATCCATGTTGCTCTATGATCATATTTTCTCCAAAGCTGCTCATGTCTGATAGCATTTTTATTGCACAGGCAGAGCCATGGAGAAAATCAAAATCAAAATCAGATTTATGTCAGCTCTAGCACTGTGTCATAAGTCAGCCACTGCTGCAGAGGAACTTTGATTTAAAGTCAGTAGATATCAGCTGCCCTGCAGTATGAGAGCAGCTCTGCCAGTGCACTGAGCAGTAACCTTTCTACCGGCTTTATTAGGAATAAAACAGACACAGGCTAGCAAGCAGAAGCACTCACAGAAGGAAACTCATTTTATGCCAACTGAAAGCTAGCCAAGATTGTTGTTTGTTGCTTTTTCAAATTACAAAAGATGAGAAAGGAATGTGATACACAATTAATCTTTCAAACCTAAAATCGGATCAAATAAACATTAAAGGTTCGAGGATATAAACCTTAAGGGAACTTTCTCTTACTGGCAGTAAAACAGCAATATTTTGTGTAATCCTGTTTAATCAGCATATCATTTTGAATTCATGCCACTCTGATATGGTTTAGATGGGGAAAAAGCAGGAGAGTCTCTGCTTTCCATACGCCGGCATATATTATACTTAAAAATGATTATTATCATTAAAAACAGACGCTGAAGGCAGTGACAGGTGGGACTCATAAATCCCATATGTGAAGCCGTCTGCACAGTGAAGCCTAACAACCCCGTCTGTTCAGTGGTCGCCACTTTTTTACACACAGAGGATTCAAGAAACAAAGCAAGAAACATGTAAGGATGCTAAATAGCAATGATCTCACATTAGATTCCAATAATTAATATTTAATCAATCACAAGATGCACTAATCAGTCAGCCATAGATTTGATTCAGAATTAATCTGCAGCACAAACACTTAATATCTGATTCTTTTCCCCAATTAATTAATTGCATCAAAATTTAGAGCTCCCAACATTTTTGGTCTACAAATGCACTTGTTTCAGTTCAATAAAATCACATAAAAGGTTAAGGGATAGACGGTTCTTTTCATTTTTAGAAAAGACAATGACCAGAATTAGTCAGAACTGGTCAGACTTCAAAGAAAAAGAAAAATTGATATCACATGAAAATGTCTGATTGGTGAACCTCTCGACTTATCGCCTTCAAAGAAAGGCAAACCTTTTTTATTCCCTAGCAACCAGAGTAAAATGAAGTTTCAACTCCTCACATTGTGGCACAGTCATTTTTTCATTAAATTCATGAAGGGCAAACACGTGAATCAACTTTAAAAAAATATTGCACACACAAGCTTGATCATGATTTACTTTTTACAAAAATCAAAGTGATGTATGGATCGTTGATGCATTTATTTAATGAAAATGATTGGAGTTTTTTAAGCAATGAATTGATGGTATTTAAACGTCTACAACCTAAACACTTAGTGGCAGAGCAAATAATTCTCTCCGTTGTGTTTGAATCACTTTAATGTATTACTTTTATCTGACAGACCCCAAACAAAGACTCCTCAATGAAGCAGTTAGTCCAGGATTTGTCTAGCGTTTCAAATTCCAACAGTATTTTCACCTTCGTACCCCATTTATTACAATATTACACACATGAGGTCACAGGATACTGTCTGAGGTGCATTAAAGCATGAATAAAAATGGCACACAGCGTGACACAAGCACACACTGCCATGCAAGCTGCCCATCTGTAACCCAAAGAGACATGTAGCCAAAACCCTCAGTGCAGTCTCAACTCATTTACTAATGTTCTTTTTCGACCATCGACCAAAAAATAAACGTATTCTGCAATTCCCAGATCATTATAATAATAATTTACAATTCCTTAATTTGTTATACGTATGTCAAGCATGGGCTAATTAATGCATTAAGGTATGCTAAAAAATGTAAAATTTACAGCTTCAAAAATCGCTGAAGAGTTTGTATCAGAATGGCCCGTTTTCTCTGATTGCATAGAGAACAGAGTCAAACACCGCTGCCCCTCCCACACCTGTTGCTGCACACTCTCAGTCAGCTTAATGAAAGAAAAATGCTATCGTTTTTGGGGTTTTTTTTTTACCATAAATAAAAGTTAAGTCTTTGGAAATCTGGACAACCCATCATTCCCATAAGGGAAACCCAAAAATACAAACTACCTAAATTAGCTGACAGCTCACCTAATTAACCAACAAACATGAGCTTGATATACTGACAATGTTAACAAAAATAATACTTAGAGGCATAAGCGCTTGGAAACAACTCAATTTCGCCAAAGTTTACATTTTGACTTTCATACATTGACTCAAACAAAAATACAATGAATATACTGAATAAACATTATCATAACTGTCATAATCACAATGACAGTTTAGTATCAATAATCCTTTATTGATACTACAGAATTAGTATCAATAAGTCTTGTTTTTGTGCATTAAATAAAAGTGATCTAGACCTCTAATGGCAAAACAGACAAATTTAGGAAGCCTATGACTCCTGAAAAGAAATGGAGACTTCTTATCATAAATATAAAAATACCATAGGGACTTTATTATTTATTACAGTCAAAATAATCCCATTCTAACAGCTGACATGGTTATTCAATAGTGTGAACAACTTCTCATTCCTTAAAACAATTGGATGCAATAAAAGGTCCAATAAATCATTTGCTATTAGATAAAAACCAAATAAATGTCACAATGCCTAATGTTTTGTTTCTCTTTTTGCTGCCATTGGAGACAAAAATCTAAGAGTGTTGAACTTTTACTTGGACAAGCAAACTGAACCGCAGAAAAGAAAAAGATGAGAACTGTTACCTTGCGTGGCAAAGTTGAATGCCAGCAGCGTATTCAGGACCTTGCCAAAATTCTCTCCAGTGTATAACCACTCTGGTTCAAACCCCTGGATGGAAAAGAAACAGAGAAAAATACAGTCAGACAAAAAATAAAACTGAAATAATCTGTTCATACAAACTGGGATCATTTAAACCTAGGCATAAAGCATGTTTCAATCAGTTTACACTCAGCCCATAGTGTAAACTGTGGGCTCAGTCTACCGACTGGGATCACAGCACTGTGTTCCAACAAGTTAAAATTAAACTCTATTGAGTTGAATTTTAATTTGTAAGATTACCATAATAGAGCTCTAGCCCAGAAAACAGCCACAATAGGGACAGAGTTAGTACCTTTTTATCTACCCTGGACCACAGGTGAAGTTTTCAGGTGGGAGGAGCTAAGCATCATCTACTGGCTGAATAATACCATCATTTTGTTTCAATTATCTCCCAGTTTATACTTCCTAATAACTTTGTGGCCTAATTCAAATTTAAAATCTTAAAATATTGCATTAATATTTATAGTGTATTTGATTTATCTCTGTAATCGGAGTTTAGATCCGGATATGGCGTCACATCTCTGTGTCACAGTCTTCTAGATGGAAGTAGGAAAATTAGTAGCAATAAGCCAATTATTGAAATGCCAACTACAACTGGAAACAAAAGATGGTGCATCGTATGAGCAGGCGTTAAAGCAACACCTAGTGGTTGCCATGGGAGATTCAAGGATTGTCAAGCAAGCGTGAATGTTTCATGCAACCCACAAACACTCCCGGTATGTGTTTGATGAGGGAATAACATACATCGTGGTATAAAGTGCTAAAAAGTCAGTTTTGGGTAATACCCCTCCCTGCTTTTCAGAGTACACTTTTCATATGAAAATCTGGTAGATCAGGCTAGATCTACCAGGATGTACCCTGGAAACCGAGGGTAGGTAATTATGGCCCTGAAAGCCTACCCTAGGTTCCTGGAAAAGGTTCTGTGGCAGAAACATAGCTAAGAAGTAGGTCAAAATTAGTTCCTTTACAGGGAAGAGTGAGTTTTGTTGCTTTTGTGATTCACACTAACAAGACTCTTATTCTTCCATGCAACACAAACAATAGAAGGAAACCTATACCGAAGCAGCATACATAAAGTGATTATAAGGCAAAGATAACCACAGATATTTTGAACCTGACCTCTTTTTGCAATAAAACAGAGAAACACTCATTTGCAATTCTCTTTCCACTTCCCTGAACTCACATTGCCAGGTTAGCCCAACTCAGACAGCTATCGTCTTTCCTCCAGTGGATAAAGTTTCCACATTTTAAATAAAACATCTTAAATATAGAGGCTGAGCACTGTAACAGCAGATTCAGGAGTTGTGTTTAGTTGCATTTTTTGTGTGTGTGACGTGTTCAGGTATGAAATCAACAAAGAGAAAAACGTCTGTATGATTGTTTTGAATAAAATGAAAATAAGCAACAATATAGGCTGTGTGCTTTGTGTCTGCTCACTGGTTTCTGGTAATGATGTTGTTATTGCAGTCAGTCATGTAGGTTTTTAACATGGATTTAAGTGTGCTAGTTATGAGATTTTGACCGGAGTTGTAATAGTTGTTGCACTAAATGACAGTTGCAAAGTATGAACAAAGGGCGAAACACATCTTCTACATTTCACAACAGTGATAAAAATAAAAAATCACAGGCCATGAACGGTAATTGGCTCTTCCTCCTTGTCATCTGCAAGCAGAAGTGAAAGCAGTTACCCAGCTTTCTTCATATAGGCGCTGGACAGACAGGGATTATTTATTTATCAGAGCAAAAGGCAAAAAGAAAATACCATAATCGCTTAGGGAAGGGCAGGGTTTGTAATAGCCACATAGACATCCCCAGGCTGATACGTTTGACAGCACCTCTCAGAAACCTTCTGCCAGTGACCTAGTGGCTGCTGGCAGAACGTCTAATTATGGGCTAAACCAGAGTTGGTGGATAAAAAGCAAAGAGGACCTCCCAGACATAACAAGCCAGCTGGGCAGGACTACCGAACCACTAAAGTGAGTCAAGCTTGCTGACTCATATTGCTGCTTAAACAGAGCGAGTGATGTGTTTCAAAACCACAACAGATTATTTATAACAGACTGGGAGAGACATTAATGTCCGCTGTTCTGGTACGGTGTAGAACTGGCTGGAATTGAGGAAAAACACTCTTGCATGAAGGAAAAAGTCCCAGTTGGTTTGTGTTTAGTTGTCTAATAAAGTTTTAAAAAGTTACCATCATGCACGTCTTAGTGTTTAATGCTACCTTACTTATTTATATGCTTTTTTTGTTGTTAAAAAACATTTCTAGTTGTAATAACACATGGTAAGGTCATGATCACAGAAACTAAAGTAGCAGCATGAATCACTCTTATGAAGATGATACGGTTCATATTACAACTGAACATACAAACCAAGAAATAAATAAGCAAATGTCAACATATTATATTCCTGTTTCAGCATGGGTGAGTTACTTTTATCAGGGTTTATTAAATTTTTTAAAAAAGTTACTTTCCAAAATTTAAAAGAAAGTCCATCATACCATTCCTATGATTTAAATCCCGCAAGAAAAAGGCTCAGAGACCCTTTCTCCCCGCTGTATGGAGCATGGAGTAGTGCACGACTCCCCTCCCCCACCCGTTGCTGAGCACTTCTGGTCCAACATGAACGCAAGACTACAACTACGCTTTTATTTGCTTACAAATAATAAAATCAGTTTTAAAATACTTCTGGTTGTGAAAAACATGGTAATTTTGTGGAGATTGGAGGAGCGCCACTAAACAACCTATTAACTTAACACTGTAGAAGTCTACAGTTGTACTTTAAAATGGCCTACAGAACTAGATGGCATGCCTACATAATCACCTATCAGTTTATTATACGCCAACTTTGTAACAAGAATGTTTATTTTAAATTACTATTAAATTGAGAAGGATTTGCTGAAGTCTATAAATAAAAATAATAATAACAAACACTAATTATCCATAATCCATATTTCAATAATAATTATAAATCAGTAAGTGGCACAGTTTCAGCAGGAGTAGTTATAACTGTTAGGATTGTAATCATAGATTAACATATCTCATACCAATATTTGTGTTATTCTTTCTATAATTCTAAAAAGTGCTTGAAAAATACCACGGAACTTATTGTTTAAACCAAAATAATTTTAGATATAGAACAATATTGCTATGACTGCAAGAATCAATAGCAATAAATATTTTGGTGGCAGTAAGAATAACATTTTCTGCGTAATAAAGACATTTAGATCATGTCATATGTTTGTACATATTTAAGCGCCATATAATAATAATGTCAAGGTTACACCACGGACCATAATTACTTCCCTTTTTCTAAAACAGAATCCTGGAATGGATGTCTGTGACAACATTAAACAAGTTTTTTATTATTGTTATTATTTGATTTACATAGCAATGTAAAAGAGAAAGTAAACTTACAAGGAAGTGAATTATTGCTATTTGAAGTAAATGAATCGGGTGGTGACAGTAAAAAAAAAAATAAAAAATTCCCATCTTCCCTAGTCCATAGTGACAACATGACGTCTAACCTAATAAGCAGATCACAACACAAGAAAGAGTGTGATCAAAGCTTTCCCTTTGGACTGCAGGGGAATAAAGCGCTGCCGATAGAAAATGATCATGAAAATTCACTGAGGCAACTTACCTCCACTTTCAACGACGAGCATCCTCTTAAAAACTCCTTGATGTTGGAGATGCAGTCAGCTTCAGTTCTTGGATCCTGGGAATACTGAGCAAAAAAATATATATATATATATATAAACCCACACCTCGGTTTAGTAATCCAAGCGGGCATATGACACACATTGGCTCTTCAAGCCCGTCATAGCTTTAGTTTTAGTGTCACTTTGAAGAAACAAAACCCCACAAAATTGTAAACCCAATCCAAATGTTGCGCCTCACAATTTCAAACATTACTGAATGGCTAATGAATCTCCTCTGTGCCGTCATAAGCCACAGAAACGCCAAAGAAGCCACATTTAAGCAAAACATCCGCTCACTTTGAAGACTTTCAAAATAAAGGTCTCTCTTAACAACGAGTACAAAATACGTATGAAAGAAAGGCAGAGCTTTTCACCTATTAATCAAAGCTAAAACATACTTGCTACGCAAACGCTGTGGATCTAGGAGAAGATATGAAGATAAACCAAAATAGCTCGCAAGAAAAGAGAAGCTGCAACTTCCGGTTGCATTTTGTTTCGTACTTTTCAAAGAGGAGGTCGCAGCAGTGTTTCATCAAGCAGTCGAGCTGCGCTGCCCCAGCAGCTACGCTTTTAAATAGCGTTTTACGGCCGACGTGGTGCATTCAGGTGTAGTTGTACGCTACAATATTAACACCGCAATAAACGGTGGAGGTACTGATAATGACTATAACGTTTATTTAAAGCTCAAATATCACAGTGGTCTTATTAAACACGTAATAAATAACGTCTTTGACCGTTTCACAGTTTCTGAAAGTTTCAGTAAAACTCCAAAGGCATTTTTAGAATTTTATGATTTCAATAATTAGCTTATTTATTGGACATCTGAATATATTTTTTTAAAAATGAATAAAAATAACAAAAGTAACCTAATGAATTTCATACATTTAGCAAGTTAAGTCTTGCATTCTGGTCAAGTACACTATATTTCTGTCTCATATAAAAAATATATATGTAGATGCTAAATGCCGGAATAATGAAAGAAAAAATACAGCCAAGATTACTACAGATTTAAACAATTTGAAGAATCCAAGATGAGGACTTTGTCATGCCTTTGTCTACTTCTGATAATTCACTATATTTGACAGAACTGGCACATGTACTGTAGACATATTTTAAAGCAACACCTCAGAGACACTGCTTACCAGTGTAACAACATGAGGGAATAAAAATAAATACTTTGTGGACTCAAACTGCCTGACCCAAATCAGAGAATTTAAAAGGAAAAATTCCCAAATACTAAGAAAATCCTAATTTGAATTAAATATATATTGTTCATTAGGCTGTCTTTTAGCTAGCATAACTAATTTTGATAAGCCTAGTTCACTTTGATTTACTCTCAACATTTATGTCTTTTGATGCAACTGAGGAATACAATTGAAGCCAGATATTCCAATGAATGAGCTTTATGAAAAAGAAGCTACTCTTCAAATAATTATTTGTAGTCTTTAACTGTGAATTTTATATTAAAAAAATGTTCCCCAAGTACTATGTAATGTGAAAAAATAGAGATATTCCTTTTATGCTTTATTATGGTATCAAAACAAACTTCATGGGCTACAACTGGCTTGTACAGCATCATGCATGTGTCTGAAAAAAAAGACCTCTTATGTTGGCATAGTCTTATATTTAAATACAGTGAGGCAATCAGAGCCTTACTGCACAAAATGAGCATAAGCAGTTTTCCAATCTACTCTGAAATTCACCTACAGATTAGATTAATTAAATATTCTGTATTAAAATATTCTAACAATTAAAACAAATGACTTACTTGCTTTTAATCAAGATCATATTAAAATTTTTTATAATTTTACTTTTATTGCATTTAATCGATCAAAGGAGTTCAGCTTTACCGAGATAATTTAATGTTTAAAGGCACAACCTCTTTAAAATGCTAAGTGTTGAGAGGGGAGGCGTTAGTAAACATTTAAATATGATTTGAAGATTTAATTTCACAGCTTCTTCAACACAGATAATCTAGTGTACAATGTGTACTTGAACGCGCCATATTCTCCACCATAAAACCCAGTAAAGACGCGCAATGGCCTGACAGCAGGGCAGAAGTAGTGGGGAAACGCATCTCGACGCAACACCGGGAAGAGCAGCCGCTCAAGAGGAAGTGACGACCTGAATTTGCAACTGTTATCATGATCAACTTTGTTACCTCCACATTTAACATACAAAATCACTTTAATCGCATTAAAAAGTCAAGATGTTATTGCTCTGGTGAATTCTCCAGGTATAACTATTGAAAGTGTGAACCATTTGGTGCACTCCTATGGCAAAATTAGTCTTGTTTTAGTAGGTGTTCACACTGACCTACTCAGTCATATCAAGAATGCGGAACATTTCCCCCCCCCCCACAGGAAATCACTTATTGAAATCTGTAGACTGTAAACTCGCAGAAAACCTCCATTAACCCGACGCAGCACTCCCTGTAAAAGTAATAGAAAAGCGTTCAGCTGTCAAAACTTACAGCTCGGGTAGAGAATGCAAGGCCAGGGCTGCAGACAGAAGTTCCTGTAGGTATCACTTTCATCAAACCCCTCCCTTCTTTTTCACCGAGATCAGTCGATCGTTTGACATTTGTTTACTTAATAAATCAGCAGCTCACCTTGGGCGTGAAGCCAGGTATGAGTCTCTCCGTGAGCTTGCACAGGACGACCCCATCCTTGAGTGATGTTTTCAGAAACTCCTCCGGGTCCGCTATGTTCTTTTTGGGCGAGCTGAGCACTCCTAACGATATCAACCACGTCACAGTCTGCTCCTCGGGATTCATAGCTCCACAAAATGATCATCGCCTAAGCCCGCATTGCTAAAACAGAAAAGTGGCGGCCTGTTCCGTATCAATATGCAGCTCACATCCGCACTTCTGCTAAAGTTAAAAAAAAAAAAAAAAAAAAAAAAAACGAGGCGGCGAGAAGGGGGGGGAGGTTGGAGGAGGCAGTTACTACACGCAAAACTGATGATCACCCCTACTGGCAAACAGGCACCTCAACAATACACAGGGTGCTGGATTTCCCCCTGCAAAGCAGCACATGGTGTGAGAGAGCAGATGGTATCACGAACAAATGAAGCAAGGCTCAGAAAATAAAGAAAGTAACTGATATCTTTAGATGCATCAGCATATTTTTGCATGAGGGAAAAAAAAACAGCAGGTCTGCAACAAGACCGACGGGGTGTTTTGCAACTTATTTAGGAAACTTGCAAATGTGAAATTCACATCATCTCACTGTTCTTCAAAGTTTAATAATTTGAGTTTGGATTGGAAGATTCATTTTTACACTAATAGGCCTAAATAAAGTCCAATTGCTTTCTGAAATCAGCTAACTTGTATATTTATCTCACCTGCATGTAATTTCTCAGTTATGTTTTCGATGTTTGCTCCCAAATCCAATTTATCTGAAAAACGCATTTAAAACTCTGCTTAACCAAAGTGCTGTACAGTACTAGAACAGAGCAAAACAAAACATAGAGTGGAAGAAAAAAAAAAACATTGCTTGAAAACATTAAACCACATTAAGTTTTTCACAGCTTCACCTAATAAACTTTATATTAGCAGCCTCCTGCAGACTGAGAAAGTAATTTAGCAAAAATAAAATGGTCCAGTCAAAGTCCAGACCTAAATTTATTTGGAATTTGTGCTAAGAATTTGGAATTCAGGGATGGGCAGAAAATTCAGTCTAGTCATGCCAATCTGGTACAGACTAGGCCCAAAAACCTGCAGCAGTAAGTGCAAAAGAAAGATAACTCTCCAAATGACTGTTGAGGTCAAACATAAATGCAGGCCATGGTTGTGATTACGTTTCCTTCAACTTCACAATTATGTTGCTTTGTGTTGGTCTAACGCAGTGTTTCCCAACCCTGGTCCTCAAGGCACAGAGTCCTACATGTTTTAGAGGTTTCCCTGATTTAATGTGCTTGATTCAACTGATTGCAGTTCAACAAACTCCTGTTAATCAGTCATCAATTGAAATCAGCTGGACTGAAGCAAGGAAATACCTAAAACATGCAGGGCAGTGTGCCTTGAGGACCAGGGTTGGGAAACACTGGTCTAACGCACAAAGCCTCAAAGTACTTTAACATTTGTGACAGAAAAGAAAAAGGAAAAGTTTGAGTATTAATACATTTTCAAGGTATCACTGGTGTAACCGGGTTAAACTTTTAGAGTACACCCTAATTTTTAAATCCATCTTATCAAGTATTTCTATATCAAAGGTCATCACTTCAAAAGGTCTGGAAACAAAATTCTGATTTGCTACGTTCAGAAATATTACACATCAACTGCTTTACTGACTATCTTTCCCAGTTTCACTGTTTTATTGAGACAAAAAGAAAAAACTGATTTTAAAGACTTTATTTAAAACACAACAAATATCAAATTTAACCAATTCCTCAGTCTGGACTCTTCCCACTTCCAACAGGTTTTTCCAGTCGAACAGTTTCAGCCAACCCCTGCAACAGCACCTGTAAATCTATCAACAAAAGATTAAATCAAGCTGAAAGTTAGATCTATAGAATGATAGCAAGTTTCAGCTAATCTTACAAATCAGCAACAATTTAAAATGTATAAATGAGTTTAGGGTAAAGGAGTTAACAGGTACTCAGTTAAAGGAGAACCTTTAATTGAGTATAAACCAGAGGGAGTAAGGCAGCACAACATATTGTTATAATATTAGTGTGCAACATTGATATTGCATATGACTGGGGATGCAAAAAAAATGTTGGCCAACATATTCCACATGTTACATGCTTCAATTTTACATGCTAATGTAATATTTGATCAAGAAGCTGTTGTCATGTGCTGGACATACCTAGGTTGGTTAAAGACGATCTGGTTAAATCAGGTCCAACAACTGGAGGATAGAACTCTGGTATATTTCAGCAGCCATTGCTTTGATGTTCATCCTGCAACACAGAAAAAAAATTAACATTGTCCTTGTCTTAAGCGTGTATTGAAAAATAAAATATAAAGATATTGTAGTTCTCAATCCAACTTCAAGTTTCTCCGTATGATTTTTTTTTTTTTCCTCCAGTTTGGCTGCTGGGTTGATGGCGTTTCTCCACAGTTCTCCAGTTTTTTTGAGCATGCTTGTAGAAGAGGTTTGGTTACTGAACATAATTTATGCCTGCTTGGCTTTTACCAAGACAAAACGTTTTTTACTAGATGTCACTTAATGTCAAAAAAAATACTGATGCCAATTCTTTGAAACTGCACAACTCGTTGAGCAAAAAGTTGTTTCGAGGGCTCAGATTGTCAATCTTGATCAAAAGGAAGGAATCCTCATGGTTTGTTGCTCTTATAAAAATTACCATATAAAACAATTAAAAGCGCTTATTTCAGTTGACTTCCTTATTGCAGTGTCTCCTGAGGCAAAAGTTGTCTGGAGTGAAGATTGTAATACAGGACAATGAGAAACTCATTTACAGGTGAGAAACAAAGGTTTGCTTTGCTTACCAGCTGATGACTATCAGTCGAGTTGTGTTTGCTTGTTGCATGTCATCAAATTGCTCTAGGGTGATGGATCCATTTCCAAGGGGAACTACATTGGAACATTTTGACAGTAACATTTCCCCATCTGGCAAACAGTAGTGTCCAGTTGGAAGCACATTTGTTTAATATTTCATTCCACTCCATCATATGTGCGAACAGACTCACCTATGATTACAGAACTTTGCAAAGGAGACGTGTCATCACTTTTTCCCCGTCACTTTTTTTGTCAGAAATCTCGAGGTGAGAAATCGATGAGGAGATGTAGAGTTTCAACTAAAAGCTTTATTAGCGTATGAAAGCCATATTTAGGGCATTGCAGATTCAATTCACACTGAACTGACAAAAACACTTAGTAACTACACTGTGACATAGGTAAAGAAATACTATATATAAAAAATGGGAAAAAAAAAAATACACATAAAACGGGGAAAGTAAAAGATACAAAGCTAAGCTTCCTAAGTCACAGAGTTAAGACACATTTTGTCTGTTTGTATTCATCAGATTTCTTCCAAAACATGTGTCAAGTATGTACGAAGATCAAAGTTTGCATTAATGAGACTTCCAAGTCCATTTTAGTATCTGCTGCGAGCCATCCCTCTATCAGGCCGACCGCCACCACGGCCACCGCGAGGCCCTCCACGACTTGAGCCATACGAGTCACGAGGAGGGTAGCCTCTCTCGCCAGGGGGGGCCGGGCCCCTTTCCTGCCTACCCATTCTCTCTCCACGGCTCGGAGGGTACGGGTCACTCCGGCTGCTGGGGTAACTGTCACGACTGCCATAGCCGTCCCTGGAGCTGCTGCCATAGTCATCGTAACGACTGCTTCCACCGCTTCCACCATAGGATGGTGGGGGGCCCCGTGAGGGTGGGGCGCTGCGAGAGTTACCTGCAGGGTCAATGGTTCAGGTAATGGTTCAGGTAAGGTTCAACTTCAATAAATTACTTGCACCGTTAAGTGCGCACTTTCTGCCAATAGAATTCATCCTGTGACAAATTTCATGGGTTGTGTGTTTCTTTTTTTTTTTCATCTTCCATTTGTTTGAGTTCTACATTTAATGTGGATGTTTTAGTTGATGAGCAGTTGCAGTTGATATAAAATTTATATCTTCTACATTGAATAAGTGGGTAGTGTTACTCCATTTCTGCATGCCATTTACTCAGGAAGCCATTTTTCCTTTAAGAGGTCCAGGTGAAGAAAAGAGACGAGGTTTTCTGACTTGTCTTGAAGGTTTGTGAAGTTTACTCCTTGAGGGAGTGCTTTGCTAGGCAACACTTAATGGACATTTCCAAGGTTTTTGACGGTTCCTTACAGTTGCATACTCTGTGTCAAGTCAAATCAAATCGTGTCTTTGCCTGAAATTGTCACACTTTTGATAAATATAGGAATTGCACTGAATGGACTGAACTTTTAGTCAAATTTCTGCTTTTAGCCTAGAAGCCAATATTTGAATTAAATATAAATGTGCAAGCTGGAGGTTTGTTCAAGGTGAAAGTTCTTCTCTTGGGAGGTAGTGAACTTGAGCTTTCTGTTGCAGCCTGTGCCATGACTTATTTTTGCAGCTTTTCCCTGTGTGACAGTAATAATTTGTTGAGCTCATGGAGCTGCATCTTACCGTAACCATCATAGGAATCTCGGTAGGAGCCACCACTGGGACGATCCATGTAGCCTCTCGGCTCTCTGCCACCTCCATAACCATCACGGTCGCTTAGTAAAAAACATAACAACCCCGTTATAATCAGACGAGCAGGTGTGATTTTAAGAATGTCTTAAAACCTTAAGAACTAAAGCAAACCTGTATCTAAGCCTGTCATAGTAAGCACAACAATTATTAAAATAAACTCAATAATTTGCATTTGGTTGTTTGCTTTCTTCCCATTTCTCTTTCTAACCAAACTGGATAACAAAAGGCTTCACTCCAGTGCATTGACCCGACTGACCCCTCCCTTCTTGTTGCCTTAGCTGAAGGAGGAGTGAACTCTGGTGTCAGTTACTTACCAGGCGCACAGTATTGTAGACACAAGCCAGAAAACGCAAGTAAAGTTATTCAAATGGAGTGTTTTTGTTGTTAGTTTGCATTTTTGCTTATAAAAGTCACACCTGACAGTTTTCCTGGTATGAAACCAAAGATTATTATTTTTGAATGGCAATTTTACATACAAAAACTTCATAATCTATTTTATTTATGGTTTTGGATGTGTGTAGGTATTTATTTTAATTTCATTTAGTGTTTTTGGTTGTTTTGTTTATGTTCTTTTGGATGTTTAAAATCTTTTTCAGTTCCAGTGTTAACCGTTGCTTAGAAATTACAGTTGTGAGCTTTGATGTACTTCTTTATCATTACATTACTTTAAAATTGTATCAATATTATTCATCACAATCATTTCTGGGTAATTTATCATCAAGCAAAATATGCTACAGGGACAGGCATACCTGTATCCTCTTGACATTGAGCCATAGTCATCTCTGGAGCCAGAACTAGAATATTCTCTGTAGGAGTAATCTCTGGGAGGGGGTCCATAGTCCCGGTCTCTTGAGCTGTAATCCCGGCTGGAGTATCTAAAAATCATTAAACAGGACCGATCTATTTAGGTTCATCACAACAACAAGGTACAATAAAAGTGTTTATGGAGTATTTATTCTACAACTTTCCCATATTATCTTTTAGTAAATCTTTTTTTTTATCTTGTGTAAATTTTCCTGTTTATGCTCAGAAATAATTCACAATAGACCCTTGTTCTGATATTTCCTACCCGTCTTTAGGGTTGTAATGGTCATCTCTTGGGGATGGATAATCATCTCTCCTGGACATGGAGTCTCTGCGGGGTGGAGGACCATAGGGATCCCTGTCTCTGGACATGGGAGCTGAAATGACAACAAGTTAACAGTTGCATCCCCAAACCGTTGAGAAACAATTTAAAAAAAAAAGAAAAGAATATTCTGAGACCGTTTTAAATACTCACGCCTGCTCATGGGACCAGATAGGGCCGACCTCTTGGGTGGAGGACCCCCATTGCGAACTGGTGGACCTCGTTTCATTGGGGGACCTCTGGATGACATCCGACTATAGTAGCCATCTCCATCTTCTGAATCATAGTAGTCTTAAAAGAAGGACATATTTTCAGCTTTCATCCAAGTTCATTAAACACCCACCTTTTTAAATTCCCCAATAGGTGTCTATATTTAAAAATGCCTGTGTTATCGAGAGGAAACCAAAGTCCAATTCCTAGTTCATATGCAAACTCTGCCAAAAAACTTGATTCTGATGAAAATCTTACCTCTGGATGGCGGGCCCCTAATACCTCCCCTTGACCCGCGGGGCCCTCTGGGAGGACCCCGGCTTCGAGAATGCATAGGCGGCCCACGTCTGCCAGAACTCTCAAACTGAGGCTTTGTAGCTTGCTCCACTTTAATAGGCTTCCCATCCAAAGACTGGTTACAAAAAAAGTTACAATTATAATCAGAACTTAAAATTTTTATTAAAAAAATAATATCTTAAAGAAATACAAAGAACCACCTTTCCATTCATTTCCCGGGCGGCATCTTTTGCATCAGCCGGACTTTCAAAGGTTACAAAAGCAAAGCCCCTCGATTTGTTTGTTTCACGGTCCTTCATTAGAAGTACTGAAACATAAAAACAAAAAGGTGAGACCAGAATTTTTTTTTTAAAACAAAAATTTCAATACATTTTCAGATTTAAGACATAACAGTTTGTTTTTACTTTATATCTTATTACATCCTCTGAACTGCAATAATAACTAAAAAACAATAAAACACTGATTGAAAGTTTAGTATAACCTACTGATTTGAAAGTTGATGTGTCACCATCTGAAAGTCTGCAGATGTAGTTTGTGCTGAAATGACTTACTAAAACCGTTTTGATTCCAATTGGTAACATAACATAACATTCAAAATCTTTATGTTGCCAAATGCCAAGTATTCTGTCCACATAGCCAGGGCATATCAATGTTTAGGTCTGATAAAACCTTGATTTCTTTGGCTGAATTGGGATCTTTTTCTTTTTTTTATTGAAAAAATTAAAATAAAAACATCCTATGTCTATTATACCAAGACAGAATATTTAACCCATGGCCACTTCTGAAAAGATTATGTAGTAACAAATGTGACCATTTGACTGGATAAAGGTGCAAGTCGTTTATCATTAGTCATTTATTTGAACAATTCACTGAGAAAACTAGATGCAGTATTCCTATTTTAAGCAACTTTTGGGGATAAGCGGGCATTCAACACTACATCCTTAATGTAATTGGGCAAAGGAAATAAAATAGCTTAATATTTCAGCATTTAATTATACATCCATAAACTATTTAGCTTTTCAAAAGGCCCCTCAAAGTATTTTAAAAATAAACAAAAAAAAACACACTCATTATATCTATCGAAAGTGAAAATGAAACATTCCGAGTTCATACAAAGTCTTCAGTATTTATTTTAAATAAAGGTAAAACTGCTAAACAAAGGGAAAAGATGCAAATTAAACTGTAATATTACAACTAAAAATATAAAACTTTAAGTGTGTATTAAATACAGCAACACATAAGCTTTGTACGCGGTGTTAAATCGGTAGAAAATTAAAATCGAGTTCTACTTGTGGAGGGGCCATTCCCACCTTCGACGATCCTGCCATATTTGCTGAAGTACTGCTCCAAGGCCTTGTCGGTGGTCTCCGTGTTGAGTCCACCGATGAAGAGCTTCCCCGGTCGGTCTGCTTCGGCCATTCTGAAAAGCAAAGAAAATGCCGTTCGGGTCAACTATCACACGGAAAATATTGCACAGGAACAATAAAACTGCTCTTAAAAACGGATCATTTGCTAGATAAATACCTTTTTGCTGGTTTTGAGTCGCTCAACGCGCAAAATGGCGATAAACGCGCCACCAATATCAGCGAAACAGTTATTCACGTTAGACGACTTTCCCCACGAGCTACAAAAAAAACACTTCAATATTGCGGTTTAAGAGCACAAAGGCGCCACGTGTGTAATATTTAAAACAACACGGACTAAGTCTGCTCAAAGCATGCAGGCTACCAACGTGCTATGACGAGGAACTACGAAATTTATCAGGCTTTAGGAGGATACAATGATGGTGAACAACGGTTGCTCTTCTTCCGGCTGAAATACATACTCCTGCCCCCTAGTGGCACTCCAAGGCGCTGCACAACTACAACCGTATCCCAGTCGTTTTCTATTTAGGTTTAATGTTTCAACATCGTTTTCATTATTTGTTCTTATGAAATGCTTGTTTTAAAATCCCTTGAAATTTTAGTCATGCAACCACTCATACCATTTTTTTCACTCTCTTAAGTGACTGAATGACCATTACTTCACAACTTGTGAGGTTACAAAAATTGTACATCTTTGCTAAGTAGCTCAAGCTGTCAAACTGAATGGAGAACGATTGTGGACATCAACTTCCTGGATTTGAATCTGGACTTTGACTGGGTCATTCTGCACTACTACAGATAAATAAATACACTTTAATTCAAGGAAGCTGTTAATTAGATTTAGGCCTTTATGATTGCATTGTGTTCTGTATTCTCCACTGTAGCTTTCTGTGCATTTTGTGGGTTACTTTTTTGTGAAGCACTTTGTGACATCGGTACAATTTATGAACCTCGAGGACTCATGAATCAGTGTTAAAAGTTATAAATAAAACTTTCCCCTGAAAGGGACTGAACATTGCATTGAAAATAGGTGATGGGTAAATTTAGTTGGACTCTGGCTGGGAAGCTCAAAACTTAATTTAATTTCAGGTAAAGCCTTTCTTTTGTTGATTTAAATGTACTATTACATTGAAATTGTTTCTATAGTTGGGATGTGTCTTCATAATCTGCTTTTTGAGCAAAAATCTGAAGGTTCGGGGATAAAAACAAGTATTTCTAAATTAGGAACTTTCTACATTTACCCACTTTCATTATTAGTTTTCAATAAATAAGAAAGACTGAATTATATGTCCAGTTTTTGAAATGTTGCTGTTATGTCATAGTTGGAACTGTGTTTCCGTGAAGGTGGAGAGCAACATTGGAGTTTCACAGAACAGTTCTGGTTTCGTTCCTGTTTATGCTGGACACCAAAGACAGGTCTGAGTTCTGCCACATTCAGAAGTACTCTGCTAATGCTTATATTGCAGCATATATCAGGAATGAAATGTAATGGAGTACAAGGACTTGGCGATCAAGGGCCTTCAGTAACTGGAGGATGGAAAACTGCCTCCTGCTGAACACCTACAAAAGCATCGATCTGTCTGTCGGTCTGTGTTATGAATGACTCCTTAGAAATTAGGCTAAATGACAAAGTTCTCAAGATTAATATTTGCAATATCCCAGGATCAGATTGTGAGTACATTTTGTTTACATAAATTCTGAGTTACAGTTGATGGTACAGAACTAAAGCTCAACTAAATAATGTGAAAAAATGTATATCATTTGAAGTTATAGGCTGATTATTTAAGCAAATAAATTAGAGTTATTTTAGAAAAAAACCATCACCACAGTCTATGCAAAGTTGTGAACTTCCGTTTCCTTCTACAGGCGCTACGTATCATTCCGGTTTTCTAGGCATCTTTTATGTACATTATTTCCCAAATTTACGAGTGATTTTTCCTCTTCATTTATTTTAAATGCCGTCTGTTCTCTTATACAAAAATTCAGATTTCTCTCACACATTTTCACAATTGTACTTCATCGTTTCCTTCTCTAACTTAGTTCAGCTATAAAAACGAGGAAAACAAGGGTGGTGATGGTGGCTGACAAGCAACGTAAAGTTCCACTGTGTCAAAATATGATGCCTGTCAAAATAATTCAAATAGTAAATATACCTGTTCATTTTAAGCGTCCATATAATTCCATTATAATATAAGTAAAACATATTAAAAATATTTTAATACAAATTGTATTATACGCAGTTTTGCATAATCTTAAAACCAGTGTTGTATAAAGTACTGAAATCTCAGAGTCAAGTAAAAGTATAAGTACCTCTCCAAAATACGACTTTGGTAAACGTCCAAGTCACTGACTGAAATGTTACTTGAGTTAAAGTCTTAAAGTATCTGAAACTTCTTGTACTTAAGTATGGAAATTACTGTAAAAATGGATGTACTCAAGTAATGTAATGAAAAGTACAAGTAAAAAGTAAAACAAAGCAAATGCAGTTTGAATGACATTTTTTATATTTTGGTAAACTTGTCAAATACACTTAAAATAATGTACACAACAAAGTGCAGGCAAAATTAAACCTGCTAATAGATATACCTGCAGGCATCATTTAGTTAAGAAAATTAGGTGCTTTACCTATGGCACAAGGCAGTGGCGCAAAAGGTGGCTATGCAGTGTATGCAATGCATAGGGGCGCTGCACTAGAGGGGGCGCAAAAACGATGTGGGGAATTTTTTTTATATAGTCAGCATTTTATGTACTTAACAGCTATTTGTGTATGAAATGATCAATAACAGAGGAACAGCACTGATTAGGCGCCCCCCTCCCATACAGGCAGCTTGGGCAGCGGCTGAGGCGCGTTTTGTTTTCTTTTAAATTTGTAGTAATGCCTCAACAACAGGGAGCTAAAGATGGGGCGCAGAAAAAACTCCGGGGCCCAAAACAGAAAACGGAAGAGGGGGAAGGATAAAGATGTTGGAGAGACGAAGAAAAGCTTTTCAAAGTGGTTGAAAGACAGAAGGTAAGAAATGTCCGTGTATCAACAAGAGAGTTGTAAATATTCAGGTTAGCTTAAGCTAGCCTACAATGATGATGTTCGCATCCACCTCAAAAATATGTAGTTGCGGCCCTGGCTGCAGCAAACACAGTTTGACTCTGATAATGTGTCGGATGAATGAGCACGTGACGTCAGCGCAGCAGGTGCAAAGAGCCCATTGGTATATTGATCTTGTAGCCAGAGAAACTGTAATCTGTTTTGGATTCTTTAAAGTGGACTGCAAACATTTGTTTTTGTTTTATATTGGCAATAAAAATAAAGGTTTTAGGAGCAGAGCTAATGGTGCATTTGAAATCCATGAAGGCTATATGTTCCTATGTTTGATCAATTACTATTTAATAAGAGAGTTAGTTTTAGTTTCACTGAATCAATTAAAAGTAAGTCCTGTAGATTTAATATGTCTCTATCTTAATAAAGTTTTGTTCATTATTAAAAGAATGTTAAGATGTCCAGAATCAGCTGCAGCTTGTTGTTTTTTTTAATCTGCGCAAAGAAAAATTAACATTCTTATCTAATATTTAAATTCTTATAATTCTACATAATTATTACTCAGATTTTTATAAACATCCTTTGGACCATGCAAAGCATTTTAGCTGTTTCTCTGTAAGATCTATTTTCTATTTCCAGTTATTAAGTTCTTCCAAACTGCTATGAGAGCAACTTTGAACACAACGATCATTTTAATTTGATATTTTTTCAAATCATCTTTCCATTCTCTTACTTTAACTCACTTGCTCCTTGCCTTTCTCCTTATTTCTAAATCACCACATGTGCCTACTTACCAAACCTACTACTGAGTGTATTAATTCCTGCAAACCATGAGCTAGTAGTTTTCATCATTATTTTTCTTTCTATGAAACTTTAACTGTTTAAAGTTTCCTCATCCTTTTCCTTCTTAAAAACACTTTCATATTCCCCTTTCTTGTGTTTCACATTCCTGTCTGTTACTTGTTTTCCTTTATGACTTTTGTTCCAGTTTTTAGATATTTTTTTATTTATTATATTCATCTACTTATTCCTGTATTTATTTAGTTAGTGTTTCATTTAGTCATCTATTTATTTGCCAACACACTGTTATCACAATCTTCTGTTTCCTTAATTTCTTGGCTCTTTCTTTAGTTTTTTATTTTATCCTATAGTTCTAGTTCTATTTTAGTATTTAATTAACCTTTTAACCTGTACTTTACTATCCATTTATTCAGATATTTTGTATTTTATCAGGGTCCTGCCCTTCAACACACTCCCAATATTTTCACTGCTGTTAATCTTTTGATTTACATTTACTGTTGAAATATAAAGCAGTAATTCGTTCAATGGTTGTTAATGGCGAGTTTGCTATGCCGCTATCTGCTGTGTATTCTCCAGTACTGCAGTTATTTTTCTACCATTCCGGACAATTTAAATGAATTCATTTATAAAAGAAATTAAACGAACACATATTGAAACACTTCTATCCACTTCCTGCTATTTTTACCCATTTTAAACAATTTAGACCAGTTTGTCAACACCTAGGCTGTTCTAAAAACTGGTTTCTTTTTTATAGTGGGTAACAATTAAAAATACCAATTGTGGTAATCCTTTCTTGGACTCTTACGAGTGGAGGATTCTTGCCTCTGCATCCACAATTGGTTTGCTCCTTCCAAACCCGCTACTTTAAATGAGATAAAATACCTAAAGGTGTTTATACCTCCAATCACACTTCAGTTCCGGAGCTGAAGCGTCTTCACGCAGGACTCCGCCGCCCTGTTTTTTTACGGAATGAAACTTTTAAGACGGATTTAAGCGGCTGCTCGCTGGACTCCGCCATCCAATTATCACCACAACAGCATAAAGTTAAAGCCGTTTAGTTTCAGCTGTTAGAGCCCAGGATTCACAGCGTTTCTTACACAGGATTTCTTTTAACGCGAACGCCATCAACTCATTCACGCTTTTCTTTTAAAAGAGAATTTACTCTCAGTAAACGGAGTCCCGTCAAGCGTCAGATTCCAGCTGGTAAACCAAATACCAGTCCCGGAAAAGGATCTAAACTCATTCTGAAGAGTTTAGCAATGCACACGGTCCTTCTGGATTCGGTCTCACCCGCTGGATTCCTTCAGGATCTTGGGATCCGGCTTCGAAGGACCAAATTAATGTCAGGTTCATCTACCTAAGCATTCTCAAACTGAAAAAGAAGAGAGACAAGTGAGTTTTAGATTTACTTGCAAGGAGAACGGACAGCAGCGTGCTTTAGTTACAATCTACCCGCTCTAAAACAGCTCCTCCCAGAGAATTTCTTTTTATTTCCTTAGGGCGGTCCTAGTTACAGAGCCTATTCAGGGGTCTCAAACTCCAGTCCTCGAGGGCCGCAGTCCTGCAACTTTTAGATGTGCCTCTGCTGCTTCACACCTGAACAGAATAATTAGGTCATTAAGGCTCTGGAAAACTGATCTACACAAGGAGGAGGTCATTAAGTCATTTCAATCCAGTGTTTTGTACCTGTGGCACATCTAAAAACTGCAGGACTGCGGCCCTCGAGGCCTGGAGTTTGAGACACCTGGATTTGGTTATCTTGAGTTAATCACATAGCAGCTGCTTCTTCTGTTCTCTTGAGTCACAGGTGTGTTGCACCTGCAAGCTGCCGTAATGTAGAATGCAAAATTCAGAGTTCTTGTTTATTTCCTTCTGTAGAAACGGTGCAGGAACTGATGAACCCACAGAACAAGGAGGTGTCTTGTGCATCCCTGTCTCATGTACAGTTCCTCTGTTTCTGGTTCATAAACTTCGACCCTTAATCATCCGTCAGTCATCACTCTTGCTGCAGACCATCTGGTGTCAGCTTCCAGTTTGACCCGTTTAGATGTCTTCCTGCAAGCATCTCTCACTAGGCACAAATTCCAAAAGCAAACAAGAGTATTTATATTTGTAATTAATTTAAACGCATCACTATCCCACAAACATCCTGTTTCCAGCAACCCAAAATATCCTTTACTGTTAAAAAAAAACCGAGGGTGGCACCCAATACGCCAACGTTGAATCGTACACATGCATAAAAATTCTCCCTACTTTCTGACATACTGAAAGTTCCTCTTCCTGGATATTTACCCTGACTGTTTCTTCCCTTTGCTGGACGTCTTTGCTTTTTTCCGCCAGCCTGGATTCGATCCTGTCATTTTTAATTTTCAGAGATACAATCTCTTTATTTAACTCCTCATTTTCTCTCTCTAGCCACTCGAGTTTTTCTGTGTTTGCTCTTAATTTGTCCGCTGCAGTGTTTCTCTGTTTTATCCGTTCCTCTTCCAGTTTATGTTTAATTCTTAATTTGGCTTCATTATCACATCTTAGTTGGCATATAGTTGCATTTTCTTCCTCCAGGTCCAGATTAATTTTTCTGATTTGTTTTTTGTAAAATGCATTTGATTTTAGAAGTAAGCAATTTTCCTCATGCCAGTCGTGTGTCTTGTCCGTTCTGTTTAGTCTCTCTAGTTTAGTCTTCAGACTTTCTATGGTTTTCTGAAGCTCTTTGTTCTCCTCCTGCAGCTTGCTGCGGTTCTTCTGTAAATTGTTTATTTTTGTCAACAAAAAATTATCCTCTTCCATCTTTGCTCTCTGGTTCAAACTGCAAATGAATTTCTCTGTGGAATCTGGCAATACAAAGGCAGCCGCCAGTGATGTCATAGACAGGATGAGTGACATCACTATGACATCAAAGCCACAAGAAGTCTGTTGGGTGTGGGGGAGGGGAGGATGTTTTTTTTTAAAACTTTATTCACAGACACACTGTACAACGACAGAGTGAAACATTTGTTCTGCCTCCAGAAAAAAAAACAAATACAGATAAATATATTCAAGATGAAGAAAAAGCTACGGGGCTTCGGTTCCCAACTGTTCATTCAAAGCAGTACAGAGTTCAATTGTTTTAATAGCTATTTTCTGTCTTTGATAGTCTGGATATAAAACTTAAGTTCATTGTAAAATGCAGCAAAGCATGGCTTCCCCTACCTGGAACAATGAATATGATATTTAAATAGTGACAATAAAGGATTTATGAGAAACTCTGAACTGTTGGGCTCTTTGCACCTCAGCTTCCGCGTTCGGGGCAAAGCGGCTCAATCTTTTCCGATCTATTGAAAAAGGCTCTTTACACTGGGCGTCTGCAGGGCTTGTCCAAGGTAACAATTAATGATGAACATCGATCCGAAGCCCCGACAATAAGCTGGAGAAAGGTTTCAACATGTTCGCCTCGTTATACACAGATACGAAGGTGAGTTTTACTTCCTTTAAACTTTGTGGCTAACATTAGTTTTAGCTTATGCTAGACATTTTTCTTGTAAAAATGTGCTATTTAAGTATCTAAACATTTTTCATCCATTCTAACGAACAATGTTTTTACCTTGTTTTCAAGTATATTACCTGCGTTTATTGTCGTTAGTGTCAGAGACCAAGTAACGGTCCAGGGTACTATAATGTCCCCTCCAGTTCTCCCCGGTTCCTACGCCTACGGCTCTGACTGTAATCCTGGACCTGTGCTTCTGTCTGCTCTGTCCTCTCAACCCTCAGCCGATCACAGTACAGTCACAACGCTCATACTGCTGTTCCTTCCTGTTGAAAGGGAGTTGTTCTCCACCACAGTCGCCCCGTGCTTTAGATGTAGAAATTGTTGGTTAATCAATAATCAGATGGGCTTAATTTATATCCACTAATCAGTTTGTAACAGTGATGAACTAAAATTGTGACTGGATCTGAATCTAAGTATTTTTTGTTCAAATGAATTGAATTGATTTAAACTGAATTTAGACCAAACCAGACAAAAACTGGTTTGGATGAATTTGACCTGGTTGAATTATAAAGTGGACTAAGCTGACAGCAGTGCAGTAAATTCCCTGGTAGATGGCTTTGCTGACTTTATATTTGATAAAAACAAAGTGGACATGAACAGCAGATGGCGTTGCTGTCCAAATCCTCTCTGACTGTGGAATAAACTTCACACTGGACTTCAAGCACGGTCGATTCTGTGCCTCTACACTTTTCCTTTAGGTTCTGGGACCTTAATTCCCAAATTAAAGTCAAAATGTATTTTCATCTATAAAGGCAACTGGGCAACTTTATATCCCAAGTATGACGCTCATGATGTTGTCAGATTACTTTACGACTAAAAGTCTTCAGTCAGAGGCTTCATCAAGTTTGCTGTAATGCAGACTGCTACAAGATATCCTTCCTAACAACCACTTGAAGAACCTTGAATAACATGATATTTAACCATATCTTACTTAATTTTAGGATCAATAATGTATTCTTGAATTCAAATTGAATTTAACTTTGTATGTCTCTTGAGACTCCAGTGGTTGTCTACACCTTCTGAATCTCTCCCAAATTCTTTACTGGGCTTCGTTTCACAATCCTGACAAAACTGTGATTGTCCTAGACAGATGTGCACATTGTCCTACCACACTTTCTTTCTTCCACTCAACTTTCCATTAACACGCTTGCATATAGAGCTTTGTGGCGTACCCTTCAACATTTTGTCAAGATAATAAAAATAACGTATTACATAAATCAAATATATAAATGAGTTTACTTTTTCTAACTCAAGTATTCAAATAAAACTTTTAGACAATCTTCTAATTTATTTAAACCCCTCCACATGCTGGCTTGCACGCCGAACCTCCCGACAACTTGCAGGTGTTGTAGCCAGTGGCGCAAAAGGTGGCGCATAGGGGCGCAAAAATGATGTGGGGAATTTTTTTTTTTTATATAGTCAGCATTTTATGTACTTAACAGCTGCTTGTGTATGAAATGATCAATAACAGAGGAACAGCACTGATTAGGCGCCCCCCTCCCTGCCAGCCGCTCTCCTGTCCCATACAGGCAGCTTGGGCAGCGGCTGAGGCGCGTTTTCTTTCTTTTAAATTTGTAGTAATGCCTCAACAACAGGGAGCTAAAGATGGGGCGCAGAAAAAACTCCGGGGCCCAAAACAGAAAACGGAAGAGGGGGAAGGATAAAGATGTTGGAGAGACGAAGAAAAGCTTTTCAAAGTGGTTGAAAGACAGCAGGTAAGAAATGTCAGTGTATCAACAAGAGAGTTGTAAATATTCAGGTTAGCTTAAGCTAGCCTACAATGATGATGTTCGCATCCACCTCAAAAATATGTAGTTGCGCCCCTGGCACAAGGTTAACTTAACCTGCTTTACAACTGAACCAGCTTCTTAGTATACCCTCCAGGACAGAAAATACAAAGTTTTTGTAAGCCTTAAGTTTTCCCTTCAAGTAAGGTCAGTGCTGAAAATGAGAAAAATAAATAGTACAGAAAATGCGGCCAACATGAAGAAAAAAAAGCTGTTACAATTACTCTACTTCACAAATCAGTGAATCAGTCAATCCTACAGTCAGTAGGTGGTGCACACAACTGGTCATTATGCAAAAGAAAAAAAGAATTGGGAGGGAAATGCAGCTTATTGGCATCTGAAGTGGGAGACCTTTTTTGTAAACCTGGTTTTGAACTTGCATGCCTTTAATATATTCGTTAAATTTAGTCTAAATTGCTATCGCTATGGCTTCTGCCCCCCCTTGAACAGAGGAGTCTAGGTAGCCTGCTACAGTCAACATTAGGCCTAAGCTAAATACACCACGTGTGGAACTGAAACAATGCCAAACAAAGTTCATTTGGTACCGTTACAAGTACAGGTACCGTTATGCTCAAGATTTCACAATAGTGCCTAGTGACCAAGCTATAGTTACTGAAACAGGAGGATTATAACCATTTCATAAGACGTTACCTCGATGTGTTTCTTCAAGTTGGACGGGGAGTTTTTGTAAGATAGAATTTCCACAAATTCGGGCAGGAATAACATACACTGCATGCGGTACAACGAATCTTTAACACCCACAAAAGAGTGTATTGTGTTTAAATAAGGCCATGGGCTCTCATCACCAGCTGGTGGTTCCCCTGGAGCCGTGTCCGACGTAGTTGCAGTCGTTGTGGTCTCCGTCTCCTCCTCCATGTGGCTGCTGCTGATTGCGAGACTTGCTTTGTGTTTAATTGGAGAAGCGAAACAGGTGTATCCTATTGGTGGTGATGAACAAGCCCAGGCAAGCAGGTTACGGACTTTGTTGCAGTCAATCAGTAGGTGGGGTCAAAACACTTGCGTTTCTCTCGCTCGCTTTCTTGTAACGAGTAACTAACCACACATTGAAAATGTATCGGAGTAAAAGTATGCAATTAAGTTCGGAAATATAGTGAAGTAAAAGTTATCAAAAATTTTCATACTCGAGGAAAGTATGAAGTACTCCAAAATATACTTAAGTAAAGTAGTGAAGTGTTTTTACTTCGTTACTATACAACACAGCTTAAAACACAGAAATCCAACGTTTGGAGCAGACCGAATCCTTCGTACCTTTACTTTGAAGGGGAAACCCCGTGACATCCGCGTAGCTTGACAGAGGTGGGACGTTGTCAGTCTGGATCGGTGTCCGTATCCCGAGTTAGCGAAACGGCTTTTAGCCAGCCGTAGATACCCGGTGAACAGTAGGCCCTTATAAATTAGGGGATACGCTGCCTTTAACAGCAAGATATCGCAGCGTTGGAGAACTTAGCCCGCGTTAAAATGAAGATGCGACAGCCAGTTGGATTGGTCTATTTTCTAGTCGTATATTTCAGTTCATGTTCGGCGTTTTATCTTCCGGGTTTAGCTCCCGTGAGTTTTTGTGACAAAGAGACAGAAGAATGCCAGGTATGACTTCTTTCAGTGGAGTAGCAGTTCTTAATAAGTTATGTACATGTTCATCAGTAGAAGTTTCTATATTTTTCCTTGTGTTTTTGACATCTTTTTTTCAACTGGCAGAAATAGCAGTAGCTAGCCGCTTGTCCTCTAGGCCCCGCTAATGTCTGGAACAGGATACTGGCATATCGTGATGATGTTTAGGAACTTTGTATTGTTTCGTCTCACTAGTGAGTGCTTAAAAACCATGGACCTTACCACAGGGGCCGCTTTTCATTGGCTGATGTCCATTCTACGTGGTCACGTGCGTGGCCGTCTCACAAACACACTTAGCTTCCCGTTAGCTAAGTACAGCATAATGGCAGCACTGATACAACTTCTACACCATGAAGCCTGTCTGCTACACAGTCTTACGGTAGCTCAACAGATCAGTATGCAATGTGTCTGTATCTGACATACACTAAAGATTTTATTTTAGCAGAAAAGGCTTTGGACTAAACTGTTACTCGTGTTAGCCACTCTAGCACCAAGTACAGCTAGTCAGTCAACCATCGCTGTGTTCAGGGAAGCGCTGATTAATAATCGAGAAATAAATATCAAGGCTGGAAACTTGATATCGTAATGGACTGAATGTTGTTTTTAACGAGAGAAAACAAAGAGAGTGAGAGAGTAAAAAGGTACGAGTGGTTTTGAATTGATCACCTGTTCGGGTTATTTTACCTTTGCTTACCTTTGCTGTGGCGCATTACAGCCGCTGTAGTTTCTAAACGTTGGACTAATTACCTCGTTCGTTTGTGAGTTTACGTCATTCACAACAAACATCAAATAGAACAAATATATTTCATACACGACAAATGGCTTCTACCGCGATAATTATGTGAAATTAAATTAATTATATCCCAGCTTCAGAAGATTTGCCTTTACCTTTACAGAGCTCTTTGGTTCCTCCTATCAGTCTGTAGCTTCTCATATTGAGGTCATCAAACCAAAGTTCAGATCTACCATAACTGACTGACACCTGCTGGCCTCAGGTTTGCAACCAGCTTGTCACTGAGAAACCAGTAACCTCCTCCCAGATGATGACATGAACTTGTTAGTTCCTCTGTCCATTGTAGTAGCTGATATATTGTGAAAACCTGGTAGAAATGATGCACTAATCCTGTCATGTTTACATAGAAACAACGTGCTGCGAGGCTTTGCTTGTGAGACTTGAGGGTCGGTTGTGGGCGGAGATTGGTAAGGTCCATTATCTCGTGGTTTTGCCTCTAATGCCATTAAAGAAAGTTTCTGTGAGTGATAATTATTTTTCCATTTCGGACTCGATAATTTCAGGCTCATTAGTTTATGTTTTTTAAAAATGTTCTATAAAAGTTACATTTCAAAGTATCTTCTTTACAGACACAGGTTGAGGTGTTTGTTAATCGCTTGGATTCAGTGGAGTCTGTTCTGCCTTACGAATATGATATGTAAGTCATTTGATATTTTAGATTAAAAAAAAGTCTTGATCAGTATCATAATTTTTCTGTGGATGATCATTTAAATATTTGCTAAAGGTTTGACTTCTGCAAAGATGATCAGGAGAAGAGGCCATCGGAGAACCTGGGACAGGTGCTATTTGGTGAGCGAATTGAGTCTTCCCCTTACAAGGTGAGAGCCTGATTAATGGCAAATACGTTTTTGTTTCGTTCATTCTATGTTTGCAGAGATGCAACATTCATTCCACCAAATCTTTATCCACGTTGCTGCTAAAAAACAATCTTTTTTTGCAGATCAAGTTTAAAGAAAATGCATGCCAGAAAGTTTGCACCAAGACGTACAAGACAGGGAACAAAGATGATACCTCAAAAATGGATTTTCTCAAGATGGGAATGCAGCTGAATTACCAGCATCACTGGTTAGTGGCAGATACACGTCATTAGAAGATTCTTACTGATTCAATTTCTCCTTAAGAATTAATGCTAATTTAGAGAAAATGAATAAATGAACAAAGGAAAGTATTTAAGCAAACCTTTATAATTTTATATGTATTTTAAGGATTATCGACAACATGCCAGTGACATGGTGCTATGACGTTGAAGACGGTCAAAAGTATTGCAACCCTGGCTTCCCTATTGGCTGCTTTGTCACATCAAATGGTCAAGCAAAAGATGCCTGTGTAATTAATGTGAGTTGTGGTTTCTTGCTTTTTTAATTTCTACATTGTGGTTTTATTATAAGAATGTGTGAAATTAAAATAAACTAACAACAGCTAATAGGTATTTTCTTTAAAGTAAGTTTTTACCCAAGAAGGAATTTCAACAAAGTTGACATTGTGTATTTAAAGGAAATTGGCTTGAACAGCATTAGTGACTGTAAAACGGATTGCATTAAGCTGTGCTAGCAATCAATGTAACCAGTTTGGCTTTACCAACCAGTGATACCTGTTGGAGCAGTGTGACAGTGTACGTCAGCAGCAAATAATGCATTTTTATCTAACCGTCTTTAAATGCACTCTCATTTATTTTATGTTTTAGTTGGTAACTATTATATACTCTCATTTATTTTATGTTTTTGTTGGTAACTATTATATACAAATATTTTTTTTAATAAAGGAATGAACCTTCAGATTTGATTAATTTGCCTAAAAATACTTTAGGTTTTTTTGGTGGTTGAACTTATAATTTTGCCTGTGCTTTCATGTTTTTTATCTTATTTTGGAGGACCAAGGAAAGATATTAATATGATGCGAAAACTAAATAAATCTGATGACTTTCACCTGTCACACAGAATAGCATGAGTTTAATATGTTCAAATGAAGTTAAAGCTGAAATGGACGTTGACTAATGAGACACATTTGTATCTTTTTTCAGTCTGAGTTCAACAAGAAAAACACATTTTATGTCTTCAACCATGTGGACATAATGATTACTTACCACAGCGGAGAAAATGAAGGTTGGCGAGGCTCTCGCTTGGTTGCTGCCACTCTTGAACCAAGGAGGTGAGAGTCAAGTGGACGTGGATGGACAATCAGCTACTATTTATTTATTTAATTTTTTAATGCAACTCATTTAGTCATGCATCACCTTTCAGCATGACTGTATACAGAGGTTTTCAATAGTTTCACATTTAAAAACCACAAAAGTTTTTGTTCATACCCTTGTCACTGACTAAAGAGCTACCAAAGAGTAACAAAGTGCTCCACTATCTTTCCATGTTGCTGCTCACTGCCAGTCAGCTGGTTGAAAGGCTACTATGGTTTTCCTTTGCTTACAATATAGACATATTTGACTGGAAGTATTTGTAGTGAGGAATAATGAACTCAGTTGACGTACTGACAATTTGGAAACTGTTAGTATATCAAAATGAAATTAACAATAAATGGCAATAGTTGACATTATTAACTGTAAATGTCCATATGTTCTATCATTTTTGCTGCAGTTGAAATATGAGTTGTTTTTCCGTCCTAAAGTACACAAAACATGTTCAAACATAAAGTGGTTATCATGCACTGAGATGCTCTTACAGCACGTAGTTAAGGTTATGGTCTTAATGACAGTTGGCTTTTGTTCTTAACAATTACATTAGAACATAAGTTGACTTTTTGTATTTTCTGCAAACAGCATCAAACAAGCAGATGAAAACAAACCAAACTGTGAATCAGGAAACCCAATGGAAGTGCCAGGGGAGTTTAAAGAGGATATAACCATCGTTTACACCTATTCTGTAACATTTGAGGTAAGCCTTTTATGTGTGACTATACTTTTTAGTAATGTGTTACCTGTTCATGGTCTGTAAGGAGAAAACTGTTACCTGATTATTGCATTTTTTAAAATTAATTTTACAGGAAAATAATGCCATCCAATGGGCCTCTAGGTGGGACTACATCCTGGTTTCGATGTCTCATACCAACATCCAGTGGTTTAGGTCCGAATACGCTTTTAATGCTTTTTCGCTTTAAAAAACTGCCGCTACTATTCACAAGCTCATTATTTTTGGTATTTGCATTAAGGTGTGTCTTGTGTGTCCAACAGCATCATGAATTCCTTGGTCATTGTGCTTTTCCTGTCTGGCATGGTTGCCATGATCATGCTGAGAACCCTTCATAAGGACATCGCCAGATACAATCAGGTGGATCAGGTAAAGACGCTGTTTGACTTTTCTGTTCTGATGTGTACAAAACATTCCTGCTACAGATAAATTGCAGGACATCATGTTTGCACATTGTGAATGAAAGCAACTGCATTTCTGATGGAAAATCTCTTATTAAGCAAGCTCTTTTAGAGTTACTTCTATGAAGAAACACACTTTTACATTTATCATATTTTTTTAGGCACATTTCAATTTTTTTAGAATCATGCATGCGATATTAAAAGAGCTTAAATTAATCTTGATATTCTAATTTTTCAAATTATTTCTTCCATGAACAGTAAACATTTTAGTTTGAGTAAAACATTCACAGAAGATGCAAACAATGTATTTGCCTTAGACACAACTTTCAGGCCATCAGCATCACATGAAACAAGAGAATGGAGTACATTGAGTTTACACTGACGAAGCAGCGTTAGAACTTTGTCCTAATAACCACAACCAGTGTAGATACGAATAAACCAATCAGGTGGTTCATTAATCCCTTTTCAGTCATCATATGTAAATGCTGCTGTTTTTTGTGTAAAATTCTGTTGGACTGTTGATGAAATGAATGTTTTAACAAGGAACTCTCACTAAAAGCTGCGTCATAACAAGGACATACTGTTTTTACGCAAATCTTGAGCCACACTGAGAGTGGTAAATGATCGACTTGCTTAAGCTATACATCTTCCCAGTAATTATCATTAAGTGTTTTTTCAATAGAACAGGTCTGTATGTGTTAGTTTCCGGCTCAGGTCATTGATCTCCAGCTAGCTTTCTTATGGTGATGAAATCTTTAGTACAGGATTGTGTAATCATTTTTACCATCACTTACTCACACAAGACAAGCCCTTCCACGTCCTCTTGGTGTTATGAAACCAGGATATTAGAAGTAATCTCCATTTATTTTCAGATTCCACTTGTACCAAAAATGTTTCAGCATTTTCATTTTTGGACATTATTACAAACAGACTGTTATTACTGTCTGATAGAATTAATGATTAGTTCAACAAGGATGGTTTTCTTACTAACCAGTTGGTAGTCTGATGTTTACATGCTTAAAACAGTGGGCCATGTGTCGTCTTGAGCTATCTAGATGTATCTAAATGATTTAGAATAGCATCCAAAAGTTATGTGAATTTATTTGAGTAATTTAACTGAAAAGGAAACTGATATTATATACAGTACAAAAATACAAAATCTTACCATGTAATTTTTTTTTAGTTTTTAGTGTAAATATCTTTGTGCACTTGAAAGAAGACAAAACTAACTTACAAGTAACTTTTAATCAAGATATAAGAGCTTGTTTTAAGTCAATAATTCCTTAAAATTGGTGAAAAAGTACTAATTCCATCGGCAGATTATTTCACTTATAACACATTTTCCCATGTTACAAGTGAAATAATCTACCAATGAAACTAGTAGTTTTTTGTTGATATCAAGGTATTAGTGACTTAAAACAAGTTCACAAAGCAAATCTTGCTTAAAAGTTATTTGTAAGTTAGTTTTTCTTGTTTCACGTGTACTAACATACTTGAACTAGAATGTAGACCAGAATACCTGGTAAGATTTTGTATTTTTGCAGTGCACATTTCAATATGGACCAATTAGAAAATATCGGTATGAGTGTCACTTTTTGAATTAATGAAATAAAGTTTTCAATGGTATTCTCATTTATTGAATGTGTTTCTATTCCTGAATGCTTTTATTGCTGAGACTAATCAGATAGAAAACTCTTGTATGTGTGAAATAAGGCAGGACAGCTGGGTAGATCCATATCACTCTAGATAAGGATTTTCATGAGGAATTTAGAGGTTTAACTGAAGAAATTATTCTAACACATTGTAGACTGGAGTTTATTTTTACTAACACCATTCATTGGTCTGCTTGTTCTTATTTGTGTGGCTTATGCTTTAAATCTGCAGTGTAAAATACCACCCAGCACGAGTACATTGCATCCAAAATTACAAATACTCTGTTACATTTCACAGGGAGACTTGATAAAGCTTACACCGGCCAAGGAAAAATCTTCTCTACCCTATGTAAGCTTAATGAAATCCATTCTAAAGATTGAACAAAATCAGGTGCTTGGGTGTGTATGATTTTGGCAAACGGAGAACACATGGAATGTAAAATGTGGTGTGGATCTTTAAAGTAGGAGTTAAATCTGTCAGAAAAAGGGAAAAATGTATTTTTCCTTGAAATTAGTTTGTTCACACCAAATTTTACACCTTTTTAAAATCTGTCTTCACATATATGTGTTTGTCTAGCAGGAATGAGTGTCTGGTGGTTGGCAACCTTTTTAACTTTAAACTTGTATAAATTTGAGTCTCTCGATTGACCGTTGTGTTGACATTTGTCCCCCAGGAAGACGCACAGGAAGAGCCAGGATGGAAGCAAGTGCATGGGGATGTTTTCCGTCCTCCCAGGAAGGGGATGCTGCTGTCTGTGTTCCTTGGACAGGGCACCCAGATCTTCATCATGACCTTCATCACACTCTGTAAGGATTTCTCACTTTCATCCAGATGTTTTGCTGTTAATGTCCTACAGGTTGTTTTCACAAACTTACCTCCAGCTCCACCTGGTCTAGGCGCAATCCACATGTAAAGGATGGTTTAAAAATCCCTTTGCTGCTGCCTTGGGGCTAGACATGTCCACAGTCATGCTTAATTAGTTTATTTGAATACTTAACGCCTACATTTACATCTGTGTTATGTACTGCATTCAAATAAAGAAACTCTAATTTAGCATCTGCTTACCATAGGGCTGGATAATAAATGTCATGATTGACATGTGATCAATGTCAGTAGATAATACATCTGATAGAATATTCAATACATAGAATATTCATTGAACGCTCATCCGAACCTCTCAAAGATAGCCGAGCAAGGTGTGTGGCATCAACTAACTTACTCTTTGGTTACCTAGCTACTCACTCATTCTTTGGTTACCTAGCAATAACATGTTGGAATAATTGCACACTTTTTCAGGTCTCTCATAACTGCTTAAAAATAAACAGTGGAGTGAAAACTGAATAAAAGAGGAAAGGTCATGCAACCAGCTTGGCAGTATTTCAGATATTTAAAACAAAGAAAAATATCAATCTATCGACTGATATGTAAAACTTGTATCATACATTTTTCAACCATATCGTTCAACCCTATCTTGACAGCATAAAAACAAATTATTTTGTATGGTTATGAATAAATTCAACCCATACAGGGTGTTTAAGGTTTCAAGTAACATTGTAGCATGATTCTCTGCTTTCCCCATGTTCAAAATAAAATAAGAAAGCTTCTTTAATTTATCACCTAATTCTGATCACATGACTTTTATCATAACTATTGTTTTGGTAGCTAAATGGAAACAGATATTCCAAATCTGTACTAAGCATAGAGCTTTCAACTTAAATTACAGTATATGGTAACATATACCATACACATTTTACATTCTTAAGTTAGCCAGGCATTCTATTAAAGTGTTTCGCCTTTCACATTCTACATACATTATGTTTGAAATGATGCATTCATGACTTTCTGTCCACTTTAGTCCTGGCCTGTCTTGGATTCCTGTCTCCTGCCAACAGAGGGGCTCTGATGACGTGCGCTGTGGTTCTCTATGTCCTGCTGGGAACACCTGCTGGCTACGTGTCTGCACGTCTTTACAAATGTAATTCTCCACTTTGTATGAAAGTTACAGTTTTACAAAGTAGATTTTAAAAATAAATGAATAAAAAGTTGTTTTGTAATTGTCACCCTCAGTTTAGATAATGTAGTAGGATATCTCAGAGCTAAACCAATTTGGATAATACTTCACTCATAACCTTTCATGCAAACTTCATTGTCATTGTTCCTGTCACAATAGTTAATTCTTGTCTCTTCTTCGTATCAGCTTTTGGAGGTGAAAAGTGGAAGACCAACGTGTTGCTGACAGCTCTCCTGTGCCCAGGGTACATTATTTAGCTTAGCAAATGCTCACATTTCATGCACTTCTGTTTTAGCAGGTCTGGAGGCTTGCATACTGATGTTATCCAACGTATAATTGACCTTTGTACTGAGTCGTTGTTTATTTTTTTCTTTAGGATTGTATTTGCAGACTTTTTCATGATGAACCTCATCCTTTGGGTGGAGGGATCCTCAGCTGCAATCCCCTTTGGTACTTTGGTGGCCATTTTGGCCATGTGGTTTGGAATCTCTGTTCCTCTCACTTTCATTGGTGCCTACTTTGGATTCAAGAAACCTGTGAGTTAGATCTTTCGCGTTGACAAAACATAGACAAATGCGTTTTTATCTTTTCTTCTTGTCAGCTTTCAGCTTTTTTGTTTTTCTGTTTGGCGCAGGCAATTGAGCAACCAGTGCGGACAAATCAAATCCCCCGTCAAATTCCTGAGCAGTCCTTCTTCACTAAGCCCATCCCTGGGATCGTCATGGGTGGCATCCTTCCTTTTGGTTGCATCTTCATCCAGCTGTTCTTCATCCTCAACAGCATTTGGTACAAATGTGAAATAATCTCCATTTCTGAGAAATCTGCAACTCCAATATTAGATACTTAAACATGTTTACAGGGTGAATGAATTAAGATTTTTGATTCAGGTCTCATCAGATGTACTACATGTTTGGGTTCCTGTTCCTGGTTTTCATTATTCTCCTGATCACCTGCTCTGAGGCCACAATTCTGCTGTGCTACTTCCACCTGTGTGCTGAGGTACCTGAATGTTTAGGCTAGATTTCTTTCATTTTTTTTATTGTTTTAGCGGACCCTAACTCACCATCTTTTATCTGATTCATCCAGGACTACCATTGGTGGTGGCGTTCATTCCTGACCAGCGGTTTCACGGCAGTTTATCTCTTTATCTATGCTGTGCACTACTTCTTCTCAAAGCTGCAAATAATTGGCGCGGCAAGCACTATACTGTACTTTGGATACACTATGATTATGGTTCTCATCTTCTTCCTCTTTACAGGTAAGAATTTTACTTTTTAATGATAATTGCTTTGTTTTATCCTTGTTTCTGTGTATTGCAGACATGACTTTGTTCCGTGTCTCATTAAATTCAATGAAAGTTTAAGATCAGTAAAGAGTGTGGGTTGTGCTGTCTTTTCAAAGGTAATCTGATACCAGTGGATAGTCAGATTACCAGTAGAAGGAGCATTCAAGATTCTGTTCTAACAATATAAATAAGGAAATTCCTCAACATTTATTTGCTCTCATTTTAGTGGCCTTTTGTATTTGGACATATAAGGAAAAGTATCTACAAAGTAATACAATGAAAAAGGAATGTATTTCAGTATTTAAGTTGCTGAAATGAAACCAATAGTTGTTACACTCAAAAGTGTTTGATTCTGTTCATTCAGATGACAATGGCTTACATCTAATATTACTGATACTAATATTACTAGTGTCAGTAATATTTATGTATCTATATATTCTCTTGTGGCATTCATGGCTATAGATGAGTTTTCTTTAGCTGGACTGACGGTTGTAATGATTGCAGGTCTTTGGTCTAGATAATAACTTACAATTTGGGGGCAAATTATCTCCAGTTATATAGAGTACTTTCTCCACAAAAAAAGGAAGAAAATAAGCTACAATGTTCAAGTTTTACATTAATTAATTTACTTTTACAGATAATATGGAAAAAGCTTAAAGTGTGATATTACATGTGAAAGCATTCAGAAGTAATATTGTAACAAGTACAAACTATTTTAGTGTACTTTGTGTGCCTTTTGCTACCTTGTGTTGAATAAAATGTTAATCATATGACGTCATAAATTATAAAGTCTCTAAAAACTTTATGTTCATAGGATAATATACATTTCTCTATTGGAGTTATTAGATACCAGTAAGTGAAATTGGTGATTTTGTTAAAAATAATTATTTCTTGTTTATATTTTTAATTAATTACATTTGTGTGCCTCATACAACTGAAATAGTAGTATAATTGAAGGTTTTAACCCTTTTTGCCAGGGCTGCTAGTTTATGCTGATCTTGCCTTGTTAATCTGATGATTTATTTATTTTTTTAACAGATGTGTTTTTCTTGTCTCCCACCTTTAGGTACAATTGGCTTCTTCGCTTGCTTCTGGTTTGTAAATAAGATCTACAGTGTTGCCAAATGCCAAGTATTCTGTTCACAAAGCCAGGACATATCACAAGACATATCAATGTTTAGTTCTGATAAAACCATGATTTGTTTGGCAGAATTGGAATCTGTTTCTTTTAAAGTCAGCCATTTTCCAGAATTTGTACTCATAAAAACAAATATATAAAAAAAAGAAAAGTGATCACTTAGCCTCTATTGAACATGTAGAAGGAGCACTTGTCCTTCTACAAGTGCTCCATAGAGAGCACACTGACTTACTGTATCTGCGTATGGTATAACAGCAGCACTACGGCTCAAAGGAAAGCTCTCCAAAGGGTTGTGAATACAGCCCAAAAAATCATTGGCTAGCCTCTCCCCTCACTGGAGGACATGCACAGCGACCGCTGTCTAAGAAAAGCACAACACATCACAAAGGACACTTCTCACCCAGGACATTCTCTGTTCACACTGCTGCCTTCAGGCAGAAGATACAGAGCAATCAGAACAACAACCAACCGTCTCAGAGACAGTTTTTATCCGATAGCAATAACAAAACTAAATGCAATCAAAAACAACCATTAATCATCATAAATGATGTATGTGAGAATGTGGCTGTTCTTACTTTTTTTTTTTGCCAGTTTGTTGATTCTTGCGTTGTGTATGAATTGTGAGACAGTTATTTTTTGTTTTTGGGCATGTGCACCGACTGATGGCACCCTTTGAATTTCGTTGTCCTTGTGACAATGACAATAAAGATTTATCTTATCTTATGTGCAATGTACAAAGTCTGTTGGGGAGAAAAACTGACAAATTGTGACTTATTCTCAAGATTAAACGCTTATTTTAAAAAAAATTTAAAATAAAAACATCCTATGTCTATTATACCAAGACAGAATATTTAACCCATGACCACTTCTGAAAAGATTATGTAGTAACAAATGTGACCATTTGCCTGGATAAAGGTGCAAGTCGTTTATCATTAGTCATTTATTTGAACAATTCACTGAGAAAACTAGATGCTGTGTTCCTATTTTAAGCAACTTTTGGGGATAAGCAGGCATTCAACATTGCATCCTTAATGTAATTTTGCAAATAAAATGAAATAGCTTAATATTTCAGCATTTAATTATACATCCATAAACTACTTTTATGTAGGTAACTACTTTTATGTAGCTTTTCAAAAGGCCCCTCAAAGTATTTTGAAAACAAACAAACAATAAAACACTCATATCTATCGAAAGTGAAAATGAAACATTCCGAGTTCATACAAAGTCTAAAGTATTTATTTTAAGTATTGGTAAAACTGCTAAACAAAAGGAAAAGATGCAAATTAAACTGTAATATTACAACTAAAAATATAAAACTTTAAGTGTGTATTAAATACAGCAACACATAAGCTTTGCACGCGGTGTTAAATCGGTAGAAAATTAAAATCGAGTTCTACTTGTGGAGGGGCCATTCCCACCTTCGACGATCCTGCCATATTTGCTGAAGTACTGCTCCAAGGCCTTGTCGGTGGTCTCCGTGTTGAGTCCACCGATGAAGAGCTTCCCCGGTCGGTCTGCTTCGGCCATTCTGAAAAACAAAGAAAATGCCGTTCGGGTCAACTATCACACGGAAAATATTGCACAGGAACAATAAAACTGCTCTTAAAAACGGATCATTTGCTAGATAAATACCTTTTTGCTGGTTTTGAGTCGCTCAAAATGGCGATAAACGCGCCACCAATATCAGCGAAACAGTTATTCACGTTAGACGACTTTCCCCACGAGCTACAAAAAAAAAACAACACTTCAATACTGCGGTTTAAGAGCACAAAGGCGCCACGTGTGTAATATTTAAAACAACACGGACTAAGTCTGCTCAAAGCATGCAGGCTACCAACGTGCTATGACGAGGAACTACCAAATTTATCAGGCTTTAGGCCAGTGGTTCTTAACCTTTTTTGAGGTACCGAACCCATCAGTTTCATATGCGCAGTCACCGAACCCTTCTTTAGTGATGAATAAAATATTATTTTTTCCAAATTCAAGACATAGGTATATGTTTTTTTCCTGGTGCACAAAATGAGCTGTGCATGAACGTCACTTTGCTCAAAGAACAAAACCATGAACTCGCAGCAAGTTACAGTATGACTTCATTCTGGCCCCCCAAATATATTTCGGCCCCATGAAAGAATTTCAGCTCCCAAAATATTTTTTTACTATTTTACTAATTAAAAATAAATTAGGATTTTTTTCAAAGAATTAAAAAATTTTTAATAACTTAATTTTGTTTTAATTTTAAATTAAATTTGTTTTTTTGTCATTTTGAATCCACAAAATACTTTTTGGGGCCAGAATAAAGTATTGCACAAATGACATACCTGCAAATCAGTGTGACTTCTGCTGATGTTTTTGGGAGACCAGTTCAGAGAGGCGTGGCTTCACCTTGGCAAGTGCATCTTCAGAGCAAAGTCTGTTCATGTTCTTCCTTTTTTGCTCGACATATTTAGTATGGATTAAAATATTAAGAAAGAAACCACGCGACGTACAACTACGACAACCGTTGAATACTGCGCGCACTAAATTCCCCGAAGCCCTGATTGGCCGAGCAATGTAACATGCTCCTCTGCAGCAAGTGATGGCCAAGCGGGGCGGTCATCACGACTTTACACAAGTGTGTCTTTACCTCCGCGGCAGAGGCTCCGCCGAACCCCTGAGACCGACTGATCGAAGCCCTGGGGTTCGATCGAACCCAGGTTAAGAACCACTGCTTTAGGAGGATACAATGATGGTGAACAACGGTTGCTCTTCTTCCTCTATTTACCTTCTGCCGGCTGAAATACGTACTCCTGCCCCCTAGTGGCACTCCAAGGCGCTGCACAACTACAACCGCTCTTGTATCCCAGTCGTTGTCTTATGTAGGTTTAATGTTTCAACATCGTTTTCATTATTTGTTCTTATGAAATGCTTGTTTTAAAATCCCTTGAAATTTTAGTCATGCAACCACTCATACCATTTTTTTCACTCTTAAGTGACTGAATGACCATTACTTCACAACTTGTGAGGTTACAAAAATTGTACATCTTTGCTAAGTAGCTCAAGCTGTCAAACTGAATGGAGAACGATTGTTGACATCAACTTCCTGGATTTGGATCTGGACTTTGACTGGGTCATTCTGGACTACTACAGATAAATAAATACACTTTAATTCAAGGAAGCTGTTAATTAGATTTAGGCCTTTATGATTGCATTGTGTTCTGTATTCTCCACTGTAGCTTTCTGTGCATTTTGTGGGTTACTTTTTTGTGAAGCACTGTGTGACATCTGTGCAATTTATGAACCTCGAGGACTCATGAATCAGTGTTAAAAGTTATAAATAAAACTTTCCCCTGAAAGGGACTGAACATTGCATTGAAAATAGGTGATGGGTAAATTTAGTTGGACTCTGGCTGGGAAGCTCAAAACTTAATTTAATTTCAGGTAAAGCCTTTCTTTTGTTGATTTAAATGTACTATTACACTGAAATTGTTTCTATAGTTGGGATGTGTCTTCATAATCTGCTTTTTGAGCAAAAATCTGAAGGTTCAGGGATAAAAACAAGTATTTCTAAATTAGGAACTTTCTACATTTTACCCACTTTCATTATTAGTTTTCAATAAATAAGAAAGACTGAATTATATGTCCGAGTTTTTGAAATGTTACTGTTATTTCATGGTATCTCCAGTTGGAACTGTGTTTCCGTGAAGGTGGAGAGCAACATTGGAGTTTCACAGAACAGTTCTGGTTTCGTTCCTGTTTATGCTGGACACCAAAGACAGGTCTGAGTTCTGCCACATTCAGAAGTACTCTGCTAATGCTTATATTGCAGCATATATCAGGAATGAAATGTAATGGAGTACAAGGACTTGGCGATCAAGGGCCTTCAGTACTTGGAGGATGGAAAACTGCCTCCTGCTGAACACCTACAAAAGCGTCTATCTCCATCCATCAATCCATTCATTTCTCCTTCCCTCCCTCTGTCTCTTCCTCCCTTTCTTTCCTTCCTTAGAAATTAGGCTAAATGACAAAGTTCTCAAGATTAATATTTGCAATATCCCAGGATCAGATTGTGAGTACATTTTGTTTACATAAATTCTGAGTTACAGTTGATGGTACAGAACTAAAGCTCAACTAAATAATGTGAAAAAATGTATATCATTTGAAGTTATAGGCTGTTTATTTAAGCAAATAAATTAGAGTTATTTTAGAAAAAAACCATCACCACAGTCTATGCAAAGTTGTGAACTTCCGTTTCCTTCTACAAGCGCTACGTATCATTCCGGTTTTCTAGGCATCTTTTATTTACATTATTTCCCAAATTTACGAGTGATTTTTCCTCTTCATTTATTTTAAATGCCGTCTGTTCTCTTATACAAAAATTCAGATTTCTCTCACACATTTTCACAATTGTACTTCATCGTTTCCTTCTCTAACTTAGTTCAGCTATAAAAACGAGGAAAACAAGGGTGGTGATGGTGGCTGACAAGCAACATAAAGTTCCACGGTGTCAAAATATGATGCCTGTCAAAATAATTCAAATAGTAAATATACCTGTTCATTTTAAGCGTCCATATAATTCCTTTATAATATAAGTAAAACATATTAAAAACATTTTAATACAAATTGTATTATACGCAATTTTGCATAATCTTAAAACACAGAAATCCAACGTTTGGAGCAGACCGAATCCTTCGTACCTTTACTTTGAAGGGGAAACCCCGTGACATCCGCGTAGCTTGACAGAGGTGGGACGTTGTCAGTCTGGATCGGTGTCCGTATCCCGAGTTAGCGAAACGGCTTTTAGCCAGCCGTAGATACCCGGTGAACAGTAGGCCCTTATAAATTAGGGGATACGCTGCCTTTAACAGCAAGATATCGCAGCGTTGGAGAACTTAACCCGCGTTAAAATGAAGATGCGACAGCCAGTTGGATTGGTCTATTTTCTAGTCGTATATTTCAGTTCATGCTCGGCGTTTTATCTTCCGGGTTTAGCTCCCGTGAGTTTTTGTGACAAAGAGACAGAAGAATGCCAGGTATGACTTCTTTCAGTGGAGTAGCAGTTCTTAATAAGTTATGTACATGTTCATCAGTAGAAGTTTCTATATTTTTCCTTGTGTTTTTGACATCTTTTTTTCAACTGGCAGAAATAGCAGTAGCTAGCCGCTTGTCCTCTAGGCCCCGGCTAATGTCTGGAACAGGATACTGGCATATCGTGATGATGTTTAGGAACTTTGTATTGTTTCGTCTCACTAGTGATTGCTTAAAAGCCATTGTCTCGTGATTTTGCCTCTAATGCCATTTAAAAAAGTTTCTGTGAGTGATAATTATTTTTCCATTTGGGACTCGATAATTTCAGGCTCATTAGTTTATATTTTTTTAAAATGTTCTATAAAAGTTACATTTTAAAGTATCTTCTTTACAGACGCAGATTGAGGTGTTTGTTAATCGCTTGGATTCAGTGGAGTCTGTTCTGCCTTACGAATATGATATGTAAGTCATTTGATATTTTAGATTAAAAAAAAGTCTTGATCAGTATCATAATTTTTCTGTGGATGATCATTTAAATATTTGCTAAAGGTTTGACTTCTGCAAAGATGATCAGGAGAAGAGGCCATCGGAGAACCTGGGACAGGTGCTATTTGGTGAGCGAATTGAGTCTTCCCCTTACAAGGTGAGAGCCTGAATAATGGCAAATACGTTTTTGTTTCGTTCATTCTATGTTTGCAGAGATGCAACATTCATTCCACCAAATCGTTATCCATGTTGCTGCTAAAAAACAATATTTTTTTGCAGATCAAGTTTAAAGAAAATGCATGCCAGAAAGTTTGCACCAAGACTTACAAGGCAGGGAACAAAGATGATACACCAAAATTGGATTTTCTCAAGATGGGAATGCAGCTGAATTACCAGCATCACTGGTTAGTGGCAGATACACGTCATTAGAAGATTCTTACTGATTCAATTTCTCCTTAAGAATTAGTGCTAATTTGGAGAAAATGAATAAATGAACAAAGGAAAGTATTTAAGCAAACCTTTATAATTTTATATGTATTTTAAGGATTATCGACAACATGCCAGTGACATGGTGCTATGACGTTGAAGACGGTCAAAAGTATTGCAACCCTGGCTTCCCTATTGGCTGCTTTGTCACATCAGATGGTCGAGCAAAAGATGCCTGTGTAATTAATGTGAGTTGTGGTTTCTTGCTTTTTTAATTTCTGCATTGTGGTTTTATTATAAGAATGTGTGAAATTAAAATAAACTAACAACAGCTAATAGGTATTTTCTTTAAAGTAATTTTTGACCCAAGAAGAAATTTCAACAAAGTTGACATTGTGTATTTAAAGGAAATTGGCTTGAACAGCATTAGTGACTGTAAAACGGATTGCATTAAGCTGTGCTAGCAATCAATGTAACCAGTTTGGCTTTACCAACCAGTGATACCTGTTGGAGCAGTGTGACAGTGTACGTCAGCAGCAAATAATGCATTTTTATCTAACTGTCTTTAAATGCACTCTCATTTATTTTATGTTTTAGTTGGTAACTATTATATACTCTCATTTAATTTATGTTTTAGTTGGTAACTATTATATACAAATATTTTTTTTAATAAAGGAATGAACCTTCAGATCTGATTAATTTGCCTAAAAATACTTTAGGTTTTTTTGGTGGTTGAACTTATAATTTTGCCTGTGCTTTCATGTTTTTTATCTTATTTTGGAGGATCAAGGAAAGATATTAATATGATGCGAAAACTAAATAAATCTGATGCCTTTCACCTGTCATACAGAATAGCATGAGTTTAATATGTTCAAATGAAGTTAAAGCTGAAATGGACGTTGACTAATGAGACACATTTGTATCTTTTTTCAGGCTGAGTTCAACAAGAAAAACACATTTTATGTCTTCAACCATGTGGACATAAAGATTACTTACCACAGCGGAGAAAATGAAGGTTGGCGAGGCTCTCGCTTGGTTGCTGCCACTCTTGAACCAAAGAGGTGAGAGTCAAGTGGACGTGGATGGACAATCAGCTACTATTTATTTATTTAATTTTTTAATGCAACTCATTTAGGGATGCATCACCTTTCAGCATGGCTGTATACAGAGGTTTTCAATAGTTTCACATTTAAAAACCACAAAAGTTTTTATTCATACCCTTATTACTGACTAAAGAGCTACCAAAGAGTTAACAAAGTGCTCCACTATCTTTCCATGTTGCTGCTCACTGCCAGTCAGCTGGTTGAAAGGCTACTATGGTTTTCCTTTGCTTACAATATAGACATATTTGACTGGAAGTATTTGTAGTGAGGAATAATGAACTCGGTTGACGTACTGACAATTTGGAAACTGTTAGTATATCAAAATGAAATTAACAATAAATGGCAATAGTTGACATTATTAACTGTAAATGTCCATATGTTCTATCATTTTTGCTGCAGTTGAAATATGAGTTGTTTTTCCGTCCTAAAGTACACAAAACATGTTCAAACATAAAGTGGTTATCATGCACTGAGATGCTCTTACAGCACGTAGTTAAGGTTATGGTCTTAATGACAGTTGGCTTTTGTTCTTAACAATTACATTAGAACATAAGTTGACTTTTTGTATTTTCTGCAAACAGCATCAAACAAGTAGATGAAAACAAACCAAACTGTGAATCAGGAAACCCAATGGAAGTGCCAGGGGAGGTTAAAGAGGATATAACCATCGTTTACACCTATTCTGTAACATTTGAGGTAAGCCTTTTATGTGTGACTATACTTTTTAGTAATGTGTTACCTGTTCATGGTCTGTAAGGAGAAAACTGTTACCTGATTATTGCATTTTTTAAAATTAATTTTACAGGAAAATAATACCATCAAATGGGCCTCTAGGTGGGACTACATCCTGGTTTCGATGCCTCATACCAACATCCAGTGGTTTAGGTCCGAATACGCTTTTAATGCTTTTTCGCTTTAAAAAAACTGCCACTACTATTCACAAGCTCATTATTTTTGGTATTTGCATTAAGGTGTGTCTTGTGTGTCCAACAGCATCATGAATTCCTTGGTCATTGTGCTTTTCCTGTCTGGCATGGTTGCCATGATCATGCTGAGAACCCTTCATAAGGACATCGCCAGATACAATCAGGTGGATCAGGTAAAGATGCTGTTTGACTTTTCTGTTCTGATGTGTACAAAACATTCCTGCTACAAATAAATTGCAGGACATCATCACTTACTCACACAAGACAAGCCCTTCCACTTCCTGTTGGTGTTATGAAACCAGGATATTCGAAGTAATCTCCATTTATTTTCAGATTCCACCTGTACCAAAAAATGTTTCAGCATTTTCCTTTGTGGAAATTATTACAAACAGACTGTTACTACTGTCTGATAAAATTAATCAGACAGTTTAATTTTATCAGACATTAAATAAAGTTGTCTGATAAAAGGATGAAAGGATGAAACCATTCATCCTTTCAACAAGAATGAATGGTTTTCATCCTTGTTGAAAACCATTGATCAAGGATGGTTTTCTTACTAACCAGTTGGTAGTCTGATGTTTACATGCTTAAAACAGTGGGCCATGTGTCGTCTTGAGCTATCTAGATGTATCTAAATGATTTAGAATAGCATCCAAAAGTTTTGTGAATTTATTTGAGTAATTTAACTGAAAAGGAAACTGATATTATATACAGTACAAAAATACAAAATCTTACCATGTAATTTTTTTTTGTTTTTAGTGTAAATATCTTTGTGCACTTGAAATAAGACAAAACTAACTTACAAGTAACTTTTAATCAAGATATGAGAGCTTGTTTGAAGTCAATAATTCCTTAAAATTGGTGAAAAAGTACTAATTCCATCGGCAGATTATTTCATTTGTAACACATTTTCCCATGTTACAAGTGAAATAATCTGCCAATGAAACTAGTAGTTTTTTGTTGATATCAAGGTATTAGTGACTTAAAACAAGTTCACAAAACAAATCTTGCTTAAAAGTTATTTGTAAGTTAGTTTTTCTTGTTTCACATGTACTAACATACTTGAACTAGAATGTAGACCAGAATACCTGGTAAGATTTTGTATTTTTGCAGTGCAGATTTCAATACGGACCAATTAGAAAATATCGGTACGAGTGTCACTTTTTGAATTAATGAAATAAAGTTTTCAATGGTATTCTCATTTATTGAATGTATTTCTATTCCTGAATGCTTTTATTGCTGAGACTAATCAGATCGAAAACTCTTGTATGTGTGAAATAAGGCAGGACAGCTGGGTAGATCCATATCACTCTAGATAAGGATTTTCATGAGGAATTTAGAGGTTTAACTGAAGAAATTATTCTAACACATTGTAGACTGGAGTTTATTTTTACTAACACCATTCATTGGTCTGCTTGTGCTTATTTGTGTGGCTTATGCTTTAAATCTGCAGTGTAAAATACCACCCAGCACGAGTACATTGCATCCAAAATTACAAATACTCTGTTACATTTCACAGGGAGACTTGATAAAGCTTACACCGGCCAAGGAAAAATCTTCTCTACCCTATGTAAGCTTAATGAAATCCATTCTAAAGATTGAACAAAATCAGGTGCTTGGGTGTGTATGATTCTGGCAAACAGAGAACACATGGAATGTAAAATGTGGTGTGGATCTTTAAAGTAGGAGTTAAATCTGTCAGAAAAAGGGAAAAATGTATTTTTCCTTGAAATTAGTTTGTTCACACCAAATTTTACACCTTTTTAAAATCTGTCTTCACATATATGTGTTTGTCTAGCAGGAATGAGTGTCTGGTGGTTGGCAACCTTTTTAACTTTAAACTTGTATAAATTTGAGTCTCTCCCTTGACCGTTGTGTTGACATTTGTCCCCCAGGAAGACGCACAGGAAGAGTCAGGATGGAAGCAAGTGCATGGGGATGTTTTCCGTCCTCCCAGGAAGGGGATGCTGCTGTCTGTGTTCCTTGGACAGGGTACCCAGATCTTCATCATGACCTTCATCACACTCTGTAAGGATTGGCAGTATTTCAGATATGTAAAACAAAAAAATAAATAATTATTGACTGATATTAAATACTTGTATCATACGTTTTTCAACCATATCTTTCAGCACTACCTTAACAGCATAAAAACAAATTATTTTGTATGGTTATGAATAAATTCAACCCATACAGGGTGTTTAAGGTTTCAAGTAACATTGGAGCTTGATTCTCTGCTTTCCCCATGTTCACAATATAATAAGAAAGCTTCTTTAATTTATCACCTAATTCTGAACACATGACTTTTATCATAAATATTGTTTTGGTAGCTAAATGGAAACAGATATTCCAAATCTGTACTAAGCATAGAGCTTTCAACTTAAATTACAGTATATGGTAACATATACCATACACATTTTACATTCTTAAGTTAGCCAGGCATTCTATTAAAGTGTTTCGCCTTTCACATTCTACATACATTATGTTTGAAATGATGCATTCATGACTTTCTGTCCACTTTAGTCCTGGCCTGTCTTGGATTCCTGTCTCCTGCCAACAGAGGGGCTCTGATGACGTGCGCTGTGGTTCTCTGGGTCCTGCTGGGAACACCTGCTGGCTACGTGTCTGCACGTCTTTACAAAAGTAATTCTCCACTTTGTATGAAAGTTACAGTTTTACAAAGTAGATTTTAAAAATAAATGAATAAAAAGTTGTTTTGTAATTGTCACCCTCAGTTTAGATAATGTAGTAGGATATCTCAGAGCTAAACCAATTTGGATAATACTTCACTCATAACCTTTCATGCAAACTTCATTGTCATTGTTCCTGTCACAATAGTTAATTCTTGTCTCTTCTTCTTATCAGCTTTTGGAGGTGAAAAGTGGAAGACCAACGTGTTGCTGACAGCTCTCCTGTGCCCAGGGTACATTATTTAGCTTAGCAAATGCTCACATTTCATGCACTTCTGTTTTAGCAGGTCTGGAGGCTTGCATACTGATGTTATCCAACGTATAATTGACCTTTGTACTGAGTCGTTGTTTATTTTTTTCTTTAGGATTGTATTTGCAGACTTTTTCATGATGAACCTCATCCTTTGGGTGGAGGGATCCTCAGCTGCAATCCCCTTTGGTACTTTGGTGGCCATTTTGGCCATGTGGTTTGGAATCTCTGTTCCTCTCACTTTCATTGGTGCCTACTTTGGATTCAAGAAACCTGTGAGTTAGATCTTTCGCGTTGACAAAACATAGACAAATGCGTTTTTATCTTTTCTTCTTGTCAGCTTTCAGCTTTTTTGTTTTTCTGTTTGGCGCAGGCAATTGAGCAACCAGTGCGGACAAATCAAATCCCCCGTCAAATTCCTGAGCAGTCCTTCTTCACTAAGCCCATCCCTGGGATCGTCATGGGTGGCATCCTTCCTTTTGGTTGCATCTTCATCCAGCTGTTCTTCATCCTCAACAGCATTTGGTACAAATGTGAAATAATCTCCATTTCTGAGAAATCTGCAACTCCAATATTAGATACTTAAACATGTTTACAGGGTGAATGAATTAAGATTTTTGATTCAGGTCTCATCAGATGTACTACATGTTTGGGTTCCTGTTCCTGGTTTTCATTATTCTCCTGATCACCTGCTCTGAGGCCACAATTCTGCTGTGCTACTTCCACCTGTGTGCTGAGGTACCTGAATGTTTAGGCTAGATTTCTTTCATTTTTTTATAGTTTTAACGGACCCTAACTCGCCATCTTTTATCTGATTCATCCAGGACTACCATTGGTGGTGGCGTTCATTCCTGACCAGCGGCTTCACAGCAGTCTATCTCTTTATCTACGCTGTGCACTACTTCTTCTCAAAGCTGCAAATAATTGGCGCGGCAAGCACTATACTGTACTTTGGATACACTATGATTATGGTTCTCATCTTCTTCCTCTTTACAGGTAAGAATTTTACTTTTTAATGATAATTGTTTTGTTTTATTCTTGTTTCTGTGTATTGCAGACATGACTTTGTTCCGTGTCTCATTAAATTCAATGAAAGTTTTAAGATCAGTAAAGAGTGTGGGTTGTGCTGTCTTTTCAAAGGTAATTTGATACCAGTGGATAGTCAGATTACCAGTAGAAGGAACATTCAAGATCCTGTTCTAAGAATAGACATCAGGAAATTCCTCAACATTTATTTGCTCTCATTTTAGTGGCCTTTTATACTTGCCACGATAAGATAGAGTATCTATAAAGTAATAAAATAAAAAAGGAATGTATTTCAATACTTAAGTTGCCAAAATGAAACTAATAGTTGTTACACTCAAAAGTGTTTGATTCTGTTCATTCAGATGACAATGGCTTACATCTAATGAACATCCAAAATTAAGTTCTGAGAAAATTAAAATATAATTTAAGACCAATTAATGTTTAATGTTTTTCTATGGACTGCACAATTATGGGGAAGACTGGTGACAGACAGTTGTCACTGACTACTTTCTCATCTGGTATGTCACTAAAAGACTGTTGATAAAGAAGCTGGCTTAATGTAAAGTTGAGTGAAAAGAATAATGTAGTAAAAAATCATACACAATTGGTATGATGGCAGTCCTGAGATGATTCAATCCATCAAGTTTATTTGTATGTATTATTAATCAAAAGCAGCTCTAAACAGGTGGGTTTTTAGCCTCGATTTAAAGGAACTCAGTGTTTCAGCTGTTTTGCAGTTTTCTGGAAGCTTGTTATAGATTTGTGGTTCATAGAAGCTGAATGCAGCATCTCCATGTTTGGTTCTGGGGTTGCAGAGCAGACCAGAACCAGAAAAACTGAGAGATCTGGTAGTTTGTCATTATGTGATTTACAAACTAATAGAAATATTGTAAAGTTTATTGTCTGAGGTGCAGGCAGCCAGAATAAGGATTTTTCCAACTGGGTTGATGAACGTTCTCTTCCTGGTTTTAGTGAGATTGCAAGCAGCAGTGTTCTGGGTCAGCTGCAGCTCTCTCTCTTTTTTTATATATATATATTTTTTTATATCAGACCTATGAAGAAACTATTGCAGTAATCAATGCAACTAACGATAAGCGCATGAATGAGTTTTTCTAGATCTTGCTATGGCATTAGTCATTTATTCCTAGAAATGTTTTTCAGGTGATAGAAGGCTGACTTTGTAACTGCCTTTATGTGACTCTTAAGGTTCAGGTCTGAGTCCATCATTACACCCAGATCTTGGTCCGGTCTTTATCATGTCCAAAGTTCACAAAGCAATCTACCAGGAAGTTTTAGAGCACTTCCTGCTTCCTTTTGCTGAAAAACTTTGACATTTAGATTTCATTTTCCTGCAGGACTGTTTCTTACAAGCCACATTAATAGTCTAGATTTTTCCAGTTGCAGATCTATGTGGCGCTGTTGAGCTTTCTTGCCGACTCAAATGAGATTCAGGTTGTCAGCAGAAAGAGGATAAAATAAAGTAGGGAATAATGAGCACATACCCGCCTAGTCTGTGTGTTGCACAAGATCATTTGGCTCACCAAGATGTTGATGGTGACATATGTCCTGGTATTATTCTGTCATTAGGCAGATAAAAAAATTTAGTCCATAGCAACGCTCGTCACGGCTGTTCTGGTTGACACTGTCTTGGGTCAGAGCTATAAGTAGCAAGCAGGACAAGATGTCAAAAGATTATCGCTGCAAAGTAGTTCTGCAGTTCAGGAAAAAGATGATTAGTTTCCCTCCTTTCTGCTAGTTTTGATTTAAATACTCCTAATCCGTGTCATTTCTTCTTTTCACTTTTTATTCTGTTGTCTCTTTGCCATCTCATCCCAACTTTGATCACAACTTATTTCTTCTGGGGGCTTTATGTGTGGAACCCATTCAGCAGTCAGACTGGGTTTTACACCCAGATGAAGTGATTGGGGATTTTAACTAAAGGAACGAACATATGCATCCGAGCTCGCTGTGTTTTTGTCAAAATATATATGTATATATATTTTTATAATGTTCTTTTGATTCCATCTCAATTACCAAATCGATTGCAGTTGACTCATCTAGATTGATCTGGATCCAGGTTGCAGAAAAACCTCGATATTACATTGAAAGTACCCGGCACATGGCTAACTAGAACATTTATCCAAATACTCTTTACTGAGAATATTTGCAATCCAAACCCAATGTGACTTTTTTCATATTGGCATTGATCATGAGTAATAGGACTTAAAAAGTTTTGACTTTGACTCTGGCAATATATTTATATGTTTTTTGCAAACTGTGACTCCAGAAAAGTTGCTTTTTGGACCTTCCACAATAAAGAGCTTACTATTTTTGAATAGCAATTTAATAATAATAATAATAACAACAATAATAAATTCGGGTTCTTTTTTTTCCCTTTTCTTTTTTATTGAATTTCCATAACAAAATGACCAGTATCAGTAATATTTATATATCTATATATTCTCTTCATGGCTCTAGATGAGTTTTCTTTAGCTGGACTGACGGTTGTAATGACTGCAGGTCTTTGGTCTAGATAATAACTTACAATTTGGGGGGAAATTATCTGCAGTTATATAGAGTACTTTTTCCACAAATAAAAGGAAGAAAATAAGCTACAATGTTGAAGTTTTAAATTAATTAATTTACTTTTACAGATAATATGGAAAAAGCTTAAAGTGTGATATTACATGTGAAGGCATTCAGAAGTAATGTGGTAACAAGTACAAACTATTTTAGTGTACTTTGTGTGCCTTTTGCTACCTTGTGTTGAATAAAATCTTAATCATATGACGTCATAAAACATAAAGTCTCTAAAAACGGATCAGTTCATAGGATAATGTACATTTCTCTATTGGAGTTATTAGATACCAGTAAGTGAAATTGGTGATTTTGTTAAAAATAATTATTTCTTGTTTATATTTTTTATTAATTACATTTGTGTGCCTCATACAACTGAAATAGTAGTATAATTGAAGGTTTTAACACATTTTACCAGGGGTGCTTGTTTATGCTGATCTTGCCTTGTTAATCTGATGATTTATTTATTTTTTTAACAGATGTGTTTTTCTTGTCTCCCACCTTTAGGTACAATTGGCTTCTTCGCTTGCTTCTGGTTTGTAAATAAGATCTACAGTGTGGTGAAAGTGGACTAGAGGACTGAAGCATGGACTAACATCTTGCTGCCACAGCGCTGGGCTCCTCAGTGCTGCCTTTGTCATGAAGTGGTCTAAACGGACCGGAACTGAAACCATCACGTGATAGAAAAACTCACAGAGCAGAGCCCGTCCTTTTTTGTGCTTTAAACCTCTGTTGCTTTTTTCATTTTAAATATAAATATATATGTATATCATATTGTTTCACTGTTGACCCTTTATCTTCTGAATGGCGCCTTGAAAATCAGTGAGGGTTCCAGTGATTAAGTTGGCACCACGAACCATTTGTTTTAATTTCTAAACAAAGTGAAATATTTAGTGTTTTGGTTTTTCTATTCTTTCATGGCTAAATGCTCCTTTTTTCTGTTCTGTAATGATTTGGAAAACAAAATGTACATATGTTGTATAAAGAGGGAGAGTGAGAATGCTTCTTAAAGACTGTCACCATTATGAGAGCCTCTTGTGGGGTTTTTCATTTTCTGCATATTTTGATTTGTAGGTGTGAATTGGGCTTAAATTCTTTAAATATCAGGCAGTAATGTAGTTTAAACATATAAAACACTGACACTGGTATGATGATGTCCATTTTCTTCAAATTAAGATTCTGTAGAGTAGAAGGATGATGCAGGTACAACGATAAACGCCAGCGTTGGAGTGACTACAGTGTGTTACATATTAAGAATATTTCAGTGTGTTTGCTCACAGAAAAAAATCCAATTTTAATTTTAATGCAGACCATGAAGTTACTACCTATGTAGTCCATTGAGATGCATCCCTTAATGATCTAAAGTGGTTTGTTAAGCTATTAATTGCATAAGCACCACTGCTGTGTGCTTCTGGCGGTGGGATGTCTTCATCAGAGGTGGAAACTTTACAAATAAATGTAATTAATCTAAAGGGAAAATGGTTTTATTGTGTTTGAGTTACTATAAAATGTCACTTCTTTCTACTTATCTCTGGACTTTAGACTAGAAGCTCCCATTCAGTAATGATCCCAAGCAACTTTTTCTATTATAAAACTATGGAAAGCAGATTGAGATGTTGTATTTCCAACTATTGATGCAGTAATTCAAATAAGTATATTGTAATATACTGGTGATAAATTTATTTGCATAATTTATCCATTAAATTAAAACTAAGTGTGACTTTAACTGAAGACAGAAAAATGCCTGATTTTAAATATTTCTTGGATGAACATCAATGTAAAATGACATTGGTTTTCTTATACATTACATACAGTTTATTATTAAACAACAAACAGCATTTATTATTCCAACCAAATTAATACAAATGCACAAAATATGTAGTTTCTTAAAGTCTAAACATTTTATCTTATTTGCTGCAATGCAAACTGTTCTATTGAAAGATTCTGACAAGTTTGATTGTCAAATATGTTTTCTCTACTGACCTGGATAAATACAGGTTTATAACAAAGGCAGGTCTCGGAAAGAAAAAAAACATACTGTACAAATCTATCACAATATAGTATGAAAAATAACACACTAGGGGCAAAACATTTTTTTCTTTAACAAACAGTTATAGAAATACCAAAACAAAGGCAAAACCTGCTGTTAAAATGAGCCCTAGTCAAGCTTACGGCTTCCCAAATATTCTTTTCTCTGACTTGTAGCACTGTTGGTGCAGTCAGACATTTACATACACTCAGCATGGCCATGAACTCATTCAGGGGTTTTTAAATAATATGCTTTACTATCTGTCCAGCGTGGAATAATTGTATAACTTCAACACTCAGATCAACGGGAAAGTCAAAGGAAATATTCTAGATCCTCTGAACAACCAAAGATTTTAAGATTATCGATTCAAATAACTGTACCTAAATGCAATTTGTTAAGATACGTCACCTTTTGGAACCAAACATTCACTTTTATGTGAAAAGAAATTGGTTAAGATTTTAAGGAATCACCAATACAAAAGTCTGCCATGAAATGGAAATTGCTGGATCTCTGGAACCTCTGATCACATCTTTCAAATTTTTCTTAAAGAGGTATCTTACACCTTTACGTGTGTTTAATGGAATGTAAGACATCCGTTACATAAGCTCTCCTGGCATGCTGGTTGTTTAAAACAACTGGTGCACTGTTATATTTTTATCACACGTTGCTCCCTGTGTTGTGTGGTGTTAAAGAAAATACTCTGTCTCTCTAAAGAAAGGCTGACATTAAAAAAAGCAGTAAATACTGAGTCCAAATTTGACACACTGAAGAAGTAAAAATCTTCAGGTTTTGCCAGAATAAAGTAAAAACTGATGTGTGTGTATGTTTGGCCATATTATTAACTAAAGGGAATTATAACCCTTCTATGTTCTTTAGCTTACAGGCACAGTGAATCATTCTTCCTATTCTCCAAAAAGGCGGTTCGAGACTAAGAGGAGTTGCAGAAAATAAATATTTACAAGCTAAAAATTAAATTGATATGGGCACATCATTTTTCTTAGTCTGTGAGCAGCACCCTGAGTTGATATGATGGAAATAAAGCTGTGACCTCCAGCATGCTTCGCATAAAACGCACTAGAGGGGAGGTCTTGCTAAACTAACAATTAATTCAAGATATCATTGGTTTGTGTCAGAAAAAAGATGATATTTCATTTTAGGGCAAGGTCTGGATTGATTAGTTAAAATTAAAAAATGTTTTAAAGGTCCATTTTGAAATTCAAACATCAGTAATTACAATATTGGATACTTCTTATAATGGTTTTACAGACAGAACATGATGACAACAGCACGTCTTGTACATACAATCTATGTTGTAACTTTTATAACTGCATTTACATATTAAAAAACCCTCAGCCAGTTTTGATACTCTTGACTGAATAAAACTTTTCCCCTTGTACAATAAGCTCCATTGGAGAAGCGTAAAGGGATAGTTTGGGATTTCTGAGGTTAGGTTCTGATAATATCTTAACTGCAGTAGATAAGTCACTTTATTTAATATAAATCCAGATTAGTTGGCTTAAAGATAATGGCTGCCCGAAGAGGGACACCGAAGTGGTCTTCTACCATCTTAAAATAACTCTAGGCTCAAAATCTGAAAGCAGTTTTTTGGAGCACCATTTTATAAACCTTTAAGCCATTGTCATCTACGCTATTAACACATGAGCTTTTGATTAGTTACACAAGAAAGAGAGAAAATGAAGGGAGGAGGGAGTGCACCACCAGTTATTTTCTTGTACAGATAACATAAAATGTATAAGGTCTCCTATACATTTCATGTTATTTAATGGTGACAATGTCACTTTAGAATTTGTACACATAAAATAGAAGAAAATACAGTATTTAGTTAGTTACCACCACAACAAACAGCAAATCCAGTTGAGTTTTCCGAATTACAACAAGAAAACACTTGGATGTGATGCCTTCACCCAAATCAGAGCTTCAACTTCTTATACAAATCAAACAGACTGTAAGCACCAGTTTCTGTGAAAATAACCATCCAATGCCAACATTAGAGCAATTTAAAGGTTCATAAAACTGTGTTTACATAAATGTTTTTGCTGCTTAAAGACAGTAGGAGTTTCCTGCAATCTAGAGAGTTACCTACTGCTATTAAAATATTATCTTCTTATTTTAAGGAAACCTAATTTCAAAAGGCCTGCACTTTCCATTTAAGAGAAACCATCAAACGATTGTTAAGTGAATGGTAATGTATTCAGTACCACCGCTTACAAGCTCAGCAGGCTAGATCCACATTTATCGCCTCCCATCCACAGGAACTCCTCACATAGGAATTAAGATTTCCTTTCTAATGACTGCAGTGCAGATCATGAGCTTTGCTGGCCATGAACAGGAAGCTCTCTCTCTGAGCTGAAACTGGTAGAGGTGGTTTCTCTGCGGCTGTCTCTTGACTTCCTCTCACAAGTAGGAGAGGAGGACGTTGTGCACTCTTCCCAAGTCTGCATGGGGAAAACTCGAGCAGGCAGACTGGGGAGGTGAGAGTGAGCGTTGGGGTGTCCCTCCGTCGTGGTGAAGCAGCCCTCCACTGTGGAGCTGTGTCGTGGACGACCCTGCTTGCAGAGCATCCCATAAAGCAAAGCCAGGAACTCTTTTCTCACGCTGCGATGCATGTAGCCATAAATGTACGGATGAAGGCAGCACTGCAAGAAGAAGAGCACAAGGGCAGTGGAGGACAACCACGGGGGCACATTGACTCTGGTGCTCATCGAAATGGTATTCAGAATGCTGTAGGGACCCATACTGAAGATATATGAAGCCATGATGACAAACACTACACGAGCTGCCTTGCAGTGGTAGTGGAACCGTCTGTGTTTAACTCGAACAGGGTGTCTTCGGGCTGTGTAGGGGCCCTCAGGTGAACTTGCCTGCTGGGGTAAAGAAAGCTGCTGCGGACTGGTGGGGCCCTGAAATTCCTGCTGGCACGGCTGGGAGTATGATTGCGTCTGAATGGGATGCACTAATGCATTCTGTCTCCTAGCAGCTCTAAACACCATCCAGTAGCATCCGAGCATGATTAGCACTGGAAGCCAAAAGGAAAAGGTGAACACCACAGCAGAATAGGACAAGCTGGAGGACCACACCACTGTGCAGACCTTGTAATGACGGTCAAAATCTATGGAGCCCCAGCCGTAGAGAGGGGGTGTGCTCTGCAAGACGCTCAGCACCCAGGTGGCAATGATCAGGTTGGTGCCTAAGTGTGGGGTCATGCGGGTCGGATAAGATAGAGGGTGGATAATGGCCAGGTAGCGATCCACTGAGACAACAATGATGGTGTTGACTCCGGCGAATGCAAAAAGGTGCATGAGCACCACCAGAGCCTGACACAGCCGAGCATCCAGCGGCCACACACCCGGCAAGGCAGCCGCAATGGCAAACGGCATGACTAAGACAGTCTGGAGGAGATCCGCCAGGAGGAGGTTGAGGACAAAGCGGTTGGCGACGTGAAGGAGCTGAGGCTTCCTTTGGAAAACCAGGAGAACGACCACGTTCCCAAACAAAGAGAGGCACACAATCACAGATATGAGCACCACCCTCACCACACTGTCAGCCAAGGAGGACCAGACTGGGTCCTGACTGGACAGTGTGAAGCCATCCTCCAGGGGATCATCAGTGAAATTGGAGCCCAAGCCAGGTGCCTGGGAGGATGACATCTTCCGGCTGGCACCCAGCAGAGTGTTGACGCAAAGTCAGGTCAGTCCCATACTGATCATCACCTAACACCAGCCCATCTGCTGCTGTGGTATTCCGTCTTCAATGGGTTTCAATACACATCTCACATTATTGTTTTTAAACGTATTTCATCCAAAGTGACAACATCACCCGCAAGGCGTGAAAGCTGCCCACGCGAGTTATCCACGAGCAGATGAAGATAACCCACATTGATTCGCCGTTCATGGCGATCAGTGATTAATCCCTGAAGGCTTCACCCGACGAAAACAGGCCGCTTCTTCTTCATTTTCTTCTTCTTCGCCTCCTTCCTGCAGTCGACATCTGCAGAATGAAAAATGGAAATTGGCGACAGCAGATGCCGCCGTCCCAGCCTCCAGCGGACAGAAAATATCACCAGCCGCTAATCTGTTACTGATGCATAAGAAGCGTTGAGGTGATCAGCGAGGCGATAATTTGCCTGATGATGCCGCCTCCTCTGCGCTGCGCTCGGTTTCCATCCCTGCCTCGGCTCCAGTCATCGGCGGCGTGTCTTCACCCAGCGGGGGTCTCTCATCCAGACGGGCAGATCTTCTCCGCCGCGGCTCTTTTCAAGGCGGATCGTTTATTATTTTTATCTGCTTCGATTCCTCCTTAGCAGTGTCAGGCTGCTTATAGTCGGATCTTTTCTTCGAGGTGTCAGAATGAAGAAGAAGAAGAAGAAAAAAACAGGACACCTGTACAGAAATCTCTCCCCCGCCGCCGCTGCTGGAGCTCGACACCAACCCCCTTCCTCCTCTTCTCCCCCCACTGTTGTCATGAATGTGAGCGCGTTTCAGCATCTGCAAGGCATGTTTTATACATCATATAGAAGCACAAAAGTTAATTGTGTTATCCTGAAGAATTCATGTCCATTTTTTTATAATGAAAAGGAACATTTTATAAAATAAAACATAGTACCAGTTATGGCTAAAAAACAAAAACAAAACAGGACTTCAATTTTCACGTCACAAAAACAACTGTGTTTTACTGAGATGCGTAATTGAGGTGCACAAGGAAGAAAACATACACACGTTTTAAAAAATGTCTATAATACAGTTACAAATCTGAAAAGTGTGGCATGCACTTGTAGTCAACCCCCCTTGGTCAACAAAATGGCTGCATGTACTTTCTGATACACCAAGCTTTTTGCACTGATGCAGAAATTCATGCCAAAGGAGCCCCGACCATGAGCTGTGGTACAGAACATGGCCAACTTTTCAGTAGGCTGACGATTTGTACATCTTCTTATCATTTTCAACAATATTCTAATTAATTATGATGCACAAATGCTTGTAGAGAAAATTAGACTTATAAATATAGAATTTCTCAGTTTTAAATTGAGAATTATCAAGAAATGATCGATTGTTCTGTTGATCAGGGGCTATTTCAGTTTATTTCAGCTTTTATTTATTTATTTTGCTCTTATGATCCATCATAGGATCCAGGAGACACAATTCAGAAGGAATTAAGCTTTTATTGTGCATTATATATATTTTTCAGTAGCTAACAATTTTAAAAAAAATTTCCGAGAAGCTGAGTTTTGGATTTTTATGAGCTGTGAGCTGCAATTGTCAAAATTTGCTGAACTAATTAATTAAAATACTGAGGCTATTAAATAAATTAGTTTTACTTTTTGAATGAAATTACAACAAACAAACGTAACTGTTGTTCTAATTCTTTGAGCTACACCAGTGTTTGAAGTAGAAATGGAAAACCTTAAATCTTCCCTCTGAAGACTTTGTTAACCTTTATGCTCTTTAACTTAGCATCATAATAAAATGCAGCCTAATTTGTCAAGATTGATATGTACCCAAGACTGAGGTTTTAACCTCATAGACAGACTGAAAATAAAATAAAATCTCTGAGAAGTTGAGTGACTGGTGGTGTGTTGGATTACACATAACTTAGTTTAGACCCAAAAACCAAAACATTCAAGCTTGTATTTGAATCTGGGTGCATATTTACGTGAGTCTCTATTTTTACTGAGGTAAACAAAAAAATTTGCCTCAACATTTCAGTCTTTGTTGGTTGAAAAAGAGAGGCTTCATTAAAATGCGCAGAAAACAAAAGCCGTTCCTCATTGTGCAATCCAATTAGTCTGTGGCTTACATGGCCTACTAATCAACACTAGTAATTAGCCATTTTATTTCAAGTCTGTGCTCTATCCTAGCTATCAAAAAGCCCTTTGATGTGACTCTCGAACACCCTGTGTTGTAGATTTAGATTGCAAATGAAATGCTGGTGACCATAAAGCGGTGGGGAGATGTTTCCCTGTTCCCATGTTGAATGGCCTGTGGTTCAAAGGGAGACCCAGAGGCCTTCTGTCTCGTGGGATTATTAGCCTCTATGAATGCTCACAGTGTCCCAAGAACTGATGCCACTGCCTCCAGGTCTGTCATTCATTTTCACCAACAGCCATGAGCTAACGAAGTTGAACAGACAGTTGAAAGGAGGGATCAGCACTGCAGCTTGGTTAGTAGGGCATTACATTTCCCCCCCACCCCCCCTTTTTTTGAAATTCCAGATGTAACAACATGAGAATCTTCAATTATTTTGTGTCTTTTTCTGAAAGGACAAAAAATTTATAAATCAAAGAATGTACTGGTTTGCTTGTGCTGGGAAAAAAAATGAATTCAAGGTGATTTTTACAGAAATGTTAATTTAACATTTGATTAAATGATCTAAAATACAAATCTGTGACCAGCAGGGGGCAGAAAAAGCAACAAAACATTTAGTATGCAATGTTGAGTTCACGTCACAAAGAGCCTACTGCTGACAAGATTGCAAGTTACCCCTGGCCATTTCATTTTTTAAAATTTTTATTTAATGCAACGATATATTAAATACTTGTCTTCCTTTTTGTGACATTCTTTTGCATTACAATCACAAACTTTGCTGTAGGAGTAAATTTTACACAACCTTTTGAAAAATTACAAATCTGAAAAGTGTGGCAAAGATCTGAGTTCATTCCTCCATTTCCTTAAAGAAGAATAGTAGTAAAGTGTATTTGAATGTGTAAATATACTTTACTACTGATCTTCTTTTTGTTTTGTTTGCTATTGTTAAATTTATTTTGTCTGTATATAACTGTGTTTTTTTTATTTTAAAACCTTATTAGTGCAAAATGACTTTATTGAACTTTATGTTCAATAAAGTCAAACTAAAACTCAAATAAATCCCCTGCAACCAACTACATTCAGAGATCACCATACTTGTAAATAGAACCTAACTGAACTTGATTTAATCTCAATATAAAAAAACTGCTCTCTGAAGACCTTAGAGGAATATTAAGGAACTTACAGCATCATGAAGGCCAAGGAACACAGATGGGTCAGAGATAACTTTAGTAAAGATTATGCAAAGTTAGGTTGTAAAATGACATTCCACATTTTGACCAACTCACAGAGCAATGTTCCATCATCTGAAAATTAAATAAGTAATTTACTACTGCAAAAATCTAGCAAGACTTAACCGTTCAAGTATTTTATTTTATTTTTTGCACTTCATTAATCTGTTCTTTATGGGGAAAAAAAGCCAAATAAAGAAATAAAGAAAAACCTGCAGAGACATACAGCTTTAATTGACATGAGAAGTTCTTCAATGTATTGATTAATGCGACTGAACAAATGTGCACATCGCTTGTTTTGTAAAAACAAAAAAGTCGTTTTATTTCAACTTCACAATTATGCAATGCTTTGTGTTTATCACATGAAATCCCATTAAACATATTGAAATCTGTGATTTTAACTCAACAAAGGGTGAAAAAGTTGGAATCAGCTCAGGTTTCGTAACAAGGTCTGCATTTCACTTCTCCATGTGTGCAAACTATGATTACCTTTATATAATGTGCAGTTATAGTCAATACATTCTTTCCCACAATATTAAGCCAATCTGTTAACAATTCTTATTCCAGTTTTGACCATTATATCAATAATATTCATTAAATATTTTTATAATGCACCATCAGAATGTTTCAGTCAATAGCCTATAGATTTAATTGTCTTATGTATCAATACAAATCCAATATTTGGTATTTGGCCTCTTTTATGCAGGACTAAAAGAGGCTTAGATGATCCATGTTTGGTTATACTTCAAAGTTTATCAGAATTCAATGCACTCGTGTAGCTTATTTGAGAAATGGAGTGATTTGAAAATAGAGTAGAGGTAAATACATGTCAAAATACTCCTAAAATAGATCAGGAAATTGGTACCTTTGAGAGCAGAAACAGAGAAACAAACAATAAATACTGTGCTACTTTGGCATTGCACATGAAGATTTAGAGTAAGGTGTGAGCATATGCAGTACTGGAGAATGGTAAAAAAAAGAAGACAAAATAGAAAACATGTTTGAACAAAAAATAATACAGCAATATCTTGCATATGTGATGTTGAAAAAGAAAGAAAACACCACAATGTATTTATTCTCTAAAGAAGCTCTTTATTAAAGTGTGATGGGAAGGAGCTCAGTAATGAATAAAATACAAATATGGGTCAGCAGTACAGAAATAATTCCCCACTGTAAAATTACCAAGAACATTCACATCTTTGAAATGCAAACAAGCTCAAGTCTGTAAAGAAAATGGGCTCAGCAACTCTTCTGATAGTAAAACAGGTTCTTGCTGCTTTTATAAAGGCAAGTTGAAACTCCACCATGCACAAACCACATATAATCAAAATCCAGAAACCTTGCCTAATCTAACTTTAAGCTTATTTAAGATGGACTGAGGCAAAGTGAAGGACTTTTCAGTCATCCAGTTCCTCCACATTGGTGCTGAAAGCGAGGGTGATGCAATGCAGTGGTAAACAACATCCTGAGCTGTGCTTACAAACATGCTGTAAACACGCATTAACATCCAAGTGAAATTTTTGGAATGATTTAGTGATGAAACTCTAAAACTGACCATGGACATGCTTATGGACACACAAATGTAAACACACCACCATTCTGACCTAGACTGCTGAGAAAGTCTTCAGGTCACATTACATTGAGTTAAATAATGTTGTATTTCACAGTCTGTGCTCTTGAGATGAAACATGTAATGATTATAAAGCTGTTATGATGCAAGTTCTTAGAAAAAACACATATAGGGAATTTTAAAGGAATGCGCGTCAAAAAGTACTAATTTTCTCTTGCTAATGTTCAAAACTCAGCTAACAGAATGCAACATTGTCTTTTCCCTCCGCTTAAAATTTTTCAAGGACTCTAGATATATATATTTTTATTTTCTCTTTTTGGAAAGTAAACAAACGGTTAAAACAAATAGAAAACATAGATTTTCCCAAACAGCTATTTGGGAAAATCTACATTCTCTGGCTTTTGTGTGCTGAGTTAAAGGTCAGAAGATAGAGAACTAGACATGAAGAACAATGATAAACTGACCATCGAGGACCAGGAAGTTGTGGCCAGTGCAGCCATTATCTGAACACTCCTATTCTTGTACAGTCTCTATCTATGGGCGCCATTGGCTGCTGGATCGCCAGTCCATCACAGGTCAACATAGAGGCACTTAGGACAGGTACCCACACATGCATACAGTTAAAGGTTATAGAGATCAAGTAACCAAAAATGAATGTTTTCATGCATTAATGGTAGTAATATACAAATTACATGCAGAAAAACATCTAATTTGATCTATTTAGGATTATTGCATGTATTTGGGAAGGTTTGTATGGGCTCATGTTGATAAAGCAGACTTAAATTGGGGCTAAAGGTAAACAAAGATGGTATTACACGTGGTTTTGTCATGTTACTTCCTCAAGCTTCAAAGTGTTTTATTGAGACTGAATGTAACAGTACATCACAGCAATGTTTATAATTGTGAAATGGGGAAAATATGGTACACAGTTTCCAAATGTTTCTACAAAGGATAATCTGAAAAGTGTGATTTGTGTTTGGCTCATGGACTTTGACTTCTCTCCAAAAATATCATCTAATTGGTAAATAGAGTCTGCCTGTGTTCAAAGTCAGTACAAATACTGCTTGTCTTTGAAGATAAAGCTGTGGAGAAGTTTAAAACAGGGTTAGGTTTTCAAACAATGCGATGCTTCACAAATCTGGGCTTTACAGAATAGAGACATGAAGAAAGCTATTGTTAAAGTTATGTAATAAGACATAATATTTGCAGTTTGCCACAAGCCACAGGACGCATCAAACATGTGAAAGAAGGTGCTCTGGTCAGATGAGACCAAATCAAAGCTGTTTGACCAACTAGTATATTTGACCCACAAAATTCCACTCCACATTATGCTATCTGGATGTTTTCATTTTGATGCATGGACAGGGAAACTTGTCAGAGTGGATGGGAAGATGGACGGTGCTAAATACAGACGGATCTGGAAAGAAAATGTGAGATTAGGGAGATGTTTTATCTTGGACAATAAACCTGAACATATATCAGAATCGCAACAGGATAGGTCAGATCAGGAGTTCCCAAACTTTTTCATCCCCCCAAACAGTATTAACTTCTGACTGGAAGTTACAAAATATGCAAAGAAAAGTCAACTTTTCAAATGTTTTTCCTCACTACTATTCACTATTCAATAATTATTACATTTGTTTAGTATAAATGTTGCCTCATACCTTCTGATTTTAGTTGACCATTAGTTCTGTAGAGGAAATTTTTTATCAAGTGAAATATTATTCACTTGGCCCCCATTTATAAAAACACTGGTTCAGACCGGGGGTCCTCATATCCAGGCCTCCAGGGCCAGTATCCTGCCAGCTTTAAATGTGTCTCTGCTCCAACTCGGCTCTACCAAATGGCTGAATTACCTCCTTAATATGCAGTCAAGTTCTCCAGAGGCCTGCTAATAACCTCATTATTTGGCTCACCCCTGGTTTAGATCGTGGGTGTCCGGCTCCAGTCCTGCCAGCTTTAGATGTGTCTCTGCGCCAACGCAGCTGATTCAAATGGTTCAAAATTACTCCTCAGCATGTCAAAGTTCTGCAGAGGTTTTCTAATGAACCATCATTTGATTCAGGTATGTTGATCCAGGGAAAGAATTGAAACATTCAAGATGCTGGCGCTTGAAGACTGACTTTGGACATCACTGGCTTAGATCAAAACATGTTTAGGTGTGAATGGAGGTTACACAGTAGCTGGGAGCTCTGGTATCTTACAGCAAGAAGGTTCAATTCCTGGAGTCTTTCTGCAATACTTTGAGTTGGTCTCTGTAGTGGTAGTGTAGTCCAGTGTAGTGAAGCAATACCACATGCAGAAGATGCAGAAAATTTTGTAAATATCTCTACATTTTACTTTTCACAGGAAGATTTTCACTGACAAATTAAAACATTTATTCATTAAAATTAAAAAAATGTTAGGTACAACAGAAAAAAGCTGTTTGATTCAATTTTAGCTGCGTAATATCAATAAACTCTTTTTAAGCGTTCCAGTTCATTGATGTTGACGAAGTCGTCTATCTTTGATAGTTAGTTAGCTTGTTGTTGTTGTTGTTGTGGAGAACATACTAGAAGTTTATTTTCTAGATCCAGAAAACTGTTAACTCAAAAATAACATGAATTTCTTAAGGCAACTATTGCATGATTCTTTTATCTACCATCATTTACAGATCCTGTTTCTACAAAAATCAGATTACTTCATCATGCATAGTTCATGCATTATTATTGAACAGGTGTAAGCAAAAATCACAATTTATTTTTGCATTTTAAATTAAAAATGACTTTGGCCTGTGAGTACTTGTAATCTACAAAAACGTTTGGAAAAAGAATGGTACATGTTCACAAAAATTAAAAGCAGGGACAACCGATCTCATGTTTGATGCATTTTGTAACATCAAAACTTCTTTTCCTTCTTTATGTAGTGCAACATGTTTAGTGTGTGAATTCCTGTCTCTGGAATTTGGCATGTTCCCATCCCCAGCGGACAGCATCAAACTGAACCACATCCACACACATGAATGAGAAGCGCATGGTTGTGGTGGTCAGCTGCACAAGGCGAAAACCTCTGTAAACAAACAGATGACAAACAGATTGAGAGCAACCATCACAGCTCTGTTCTCTAAAGAAAGCCTTTCATTTTATTGCACAATAGCAGTTGTCTCCAAAGCCCAAACAGTTTAGAAGTAATTACCAGTGTTTTCCCCAGAAGGTGATTACTTTGCCACACTTGGCAGCCATTGTCACCGTCCGTGCACCACACTCATCAGCCCCACAAAAGAGGGAAAAGTGCTCGATTGATGATGAGCCTTCTGTGGTTTTGGGGAGAATTTAAAAGTACTTGTATGCAGCTCTTTCAGGAGATTAACTTGCAATAAGGGCTACCTGCCACGGACACATTCCCTGTATTCATAGTGCTGGCACAAAGACGTTTTAAGAGGGGCACAGCTGCATGAAAGCAATTGGTGAATGGGGATAATAGTCACAAAAGACAACAAACCTCAAGTGTAAAGAAATAAAGTGTTTTTTAAGATCGGAGGTTTCCATTCAATGCCCAGACCATTCCTTCTTTTGACCATTGAGGATCCGGCCACTCCATCACCCAAAGCCTCAATCTAATTATTTTAGGACAAGACATGTTATGGTGCAAAGTGGCAATGAGAGAGTACTCCGGAGCAAAGAGCGTTTTAATTCAACCTCTCCATTTGACAGATTCCCCTTCAAATGGACGTCACACACCAGTTGACTGGCACAATCAGGAGGCTCCTAGCGAGTCCTGCCGGGGCCCCCTTTTTGGCCGCGGTCAACAGCACGTAAATTGGGCACACTTGACAATATATAAGTAAATGTAGAAATAGATATAAGCAAATGACTTATTCACTGTGTGTGTTTTTGTAGAGGAACAGGGCTGTGTAAGAGACGTTGAGGTTTATTTTTTTTTTCTCTCCTTGCTCTGCAAATTGTGGAAATCTTCAAAGGCAGATTAGACCACAGCCACGGGGGCCCAGTCCTGATTCCATTCATTAAGCAGAGAGAGAGAGGCAGACTGCATGAGTCCTTGCTTGCCTAAATGTGAAAATTGCTCATGCCATTATTTCAGATGAGAAAGTGGGAACTGAATGGATTTGCTTTAATATAACAGACATGGGATACCACATACAGAGAGTCGGAGGGGGGGCCAGACTTCTTTGCTTTTTGCTCACACAGTGGAAAGGCCCTGACAGGTGTGCTTTTGTATGCGTATGTCTATGTAAGGGTGAGGCAGATTGTGTGAGTGTGTGTGATGCACACACCGACACAAGGTGCATGTGTGTGTGTGTGGGGGTGGGTTTGTGGGTGTGTTAGGCGTTTTCCACGTTGTGCCACCACTCCCTGGTACAGAGAGGGGCCTTCTCACTCTCCTTCCTGGTCTGGTCGTAGTGAAGGCCGGACTTAGAGCTGACCAGCACAAAAAGCTCAGCTAATGCTGATGATGTGATGGAGGAAGAGAGCGACCAAGCAGGAGAGAGAATGTGTGGAGGAAAAAATCCACTGCTGGCTGATGGAGAGGAGAGCACCTTAATTGAGTTCAACTGCAATTTGTTCTTGGATTCGCTCAAAATCTTGCAGGATCCAGCTTTCCCCTCGGCTTTATGGTAAGAATATTTAAATCAACGTCTTTTATTCTTAAAATCAGTGAATGCTAACAAGTCTGCAAGTTCAATTTGATCATCTCCTATTTATATCCTCCTAATTTAAATATTTAAAGTGGATGTTTTACTTTACTACAGAGAACTCCAGGGTCAGTGAGTTGAGTGACATTAAAGGTCAGAGGTCATCTCAGCTGTTTCAATGATCAAAGACAAGTGAATGAAAGCTAAATCTAAACAGCTTCACTTATTTTGATAAAAACGTGGTAAAATGTGATACTTGCACATTTGCTTCCTAAAATATGACATTTTTCTTTAATTTTTTATACTGAGTACCACCTAATTTAATACCAATAAATCTAAGTGCTGCCGTATTGACAGGTCATACAACAGGATTTAAACTTTTTCCCCATTAGTTTATTTTATATAAAACAAAAAAAGAGAAATCCTTTATATGACAAAATTTATTTTTACTACATGTTGAGTTGAAGTCAGAAGTTAAAACAATCATTCACAGGTGGAAGAATAAATTCCCCTGAAGTTGGAATTCATAATGGGAAAGCCGGAGATTCTCACCAACTACAACCTCAAAATCCAATATGGCTGCCGCTGCACATTTCAAACATAGCAATAGCTGCAGTAATACTTTTTAAAGCATTTCTACTGCTCTCTTGCTCTTTTTCTAGCGTGGTACTTTACAGCCTAAGTGTATAAATATAATGATGTTAGAGAAATACTCTGATGTGGATTTTATTGCTGGTAACAGCTGAGCACATCAGTTAGCATATCCCTGTAGTTTTCCAAACTAAGTTGGGTTTGATGTCTTTTCCAGATCTAGGTACTAGCAAATATTCTCCTTTGCATTCCTGTTGGGTGTAGTTTTTGTTTGAAGCACAGATTAATGTGGCAGAATTACTCATATATGTGCTTATTAGCTCCACAACATTAATTGGCTTTGCTTTTGCCTTGTAAATGCCTGACACCAAGCTTCTTCTGAGAACCACTAAAGACAGGAGCTTTTGAAGACAGAAAAACAATGACACAACTGCAAACTCAGTCTTGACAACTTCTCTGAATAATGCTCTCTGTGATTGGCTTATCAGCTAAGGTGCATGGTCATGTGCTCTGGAGGAGCAGCAGAAATCTGAGTCAAACTGTCTGTTGAAAGGAATTTATTTAGACTTTTTATAAATATGGCAAGAAGACTTCCTTATTAAAAGAAAGTCATAAGCAGCCTTTTGTATTGTTTTCCTTGGTGTGAAAGAAGATAATGAGATTATATTAGACCTATTTAATTCATTTGTGTCTAACCTGTGTGACAAACGTTAATTTAGTTAACTAGATAACTAGAAACTTAACTAGAAAACAAAATTTTTGTTGGTAAAGTAACCAACAAAAAGTAACGAAGTAACATAATTTGTATATGTTGAGTGAAAAAAAAAGCAAAATAAGTTGCATACTGTGTCAAACTAACACAAAGAAATATAGCAAGTTCAGTTAGGTTCTCTATTGTCAACTTGAAGTGATTTGAAGTAGTTAGGTTAGTTCGTTATTTTATTTTAGACATAAGGTCATGGAGTTAGATTATTTTGATCTTTTTTTGCTTTCAACTAACAAAATATAATTCTGTTGAGAAGAAAAAAAGATATAAGTCAGTGATTATTATTATTATTATTATTTTTTTAGCATAGAAGACAATCCAAAACTGTAAAAGAAAGTGCTCTTGTCAAATAATAAACTTTTTGGACATCAGGAGCTGTGCATCACCCTGTGATGTCACACTCACATCTCTCTGGTGAAGCATGGTGGTAGATTATAATGCTGTGGGACTGGTTTTCATCAGGAGGAGACAGAAGTTGGCCAATCTCGATAGAATATTTAAATATCACTAGTTAGTATTTAGGCTGCAGATCGCTGCAGTTTTATATTTGGCCACTAGATGTCAGGGCTCGACCAGTAACGGCGCTCCTCCGCCCATCTCCCCTCCACTGGCACCTGAGGGGTAAACTTGTGAGTGGCTTACACATGGTGTGACAGCTTCCCCAGGAAGCTCGGGTGACATTTGCCTCACTTAATGACACAAGCTAATTAATCATTAGCCGTCCCAGAGGTATTGCTGTTAGAGAGGCTTTGTCGTGCCTCGCCACAGTAGGGGGTCCCAGCCTCAACACGTTATGTATGCATAACTGCCTCATCCCACGCTGCAACATCTTAATTCTCACCCGTTTATCTAGTTTGACTGAGCTACTCATTCTTTTTCAGCCACTCAAACCTGTGCGAAGTGTGTTCACCTGCATTCATCCCAGCCTGTTGCATGACGCTCTGGACCTCTGTAAGTTGGGACTTGAGCTGTGATTGCCAAAAGTAGTGAGGAGGACTGATCTTATTGATGCTTGATTGAACAGACAAGAAGATTGGGGTTTAGATTTGCTGCATCAGCGGCTCTAACCACATCACTTTGTGAAGGCCCAGTGGACACTTTCAGATATCAGATACACTTTGGATTTCTGAAGGCTGCATTCTTTTAGCTTTAAACCACCAATCTTTACGCTCTCTGCTTGCTAAGCAATTCAAACTTTTTGAGAGTATTACAATCTTTTTTTTTTTTTTTTGAGATCATGTTCTTCTAAACTTGAGCTGATAAAACATTTGAGTATGTGTGCTCCCACATAAATGTGTGATAAATCCTTAATGAATTCTGAAAAGAATCAAGTCTGCCCTCGGTACAGATTTGTGCCCCTTTACCATCATTACCGCTCCTCCTGCTGCGTTTCAGGCTGGTTTTGGACACGCCAAACCTACTTGGCAAGTAGCAGGGAGCTCCAGGTGATGCATGCTGGTTCCCTTCACCCACCAGAGAGGACTGTGGGTTAGTGCATATGTGTATGAGGCCATTGAGGCCACGTGCTGATGAGGGCCTGGACAACGGGAGGCCTTTGAAAAATGTTAAAGGTTTCAGGATGAGACTCAGAGAACCCTTGGGATATCATGATCCCTGACACCTGCTCACTGACCCCTGTGCTTTGTTGTATGACCTGAGAACGGTGCATACATGTGGAGAGATAGGATGTCAGAACTAATCCAAAAGTTTCACACTTTTTTGGGCCAACACGCTAACTTATTTGCACAAACTTTGGTTCTTACACTTATGTTTTGCTTTCATCTCCTAATGGCAGCATCCAAAATTTATACATTGACATTAATTTTTTATTTATTTATAAATTAATTAATTTTTAAACAATCAACCAAATTGTGCAGTTTTGTGGAAATTCCAGTTCAATGTTGGAAGCTCTGGTACAGATGTGTAAAAATCCCTGAAATAAAGTCAGAAGTTGATTGGCAAAATTTTAAAAGTGAACGCAACATCTGGTTTCAATTTATATAAATAAATAAAAACATGTATTAAAATTGCTGTAACTCAAAACCTTTTTTCAGAATTTACTCTAGCCCTTCTTGAACTCAATAAATTTTGATTAGTAAACTGACTTTTTGTCTCACCTGGTATATTTATAATGTGACACAGAGTCCAAATTCATATTGCCACATTTTAAAAGGGGGAAACAAGAAACCATGTCTTCCTAAAAGGTGTGTTGATCTTCCTAGATCCTAAGATAGCTACAAAAAAGTTTCTTGCCCAGAAATAAATATGTCTACAATATAAGCACCAGTTCAACACTTCTCTATCAACAAAATATCTTCTGCTGCCAGTCTTAACCAGGAGTCTCTTGAAAAAGAGATTTCTAATCTCAATGACATTTTCCTGGGGAAATATAGGTTAATAATAAAAAAAAATAATAAAAAATTATGAGTATTGTTTAAAGCCTTTACTTTTTTGTAAAATAAATTTAGCTGAAGCAAGTCTTAAGATTTATTTTAAGCTTTATCGTAAGCTGATCAATGTATCAAGTAACATTTAAATGGTAATCCATGACTTCCTGTTTACTCAAAGAACAAATATCATGTGAAACAATTTTACTTAGGTTCTCTTCAAAATGGGAAAAACAAGCAGACATGCTGTTAAAATAAGGCCAATATGTGTTGGTAGTCACTTTCCTAAACTTGCTCATATATCGTCAGAACAATAATTAAGAAATTTAAAATAAATGGAACTATCATGAAATGGTCGGATAAAAATCTTCTCAACATCTTGCTGTAAGAGAGATGCAGAAAAAGAGGAATCTTGGGTTAACAAATCTCAATAGCAACCGCTTATTTTTAGATGTTTGTACACATCCTAACCAATGGTGGCAATATTTGGTGAGGCTTCATTTGGCTGGTTCCATATGGTGTTGCTTGTAGTTTGTTTCCAGTTGCTTTTGTGGATTTTTCTGATCAGAATAAAAATTCTCCTTCCTTCAATCTCCACATTTAGTCATTTGTCCACATCATAGTAAAAGTTTCTCATTTCCCTCCTTTGGACTTGCTTCATTTGGTACAAAACAACTTTCTGCTGTTTTATAAAATTTTCCCTTGCTTATGTCATGTCAGTCAACATTACCCATTCTTATGAATGCTTAATAGGTGTTCCCTATAAAACTAGTAGTTCTCATTTTATTGCTCATTACGTTTTTGTTTCATTACAAACAAAACGTTGTCATATTCTATAAATTTTATTTATTAATCTGCTATTCTTTTTTGATAATGTGTTCCAATTTGCATAATTTCTCTTAGGTGAACATTAGCTTACAAAGAGGATTTTGTTTATGCAAAGCTTTGCCCAAAAGGTGTTTCTTATGTTTATTACAAATAGATTTGCACTTTGCTTTTGTAGAAAGCTGCGAACAAATTAGAGTTGCAAAAACTATATGCAGTAAATATGTAAAGCATTTGTATTCAGTGTCTTGTGCTAATTTACCTCAGTAAATAAAGGGATGTAGATTTCAAGTGACTGAGCAGATAATGTACAGTACTGTCTTGAAAATCTTCTGGTAATGTCAACAAGAATTGACATTTTTGCATTGAAAAACACTTCCAGAGTGAACATTTGACAATCCTACTCATAAACATGGTGACAGGACTTTTCATTTGAATGACCCTGACACTTTCATTACTTTTGAGCAAGTGACACATTTTTGTAGGTTATCAATTAGGTTTTGCAGTTTGCACCAATTGCTTTGAGAGATAAAATAACTTTTATGAAAATGTTAATAGTGATCTGAGAAAACTGTAAAATCACTGGAACTTCCTCAAGATCTATTTGGTGTCTGCTGTGATCAGCCATTGTGCTTCAGCAGAGCTAATGTATGCCATCAGTTTTTTGTTATGTGCATAAAGAAAGTTTAGTTCATATTTACATAGGGTGAAACTGAGGTTACACAAACAAGGGTCCCCAAGTATAGCCATCCTGCAAAGATAAGAGCCACTGGGGTGCATTTACATGCCGGTGTTGTCCCCACACCATGTCACCTTGATGAGGCTCTCAGTGATTTTAACTTCCTTTGTCACACCTAAAATCTTTTTTGCAAGACATCTAAGCCTTGACCTTGCCAATACAGACACCATATTTTCCTGAGTCTTAGCAGGAGGGCTTTGGTCATAAAACATGAAGCGAGAACAAGAAGTTACTGTTCTACGGCTACAGAAGTCTCTGCTGAACCTTTAAGATGCAAAGACGGATCTGTTGCCTCACTTGCCTTCGTCGTCTGCAAAAAAAAAAAAAAAAAAAAAAGCCGGGGCGTGCCCTTCCTTAGGGAGTCCCATTGACAGGCTTAAAGTGATGGCGCCACCCTTTCCTCCTTACCTTTCACTGTTCGCTGTCAGCAGCACGCACACACCCATGCACGTACTCACCTGCTCGCAGACACATAAACACACAACAAGGGGAAAAGAAGCTTGTGCAAATGTACCTGACAGTGGCAGCATTTGTGCCTGAGAAGATACTTAACAATGCATACTCGACAACCATCCAATCTCAGCAGGAGACCAAAGGAAACAGATGAGAACTAGTCAGGTTGATTAGGAAAACTACTGCCTGCCTTCATGTACCATGTGCTGTGCAGAATCTACCCACCTCTGGGCTTATTAAGAGTTAATCAACATTGTTTTTTTTTGTTGAAGGCAGAGACAGACTTAAAAGAACCAATAGCAGAGTCTCTCAAACTTTTTATAACAAGTATCGCCCCAATAACTCCTAAAGTTTCAGAGTGCAACCATTTTTAAATAACATCACATCACTCAACACCAACCTCAAAATCCTAATATGGCTGCTGTGCAATTTATGATGGCTTGTAATCGCATGACTTTCATGGACAATGCTGAACAACCTCTGCTGGTGAAAATGTTCAAGAACTTTATTGTTTCTTCGTTGTCAGTTTCAGCTTAAACTTTGAGTTTCTGGAGTTGCTTCTGTGTAAATCAAAGGTCATATTTGTACTTTAGCAAAAGTTTTTTGTGGTTTTTTTTGGCATATTAGATCTTCATCATAGACAATTCAAAGTGCTTTTACAAAGTAGTTAAATACAACATGCAACAAGAAAAAACATATCAAACCGATTAAAATTACACAAGTTAAATTTAAAATGTTTTAAAAATAAGTAAATAAATAAATAAATGAATAAAAATTACAAATTTTAAGACTAGGAAACAGCAAATATAAAGGATAATTATTTTTTTGACCTTGTTTTAAATAAACTCAGGGTAGGAGCACTCTCACAGTAAACACTAAGCTTATTACAGAAAGTTGCTTCATAAAAACTGAAAGCTGCTTCAGCATGTTTAGTTCTAACTCTTGGAATGATGAGCTCCTTTGTCGCTTTATTTGGATATATGCAAATTTATATTAGTAGGCGTTTCATCAAAATACCACTAAATCCATTCCCACTGCTGTATAGTGGTACTTGTACCTCAGTTTCAGCAGTAACCCTAACTTTGTGCCTAAAATAGAGAGAGGTTGGCCTCATCATGCAGCATCAACCCTGGTTGGCATTTGTTCTTTCTTATTTATGGCACATAAAAGTGAAGCAAACCTTTCTGTTCTCACCGTTTAGCAGTTGCAGCTTCCTTGTGGCAGCCCTTTCATCGTTTCAGGGGTGGGGCAGAGAATTTCATGTGATTCTCTATCTCCAGAAAACCCCACAATTACATCTGGCACAACTCTGCATGAAGTAACGCTTTATAAGCCTTTGTGCATCCCAGCTTTGAAGAGCCGCTGCCTTCTATAAGTTTGCGTTTTGTCCCCCTCCACCCCTCAGTTGTACAGCCTCTCCCCCCTTCCATCTCCCCCATCCCCCCAGCTTGAGACAGAGGACAGAATGTGATGTGTTGTCTCCCCTCACCACACAAAGCCTCACTGCATTGGACACACCTTGGACAGCACAAAGGATGAAAAGCACGACGAGGCTTGGACACGCAAGACCACGCTGCCAAGCCCGATAAAGACGCTTCAAAAGTCGAGCAAACACTGGCCTTCTTTCCCCGCTCCCCATTTTCCTCCCTCACCCAGGGCCTTGCATTAGGAGAGAAAAACTATGTTAAAAAAAATAGGCAGACTGAGTAAAAAGATATTTTTGGTCTTTTCCGCTTTTACCCACAGGAGACCTATGAATGTAATTTTATATTTTTAAGCACTGTTGTGTCTACAGCTGAGTGAACAGAGTAAATGTGCATGTAAACACCTAGATTAACATTTTGTATGTCTGCTTGTTTGAGCCGAGGATTAACCAAAAAACATCTCAGCTTTGAAGCAGCCCATAAATAAAGTCTAGCAGCTGCTTGTACTCACATCTACAGCGCAGTCAGACATTTAGCTTGGAAGATGCCACTCAGATTAGTTCACAGTGAGAAACGAATATAGTTTTGCAACAAAATAAAAAAGTAAACTTGTGAATTTATAACAATGCGATCATAAATTCCATTTTCTTCCTCATCATTTTACCTTGTCAGTGAACAAAAAGTGTCCACGTATCATAACACATGACTTTTCACCAGTAGCACCCTCCTCCTTCCTCCTGCTTCACTCTCCCCTGCGCTGCCACATCGAAACAGATGGCGTTTTATGCCGGGCACAATCAGGACTATTCAGCGTCAGGCTGGGTAGGCCCTCCCCACCTGTGTTCAGCCCAATCATAACCTAATGAACACATTGGGAGCAGTCTGTTCCAAATTACTCCCAGTTGGAGACAGGGCCGCAGGTAACCCCACCCCACCCCCATCACACTTTGCCCCTTTCTCCACACCTTCTCTTCTTTGCAACAGTTGCCTGGCCCACCCGCCTGAACCGGTATTGGCTCTGGCGCTCAGACCCCAGCTCTGACTCCTAATCAAATCAAGATTCATATCTGTGTGCTGTCAGCATACCGACACACAGCTCAGAGAGGTAATATATGCAGTTCAGGCGTATAAGTTACACGTGGGGAGATGTAGATTGACAGCTAAAGTGTTCATATGTTTGACTGGGATTGGTTTTATTTGATATATCTATAGGAGTTGTTTTTTCAAGGTAATATGTATAACTGAGCTTTCACTATTAATTGTCTTTCCACCTGTGCAAGAACACACTTTACACAGTAATAAAGAAGCATTCTGCGCCACTAAAAATGACTTCACCATATCAGAGTTGGTAAAAGGTTTGCTGAATCTCATTATGGGCATGAATGTAACATGTTAATTTTGGCACTTTTACTGAGCTGTTTGTTTCCACGGGCGCATTTATTATATAACCAACAGATTCAAAAACAAGAATTTCCAAAGGGTGAAAACTCTACACATTGCTTCATGTATTTACACACATTTTTACAACTATATGATTTCATGGCTCTTAGCAATTTGAATTCCAACCACAAAATCTTTGTGAAAAACTTTGGTTTTGCTATGCCAACACATTTAGTATTGGACTAAGATCAGGCTTTGGAGCGGCCACTCCAAAAGTTCAACTTTGTTGTCTTTAAACCAATTTGTGAGTAATTTGGCATTACGGCTGAGTTTACTCTCTATTTTATGCCCAAACTTTAGGTTTCTGGCTTATGTCATGAGATTTTGCCTTAATATTTCCACACTATATTATTTCATCTTGATGGCATCTATTTTATGAAGTGCACCACCCCCTCCTGCAGCAACACTCACAGGGTGGGATGAGTCATTCAGTTAACCTAAAATGTAAGTTTTTAGATTGTAGAGAGAAGTACCTGGAAAGACTCCACACTAAACACAGAGGAAACATTTCCCCCAAAATTTAAGTCTATGTAGGACCTCAAAAAATGTAAGTCCTACAAAGACTTCAAAATTGTTCGAAAGTTAAAAAAATATATTATGTTTCTCATTATATAGTGTATGTACATATCTGGTTTCAACTATATTTGAGTCTGCAAATATGTGTTGACTCTGTGTGTAACAATGCTTTCAAATGCAAGCATCTAATCCCTAATATCAAAAATCATCTAGCTTTGTATCATCAATCCACCCTGGAAAAAGACAGCTTGAAGAGTTTAATGAAACAGATCATTAAACGTCCCAAATTAACATGGTGCACTGCAAAAAAATAAAAAATAAAAAAACGTTTCTAATTTACGGTAAGGCAGCTGTGGTAAAATATGGTAAAAATTCTGGCAACCACAGCTGCTGGTATTTTACTGTAAATTGTAAGAATTTTTTTCACAGTGTGTGTAAAAACATCTGACCGCAGCTGCACTTATCACTACAAAAAAGGATTAAGGACATTGGAAAAAAAAAAAGACTTCTGACTTTTTTTCCCCTCAGAATTCTGACTTTTGATCTCAGATGATTACAGTCAAAATTTTGAGATTTAAATCAGAAATGTTTTTTTCAGTGGCCCTAATCCTCATTTTAAATGCAGTACTGTAATTGTTATTCAGAAAATGCCAAAATTATATATTTTTTTCACCCTTAAAATCAGAGTATACTTAAGTATGTGAGAGGCTAAACAGCTTCCTCCTGTTGATATATGTTAGAACAAGCAAAAGGGCAGTTGTGGGTAGAAGCCATTTGACACCAGAAGTGTGCTCTAGTCAAGAGTCGCTGACATTCTGATACACCCTGCAACATCCCTGGGGACTAAAGAATCAAACCAGGGCGCCTGGCTCGTCATGTCCCATCAATCGCCATCGGATCCCAGGAACCACAGGCCAGCGAGCAGCTGCTGCTTGGGTGTCCATCACTGGTTTCGACAGGAGTTCTGCCCCACTGGCTGCCCTTCTTCACTGTCCCTCTGGCCAATCTGCACCTCAATTGGCCCTGCGCTGGTGGGTGATGCCTGCTCCTTCTGTTGCATGTCAAAGAGAGCCAGGAGCCACAGAGGAAGTGCAAATATCCTCTAATGGCCTTGATCCAGATGGATGCGTTGATGACAATAGGCCCCGTGCCTGAGGATTTGGGGTTTTTTTTGTCAGGGAGAAACACACAGGGGCCACCACAATAACACAGCAAAATTATGCATGCAGGACAAGCACTATTGACATGTTAAAGAGCACAGCCAGTTGCTATGATAATTGAGTTAGTCCATTCCAAGGCAGAGAGCTCTTAAACATGTCTTTAAAGGAATTTTGGGCACATAAGGAAGGCTTCAAGACAACTGATACATAAGATGCAGGGTCACCATCTCTCCACCCATTTGAATAACACAGGGATGAATTTTGGCTGATTGATGGAAGTGCCTGTGGAGGCGTGCTTTGTGATTTTATTGACACTTTAAGGATTTGACAGATTCAAAGTCTGCTTTATTTGGAACATTTTCTAATTTCTTGACCATGTCAAACAGGAATGTAGGCTTGGACCCATGCTCTCAGGTATGAAATTACATTGTGTAACATCACACGTGCCATGAGGGAAGATTGACCTGCTTTAAGTAAACAAAAACACCAATGGCATCCCCTCTGTTTAAATTGCTTTTAACTGGGATGTTTGGTTACGTCAAGGGGTGTCTGATCTCCCCTCCACCTTCATCGGGTCACACTGAGAGTGGCCACTTTGTGTACAGCTGGGGCATGTTTGGTCAGTAAAGTAAAACCAGGAAGCCTTTGAAATTTAACCAAAGCCTCTTTAAGCAAAAGGTTGGAAGTTCATTCCTATTTGGGAGTCTCCGAAGCTTTCTTTTCGGACACACTGAGCTGGGTCAGAGACATCAGAAGGCAGTTTATTCCTGCATCTATGGAGCTGCAAGATGAACTAAGAGTCAAAGTGTCTGAAGTGCAGGATTTTCTTCCTCGCAGAAGTAGCTGTACCCTTTGAACTTCTTGTCGATTTGCAACCACACACTTCAATGTATTTAATGGGATAGACTAACACAGAGTAGCAAACAACTGTGAAGTAGTAGCTAACATGATCCTCTGATATTTATCCCCCTCTATTCTGATTTTCTTAGATAAAATCCCATCTTTGGAAGTCACATAACTAGTAAATTACCTCAGTATAAATAGTGACAGAACATCACACAACTGTCACTATTGTAAAGTTCAAGGGACACACCAACTAGATTGTGAAGTCCAATGCAGGGTTAGCTTCTAAAACATTATTCCAAGGTTTGAACATTTCATATAGCAACCCATTTGAGAATTAAAAAATAACTGGTACAATTACAAAACCTGGCTGCCAACCTAAACTGTAAGGGAGGATAAGGAGAGCACGAATTAGCGAAGCAGACAAGAGGCTGATGGGAACTCTGAGGGAGCTGCAGAGACTCACTGCTTAGGTTGGTCTGTCAAGAGGACAACTACAACTCAAGCAGTCCACATCCGCTAGAATAAAGTTCTTACTGGAAGCCATAAGATGTTTGCCACAAGTCATGTAAGCAAGCAGTTGTCTTGGCGGATTTCTAGTAAGTTAGTACAATCACAACTCAAACAATGATATGCAAGGCAAAGTATTAATGATACTATCTAACATAAACAGCATAAGTAACCTTGGCCATTTTCAATTTTGATTTTAATTTAATTTTTTAGTTTGAAGGAGGGTTGTCGACGTTAATACATTAGCGCTTGAGATTTTCTCAAAAGTTTAAACCATTAATTTTACATATTCTACATTAATTTCATTACCTATTTTGACCTAAAGATGTGGAGGGTTACCTAATCCACAGCAGCGCATTGCGCGGCCTTGTACTGCGACAATGCAGAGTCGCAAAATCCAGCAAGGAGAGTCAAAGTGGTTTGCTCAGCGGAAAATTTTGAATTAATAAACACCCTGATGTAAGTCTGGATAAAACCTAGGTAGTTTTTAGTTATTATTTGTAAGGTTTGAAATGAAACTACTTCTTTGAATTCTTCCTGAAAAAGGAAACCTGAAGAAACTTCACATGTTTGGTTTGAGACAATAAAACATTTTCTGAACATTTTCACATTTCAAGCTTACAAAGTTAAACATAGTGATTAATTGTGATTAATCACAGCTCTACAGTGTGATTAATCTGAATGAATTTTTTAATCGATTGACAGCATTAGTTTGAAGATGGTCTCATCCCATTGACTGGGAATGCCAACTCAAGAAGCTACTAATGTATGTTTAACTATGTGTACTGTGTAATGTATGTGTGTGTAATTATCTATGTGTGGCAAAAAGATGAAAGGTGTTCTGATCAGATGAGGCAGAGGTGGCGGTTTACATTCAGTCCCAAAAGCAATACTTAAAAACATATATTTACAGAAACCATTTATTCTGGCTGAGTCTGAGCTATTTTGAGGAATGCACATCAATTTCTGGCTTTGGAAAGCTGGTAGAAATACCAGCTCTGCAGTCAAAGATGGTTCCATAAAGTACTGAGTCAACCCAGAAAAGATTTTATTTATGCAAGAACAAATTTAAACCCATTTTATTCTTTGCCTTCCACTTCATAGTTGTGTAGTACTTTGTGTGATCTACCAGAGAAACCTCTGAGAAAATATACTGACATTTGTATCTCCAAAGGATGTAAATACTTAAAGATAATAGCAAACATGTTTTAAAGAAGGGCTTGTACATGAAAAATGAGTCTTTATTGGTCATTAGTTGGTTTATTTAAAGCAGGCGTCAACGCTTGAGCCATGTGTGTGTGCTGCCACATTAATTTCTGCATGTTTTAACTAATTGGTGACAAGCTGCTGTGACAGGCAGGCACTGAGTGAAAAGATTTCAAAATGCGACTCTTGCACTTTCAAGGCAGGTCCTCTGTTTTAACAAGATGCTAGTTAATGGTTGTGCTTTTATGGTGGTGGCTGCATGTATAATTAAACTGCTGTAGTATTTGTTATAAAAAATCCCCAGGGGTGCAGGAAATGTTGCAGGAGCCAATTTTACTTTGAGCTGTGGAAAATTAAAACCGTCAAACCTCATACTGTTGTTTTGACATCATTCCAATGTTTATGGATTTTCCTGTGTGTGGTTGAGGTTTTGCTGTTAAGCGCCTCACCTTGTGTTTGTTGGGGGAACAAAGGTTGCAATGTTTGCACAATGTTGATTGTCCCTTCTGGGAGGTCTAGCCTCCGGTGCTACTTGTTGGGAAACATGTTGCCTGTCTTCCATTAATGGATGTCTAGCCGTTACCTAAATTGCTTTTAAAACATAAAGCTCTATTAATGATATGCTGCTAATATATGGCACAGACATTCATGTATACCCTGCACTGGCTGTGGCCTCATTTTGAGAATGAATGGTGCTTCCAGACTAATAATCCAGGCTAATATTCACTGGCCCTTGAAATCGCCACAGCTCAACAGTTTAACGTTAATAAAAGAAGTAAAGAAGCATCACTCAGAGAGTCTGGCTGATTTCTGATCACGGTTTTCGAAGGCCATGTCTATTTGAGAGAGCAGTCAGTGTTTCACAGATCTGCAGTATTGTTCTAATTCCAAACGAAACAAAATTATTAGTGTTGACTTTTTCAGCTTTTCCTAACATCCACTATAAAATTTTAACAACTAGCAAACTTAATCTGGATAGCATTACTAAACGCGTAGTACTTGTAGAGTTAGAAGTCCTTTACTTTAACTGTGATATTTCCAAATCACTCCTGAAGTGTCCTAATTCTCCATGTTCCATACTATGCAACCATGTTTAGCTCTAATCAGTGCCAAACAGTGGAAGTGTTTAGCTTCCTGTTTTGTTTTTAGAAGCTCAGTTAATGTATGACCCAAGTATTCATTTTTACCCAGTGCTAGATGGTGCATCATTGTAACAACAACGGGCCTGTACTTGGGCATGAACTAAATAAACCAAATAATATAGTTAAATTACAGTGGGCACTCTAGCATATTATATTGTAAAGATTTTAATTTTAGCGTAATTACTTGCATTTCTTTTCTTTTACATTCTAAAGTTTCTGACCAGAACTTTTATATTTATGCATTTCTGGTCCTCCTATAAATCTGGCGCACAAGCGACATCCACAAACAACGTTGATGGATGACAAAGTTGCTCCTCTTTGCCCATTGGGAGTCATTTCTGTTTCAGAAAACGATCTGATGGGATGCTGGAAAACACTACTGCTGTGTTCAAGTTATGCAAAAAGGAACCGAAGCTACTCAAACTTAAAATAGCATCTCAATGTAAAACATGTGCAGACACCCCAATGCTAATGTCAGTGTTAACTATCCACATCTCTGAAGAAGAATTTTTTTCAGGTTTTTTTGTGACACTTGAAAGCTTTAAAGGGTGTAATAGCCCTTTGCACCAATCTGATGATCGAATAACCAAAATAACAGATTAAAAACAATGTTGTTGATCTTATATGTTTAATTTCAGTAATCTGGTAGCAAAGAGGGTTTTGGAATTGGAAAGGTTGCTTATTTTATTGATATTTTTAGATTAAAATGTGATCAATTACAATTAATTATTTATAAACCCTAATCAATTAAACATTTTAAACAAATCCAGCCACTAAGTTAAATATTTATGCAAAAAGTAGAATTATGTGTTGGTATTGCTTTCTGTTAATTAACTGTACAGCTGTTTATTTTAGCTCTAAGATCTCTAAAAAGACTCCAGCATGTTTCACTATAGGTATGCTATAGTAGGTGCAGTAAAAAGAATATAACAGAGTAACATATTTGCACAATACAATTTTCCTTTAAATTTTGAAATCTCGCTCCCTGAAGGATCCCCCAACAATCCTCTGTATAATATTGCCTTTGAGGAAGTTTTTGTGTTTTCTTTGTATTTATTTTTAAACACCACTGTAATTATAAAACTGCCTCACTTTGTTCTTCTTTAATCAGTAACAACTCCCACAGCAGAGAGTGTTGGTGTCAGCCTGATAGCACATGTAAAAAAAGCTATAATTTCTTTTTGTTTCTGACCATCCAATTACCATTCAGGGTCAGTCAAATGCAAAAAAACCCTCCAATCTCCACCATCAGAATATTTCTCTGAGCATTTCCAACACATAAACACTGATATTTAAGTATAATTAGTAGAATTTTTTTTTGGAAGGAGAGACTGAACAGACTTTTTACTCGGAGGAATCATTGCGACAGAAATAGAAATTAAGCAGTTCATCTTTTTTCATTTTTGAGACAAGCAAAGCAGTATTAAGAATTAATCACTGACAAGGATTACTGAAGTTTAAGGTGACAGGTTGTTGGCATATTGTAATGTGCTCCAGACATTGCTTAGATAAGTCTGATGTAAGATTTACCTGCATGGCCCCGGTGGTATCTATGGAGATGAGTCTTATAGTCTTGATCTCAGCTCCACAACGCCAGTTTCCTGCCATGCTTATGACTCTGTATCTATGCTAATACAGGGATCAGTCGGGGTGAAAAGCTCATCTGGCTTGTGCTTTTTGGTTTATCTTATCACTCTGCTCACCCTGCTTCTCTCTGCACTGCATCACCGCATGCCTGCTATGCACATTAAAGAAAGACAGCCTCTTTACTCATTTTTTAGATTTTCAGCTCTCTTTCTGTTTCTTTGCTTAAAATGCATCTGTTCCTGTGCTACTTAACTTATTATTTGGTGCTAACCAATATTTTTCACTCACTGTGGCATTAAACCTTTGAAGATAAGTTTATTTCCATTTAAAAAGGTTTAGTTTGCTCCCTGCTGCAGTAATAGGTGAGCCATTGAATGCATCAGTCAAACAAACAAACAAACAAAAAGACGTCCTTCAAAGTTTCCTTCCACGTGGAAGGTTTTTGGTCAAGAACAGGTCAGTTCAGACAGTAAATCCTGTCTGACTTAACTGACACCCCCCTTCCTCCCCTTCCTCCCTCTTAGCCTCTTTGTCTCCATCGCGCCCACCCTCACTGGCACGATTATTTCTTATCATGTATTTATTTGTTTAATCCTCCCCTCCCCCCACAACACTTGGCGGCCCTCTGCCTGTGCACGAGCTGCCTGTCTGGCATCCTCCACCTCCCCCTACTTCTCCAAATCCACACCCAGTGCCGTCCCCATCCAGCTCAGGCCCCAGCCACAATAGGCGGATGTTTCTTCCAGAGTCCCTTAGCTTCACATGGTGGGGGACAAGAGACCCCTCCTTCCTATTTCATCTTCCCATCCCTCCCACTTGCATGTGGCCACCACTAGCCGTCCTACGTGCACACTATAAATAATGGATGCATTAGCATGCATGAATATTGTTTTAGAAAGGGGGTGGGAAAGCCTTAATTCATTATTAATCCACTTCAAGGCAAAGTGGAACGTGGCTGCTGGGATCCTACTAAAGCTTGTCTGTGCTGTTTCCCAAATAAATGATGACAAAGTTCATAAACCAAGCTTTTCCTCTCACATCTCTTCCACGTGGCCCTTCGGTTACGACACTACCACTTCACAGCTGGACGATAAGGAAACGTATTCCCCTTACAAGTTAGGGGTACAGTTTTTCCTCTTAACCAATAATCTGAAAAAGTATAATTATGATTCAGCTCTTGAGTTTAAACAGAACAAGGTTTTGACATAACGGTTTCAAAGAATGAAGGTGCAAAAAACTCCCTCACCCCAAAATTTAAAAAAAGGGGTGGGGTAGCATTAAGTCACACATGTGGGTGGAATGCAGGGAATTATATTATTTTTACTCTGTTTGGTATTTAGGATATTTCATCTAATAATAGCTTACTGGTTGGAGAGCATGTGTTTTAAAGAGATAAGTTACCATTCACTGTATTAACCAGACATGGGGGCTTGAGTGTAAGTGTTGCAGCCACATGTGTTTATGAGAAAGACAGAAAATGTGTATTTTCAGTGTCGGTGTGAGTCACGGTAAACACCCCTTTACACCACACCCCTCTCTCCCACCACTAGGTTGCACTGCCTGCTTCCCTCCTGTCTGATGCCGATCCAGCCAATAGCACACAGATGACAAACCCACATGAGAACGACAGCCTATTAAAAAACTACAACATTCACAGGGATGTTGTGCATTGGCTTGGTGAACCCTTACAACTCCACACAAACTGGATTCATGCACTCTATACAGTGATCCAATATGAAAAATCCTCTTCTCACTGGAATATAAGTATAACAAATAAATATAGCAAAGCCAAACAGAAACAACAACATTTTTGTTGTTTCTGTTAAATCAAGATAGCATAAAAAGTAACTTTTATTGCAGATCCTGAAGCATTATCCACTCTCCTTCTCCCATTCTCATCTATGGAAGCCCGTTTCCGCCACTCTGTAAAAAAAAAAAAAAAAAATTATCTCATTATAATGAGATAGTATCTCATTATTTTGAGATACTATCTCATTATAATGAGATAGTATCTCATTATTTTGAGATACTATCTCATTATAATGAGATACTATCTCATTATAATGAGATAGTATCTCATTATTTTGAGATACTATCTCATTATAATGAGATACTATCTCATTATTTTGAGATACTATCTCATTATAATGAGATACTATCTCATTATAATGAGATAGTATCTCATTATTTTGAGATAGCATCTCATTATAATGAGATACTATCTCATTATTTTGAGATACTATCTCAAAATAATGAGATACTATCTCATTATTTTGAGATACTATCTCATTATTTTGAGATACTATCTCATTATTTTGAGATACTATCTCATTATAATGAGATAACTTGAGTTGGCCCTATAGCTTGAGATATGCTCAACTTGATAGAAAGAAATGGATATTGATAATATCATTGAGCAATACTTCAGAAGTGGTTTTACTAATCTTGAAATCTTGCGAGTTTTGGAAGAAACCCATAATGTTAAATTAAGTCTCCGGACTATGGAAGCCCGTTTCCGCCACTCTGTAAAAAAAAAAAAAAAAATTATCTCATTATAATGAGATAGTATCTCATTATTTTGAGATACTATCTCATTATAATGAGATAGTATCTCATTATTTTGAGATACTATCTCATTATAATGAGATAGTATCTCATTATTTTGAGATACTATCTCATTATAATGAGATAGTATCTCATTATTTTGAGATACTATCTCATTATAATGAGATAGTATCTCAAAATAATGAGATACTATCTCATTATAATGAGATAGTATCTCAAAATAATGAGATACTATCTCATTATAATGAGATAGTATCTCATTATTTTGAGATACTATCTCATTATTTTGAGATACTATCTCATTATAATGAGATACTATCTCATTATAATGAGATAGTATCTCATTATTTTGAGATACTATCTCATTATTTTGAGATACTATCTCATTATTTTGAGATAGTATCTCATTATAATGAGATACTATCTCATTATTTTGAGATACTATCTCATTATTTTGAGATAGTATCTCATTATAATGAGATACTATCTCATTATTTTGAGATAGTATCTCATTATAATGAGATAGTCTACACAGGTTCGGGACATTTGGAAAGACTGTGGAGGTTGAACCCCCATTTCGAATTGGTTCAGTCCACCTGTAGCGGTTTGACTGTACCGTCAGTCGCGCCTGCCGCCTGCAAGCGCCCAGCTAAACATAGCTGTTTACAACGGTAAGAAATGTGGTTTTGTTAATTTAAGTTAAGTCTGTACGCTAGCATAGTATAAAGTCATCAATTTGGCATACTGACGACGGTAGCTATTCTTGAAGATAGCTTAAGAAGATGCATTCATATCTTTGAAGCTAACGTTTTCTGTTTCTTTACTTCGTCAGTCCACAACTGACTTTCCGGTAACTGTAGTTAATATCGAAGGATTACGTGGTACGTTTATTTGCTGTAATGACACATGTTCAGTCTACCACAAAATCGTGGTGTAATAACTTGTGAGTAGTTCGTAGATGCTGCATCTCGCTCCCAAACCACGGCGACACCAAAACAATACCTCTAAGCCTATGTATATATGTTTTTTAAAGTTAAACTAAAATATGTCATGGTATTTTATGTCACGTTCTCTCTGTGTCTCTCTCTCTTTTATTAATATTAAATTCTAAATAATTTATTTAACTGCACCCCAAGCAAAGAAATGTAAATAGGCTATATACAGTATATATATATATATATATATATATATTTTTTTTTTTTGTATGTCTGCAAATCTTTTTTATTGATTTAATCAGTAAGTTCAAGTAACCATCAAAACCAAATGTGCTTGCTTTTGTACAGTGCAGGTTGTTTCAGAAAGACAGAAGACTTGATGGTGTGGAGCGCCTGCAGTTTCACTGGCCTTGTCTGATCACACAAGAGGTATATGTGAGTTCTCTGCCATAGCGTGTTTCTCCAGTTCTCTATTGAAAGACCTCTATGCTTCACAGATGGCTTAATTTTCTGCTAAAGATTAGCAGTAGAAAATTTATTGTTACTACCAATAAATGCTTTCTTATCTTTTCTGTGAATTTAAAGAGGTTTCTCAAGATGTGTCCATTTTAAAAGTAAAACTACTGTATATGCATACATTTGTCTGTACGCTAGCATAGTATAAAGTCATCAATTTGGCATGAAATAACTGTGGTAATAGTTATTATAAAACAAAAGTTTAAAAGATGCTAAATATTTTGTGTGAAAGAATTTATTTGTGACGTTGAAATAGTTTGAGTTTAGCCTTAGTAAAATCATTTGATGAAAAAACATAGTGCTTAAAGACATTATGAATGTCCCAGTCCAGGGTCTTTCTGAATGGAGTTTGCATGTTCTCTCTGTGCATGGTGGATTCTCTCTGGGTACTCTGGCTTCCTCCCACAGTCCTAAAACATGACTGTCAGGTTAATTGGTCTCTCTAAATTCTCCTTAGGTGTGAGTGTGTGTGTGCATGGTTGTTTGTCCTGTCTGTCTCTGTGTTGCCCTGCGACAGACTGGCAACCTGTCCAGGGTGACCCTGCCTCTTGCCCGGAACGTTAGCTAGAGATAGGCACCAGCACCTCCCAACCCCATTAGGGACCAGGATGTTAGAAAATGGATGGATGGAGGGATGGCATTATGAATGACTATATTATGATTAGTTTTTTAGGTAAAATTATAATTTGTAGTATGACTTGCTTTACATTTTATTGGAAACATATGATGATGGTCTTGTGTATTTTCTCTTCCAGTGTATGATCACAGAATGGATGACCTGAGTGATTTCCTGAGGCAAAGGAATATTCCAGAGGAAACTATCGAGACCATGCTGAGAGAGAAGGTACTAAATCAGTATTTCAAAAACTACAGTTTTTTTTAAAGCATGTGTCTAGCAATGTTATCTAATTTAATTCAAATAATTTGCATGCAATTCTAGTTCCATTTTTGTAGTTTTAAAGAAATTATTTTTTATTGTCCTTGTTTAGATTGATACCAACGTCATCCAGCTCATGACAGATGAAGAGCTAAAGAATTATTTGCCATCATATGGAGACCGCATAGCCCTATCAGGATACTGTAAAAGGAAGGAAAATGGCCCCCCAAGCAGTCGCAAATCAAAACTGTTTGAGCGCCTGAAATCAAAGCTGGGTAAAAGAAAAACTGCTCATGAAGATGGCTGTGGTATGGAAAAAGAAGAGCAATCTGAAACAACTGTAAAGAAGAATGCTCTGAAGTCAAAGAGAAAAATAGAAATAGGCTGGCTGCTTTATGATGAAGAACAACAGGCTTTTAAACAAGTAAGAGCAAGAAGAGGTGGTGGAACAAGGAAGGTCGATGTATCAAAGGATGCTAAAAAAAGTGAGATAATCCAGATGGCTATTGGCCTCTTCTTTCCAAATGGAAGAAATAGAGAAGGGTCCGTAGCAGATTTTGAAATGGATCTAAAAGATTATCAGGAAGTGGCAATTGATGACAAAATCACTGTTGGACAAATGTTTCATGTTACAAAACTGACTATTCTCAGGTTTTACCTGACCACCCATAAAAAGAAGGCTAACCAGTCAGTCAGTCAAGATGAAGTTTTGTCTTCATCATTTTTTCAGGATCAAGACAGTTCTCTGAGTCAGCCCTCCTCTTCATCTGCTGTAAATGTTGCAGTGACCAGCCAATCTACAATATCCACAGAAGTAACTTCTGACTTCCTATTTGTTGGAAACATAACAAATCATGAGAATATTAACTTTTCACTTCATTCTACAGAGCTTAGGGAGGAGGATTTGGATAGCAGTAACATAGTGTTTCTAGGACCGTTTTCTGACAGTGAGCCACAGATTTTGGATGATACTTTGCCAATATCCCCTCAATCCACATCATCCTCCAAGGCAGTGAAGAAGATACTGATAGTTCACAGAGGACAGGTACTTCCTGAGCTCATAGCACATTTCTGTGATGATGGACTTTTAGATAGAGATTTCAAAATCCAGCTTGTACTGCCAGATGGAACACCTGAGATGGGTTATGATGACGGAGGAGTCGTTAGAGACTGTCTTTCTGAATTCTGGAAAGATTTCTATGACCAGTGTACTACAGGAAACACTTATAAAGTGCCTTTTCTGAGACATGATTATGGACAGCAGCAGTGGGAGAGTGTAGGCCGAATAATTGCTTTTGGATGGACAAGAGAGAAATATCTTCCTATGAAGATTGCACCTGTCATACTAGAGCAAGCAGCCTTTGGACAGGTTAAAAGTGAGGTGGTGGAGAATTTCCTTAAGTGCATGTCTGAATCTGAGCGCTTTGTGTTTCAGTCATGGCAGTCAGACTTCAGCAGTGTTGACAAAGAGGAATTGATAGAGATTCTTGATAACCGCAGTTGCAGACGAATGCCCACTGCCAGCAATGTAAACGAAATCCTCCAGGAGCTTGCACACAAAACACTTGTCCAAGAGCCTGCTTACGTTATTGAACAGTGGGCCAAAACACTCAGTATCATCGGGAGCAGCTTCCAGGACCTTTCTTCAGTGTATGAAAACTTGCGACCAAATGCAAGAAAAGTTTTGAAGTCCATTGTCTTTCCTGAGGAAATGAATGTTCATCAGAAGGACATTCAAAAGTACGTTAGCACGTATATCAGGAATGCAGATTTGCAGCATCTGTCCTTGTTTCTAAGGTTCTGCACAGGTTCAGACCTGTTCCTGGATAAGAAAATTCTTATTGATTTCACAAAGATTCAAGGGTTTCTCAGAAGACCTGTGGCTCACACATGTGGCTGTGTCCTTGAGCTGTCAATCTATTATGATAGCTATCCAGATTTCAGTGCTGAAATGAACAAGGTTTTGGAGTCTAATGTATGGGTCATGGACATTATTTAGTTTTGAAAGTGGTGGAGGTAGAGGGTGGAGTTCCACAGTTGTGGAACTCAGAAAAAAAAGGATTTAAGGTGGCTATTTAAAGTAACAAGTTGCCTATCAAGATCTAAGTAGATGTTTTAAGGATTTTCCCCAAAATTTCCTTGTCAGGGTTTAAGGTTTTAGAGATAACATTTTACCTGAGTAATTTCCAAACTTTCTCCAGATGTAATAAAACGGGATCAACTGTTTGTGATAGGTAAATGTTGGTTTGTGCAGCACAGCTGTTGGTTTGTTTAAGGGTAGGTTGTCAAAACTCAACAAGGGAGATATTCTACCACACATGCACAAGTTCTGCATATCTGTTAACTGTCAGGGGAGCAGTCAAAATTCTATCTCTGGAAAGCCATGATGCCAGACAACAAAATGCAGCTGACTTTTGTTATGCCATAATTAACATGTTAATTGTTAGCTGACATAATAAATCATAAGAGGTAAAGTGAAAATTACTGTAGGAAGTATTTAGAAGTTCACAGCCAAAATAAACAAAAATAGGAACTGTTTATTGTTATTGTATCTTTTTATGAGACACAACTATGTTGACAGTTGTACTTGTTACATTGCATCCATATTCATAATAAAATCGTTTTCTAATTTCTTTTTCTTTTTTGCACATTGGATTTCTTTTGTGGAAGGTTATGAAAAGAGTATTTTTGTTTTACTGGACACAACTTGGTAAATTCCTTTATCTTAAACTTATTAAATGCACTATACACCAAGGCAAATTTTTTTTAAGCATTTGTGATTTATTTTTGGGGATGTCAAAGTAATGGATTGTTCTTTGTTGACAGAATACAAAATAAATACATTTTGAATAAAGTGTAGAGTCTGTTTATGATTTGCTGTTGCACTGTAAATAAATTGATTGGCCATAATACTGAAAAACATGTATATGTCAAGAGTAAGGACAACATTTGTACTCTTATCAAATTAATACCAACTGCAAACAATAGCATATTGGTTATCTGTTACTAATAACATGATTAAAACATTGCTTCTACATGTAATACTCCTGTCCATATATCAACAGTTTCCCTGAACAAGTAAGGCTAAGAAAACAGAGAGCCTGCAAATGTTGGTACTATTTAGTACTGTTTTGAACAGGAGGCTAGTATTTTCCATAAATAAGTAAGATTAAACACATAGAAATTAATAAATTGACCTTGACCACAACATTGAAGGAAACTAAAATGTTTAGTCTTTTTAGGTAAACCATAGAAACAAATTGTAACTCAGTCATGCATTGTAGTTTTACAATCAGTGTTTACAGAGGACATATAGACATATTATCTGACTTGTTAGATGTTTTGTGGACCTGGGTAACTTAGAGAAACTATTCCCTCAGCCCGTCACTGATCATTTGACGGAGTCTTACATAAAGATTAGTAATTTCATACACATCATCTGTCATTACCAGTCTGTGCTCAGTCATGAGTTCAGTGCATAAGTGAAATACATCAACATCACAGGGAAAGTCCTTGAAACGACATTCTTCTATACATATTTCCAGCTTTGTTAGATTAGCAGACTGTAAAAAGTTTGGAACCCCATACAGGTTGGGAACACCATGCATTAATGTGGGACGACCAGGAGGAGCCCGAGGATTATTTGTAGATCGTATACGATGGTCATTCCATGTATGGACAACTTGATCCAGCTCCACCTGTTTGATAAAAAAAAAAAAGGGAAAAAAATAAGAAAATAGTTGTTAGAAAACAAATTCATGCTTTTGTATTATTTGTAACTTATTTCAAATTTGTGTGCTGAAAGCAAGAAGTACATTTATAGTACCTGTATTGTTTGTAGGAAGCAAAACTGGATCAGTGATTTGTCCAGAAAGCTGTCAACAAAATAGCCATCGGCTTTAAGCTGGTCGAAATGGTCCATCCAAAACTGGGCACATTCACTTCTTAAAGTGCACCACCATCGCTCTATCCTTTGATTTCTTGTACTCGGACCGAGAATAACAGATTCAAAACCATTTTCATTCTCGGTGTTGTGCAGAAATCTTTGCATCGCTGCCACATAAGTGTTCTCTGTGCCATGATCCATTCGTATCTTTTGTGGAAATCCATTATACTCCATCACAGCATCAATGAAATAGCCAGCAATAATGTGAGGGTCACTATTAGTCTTATTAGCTTCTAGCCAGATCATTTTCCTCGAAAAGCCATCTATGCATCCATTAATACATATCCCATAAGGCTTTAATTTGTCATACCCATCGATGTGCCAGACATAGTTTGGTCCCCGACTGACATATAAGCGTCGTCTCAAGCGATTTTGTGCACGCAGGTCAACCCCGTTGGGATCCAATAGGCGCATCAAAAGACGTACTGTTTCCCTGTCTGTGACTATGCCAGCCATCCAACATTTCTGGTGCATCCACCTGTAGCCGTGCTGTCTCCCAGATCCATTTAGTTGTTGCTCAATAAAAGAGGCCACTTCTGCAACATCTGTCTTATTTTTTCTACGCCAAAGGCGCTTCTTTTGCAGTCTTCTCTCCAGCGTCCGGTATGGAAGCCCGTTTCCGCCACTCTGTAAAAAAAAAAAAAAAAATTATCTCATTATAATGAGATAGTATCTCATTATTTTGAGATACTATCTCATTATAATGAGATAGTATCTCATTATTTTGAGATACTATCTCATTATAATGAGATAGTATCTCATTATTTTGAGATACTATCTCATTATTTTGAGATACTATCTCATTATAATGAGATACTATCTCATTATAATGAGATAGTATCTCATTATTTTGAGATACTATCTCATTATTTTGAGATACTATCTCATTATAATGAGATACTATCTCATTATTTTGAGATACTATCTCATTATTTTGAGATAGTATCTCATTATAATGAGATACTATCTCATTATTTTGAGATAGTATCTCATTATAATGAGATAGTATCTCATTATAATGAGATAGTCTACACAGGTTCGGGACATTTGGAAAGACTGTGGAGGTTGAACCCCCATTTCGAATTGGTTCAGTCCACCTGTAGCGGTTTGACTGTACCGTCAGTCGCGCCTGCCGCCTGCAAGCGCCCAGCTAAACATAGCTGTTTACAACGGTAAGAAATGTGGTTTTGTTAATTTAAGTTAAGTCTGTACGCTAGCATAGTATAAAGTCATCAATTTGGCATACTGACGACGGTAGCTATTCTTGAAGATAGCTTAAGAAGATGCATTCATATCTTTGAAGCTAACGTTTTCTGTTTCTTTACTTCGTCAGTCCACAACTGACTTTCCGGTAACTGTAGTTAATATCGAAGGATTACGTGGTACGTTTATTTGCTGTAATGACACATGTTCAGTCTACCACAAAATCGTGGTGTAATAACTTGTGAGTAGTTCGTAGATGCTGCATCTCGCTCCCAAACCACGGCGACACCAAAACAATACCTCTAAGCCTATGTATATATGTTTTTTAAAGTTAAACTAAAATATGTCATGGTATTTTATGTCACGTTCTCTCTGTGTCTCTCTCTCTTTTATTAATATTAAATTCTAAATAATTTATTTAACTGCACCCCAAGCAAAGAAATGTAAATAGGCTATATACAGTATATATATATATATATATATATATTTTTTTTTTGTATGTCTGCAAATCTTTTTTATTGATTTAATCAGTAAGTTCAAGTAACCATCAAAACCAAATGTGCTTGCTTTTGTACAGTGCAGGTTGTTTCAGAAAGACAGAAGACTTGATGGTGTGGAGCGCCTGCAGTTTCACTGGCCTTGTCTGATCACACAAGAGGTATATGTGAGTTCTCTGCCATAGCGTGTTTCTCCAGTTCTCTATTGAAAGACCTCTATGCTTCACAGATGGCTTAATTTTCTGCTAAAGATTAGCAGTAGAAAATTTATTGTTACTACCAATAAATGCTTTCTTATCTTTTCTGTGAATTTAAAGAGGTTTCTCAAGATGTGTCCATTTTAAAAGTAAAACTACTGTATATGCATACATTTGTCTGTACGCTAGCATAGTATAAAGTCATCAATTTGGCATGAAATAACTGTGGTAATAGTTATTATAAAACAAAAGTTTAAAAGATGCTAAATATTTTTTGTGAAAGAATTTATTTGTGACGTTGAAATAGTTTGAGTTTAGCCTTAGTAAAATCATTTGATGAAAAAACATAGTGCTTAAAGACATTATGAATGTCCCAGTCCAGGGTCTTTCTGAATGGAGTTTGCATGTTCTCTCTGTGCATGGTGGATTCTCTCTGGGTACTCTGGCTTCCTCCCACAGTCCTAAAACATGACTGTCAGGTTAATTGGTCTCTCTAAATTCTCCTTAGGTGTGAGTGTGTGTGTGCATGGTTGTTTGTCCTGTCTGTCTCTGTGTTGCCCTGCGACAGACTGGCAACCTGTCCAGGGTGACCCTGCCTCTTGCCCGGAACGTTAGGTGGAGATAGGCACCAGCACCTCCCAACCCCATTAGGGACCAGGATGTTAGAAAATGGATGGATGGAGGGATGGCATTATGAATGACTATATTATGATTAGTTTTTTAGGTAAAATTATAATTTGTAGTATGACTTGCTTTACATTTTATTGGAAACATATGATGATGGTCTTGTGTATTTTCTCTTCCAGTGTATGATCACAGAATGGATGACCTGAGTGATTTCCTGAGGCAAAGGAATATTCCAGAGGAAACTATCGAGACCATGCTGAGAGAGAAGGTACTAAATCAGTATTTCAAAAACTACAGTTTTTTTTAAAGCATGTGTCTAGCAATGTTATCTAATTTAATTCAAATAATTTGCATGCAATTCTAGTTCCATTTTTGTAGTTTTAAAGAAATTATTTTTTATTGTCCTTGTTTAGATTGATACCAACGTCATCCAGCTCATGACAGATGAAGAGCTAAAGAATTATTTGCCATCATATGGAGACCGCATAGCCCTATCAGGATACTGTAAAAGGAAGGAAAATGGCCCCCCAAGCAGTCGCAAATCAAAACTGTTTGAGCGCCTGAAATCAAAGCTGGGTAAAAGAAAAACTGCTCATGAAGATGGCTGTGGTATGGAAAAAGAAGAGCAATCTGAAACAACTGTAAAGAAGAATGCTCTGAAGTCAAAGAGAAAAATAGAAATAGGCTGGCTGCTTTATGATGAAGAACAACAGGCTTTTAAACAAGTAAGAGCAAGAAGAGGTGGTGGAACAAGGAAGGTCGATGTATCAAAGGATGCTAAAAAAAGTGAGATAATCCAGATGGCTATTGGCCTCTTCTTTCCAAATGGAAGAAATAGAGAAGGGTCCGTAGCAGATTTTGAAATGGATCTAAAAGATTATCAGGAAGTGGCAATTGATGACAAAATCACTGTTGGACAAATGTTTCATGTTACAAAACTGACTATTCTCAGGTTTTACCTGACCACCCATAAAAAGAAGGCTAACCAGTCAGTCAGTCAAGATGAAGTTTTGTCTTCATCATTTTTTCAGGATCAAGACAGTTCTCTGAGTCAGCCCTCCTCTTCATCTGCTGTAAATGTTGCAGTGACCAGCCAATCTACAATATCCACAGAAGTAACTTCTGACTTCCTATTTGTTGGAAACATAACAAATCATGAGAATATTAACTTTTCACTTCATTCTACAGAGCTTAGGGAGGAGGATTTGGATAGCAGTAACATAGTGTTTCTAGGACCGTTTTCTGACAGTGAGCCACAGATTTTGGATGATACTTTGCCAATATCCCCTCAATCCACATCATCCTCCAAGGCAGTGAAGAAGATACTGATAGTTCACAGAGGACAGGTACTTCCTGAGCTCATAGCACATTTCTGTGATGATGGACTTTTAGATAGAGATTTCAAAATCCAGCTTGTACTGCCAGATGGAACACCTGAGATGGGTTATGATGACGGAGGAGTCGTTAGAGACTGTCTTTCTGAATTCTGGAAAGATTTCTATGACCAGTGTACTACAGGAAACACTTATAAAGTGCCTTTTCTGAGACATGATTATGGACAGCAGCAGTGGGAGAGTGTAGGCCGAATAATTGCTTTTGGATGGACAAGAGAGAAATATCTTCCTATGAAGATTGCACCTGTCATACTAGAGCAAGCAGCCTTTGGACAGGTTAAAAGTGAGGTGGTGGAGAATTTCCTTAAGTGCATGTCTGAATCTGAGCGCTTTGTGTTTCAGTCATGGCAGTCAGACTTCAGCAGTGTTGACAAAGAGGAATTGATAGAGATTCTTGATAACCGCAGTTGCAGACGAATGCCCACTGCCAGCAATGTAAACGAAATCCTCCAGGAGCTTGCACACAAAACACTTGTCCAAGAGCCTGCTTACGTTATTGAACAGTGGGCCAAAACACTCAGTATCATCGGGAGCAGCTTCCAGGACCTTTCTTCAGTGTATGAAAACTTGCGACCAAATGCAAGAAAAGTTTTGAAGTCCATTGTCTTTCCTGAGGAAATGAATGTTCATCAGAAGGACATTCAAAAGTACGTTAGCACGTATATCAGGAATGCAGATTTGCAGCATCTGTCCTTGTTTCTAAGGTTCTGCACAGGTTCAGACCTGTTCCTGGATAAGAAAATTCTTATTGATTTCACAAAGATTCAAGGGTTTCTCAGAAGACCTGTGGCTCACACATGTGGCTGTGTCCTTGAGCTGTCAATCTATTATGATAGCTATCCAGATTTCAGTGCTGAAATGAACAAGGTTTTGGAGTCTAATGTATGGGTCATGGACATTATTTAGTTTTGAAAGTGGTGGAGGTAGAGGGTGGAGTTCCACAGTTGTGGAACTCAGAAAAAAAAGGATTTAAGGTGGCTATTTAAAGTAACAAGTTGCCTATCAAGATCTAAGTAGATGTTTTAAGGATTTTCCCCAAAATTTCCTTGTCAGGGTTTAAGGTTTTAGAGATAACATTTTACCTGAGTAATTTCCAAACTTTCTCCAGATGTAATAAAACGGGATCAACTGTTTGTGATAGGTAAATGTTGGTTTGTGCAGCACAGCTGTTGGTTTGTTTAAGGGTAGGTTGTCAAAACTCAACAAGGGAGATATTCTACCACACATGCACAAGTTCTGCATATCTGTTAACTGTCAGGGGAGCAGTCAAAATTCTATCTCTGGAAAGCCATGATGCCAGACAACAAAATGCAGCTGACTTTTGTTATGCCATAATTAACATGTTAATTGTTAGCTGACATAATAAATCATAAGAGGTAAAGTGAAAATTACTGTAGGAAGTATTTAGAAGTTCACAGCCAAAATAAACAAAAATAGGAACTGTTTATTGTTATTGTATCTTTTTATGAGACACAACTATGTTGACAGTTGTACTTGTTACATTGCATCCATATTCATAATAAAATCGTTTTCTAATTTCTTTTTCTTTTTTGCACATTGGATTTCTTTTGTGGAAGGTTATGAAAAGAGTCTTTTTGTTTTACTGGACACAACTTGGTAAATTCCTTTATCTTAAACTTATTAAATGCACTATACACCAAGGCAAATTTTTTTTAAGCATTTGTGATTTATTTTTGGGGATGTCAAAGTAATGGATTGTTCTTTGTTGACAGAATACAAAATAAATACATTTTGAATAAAGTGTAGAGTCTGTTTATGATTTGCTGTTGCACTGTAAATAAATTGATTGGCCATAATACTGAAAAACATGTATATGTCAAGAGTAAGGACAACATTTGTACTCTTATCAAATTAATACCAACTGCAAACAATAGCATATTGGTTATCTGTTACTAATAACATGATTAAAACATTGCTTCTACATGTAATACTCCTGTCCATATATCAACAGTTTCCCTGAACAAGTAAGGCTAAGAAAACAGAGAGCCTGCAAATGTTGGTACTATTTAGTACTGTTTTGAACAGGAGGCTAGTATTTTCCATAAATAAGTAAGATTAAACACATAGAAATTAATAAATTGACCTTGACCACAACATTGAAGGAAACTAAAATGTTTAGTCTTTTTAGGTAAACCATAGAAACAAATTGTAACTCAGTCATGCATTGTAGTTTTACAATCAGTGTTTACAGAGGACATATAGACATATTATCTGACTTGTTAGATGTTTTGTGGACCTGGGTAACTTAGAGAAACTATTCCCTCAGCCCGTCACTGATCATTTGACGGAGTCTTACATAAAGATTAGTAATTTCATACACATCATCTGTCATTACCAGTCTGTGCTCAGTCATGAGTTCAGTGCATAAGTGAAATACATCAACATCACAGGGAAAGTCCTTGAAACGACATTCTTCTATACATATTTCCAGCTTTGTTAGATTAGCAGACTGTAAAAAGTTTGGAACCCCATACAGGTTGGGAACACCATGCATTAATGTGGGACGACCAGGAGGAGCCCGAGGATTATTTGTAGATCGTATACGATGGTCATTCCATGTATGGACAACTTGATCCAGCTCCACCTGTTTGATAAAAAAAAAAAAGGGAAAAAAATAAGAAAATAGTTGTTAGAAAACAAATTCATGCTTTTGTATTATTTGTAACTTATTTCAAATTTGTGTGCTGAAAGCAAGAAGTAAATTTATAGTACCTGTATTGTTTGTAGGAAGCAAAACTGGATCAGTGATTTGTCCAGAAAGCTGTCAACAAAATAGCCATCGGCTTTAAGCTGGTCGAAATGGTCCATCCAAAACTGGGCACATTCACTTCTTAAAGTGCACCACCATCGCTCTATCCTTTGATTTCTTGTACTCGGACCGAGAATAACAGATTCAAAACCATTTTCATTCTCGGTGTTGTGCAGAAATCTTTGCATCGCTGCCACATAAGTGTTCTCTGTGCCATGATCCATTCGTATCTTTTGTGGAAATCCATTATACTCCATCACAGCATCAATGAAATAGCCAGCAATAATGTGAGGGTCACTATTAGTCTTATTAGCTTCTAGCCAGATCATTTTCCTCGAAAAGCCATCTATGCATCCATTAATACATATCCCATAAGGCTTTAATTTGTCATACCCATCGATGTGCCAGACATAGTTTGGTCCCCGACTGACATATAAGCGTCGTCTCAAGCGATTTTGTGCACGCAGGTCAACCCCGTTGGGATCCAATAGGCGCATCAAAAGACGTACTGTTTCCCTGTCTGTGACTATGCCAGCCATCCAACATTTCTGGTGCATCCACCTGTAGCCGTGCTGTCTCCCAGATCCATTTAGTTGTTGCTCAATAAAAGAGGCCACTTCTGCAACATCTGTCTTATTTTTTCTACGCCAAAGGCGCTTCTTTTGCAGTCTTCTCTCCAGCGTCCGGAGACTTAATTTAACATTATGGGTTTCTTCCAAAACTCGCAAGATTTCAAGATTAGTAAAACCACTTCTGAAGTATTGCTCAATGATATTATCAATATCCATTTCTTTCTATCAAGTTGAGCATATCTCAAGCTATAGGGCCAACTCAAGTTATCTCATTATAATGAGATAGTATCTCAAAATAATGAGATAGTATCTCAAAATAATGAGATAGTATCTCAAAATAATGAGATAGTATCTCATTATTTTGAGATAGTATCTCAAAATAATGAGATAGTATCTCATTATAATGAGATGCTATCTCAAAATAATGAGATACTATCTCATTATAATGAGATACTATCTCATTATAATGAGATAGTATCTCATTATAATGAGATAGTATCTCAAAATAATGAGATAGTATCTCATTATAATGAGATAGTATCTCAAAATAATGAGATACTATCTCATTATAATGAGATAGTATCTCAAAATAATGAGATACTATCTCATTATAATGAGATAGTATCTCAAAATAATGAGATACTATCTCATTATAATGAGATAATTTTTTTTTTTTTTTTTTACAGAGTGGCGGAATTTTTTTTTTTTTTTTTTACAGAGTGGCGGAAACGGGCTTCCATAGTCTTTCTTTTCACAACACCAACAAAAAATCATATATGACTGTTGGATGCCATCTGATAGGTTTCTTTTATTTTTTGTTGCTGTGTTTTAAAAATTTTAAAATAATTAAAAACAATTCATTTAATTTATTAGCAAACGTGTAAAGTATGGGTAAAAATGGCTGTTGTGATTCTGAAATGTATGAAATTTATTTATTTTTTTAAGTGCTTGTAGTTACTGAGGATGTAAACCCATAAAATATTTATCTTTAGTCACGACGGTAACTATAATCATAAATCAAATCATGATTTTCATCATAGTTTTAAATTGTGAAATATTACAATTGCAAAAGAACAGACTGTTCTGATGCATTGCATTTAAACTCTTCATTTTAATAATATTTTGGACTGTTGGGTTGTTTTTCACTGGAGGGGGTTGTCTGCTCTTGGTGAATGAGAGGTTAAAGTTCAAGAGGATAGTAGAGTCATTGTGACCTTGGAAAAGGAAGAAAGGAATGTAGACATGTGGTTGAAACCACTATTACAATTTTAAACAATATAATATATTTTTCTATTACTGAGCAGCCTTATTTGTGCTTGGGTTTATATTTTCCAAGCATAGAGTTAATTGGTAAGAATCAGGGATAAAATTGGATTCTGTTAATGTATGAAGTATTGTGTTTTATTTAAAAAGACTGTCTTGAGCATTGAAAAATGTATCTTTTGGTGACTCAGTTATGACAGCTGACGACCAAATCCTCCTGTCACATGCACTTTTGAGCATTTTTGAAATTATATACAGTCAGGCTGCTGGATGTCAGAGTCCATCACAATACTGCCCCTCAGTCAGAACGGAGGCAGCAGGGGTTATGTTGCTAACACATGGAGGACCGGGGTTTCTGGAATGTTCACAGCTTAACTTTTGGATTTCAGGCTCTTGGCACGAGGCTGGTGTCTGGTGTTGAACCCTGTAGGCACCATACTGCTCCTGTGAACTTTGATCAACCTCTAAAATACCTCTTCCTGAGCAGGAAATTGAAGTATTGTGAAGTATTGGCATGCTGATGGTCATCTATCTCAGGGGCCTGGAATGAGATGGGGGTAAAAGTGAAAGGAGACCCTCTGTGGATCAGAGATTGGCTGCTGGGTCTGAGTTCAAAGGTGAAGAGGAGAGACCTGGACTAGGAAATAAGATAGTCATCACTTTGCCGCACTGCATCTATACACTGGGTTTGGGCATTAGAATAGGACCTGAGAGTTTTAGGGACACTAAATATTTTTATGGTTCCCGACTATTACACTTCTATGTCAGTGTAATATCAGTTATTTTATTGGATCTAGATACAAATAACATTTGTACTGTGAGTGATAAGACTCATAACCCAGGGCACACTCAACCAAGGGATGGCATTCCACACAAAAAAAAAGGTTTTCTATTACTTTATTTGTATATGTTGATACAATTTAGGCACTATAAAAAGGAATAATCTGTATTACTCTTTTAGTATAAGCTTGTATCTGATTTATAGATTCCTTTTTGAAACTACATTAAGAGGTTTATTCTACTTTTTTAGGGAACCAGGAAAACACTTGATCTACGTGTAAAAATATTAAAAAACATATGTGTAATAATTATTTTAGAAATAGGATCAAAATAGGTTGAGAAAATTATGAGAAATATAAAACATTACCTGGCCAATCATGGATGAAATTAAACTCCACTGATCATTATTTCTAAACACAGATTAGAGTTGTGAAACTTTAAATTTAGCCAATTATTTTAAATATGGCTACCATACACAGAAGGAGACCCATGCATGGAAGAACTGCTGCTGCTTGTGGGGAAAAGGCCTAAAATCATCTAAGTTGATCTGTTCCTAACCAAGCTGTTCTAAATTGCATGGATGTAACAAACTTGCATGCTTATGGCACCCAATCTAACCAACCAATTCCAGATACTGCTAAATACCGCCCTGCCTTTACCTCTCAGAAATAATTAACCCAGAATAAAATTTATTTTCTCACTGAGAAATTAATCTCAGGAAACATAGAACTAAATGGTAGTGAATAAATTGTTTCAAGGACCTGTTAAAAATATGGTCAGGGTGGCTGAAGTTTTTTTGTTTTACTTAAATTTGACTCCATCAAGCATTTGTGACTTTGTTCAACTAAATATTTTCTCAGTGTCCTGAATGCATTGTTGGTTGATTCTCATCAGATTTCATCTATTATGCATGATGTAAACGCACAGTGTTATGATTCCGCCTTCATTACATAACACTGGCCGTAAATGCGCACAGCGCAGCAGGAAATGAACGTCTCCAGCGCATGACAGGGGTGCAGGAGGATGTGGATGTGACTGTATATCACGTTAAAGTGTACAACGTCGTTATAGCGAGTAATAATAGAGAGGGGCTGTCTTTCGAAAAGAGCATCGCCTGTTTCCTCTGGGGCTTGAATTCTGCCCTGAGGTGTGACCTTGTGAACTTGGCTCTGAATATCCCCAGTTCTGTCTCTCCGGACTCCCCTCCGCATCCCTGGGCTCTATTGTACAGGCTTTACCCAGGCAGGAAGTGACATCAACGGGTCCAAACTAAAAATATGTCGCAGGACGAGCTGGTTTGGATGTCCAGGACCGATGTTTGTTTAAAAAGGAGGATGCCTCCCACAAGGTGATGCTCCCCTGAAGGATGCAGCAGAGTGCCACGCTGGGGAGGCAGACAGACAGACGAGCGGGGCTGAGTGAGTCGCCTGCTGGCTGTGTGCTTTGATGCCGTCACTTTCATTCATGCAAGTTCAAATATGGTGCCATACTTTGCCCCCGTCTGAGCCGGTGACGCAGCGTGATAAGACTTAGACCGAGGAATTTAGTCGCGTTGCTCTTCAGAACCGGGGCTTGTGGCGTGCTAGTTACAACAAGACAGAAAAGAGTTCTGAATGGCAACTGCAGGGAGAGGAAAAGATAAGGCTCGAACTCAGTCGGTGCGCTTTTGCGCATTTATTCCCCTCCCAATTATTTCGCGCATTTAGATACAATCTGTAAAACCCCACAATAGAACAGCTGAAAAAAGTGGCTCATGCAAAGTTTAAATATCTTGACGTGCATCACATAGCTCTGGAAATGTCTCCTTAACAGCCGAACCGTCATCTCCGTTCAGTGCTTGTGTGTCTCGTCCTCACCAGGGAGGCTCTGACAGACCCTGCTGAGTCCAGGCTGAGCGCTGCAGTCACGTGGTCCCTGTTATTATCCGCCCTTACGTCAGGTGCAGCCAATGTTTGGACGTTGTGTCATGGAGCGTTTTCCAATGGGGAGGAAAAATCTGTTACTCCGACTAGAACTCCGGACAAGAAATAAGAAACCATTGCAGAGCATTTTTCTGATTTTTTTCATCAGTGCATGACTGACAGCCATTCCAACCCAGTGAATCTCAACACAGCACGCATTATGAATGAGGACCTGATCAGACGGACACCTGAACCCAACTTAAGTATGAAAGGCTCGCGTTAAGAGGAATTAAAACTGTTTGAATTCCGGGTCATTCCACCACATATTCCTTTTTGAACTTTTCCTTAGGTCAAACATGAGTAATATGTTGTTTAGAAAAATAAATAGCAACTTTTTTTCTTTTTTTATTTTTACCCTTGCTTGATTTTTGTAAAGTTTATTTATTATTATTTTTTGAGAATAGATGCTCAAATTATTTATAGTTGGAATTTCAGAGAAAAGTTGACGCTGGATTTATGAAAGAGATCATTTTACTCAAACACATAGTGTAGTGGAAGTACTTTGATCTTTTTACAGATTTCTCTTTTATTGTGTTTTTTGTCTCATTTAAGTGTTCCAGGTCATTATGGATAAAAAAAAAAGGTCTCCAAAACATTCCAGCTATGATGGAAAACATGTTTACTGTCAATATTACTGACCGCATCATGGGCTCATCATTCCAGAGCAAAGAGCATATGGAGTAAAAATGTAAAACACACATATTTAGTGAGTAGTACACATTTACCTCCCTAAATAATGTGTAACTCACTGTACAACTTAAATGGCTGTGCAAATAGTAGCTGCGTTTCTATTACAAATGTGCGCAAATCTTTGCCTTTATATATTTCTACAAATGTCGAAAAAACACAATTTCGCAATTGCGATGTTTCCATTAAAAATAAATTAAATTTAAATCACACTCGAATGAGCTTGTTCATTCAGACGATTAGTGATTAAAAATCATGGCAGCCATGGATGTAAACAGGTACATGAAATATTCATATCAACACCATGGCGCTAGCGCTCATCATCGACCAGCCATTAGAGGACACTCTGGCGTCTTTTTCAGGTGTTGGAAAGACAAACCCCTTATATTGGGAGCGGCTACATATGTGGGATTTTGGGGAAATTGTAGTCAGGAACTTTACAGAAGAGCTACAGATTCAACATGTTTGAATGACCCACAACCTTTAATGAAATGTGCGATGCTGTGAGAGCTCTGGCGGAGTCAGCTGAATATTGTCCGACACTTTCCGCTCCCCTCTGTTCCCTCCTGAAAACGATAATAAAAAAGATAAATGAAAACTACAAATTACGAAGAAGACTACTTCCTGTTGTCTTCTTCGTGGTTCTCATCACCGGTAATAACATCCAGCTGTTGATCACGTGACTCCCGTGATGCGGAAGTAGTGTTTCCATTGCAGTTTTGCGAAATATCTATTTGGATACGGCGGTAAAACCACCTTATCCCAGCGCAAAAACGTGAGTTTTTCGGAAATTAAGGGAATATATTTTTGTAATTTCAATTTGCACAATTCTATGATAAATAACAACGCAAGTACCGCGTAGTGCTCTCCTAAGCATTTTCAGGCAGTGTCACCAAGCTCTCACTTTATTTTGAACTAGAACACAGAGTAAACTGTAACATTGAAAACATGACAAAGCTTTTTTGACTACCTTGTTCAAAACAATGTAAGGACTTTTCATTCTGATGAAACTTACTCTTTCATTGACTTGGATACTTCCATAGGAACCATTGATTAATGATCTACTGTATAATCATTCCATCCCAGAGGAACAAAAATGGATTAAATTAATAACTTAAAAGCTTAAATTGCTATGACATTAAAACCCACGGCAATTCTATGTAAAGTTCTGACCAGAACTGTTGGTTGGGTTCACTGTAGATATGGTGAAAACTCTCTTAAGGCTGCAGTATGAAACTTTTAGAAGCATATGTTTTTTTCATATTTGTTCAAGCTGCCACCATGTTGTGACAGTATGGTATCAGACAGATAATCTGTGAAAAATTCAAGCTCCTCCACCTCCTAATGCTACTGATACGTTCTGGAGAAGTGCACCGCTTCTGGCCAAAAACAACCAATCAGGCAGGAGGAAGGTCTTAGCGCTGCCAATCATGCTTGTGTATGTGCTGATTAATGTGCTAATGATGGAGAAACAACTTGCCATTCCTGGAAAACGGCTTATCCACCGTCATTAGAGGCTATGCTAACTAGCCTTAGCATTCGCGACAGGCCATGTTGTGGTGAATCAGCTGTAGGAGAAAGCAAGATGTACACAAACACTTTGCTGATTGACAGCACTAAAACCCTCCTGACGGCTCTGACTGGTTATTTTTGACTGGGTTGTGTATTTCTGCAGTCACTACTGGGAGCACTGGGTGAAGGCAGAGGAGCTAGATTTTTTTCACAAATTCTGTCTCATACCATACTGTCACAATATGATGATAATTTTTAACACATTTGTAAAAAACATATTTTTCTCCTTCCTAAAACTGTTAAGATTTAAGATCTTTAATCAGCGAGAGTCGACGCTTCTGCTTTGTGAAATGATACATGAGCTTTACAGTAGAGCTACTACTGTACAACTACATCTGGCGCGTGTATGGAGTAGCCTGTGGGATTACTGGTGTATATAACTCATGCCGCCGTTGCCTGCCTGTCTGGAGCGATAGCTTCATTATTCATGCTTGCGTGTAGACAGCAGAGCTTAATCTCTGGACAGTCGGTGACTGGAGCTAACTGCTTGTGCATGGTCAGCCTGTTCTGGTTCTAGTTAAGGAAAGAGGGAGAGAAAGTAAACAGAGGAGGACAACTGTTGAGTAAAGCGGACATCAGTTGAACACCCTGTAGCATTGTGGCATTTGGTCCTGGCAGTAATTAGCCACACTGGACCTGTGGGAAGAGCTGTATATTCTTGTCGCTGAAAGGGCCGTGGCAGGGGGCCTTTTGGTGCTTGACAGGTGCAGCGTGAGAACGGCGTCAGGAGTTTTGGGGAATCGAAACCAGAGCCGAGGCCAAACGACGGTGTCTCTAGCTTGTGGGGTCAGGTGCTCTATTTGACCTCTGGAAGCCCTAAAACACAGACAAAATCATCCTTCTGTCGCATAGATAATCAGCACAGACAGCTCATCAAATATTAAATATTAACTTCAGTGCCTACTGAAGAATCAAACACGTAGACTGTAGTTTATATTGGATTGTACATGAGTGGAAGTTGGTTTGTGATATGTTTAAAACATCTTCATGCCATGACCGTGCTTTAGTTAATAAATCATCGTTTATGTCCAGTCAGTGAGGGGGTTAAGATGCGATCACAAGGATGTGTTTGGAGTTGCGGTTTTCTCCTGTCCAATTTTATCTGACTCACACTTGAAGAAATTGGGAACGCTTTTCGGCTAAACACCCATGTGTCTGATAGTATTAAACAATACTTCTGAAGAAGCTTTGATCATTCAGCTGTGATGGCAGTTCAACAAAAAAATCTCGCCATGATGTGTTTTGACATGTTCTTGATGCCAAGAGTCTGCTGTGCAACAGAAAAAAAGTCTTAGAATAATCTGGAATGCTTCTGTACTGTAAGAGGGAAACACACAACTCATTGTGCTGGCCGTTAGAGGGAGGAAAAGCAGCGGCGCTTCACCATGTCATGTTTTTTCTCGCTTCCTGCCTGTAATGCTTGAACTCCATAATCCCGGTTACAGCCATTACAAATCCTGCTGCCTTGACTTTAGACCCCAGACAGGAGACAGGCTCTGCAACTTGGTTTCATTTAGCATTCCTCTGAGCTTTACGGGCAGGTGTTTAACATTACTGGCAGGATATTTATTGGCAACTTTAAAGGCAACTTTTTTGCTTACCTCTCAATTAGAGTGCACACAAGTACAATGCGTTCACTGTAGGTGGAAGCACCCACACAAACAAGCACGTGGTCGTGGACAAAAACAAAACAGGATGTTTCAGTTATCACTTCTTTTATGCATTCAGAAAGAATTTTGATGTGCAGAAGGACATCCTCAGGACATCTCCAGTCTGTTAGCCACAAACTTCTATGTGTTTTTTCTAAGTTGATGTGATAGACAAACACAAAGTAGTGCATGCACACGATAGGGCTGCAGCTAATGATTATTTTGACAATTAATAAAATAATAATAATAATTGGCACGCTGTGCAGAATTTTTACTCAACCGCCTGAGTTTATTTTATACAACTTTTGAAATATTCAAAAATACAAGTAAGCAAAAAATTAACTTTGTTTTTTAGATGAAATAAAAGCTATTGCCTAAAATGCAATAACTTTATCTTTAGGGAACACTAGCATCTGCAGCTAAAGAATACTTCTAACATCAATGTGCAAAAATAAGTTGCTTATTCTTGATTTAACATAAAATTTTAGAGTTTGTATTTGCAAGTTAACAGTTATTAGATTACTAAATTAGTTGATGATTATTTTAATAATCGATTAATCACATTTAACCCGATTAATTCGATTCATTGTTTCAGTCCTAGAATGTAGGAAAATGATAAATGGTTTTCAGAATTTCAACAGGCAAAATCTGAAAAGTGTGGCATGCATTCGTGTTTATCTCTGCTGAGTCAATCCATTTTATCATAGTTACAGCTGCATGTCTTTTGTTGTGCCTCTACCTGCTTTGCGCTTCAAGAGAGTAAAACATTTTCCCACCTCAGTAAGACTGGATGAAACTACAGATTCTCAGTTGAATCTAGGTCTGGACTTTGACTGGGTCATTTCTAGAATGGAGCTCGCTCTGATCTAAACAGGCCTATTGTAGTTCTGAGGTACATTTATGGTCATTGTTTTTGGTAAAATGTCTTCACTATTCTTTAGCAAACAGGTTTTCTTTTAGGATTGGAGCTTCATTCATCTCACTGTCAACTATGAACAGCTTCTCCACAGCATGATGCTTCCATCACCATGTTTCTTCATGGGGATGGTGTGTTCAGGGTCTTGTTCAGTGTTAGATTTCTGCCAGACAGAGTTATATGTATTGGCTTCGTAAATTTAAACTTCATTCTCATCAGATCAGATAAAGTTTCTCATGTTTGCTTTCTCCCCTATATGGCAAACTCCAAACAATTTTTTATGTCTTCTTTTTTTAAATGGCTTCTTTGAGTGTAACTCTAGTAGCTGTCCCACTGACATTCCTTGCCCAGCTTGTCAGTTTAGATGGATGATCATGTCTTCGTGGGTATGAAGTTGTGCTAAGCTCCTTTAATTTTCAGATGATGGACTGAATAGTGTTTTGTGAGATATCCAAAGCTTGGTATATTGCTAAAGAATCTAACCCTGCTCTTATCCTCTCCATAACTTTCTACCTGAACTCTGTGCTGTGTTTTTTGACCTTCATTATGTTGTTTGTTCATCTGAGCACTGAACTGCTGTTTTAAGATATTTGAAGCACACAGGCTCACTGTTTAATCATTGGATGATTTCTGAATCCTGTCGGTTCTAATGGATTTTATCTAGGGTTATCCAATTAAATACAAATGCACTGGCACTCTTTAAAAAAAATTAAGAATTATAGATTATTATCCTCCTTTTCACAATTAAGCACCAATGTGTGTTGGTCTGTCACATGAAATCCAAATAAAATACATTGAGGTTTGTTGTATCCTGCAATAATTTGAAAAAATTGGCTCGGTGTGAGGACTTTGGCCCCCCACTGCCCCTGCTCCCCATTCCCATCCACCTATTATGCCAGGTTAGTTTATGATGCGACCTTTAGAGTTACAGGCTTGATAGGATGTGTAGCCTATAATTACCAAACTTTAGCAGTCCCAGTGGCTGTGATGTGAAATTCTCAAATCAAGGTGCCGCCTGAAGTCTCGGCCAGCCTCTGCTGCTGCTGTTGCCCAATGCTGCTTGATTACTGACAGCTGGGTGAGCCATGTCAAGTAGTAGGCCGGGGAAATGTGAAATCCCAGATAAAGCACAGAGCCCTAAAAGCCATGAAGCTCTAGTAATGAGGAAAGTGATGGAGTTTGGGTTTTGGGTGTACTAAGCAGACAGACAGCAGCCAATAGCCTCCCTTTCAATCTGTCTCCCTTCATGGTGTTTGTGAGAAAGGGAGGAGAGGCTAAGGTGTTTGTATATTTGACTTTTCTAATCCTGGATTATAGAGGCATCTGCAATACTCTAACATTGTTAAACTGATGGGCAGGTCAGCGTAGCTCTATATGCCCAGACTAAATCCTCCTGGGTTGTCTTCAAACATAAATCATAAACACAGAGCATATCCTGCCGGTGCTTCTCATGTTTCCCAGGGTCAGTTCCTTTGAAAGTAGCCGTGAACCCTTTGTAATGTGGCCATGGTCATGAGAAGGCGGAATGATTCCCGATATTAACGGCAGCCTGATTTTGAACAATTCTGGAGCTGCTGTAGTTGTTAAATGCATTCCTAGTTTTGTGGAGGCCATTATTCCTGCTTTTTAATCACCCATTTGGCTTTTATAACCTCCCCAAGCCTTAGTGTGTGGCTAAGGGGAAACCACATGTGGGTGGAGAGCATGGCCTGTATTTACCAAACAGCTAAAAGTCAGATAGTTGACTACAGTAAAAGATAAAAGCAGAAATCCACAACATATTATCGAGTCATAAATATAAAACAGACTCAAACATTCTCTAGGAATTGCTCATGCTACAGCATTTAAAATGCAAGACTTGTTGTATTGCACTACTGCATTTTTAATAATTCATTTTAAGTTAAACTGCCCAACATTTTCTTTGACAATAAAAACAAAATAACATAAAAAATCTGGTGTTGCTTTTCTTCCTAAGCATCCACTAAGCACCCCTTTGTCTGCACTTGACAGCACAACAATAAATAATTCTTACAAAGGAATTGTTTTCAGTTCACCTTGTCAAACAGCAGCAGAGTGTTTTTCAAATGACATTTTTTAGAACTTCTTTTAAAATCACAATTTCCCTTCGTTTCTGGAGAGTTCATTCAAATCCAGTGTGCTTTCTTTGTTTTAAATGTTGATCTTGCATGTGCAGCTTGTCAAACAATAACTCAGACATGTTCTTGTGGTTATTCAACTTCATTTTAACAAGCCTGGATGTTTTTATTTTGCTGAAAAGCAGAATAAATACTTTTGCATGTTGTTTTCAATAATTTGTTTACTTACTAATTACAAATGCCTAATTACCAGAAACAGTGTTCATAGAAAAATAGATTTTATGAGTACTTACCTAATATTTAACAGGTTGAGTGGATTATTAATTTTCTTTTATTAAAAAAATGCAGTAAATGCAACATACAAACAAATTTCCAGCCATTTTTAAACTCTTCTAATTTCATTACCTTAAACATGTGAATAAGTTGCAACATTCTGTACCATTACGTATTTTGGACACATGTTGCTGTTGGTAACCTTCCTGCATTTATTTTGTAGCTGGAAGCAAATAATTTCATACCTGAAATAAATAATTGAGATATAATTGAATTAATAATTCTATAATTCGGTAGCACGAAGGGATTTTGGTAGAACTTTAATTCTGGTCACATATTTGAAGTATGTGTGTTGCTTTTGATGTACTCCCCCTTTGAACAGTGCATGTGTATTGGGATGAAGGGTGTGAAATTCACAGTGTCCTGCTGCAAAAGGACAATCTTTGTTAGCTTTGCTGTGATGTCACAGTCTTACTTTGCCATTTTTTAAAAAAAATTTAAGGCTCGCTGTATTGGAATTTTTATAAATGATCTATGAGTGGCCTCAAGTGGTCAGATAATTATTAGACAAAATGTACAAGAAGTACTTGTATTTTTTGGCTTTAGTTTTAGGCATTGAGGGGGGCATAGGTGAGTGTAACTGTTTTTCACAGTTCTGCTCATTCTGCAGTATTCACAGGGATTTGGCAAGTAGCCAAAATCTGCAAATAGTTGAGATCCCCCTCTGAAAACTTTCTAGTTGCATGTTTTAGTATTTCAGACTCCAAATATACCTTAAAATGCATAGTGGAAACTGCCTTAGCGCTATGTCTTACCTCTGCACTTGTTGGCGCAGCCAATGAGCACCAAGGAGAATGAATGGCGCTCTGAGATTGGCTGCTTTGCAAGTGCCAGTCAGTAGCATCTAGACACATCTAGGTTCTCAAGTTGTATTTTGATTTGAATATTTTAGTGACATTCCACAGAAAAATCTGTAAATAGGTGGGGGTGCACAGTGCAGGACTAAGAATAAAATTTCTGTATTAGTGGTGTGTATCTGAAGTTAAGATGACTCTACGGACCACAATCTATCTCGCCACTTCTCTTACTTCATTCAGCTCCTCTCATTAGCTGATTTCAGGTCTGTAGGACAGTAGAAGAGATCGGGAGGTGTGATAAACAGATTTGCTGTCCCCGACCTATTGTTCTGAGTGCTTCCTTTTGCTTTAGCTCAGCTCTGTGCTAACAATCTGCTTTATGCAGCCAGCCTCCAGACCGAAGCTGACAGCATGTGTGAATTGGCTTGTCTTGCTGATGTTGCAGTTACAGTTATCCAGAACACCTGGGCGCTCAGACACCAAACAGACTCACCAGTCTGCTACGGCTGACGTGCTGTCAGGATGGGCTCGGTGGCATAATTTACGCAGGTCACAGTCACGCAGACTGTTTAACTGGGTGGGAGTTGAGGGTGCATGGAGTCATAGCTTGTTTACCCTGTGCCTGATGGCCCCCCACCAGCAGCTACAGCAATTATCACCTTGAAGGAATGTGGAACCCTCGTGTTAAATTCTCTTTGACCCCCTGATGTAGGAGGTCAGGAGGTTGGGCGCTCTCTCCAGGGGTGGGTGAGCGCTGGGATGCGTGTGTGGGTGACAAAAGTCAGTGGGCGTGGGGGTTAGTGCTGTGTGTGTTTATGCATATGTAGATTTAAAGGACCCCCTCCCTGCTCTCGATCCAGCAGCCAATCCCTACACCTGCAGACCCCCAGCAAAGCAAACAACTTCTACTTACGGTTTCTGTAAAGTAAATTAGTTTCTAAAGATTTGACTTAGATTTACTCTATAGGCTTTGTTGGAGGATACGTGCAACAATATTTTTTGGTATGACAAAGTGGTATCAGAGGGTAGCTCTCAGCCTTCACCTTGCACTTGAAGTTCAGCGTGTTAAATGATGCTTTTCACACTTTTCTCGTATCAGTATCACACAGAGGAAGCTTTCACAAATGACTCCAACCACTAACACAGAGTCAGTTCTTCTCCTCATTATTTTAATGTGTTTGTCTCAAGCTGTTTTTAGTACACAAGTGTAAATCACAACTTTCCAAGTAAGTGTAGGGCACTGAAAAGAATTGGTGTTAGTGTGCACGCTTGTGAAAGTAAATGGAGGAAAAGGTGAGAAGGGAGTGGGTTTAGATATGAGAAGTCTGATACATCTGATGCTTTTTCTTCTAAAAAGGAATAAAGATGTGAACATATGACATAGCAGAGGACAATACATCTTTTTCCGTCTAACTGCTTTTTATCGACTTTAAATAACTTCATTATCATTGAAAGTAGTATCATATAATAAATGGCGTTTAAATTTATCACACGTTTTTTGTGCCCGTGTTTAATGCTTGGAGTTTATGTGACTTTATCTCTTCTTTTACAGGTTCTCTGTCATCCACAGTTTAATGAAAGGAATGGTACGAGGTGTCAACGTGTTTCAGAGGTAACACACCAAAGTCTGCTTCAGATGTCTGTATTCATGTAATAAATCATTTCTGTCTTTGGTGATGTATTGCTGGAGGTAATTTTTTGGCTTTTGATTTGCTTTGAAGTCTGCAGTGAGATATAAATGTATTTCTGAGATGTCTTGCTGATTTGTGCCTTGATTTATCCAGGATTATAAACTTTTTTCTGTCATAGCTGGTTCATGTTAAGCTGTGTGTTGTTTAACTGAAGTGCAGCCACCCTTGAAATGTGAAGGCCCTTACACGTTGTGACAAACTAGAGTATCCCCGCAGTGTCATCAGATCACAGCGTCACTTCTCATTAACCATCCATTCAGAGCATTTTTTCACCCAACCAGCCAAACTGATGGACAGCAGAGGCTTTGGTCAGCATCTAAATCTTTATAAAGGTTACAAGAGTGTTCCTCTCTGTTTCAAACTGCCCTGGTATATTGGAGGTGGCTGAAGTGAAGTGGGGTGGGAGGTTTAACTTCGCTGTCTTTTGATAAGAAATTCTTTGAAGATTATTGAAGTGTTTGTATGATAATAGATCCAGTCGCATGTCTATGGTAGAAAATCAGAGCTTTGCCTTTAACCATCGCGCCACTTTTTTGTCTTTTCTTTGCACTTCATATAATATTTAATCTACTTTGTCCTGATTCTAAGTGTAATTTCAACAGATAGTGGTCTGTTCTTACAGCAACAGTTAAATTTCCAGGCACATAGTTCCGTTTTATAGCACAACCAGGTAGCTATGTTACCTTCAGTTATAAAAATGCTGTGTATATTGAACATAACTTAAAAGAACTTTGTGCAATTTCACGCCTTGAAATTGGGCGTCTGTATCTTTAAGAGGCTGCTCTTTCCGACATTCAGCACTTCATCACAACAATGCTACTGCATTATGCCATTTACAACCAGGAATATGTCTACAATGAGTTGTTCCTCAGCAGACTCACAGTTCCACCATGTGTTTGCTAATTGCTGCTGCCACTAGTCTGGAGGAGCTGTGTGCAAGTAGCACTTTGCAGTACTGACCTGAAGGTAAATGTTACACAGTTTGTGTCCAGGATGTGTGAGGTCTGCAAGGGAAGCAGTTTCCTGCTTCCTGATCTTTGACCTTTTCAAGTTTTGGATGGAGGGAGGTTTTATGCTTAAATTATTCTCCATCATGTCTGGATCTTATTGAATCACTTTCATTTACTTTTTTGTGAGTGGTTTCACTTTGAGAAATTTTGTAGCATTTCATTGTCACATGATTTTGTGCCACAAGGTCAAAATGCAACTGTTGAAAATAATAAAACATGAAACTGTTTATTTGAACATTCATTTGTGTTTATAAACAACTCCAGGTAAATAATCTTTTTAGTTAGGTTTCTTATAACAAGTTTCGTATAACAAATTTGTCTTATAACAAAGAATTGAAAATTATTCCATCAATGGTCAATGCCATATTTTATGTAAATATGGAACTGTGTTTTCTCCCTGAATCTGATCAGTTGTTAGTGTTTTCTATACATTTAAATGTGAATCATGTCTACTAATCTATATTAAATTGTAGCAAGATGTGCAAGAGCATAAAAAGATATTAACGCCATACTCTATTGTTAACACTTTTGGGAAGACTTTTGCTATTTTCTTTATAGCAATTAGTGCAACTAATATTACTTTGTAATTAATTTGTAATTGCACATTTATCATTTATACTTATGTATATTTTGTTCTAAGTTTAATAGTCCCTTTGGTGACAAGTGTGCCAATTACTCATTTGGAGAGGTGCTTATTTTACGCTCTCTATTTCTGTTGCGTTCCTCCCATTCAACTACTTGAATATTAGAATGACTGAATTTGCCTTATTGTTCTTTACCAGGGCAAAACAACAACACAAAACACAGCATAAACTCCCTAACTGCATCTTTTTGTCTGCTTGATAGCCTGACTTTGAGCGAGCCCCCCCTCACCCTCGCTCTGCAGACTTCTGTTTCCCTCTGCACACTCACTGCCGCGGCACTCATCCATGAGCAATACACTCATTCACACGCGCTCTCGCATGACTACACAAATGCACAAACAGGACTTCGACCCCAACTGGCTCACGCACACAGAGCACGTTCACTTACTCGCTCAGGAATTATCGTGGTAGTAAAACTGGAGAGGAAGAGTTGGAGAGAGATGAGGGGGGTAACAGAGGGAGGGAAATGAGTGTGACTGCCCTATCATAAGCAGTTTTTCCCCAAGCAATTTTTTTTAATGTGGTCCATGTCTGTGACCCAATCATGAGGACAAGCTATTGTTTTGTTCTGCAGCAGCTACAGCTTGCATATTTAGAGAAGCAGAAGTTAAATTAGTTGCTTTTTAAGGAGAAATTCTTTTTATGTTCAGTTTCCATAATTTTAACTAACAGAAGAGTTAAAACAGTGTTATTTGCATTGCAGGTGTGCAGTATCTTCTTTTATTCTCCTAAAGTGGTTGCAAAGCTTACTCATGTTGTGCTTTGAAGGATGTGACAGACTTGTTCTTGAGTGCGTTGTGCTGCTCTTCTCACTTTTTTCTTTTTTTCTACTGGTACATCTCTGACTCTCGCTGCGTTTATATGTGTATGCGTGTGTGTGGGCGTGGGTGTGCGCGTGCTTGTGTGTGTGCTGTCTGGTCCGCTGCTTTGACACAAAAAAAGGAAGACCAGGCCGCCCCGTTCTTTGTTTTGCTTCTTGTAGGAAACTAGCAGCAAATTGTGGCTCAATGAGGCGTTGCTGTTTTGTATAGTCTGATAAAGTGCAAACCAAACCGTCTGGGCAGCAGTGTTTTCTATTGTAGCTCGGCCTATGAATGTAGGTCTGTGTGATGGTTGGTTAGTGTTGAACATTAAGTGATTGAGCGTGGTTGTGGTAGTGGTTGGACGGGGTGCAGGGGGTGCAGGGAGCCATTCACTCAGTTTTAAGATGTCACCCAGTGTTTAGAGCGGCTGTCCACTGTGTTTAATTGTGATGAGGGGTAATTAGAGCTCCGCTTAAGACTCTTGGAGAGTTTTCTGTTTTGAATGTCTTCGAGGGCTTCAGAATCCCAAGGTTGTGGAGTTCTCTGTAGAGGCAGCATGACACACTTGTCAAAATGATCAGAGCAGGGCATATGTGTGTGGGTGTGTTTTTGTGCCAGTGGGAAATATCCAAGTTTTTTACTTCAATGAGTTCTTCCAACACCTGCAGTAACTACTTAGGTTGAAAAATGAAAGGAACGATAGAAAGAATGTGCAGTAATAATTTTTTTTAGTCCCTTTCAAAACGAGCTTGCACACAAAGGATAAAAAGTTATTTTAAATGAACACGTGGATTCGACTAAATTGTGCCATGATCAGGCTTTTCTTAGCCAATTTCAATTCCTGATTTTCTTTGAGGTCTAATTTTTAAAGATTTGGTTTTATCACACATAAACTTAGCTGCAGGATCACTAATTGATACTTTAGAGTTGTAACAATAAATGAGGGAATTACAAGGTCACCCACAGTTATGCATCAAAACATATTTCCCCTACTTTTATTTGATTATTTATTGCCTTTTATTGTTCAAGGTCAAGGTTCTTGTTGTACTTCTCTTTACTTGCATGGCTTTAGTCAAGTTTTCCCTTCAGAAGTGTTTACTTGTGGTCTGTATGGCTATAGTAAAAACATTTGAACTATGGATGAAACCCATGAAAGTTTTTTAAAAAGACCACCGCAAAACGAAAATGTTAATCTGATTTGTACAGAAATTGTGTTTTTGCTGAGGATTTTAAAATGCTGGACATAGAGACAGAGGTGATTAAAAATGATCACAGTAGCTGTGTTTCCATTAACCATATAACTGCACAAATTGAAATTACAAAAATAAATTTGCTTAATGGAACCAGAAATGTTGAAAAAAGTCATATGTTTCAATGAACAGCTTTTGCTCTAGAATGAGGTGGTTTTTTCAGCTGTATTGAAATTAGGGCTGAAACGATTCATCGAGTAACTCGAGTAACTCGATTACAAAAAATCCTCGAGGAAATTTATCTGCCTCGAAGCTTCGCTAAATTTATTGTATTGTAATAAGCAATGCTGTTAAATACGCAGCACACTGGTCTAGCCGGAGGGTTTTTGTGTTGCACAACGCTACCACTTCCGTTAGCGCCTGGAGCATATGTGCTAAGTTTGTAGCTATGGAGGGAACCGGAGAATGCTCAGAAGGAGAACCCCGAAAGCGACAAAAAATGTCAAAAGTTTGGGAACATTTTAGGCTAAACAGAAAGGACAACACAGCGCAATGCATCCACTGCAAAGCAGAATTGGCGTACCACAACAGCACGACATCAATGTTGCAGCATCTGAAGAGAAAACACCCGCTACATGCATCCAACTCGTACACGGTTGCCAACAGGTAACGTTTATGTTCTCTTTGCTAACTACGTTGTGTGATAATCTGCCATGTTATAGATGTAAATTGAGGCACATTATTTTGCTAACGTTACATCTAAACATAGCGGTTACTTAACCGGGTGTAGTGTAAATTGTATGTGAGGGTGGAACTGAGAGAAATTATGCAGGACTTAATGTAAGTTTGTTAATAAAAATACGCAGCAACAGATTACAGGCATAAGCTGAAAAGCATTTATTTATTGGTGTCTTTCCATCCTGAAAAGTTACAGTCTTTTCTTCTCGCTACTGTTATGTATGAATTAGAAATTTTTGATTAATATTTTTTGTAGTAATTCTATATTTGTTTATACCTAAGCAATCAAGAATAAATAATAGCATCGTTTTAATAAAAATAGCAACATTTTTGCATTTTATCATGACTAGTTAAGGCTGCAGAACTCTGTACAAACTCAAACCTTTACATTTTGAGTAAGTTTATTTTTTTCCTAACATAGATTACATTCTGTTTTCCAATACATAAAAAAACATTTCACTGCATTTAGATTTTTCTGTGATGGTTAAAAATAATGCTTTTAATTAAAGCATCCTCAAAACTCACACATAAATGAAAGCCTTAATATCTTAGTATAACTTTTCTTCAGGTTAAAGCAAACTACTGTTACAAGTAAACTTTCTAAACTACAAACATTTAACTGTTAGGGATGCTCAAAAAGGAGATATTGGACTGATCTGGACTAACTGGTGTTATTGCAGATTTGCCAATAGTTTATTTTATAAATTTTTTTTATCCGATTACTCGATTAATCGTAAGAATAATCGATAGATTACTCGATTACTAAAATATTCGTTTACAACAGCCCTAATTGAAATAGATGTATTTTGCAAAACTGCAATGGAAACACTTGTGAAAACCATGAAGATGACAGGAAGTAGCAGGAAGAAGGTGGTTTGCTTTGGGTTTTTTTGGACATTGTGATGCTGGCTCCACCTGAGCTCTCACAGCGTTACATATTTAATAAAAAGGTCATTCGTATGTGTTGAATCCGTAACTCTTCTTTAAAATCACCAACTAAAATTTCTCCAAAATGCAGCATATGAAGCTGCTCCCAAGAATATCGGTTTATTGCTCCAATGCCTGAATAAGACACCAACATCTCCTCTGATGGCTGATAGATGAGCGCTAACACCATGGCTGAATTGTCAATATATCTCAGAATTGCTTTCATCCGTCGCTGACATGATTTTTAATGACTTATCGCGTGAACAAACTTATTCACGTGTGATTTTAATTTAATTTCCTATTTAATGGAAACCCATCAATTATGAAATTGTTCTTTTCAACATTAGCAGAATATAGACAAAAATTTGTGCCGATTTGTAATGGAAACACAGCTACGGAGACCCACTCTGCACATGCCTTCTCAGGCTCTCTGTGGTAGAAACCACAACAAACCAGTTAAAGGTTTATTTGTCTTTGTTTTTCTTTGTCATGACTTTCCATTAAACCTCAGATGGAACGGTGTGCTCCTTTTGCATTCAACCCTGAGTTTTTGCAAATTTATTTACTAACACTTGTGATGATTTGTGGCTCATTAAATCACACATAGTGCTGCAAAATAGCTATGTCTGCACATGGTTTAGCAGAGAACATCCACACTTCCCAAATCACTTGTTTTTATTGTTAGTGTTCACTTGTCTAATGAAAAAAGTAAGTTAAATTTCCATGTAATTTCTAAGATGAAAGCTGTTTTCCTCTTGGAGATTAAGTGATTTAATAGACTGGATTCCTACAAGGCTTGGGTGCATGTGGAACGAAACACAGTTAAGATCCACAGATCAAGTCCATTGAGTCAAGTAAAACAAACATGTGGCTTGCAAGAACAACAATAGGAGGAGGGTCTGGGGTGCACGGCTGACCTTTTCCGAAGCAGTTTGGGACGCATTCGAGCGTTCTGCTCCTTCAGAGGCTGTAGGGGTAATTCTCTGCCACTGTGCACATGTTGCACTGCGTTTGTCAGAACGGGTGTTGGTCAGAACTTCTCATGTTTACTAGGTGAGCATGGAATTGTGTTGCAAATGTGATAAAATATGGATATCCATTTTTCAACACTCCAGTGTGACCTTCATCAATTCAGATACACCCTGACGATTTTTCATTTATTCCCCAAAGCTCAAAGACTGGCTGTGGGCCTCTCAGAGCAGGAGACTGGCTTGAGGAACAGGCCAAGGAGCCATCTTGGACATGGGATAAAGGGGCCCAACGGCACAAAGCCCCATTCCCTGCTCCTCCATGTGGAAAATAGCAGGAGCAAGAGGAGGAGGGGAAGGAAGAGAAAGAAAAAAGCAGAGGAAAGAGGAGGAGGGAGCAACAATTAGTGGGATCTTCTAATCACCAGGGCAACACTCATTTAATTGACATGTGAAATCTGAATTCATCTAACAAGTCGATAGGCACCACGACAATGGAGCAGTTTAAGTCCAAGGTCTGCTGGTGGAAGCACGAGAGGGGAAGCGGCAGCTGAGGGATGAGGCCACGCTCTTTGTTAGCGGTAGCAGCGCTGCTGGGTGGGAAGGTTGTCCACGTGGAGATTATAACGCATTATGTCTTTGACCCTTCTCCATTGCAGCACTTAGCTGCTAACACAGAGCAGGTATGCTCCAAAGCAACAGGTTTTTTTTTATTTGTGAATGTTCTTGTTATTATTTTCTGCACAACCCAGAGTGAGTAAACAACAATTATTTTTACCTCTGAAATACCAAGTCTAATACTTCCAATGGCTTGAAAGAAGAGAAAAAAAAACACCAAAAAGAAATGGGGGTGGGCGGGGGGGGGAGAGAACAGTTGTCTGCTCATTCCCACTTCTACAGAAATCAATAAGCTATTTAAGGTCATCAGAAAGAGGCATCACTGTCAATGTGCTGCTGCGGGAAGTGAAAACACACCAACGCTCACTGCCACCTCGCAGGGGAACTTGGAAATAATCCATGTCTTTTACCCTTATGATTATTCTAACAGGTCTTTGAACTGTGAGATTTGGGCATTTTTCTGCAGAAAAAAAAAATCATGCAAAAATCATGCAAAAATCATGCAAATATTTTTCTCACACATGATTACATGGAGGAAAACAGATGTTTCTGGGTCTAGCACTAGGGCAGGTGTTGCAGGTACTTAAATTACTGGTTTAAACTTTTAATATGAAGGTCGATCAAACAATTTTTAGATTTTGGAGGGTTCAGTTTAGCTGCATTGAGTAAAACTTTGACAGGAAAATCACTATGCTATTTTGAACTTTGCTAATAGGGACAAATTTAATCTTACCTATAAGTGGATGTAAGTGTTTCAATTAAATCCAGGATTGGGGACTATGGATGCTTTGTGTCTCTCAAACCACAGTGTTGATTTAGAAGTTTATTTTGAAATAATATACCTACAGGTATATATAATGCATATTCAGGTTTTTAGCAGAGGACTCAAGGTTTTTATTTAAAATCTTCTTATTTTTCAAAAAGTCCATTATGCTGTGGAAGAGAAACAAGCCCAGAGCATTATGAGTTCTCCTCTTTACCCTGGACATTATGTGGTTTCATAGCATATTTATTAAATGTTTTAGACTTGACCTGCCTTGAGTTTTTGCTGCTGAAAAGTTATTTCATCTCATTTGACCAAAGAATATGTTAAATTCCCATCTCAGTTTATCAAACTTCACATGTTTACCTTTGTGATGGTTGGGCAGAAGATGCGTTTTTGGGGGACATCAAATCCCAGCAGCTATTTGACACAGGGATCAAAGTAAATGGTCGTCAGGGAGATTTAGTGACCAAGATGCCAATCCTTGTTGCAGTTCTCTTGTAGTGAGGTTTGGAAAAAAATATCTATTATTTAGTTAAAATTGACCATTTCTTAATTAGAAAGTTTTTCTCCACTCAGTGAATTTACTCAAATAAAAGTGTGGATGTCTCTAAAATGTTCAAGATTATGCTTGCAATGAAAAAAATGAATTAAATTTAAAGGTTTTTAAGCATATTTTCCCAGAGTGCTGATGGGAATATATGTGCGGAGTGTTTGCGCTGCATAAATCCAAAAAGATTTCCCGTCATCAGTAGAACTACCAGGAAAAAAATTAAGACCATAATTAGAGCTAACCTTTTTTCTTTTCATTCTGTTTCTCTGTAAATGTGTTTCTGAATATAAATCAAAATATATTTAAAGTTGAAATTAAAAAAATTAACAAAATATTAAAACTAAGAAAGTGACGCACAAGTTTATGAATTTTTAATCCAAACTCTTTTTGATTAAAACGCATTACTGGACAGAAATCCTTGAAAAAGAGGAGGAGATCAAACACATTTTATCTGCTGGGACACTTAAGGATTACTGATAACAGATCCAGCAGTTTTAAACTTAAAGTCCTTTGCTGCATTGCAGCAAAGCCTTAAGACAATCAGGGCCAAGCTGTTGGGGTGCAGATGTGTTATAAGATCAACTTTAGCATCTGACTCTGTCTCTGTGGCATCAACTGTTGCCTGAATTTCTGACTGGTTTCCAGTAGAACTACTCAATATCATTTGTGCCAAATTCAAATCGTGCTGATGATTTTGTCTCTTTGCCATTTTATTCCTCTGTATTCCCAGTTGTTTCATACCCAACAAATTGTACCCACATTCCCTGCAGTTATATGTTATGTACCTACAAGCAGGAAGTCCCAATGGGTTGTTTATTTATTTTTTGCTTAGGTGTCATAATCACTATCTTTTTTGTAAGAATCAACCATCCACAGATGAAACTAAATTCCTCCTTTAATTCATATGTGCTTCTAATCTGCATAAAGTGGTTGTTATAAAAAGTCTGCCTATATTTATTTTGGGTTTCTTGTGTTTTTAAAAACTGATACAAGTTTTCTTTTGTGCCTAATCCCAGCAGATACCGTCTTAGCTAAAGGCTTCCTGGACTTCTCTGGCACCTGTCTATCAAGTCATATATCTTAGGAGAGTCACAACTACAAAAACGTATACATCGCAACATTACCAAGCTCGGTATGTCCTTAATCCTGGGTATTTTCCACATACTTTGACCTTTATATTTGGTCTGGGTTGTAAAAAATCCATTCACAATACTAACACTTACGCTGCCCTTTAGTTTGAGTTTTGTTCTTTTGATTCTGGCCTAACAGACAGTCCTATTGTCCATGGTGACTTCGTTGAAGTGGCAGAGAGTCAGAGGGGGACTCAGGATACTTCTAAGTCTTTCAGCCAGAGTGTAATCCTCTTCCTTTATCATACAGGCTGATCTGGTTGTATGTGAATGACTGCTCTGGTTGTCTCTAGCTCTTAGTCACGTTTCCTTTCACACTCCTCTTCTCTAATTCTCTCTTGTTTGTCTTTTGTTGTGTCACTCCATTGCTCAGTGATCAGCGCTTCTTCAGCGTTCACCTCATTTCTGTTTTGTGTGGAGGCAGCTGTTATCTCTGTGAGAAAAAAAAGAGAAATCCAAAATGTTCCTTTCCAAACAAAAAATAAATACATACATCGATGCCACTTTGCACCACTCCTGAGACGGGCAACTTGGATTGTGTCCAAAAATCACAGCTGGAATGGTGTGTATTTACAGTGAATATGTGCGTTGGGGGTTGGGAAGTGGGCTGCATCTGGGACGTTTGATTGGTCCGCTGGCATTGGAGCCAGACAAGATGCTGATTGGATAGTTGGATGTAGACTAGCGTGCAGGTTCTCTGTGCCATGAAGCTTTGCCTCCCAGAGTGCCGGCCAATAGCTCCACATATTGGATGCATTACAGATTAGATCCAGTGCAACTGTATCCACATGAATGTGTGGGGGCGTGCGTGCGTGTGTGTGTGTGTGTCTATGTGAATCGGTGTGCCTACACATCTCATTTCTGCAAGAGCACTTTTATCCTCAATGGACAAATCTGCTCTGTCTCTGTGATCACAAAATGCATTTGCCTCTTCTAGACTAATCATTAATTATTAACCTAAAATTTGACTCGCCGTCCCAGATCGATGGAGCAGCTACCCACTTTTATAAGCTCAAGACTTGTTCTAAAAAAGTCTTCAAGCATCAATATGCAATAACTTATTGCCAATTTCTCATGATAAGGTGCTTTACTAAGGATTTATAGCAACTTCGTGCTCAAATATATGTAATTTTCAATAAAACTGCAGTAATGAGTTGAGAAGAAATGATGGATGTATTCATTGATATTTTGAAATCTGTGTGAAACAGATTTTTCTTTGGTGAATCATGATTGAAGCTATATCAAAATAAAAATATTCATCTAATTGATTTAATTATTAGAGTTCAGGAATTTCATATTTTCATCAAACTGAATTTGATTGTAAGGAAAAATGGCAACAAATGGACTCAAAGGAATATATTGTGCATGAAAGTGGTTATTTTTTTTAGATTGTTATTGAATACAAATAAGGCTACGATAAAAAAAAAAATAAAAATCCACCAAATACTGAGATTTTCTAAGTAGGGCGAGATTGTTGATTGCAATCTCCTTCAGATAATTCTCAGTCGATTAAAGATTTCTCAATGTGAAACACAACCCCAAAAAACTCTTGCTGTATCAATTCATGTCTTGACGTTCATGGTTGCTTATTGACAAAACATGTCCTACATAAAGTAAAGCGGATTTTGTGGTACAACTAGTTTTATCATGTCTTTGAATGATATGTGTCACTTTTTATGTTCTCTCATCCTAAAGAGTGCATGTTTATTGGGACCAAGGATGTGGGATTCACAGTGTTCTGCTGAGCTTGGACAGGGTACATTACAGGGTATCATTTTATTTCTCCTTTTCATACTGAAAGATCCATAGACAACTCTGGAAATAAAATTGTAGTGCTCTTTGAGTGCCCTCCAAAAGGCAGAGAAATATTAACCATAAAAGAAAAACTCATTTCACTTTACGTTTTGAGCATTTGACATGCTGAGTTGAGTAAATAATCTCCAATCTACATAGCATAGCATGAAACAATGTAATGTTATTATTTAGTCTTAGCTGAGATATCAGTTCAGCGCTGATGATGGCGCTCTAATTTTGTCAACAAGTCTAAAACATCCAGGATGGTTTGGCATTTTAAGGTATCAAATTCAGCTTTGTGGCTCAAATGTGGGTTGCAAAATATAGGTCAAATGTCGCCTTTACTATACATTAGATTATTTATGCTAAAGAATACTGAGACAAAACAGATTTCAGCTGTGACCGTTAGCGCTGGTTATCAACCAAGTAGCCCTGTGGTATAACTAACAAAATATTAGATATTTATTTTTTAGCACACATTATATGCTTATGTTATCTCACACATTTAGAACTGGAGCATTTTATGCATAGTGCTAAATATTGACCCTGGTTGCACACTTCTCCTTTTCTATTGGTTATTTGAGCTTTCTTTATTTGTGAATGTTCATATATTCTCACAAGGACCAGAAACAGCTTAAAAAGAGAACCTGTCTTTGCATCTGAATGATGAAAGTGTTTAGAGAAGGAGGCCACTGTGGTCGATACCTAAATTGACCTCTCCGAGATCCATAGTAGGATTCCTTATTCAACAGCATATGTCTGCAGAGGCTGGATAAGACACTAAGCAATTATTTCCATGCTGTTTTGCAAGAGAAGATAATTGATGGGGATGGAAATTTAAGGAGATTTTGTCCTATGTTCCAACTTCTACTTTTGTTTTTGTTTTTTTCTTCTTTAAGCCTTCCATGCTTTTTTCTTTCTGTATCGCAATGACATAACTACAGTACAAAAAATAGTACAGTACTTACAATAATTGTCATCAAAATGTTAGCAATAATTTACAAGAGAACATCTTTCTGAGTTACTGTTATACTGACAAAATGATAAAGCAATTCAATTGTTTTATCTGAACACAATGAAACAAGGACATGTCATTCTGATCTGATGGCACCAACATTCGTTGACATTTACTTTAATTTACTTTTGAAAGAGACTGGCTTTTGGAGGTAGTTCATTGTGTTTTGCAGTTTGAATTATTTTGAGAAATTCACTTTATAAAACATGTTGAGGATGATTCGAGATATGCAGCAAAGCAACTGAGAAAAACTGTAAGATGAGAATCAAGCAATGACAACATCTATCTGAAAAGCAGATGGAATTTAATTATTCTATCAGAATTTAAAAGGATTCCCATCATAAAGCTTAATTAAATAGCATCCTCAGTACCCAAGTTATTAAATATGTAAAAAAAAGGATGGATGATATAAAATTATGCCTCCACTGCTATAAAATTATACATTTTATGAGAGCAAAATTAATAAATTAAATTGTTCTTAGCAATGAAAACACAAAATCATTGAAGCTCTGCTTTTACTTTGGACATAATTCAGTCTAAATGTCAGTATTATGTTAAATTTTTCCTCACTTAAGTTTAGGTTGTCACTTTGGTTGGATCTTATATGGAGCCCCTCATTTGTCTTCAGTTCTGTAATCACTCTCCTCAGTGAGTTACTCATTCCCCTGCTACTTTATTCCTTTTGGTCATTGTCAGATCCTCTTGCTGCACATCCTGTCATGTTTACTGGTTCCCCACTCAATGTTTGAACCTTTTGTTTCCCCAGTTTCAGAAATGTATTTCCATAAACTGGTTCAGTTTGCATCTTGCCAGTCTTCGCCCTGTGCCTGCATTTGAGTGATTTACCTCAAACGTGACCCTAAATGGATGCCCTGAGGTTCAATTTATTCAATAGATTTTGGCATATTTTACAAAATGCAAGACAAACGTTCAAAATTCTTGCAGGGGAAATATTAATTCTTTGTTGTTTGTATTGTTTTTTATTCCATAAAAATGTGGGCACACTCATGTCGCTGAGTAATAGTATAGCTGTAACGCTTTGACATATGTAAGGTGTCCTGACACCCAAGCAATCTCTCTACTGCATAAATTGAGCATTTTGTAGTAATCTGCACTCTAGAAGCTCTAGTCTTATTTATTGCTTTAGTTGCATAATATTACTGTTCATATCTCTTGCATAGTTTTTTCTTGTGCATTTATTGTGTTTTGGATCCTGTGCTTTTACAGTAATCTTTTACCACATGAATCAAGCTATCATACTTCTGCTGCAGAGTTCTGCCTAATTACCCTCCAAACTCACGTAATACCAACAATAAAGGATTCAGTGGTGTATAAAACCACTTTAGTAATTGTAAAGTAAGCAGCAATCGTGAGCATAAAGATGTACAAAAATTCCCTTTTTAGGGTTGTGTTGATCTTGAAGTGCTCAGTTGTGTGGTTTGCTAAACAAAATCTGTACCTACTGTAAAAACATTGAGGAATGAATATGTCCTCATCCTCAATCTCGATGGTTGAGTCCTGATTACGATTAAAAAAAGAAGAAAAGTTCTCCTACATTTCATCAAAGTTGGATACAAAAAAAAGCAGCAAAAGCTCTGAGAAGCTGATCATCATCCGTTCCCTTGACCTTTGTAACCTGGTGTTCAATTAGAGAGTTAAAAATAAAGTGAAATAGAAAGGCAGCGAAGGAAATGTAAGATTAAGCCACAGAGAAGTGGAGAAAGGACACATTAAGAATCCTGATAAACAGGAACTGCCCTCCACTGTGACAGTTTTGCCTTTTAGAGGTATAACTCTGTTATTACACTTGTCACAGCAACACTACGGTTGAAGCAAGTGTCAGGCTCAATCACCAGAGCTAACAATGCAGGAGACAGACATGCATTAAGGAGTAAATAAAATGTGGCCATACTTGGACATGCTGCCCATATGGACATGCAGAAACAGAAGAACAGACACACATAAATATTCACACTCAAAAACAGTTGCGCCATCCACATGGCTGCACATGCTACACAGTCGCTGCACGCTGAACGCGTGGCAGCACCGTCAACCCCAGACGGCTCTCCGCTGCCCACCTGTCATAAAAACCTGAGAGAGAAAATTCACCTGACTTGTATCTCAATCTTCTACAGTTCTTAGTTTAGCTTTTACCAGCCATCTGGCTCAGCAGCTCCACTCAACCTCCTCCTCCTCCATCCCATCTCTCCTCTGCCAAAATCTTTCCTAACTCTCACTCGCTTTAGTCTTTTTTAAAGCATGTCAGCAGTTACCCGGCACAGCGGTCTTAGTGAGGCTGCTAACGTGGCTAAGTGTCCCTCTGCCTCTTTGCTGGTGCCGTGGTTCTGAGTGTGTTTGCGTGTGGGTGTGTGTGCTTCACAGATGGCAATGGGAGGGAAGGGAGGGCTGGAGGGGGTGATGGAGAGAGCTGTCTGAGGCTCCGGCAGCTCTCAGGCAAGGCGGTCTGTCTGCGGGCATCTGCACTGGCAGCCCCTCCAGGCCCTCCCCTTCACCCATCCAGCACCGCTACCTCTCCAGCCAGCGCCACAGCTTGGCAAGCCGCCCGACAGTGAGGCTTGATTGCTGCAAAATTACTCCTCTTGACCTCAGATGGACTTTACCACCAAGCTTTTTGCCCTCATATTTTTAGAAATGATGAGGGTCGACACCATACCTGCAGAGTAGACATGGGCCATTTGCTGGTATAAAGGTATACCAGAACAGTTTGAAAGAGTTACGGTTTAAAAAACTGCAGCATACAGTTGTGCTGAGGTTCTAAATTAACACAAATAAACCTGTTTAGTTTCATCATTATGGAAAAAAGCTAGAAGGGTGTAAGGCAACTGGTTTCCATGTGATTTTTTAGTAAGTTAACTTCTTTGGGTTAAGACTGCACAGAGTGAAGTACAATGAGACGTCAGAGAAAATAACCAGATTTTTGTTGGCTGAAAGATGGCCACTACACTTATATGTTTACAAGAAAGTCAAATTTCACCATTTTCAAATGTGTCTAGTTGCAAAAATATACACAATTATTATGTGGAAAGTAAAAAATAAATAATAACATGATTGTGACATCGTCATTCTGTGGGAATGTACTTATAAAGTCCAAAACAACACCTAGAGCTCATCTTTGACTCATGCGTGAGCTTCCAGAGGAACCCAGAACAACATTTAAAGCACTGCAGATCTTGCCCAAAGACATGGCGACTGAGGCGTGCGAAGCTGGCAAACCACCAGTAACAAGACTAACTCCAACCTCCTAATTTACCTGCCATGATGAAAGATAAAAACTTTGGAGTGACTTAGTCAAAGTTCAGGCCAGGCAGTAGTGAAAACCCTCCAATGTGGCAGGACTAAAAGAAAAGTGGACCAAAATTCCTCACATGGATGTAAAGGAGTAAATGCCAGTTACAGGAAATGTTTGAAGGTAGTTGTTACCGCCAAGACCGGCCCAACCAGCAATTTGGTTTAGGGTTTTTCTTTTTATACAGGAAATCCTCGTTAGAAAACTATGTTGCGTATTTACTCGGGTTGTTTTTGACATTAAAATTTGATGATCTGAAACATTAAAGTGCCACAACAAGATTGTGAAACTTTAATTTCGGTGCTCAAAAAAGTGTAGAAAAATTCCCAGGAGACTGGGAGTATCATTAAAGTATCACACTTTCTTGATCTGACTGCCTTTTGAAACAAATCAAAACCTAATCCACGCTTGCATCCGGTTACAACATAATTAATGCAGATATTCTGTTAGAGGAGCACAATTCCTGTTGGCTCCAACACTGCAGCAGCTCAGCACAGGGTCTGACACATCTGTTCCTGAGAAATTCATGGAGGTTTGGGCAGTGGAGGTGTTGGTATGAGCTGATTAGAGCAAGGCTGTCTTTACCCAAACGCCGGGTCCATAAACTGTTTAAGAAGGAGGCTGTTGCCATGGTTTTCTGCTGTGTTCCAATCAGTCGATTTTGACCACTTAGCTTTATTTATTCCTCAAAAATAGAAAAAAAAGCCAATGCCTTCTGCATCAACCAACTGTTGTACCCCTTAGACCAATTGTTCTAAATCCTGTATATACTGAATTGTATTCGTCGGCAGGATAGCGAGCTTGGATGATGATTCGTGCCTGATTGGATGAGCTTTGGAGAAAGAGCCTTTACAAGCTGACACCTTTGGCTCATGTGTGGTTTGGAAGCAGAGGCTTTGATGAGAGATAGAGATTGCCATCATAATAGCCTGCTAGCACAATCTTCATTGTGTGTGGTGGACCTCCAGTTAGAAAATGCATGGTCGCCATATTTTTTGATCTCCCTTGAAAACACATTGTCTTTTAAAAAAAACTTACCTTAATGACACCTTCAGGCAAGATGTGATAAAAGTAAGATAAGATTAGATATTTTTTAGGACTAAAATTGGCTTTTCACTGATCCTCCATGTCTGTTCTGTTTTGTTCTTTCATCCCATCAATACCCCATCCCCCTTTTGTATTTCTCCCTTCTTCTTTTCTCGGCTTTAATAACAGGCTAAAACTCTTTCTCAGATCTGACAAAGCCAAAGCAGCTCAAACATGAAGCAGCTCCCAGAGGTAAAGTCACACTTGAGGAGTGGATTGAAGCTCACCCTGACTGTAAGGTCACAGAGTTTGTCCCCCTTGTAGGCTAAAGTCTTCTTCTTTGGTGTTTTACTGTCTTGTGAGCTGTTTGTTTTGCCCTCTTGCACCTTTCATGACAGGAAGCTGCATTCCTAAATTGGATTACTGCTAATTAAATACTGCACACATGTCATGCTAATGGAAAGAGGTATCATATCACATCAGTGCCAGACTTCCTCTTATTATCGTAGTGTTTGAACTCTTTTTTGACTTGTTTACCAGTGTTTACTAAATATTTATTTATACCTTTGCTAAAGATTTGCAAGATCCTCTTGCTCCATTGGAATATCATCTCACTGAAAATATAAACAGTTCAACCTTTAATTTGAAGACCTTTATTAAAAAATGTTAGAAAAAAAATGTTTTCAATTAGGAGAATCTGGGAATAGTAATCCATGACTTCCAGTTGCAAAATAAATATGATGAGTTAAGTTTTTCTAGCTACTCTGAATTGGGAAAGACAAGAGAACATAACATCAAGTAAAGCAGATGTTTGTTGAAATGTATGGGTCAGGAAATTGATGAAATGATTTAGCTACATGTCTGAATGCGCCAATCAGAGCAATAACTAATTTAAGTTCCTACATCTACCCACTAACAGAATCCCCAAAGCATGATGCTGCCACCACGTTTTCCAGTTGAGATCTGGTGTTTGGGTACAGTGTGCATTTTTAACAACAAAAACCAGGTTTAGTCTCATCTGACCAAACCAACTTTATCACATAAACAACTAAAAAACATCATCAGAGACTATGTAGTATGGTGCTGTGAAGGATTAAACACCAATTTTCTTGTTTTCGAATACATTTTAACGCTACTAGCAATCTTCTCATCATCAGTCATACAAACATATAGTTGTTTTTACTTCTATTGAAGTTTCCCAGATTTAAGTGAAATAAACTGTATTTAAGTAAAAAATATTCTGTAAGACTGTTTTGTTTATGGATCAGGTCCACCATAACTCCTTATTAGAGCTATTAAAGATATTTTTATGTGAGAATGTCTTCATGTAGATACAGATATGTAGTAATTAATTATCTTGTACTTTGCAACCTCCCAATAGATATTCTTTTAACGTTTAAATAAAACATAATATCTTGGTACATGTTCAGACACTGACTGATAAAATGTTGCTTCTTATTGCTTTACACTGATTTGCACATTTTTTTCTCCGGTTGTATATTTTTAATGCAACATGTTTTGCTATAAAAACATGAAAAGGCTCATGGTTAGAGATATGTATTCATCCACCCTCACCTGCCTCAGTGAGCTGCACACAAAGCACTCCGATTTCCACAGGAAATCCTGTCATGGATTCTGTCCCGACTCTTGTGTGCTTAACTGAGGTCCTGACCTGACTCTCCAGACATTTTCTGGTCTCCAGGTGTGAAAAAGGATTTCGTTTTTTTAAAATCCAGACCACATAATGGAAATATGGCCGATAGGCGTTTGATGTTCCACAGAATTTCAAATGTTTGCTTCAGATTTACCTGATGACTGAAAATAGCCTGCATATTTGTTTTCACCTATTAGCCAGAATACAAAACAAAAGTGTGCATTGCTGCTTATATTACAAAGACTTAATCAGCAAACTTATGCTCCAAATAAAAAGAAAAGGAAAACAGCACATATTTCCATTGCAGATGCATAAATGTTCTTATATCAACCTTTTTCATGCTGAATGTATTGGCCACATCACTTCTCCTTAAAATAATTATTTACTGAATATTTTTTATTTCCTTCATTTCTTTCTCATTCATTGATTTATTTTGTTGACTTGCTGTGTCCAGGTATTTTCTCCTCGGTTACTCTCTGTCTTTCTTTGTGTGACCAGTATGTGGTGACACAAGGTGACGTGTGACTGCAACGTGTGAACCTAATCACTGGACTCTTATTGGGCACCAAAAGGGAAACCATTAGTGAGGTGCTAACATTCAACTCACTGCTTATTTATGGTAGGAAAAAAACATAAAAGACAAACAAATTTTGAATTTAAATGGCACCATGCAGTTTGAGCAATCTGAAATATTTAGTTAATTCTTTTCAGAGTTGCCTGGATGTTTGTGACTGGATTTTTTTCAATAAACTAGATGAGTGAAGTAATTACCATGGCCCAAATCTCCAATTGGGCCATGGAGATTTTAGAACTCAATTTTTTTATGAAAGAGTGATACATTTTTTCTTCCACTATAGTTTGCAACACATTCAATTCAGTTCAGTTCAAACCAGTTCTTTTTTAAAATTCAAATCCAGATCAACTCTATGCTCAGGTGTATTTGAGTCCTGAGGGGAAATTGATGTTACAGTAAGTAAACAAGAAGAAGAATTACACACAAAATAAAAAAAATATTGTGACTCTGCTTGGTACATTTTTTTTTTTAACCTCATTTTAATGCTTGCCAAACCAGGAGAGGAGAGAAAATATCTGCACCTGATTCATTATAAAATATATAAATTAAGTTCATCAATGACTTATTATTCTAAAACTTGTAAAGTTTTCTCAGACTAAACAGTCATTTCTGACTCTTTTCTTGAAGTTCTCTGAATGACAGGTAAATTTTAACCTTTCAGTTCAGTTCAGTTCAATTTAGTTTAATAATGCCAAATTAGAATAAATGCCATATCAAGGCTCTTTACTACACAAGCAGGTTGAATTACATGTCAAATTATACAGATCAAATTTCAGGTTAAAATCAACATCAATTCACTGCTAAACCAATCAAATTACATGAGAGTCAGATTCAAGTTAACCTGGTCCAATGGGATCCTAATTATAGAACAACACATCTGAAGTCAGTTGGTTCGAAGAAAACCCAGCCGAATGCATCAAGTTGCTTACAAACCAGTCTCCCATCTCAAGCAACAGAGAAAAGAAACAACTGTGTTTGAACAGAAAGCAGACTCGAGCTCAGGATGAGCGGCCATCTGTTTTTATCATTTCTGTCGCGCATTCACATGACTTGTTATACACAAATTATTCTGAAATAACTCCTGCTTTCAACTGAGTTTTATTTTTTATTATTCTTTGTCGCTTTGTATTCTTCAAATGCTGAATTTCCTTCTACAAAACCTGCACACCCATGTGCTCATTGCTCATATTTTTGTTCTCATGCCTTGAGCTAAAGAAGACAGAAAGCACAGACTGTAAAGGCAGTGAAATAATGACCAGTCTGTCCTACCATTTCATCTGTGGCCTCCTGCGTGGTAAGACACAGCTGTCATTGGGATTGTTGTTGTTATTACATTTTTAATGTTCTAAATAATGAACTGCTCTGTCTGAATGGATGGATGGAAGGCAGTGACAGGGGGATCCAGTGATAGTTAAGGGAATAGGAGACTCCATATAACAACTTGTGATTTCAATAAATCTCCTCCTAAGACACGCAGGCATTCACACACAAACCCTTTGAAAGACTCATGAGACTTGTCTTTTTTTGTTTGAGGTCTGTAAATCTTTTTATTTTCCTGCTGCTGCTACAGCGTTGTGTGGGTATGAGAGCATTTGCATGGCTCTGCAATCAGTACTACTGTACTCCTCTACATATCAAAGCTGAGGTGGAGAACCATCAAGGGAAGTTGTCTAATTAACAGCGCTGCCATTCTCACAGACACTTAACTCTGTTACAGTGTCTTCAGCTTCCAGGGTCTTTCACTCGGCAGCAAATGGATAAAACACAGAGATGAGTAATCTTTGTTGTGTGGAAAATACTGCATGCAGTTGGAGTGTTTTTCTTTTGTAGGAACTGAGAGTGTTTTCTCTTTTTTTGGATTTTGAGGTGTTTGTGAGGCAAAAACTCTTTCAAATTAAAAATAAATCTCTCACTGAGCACATCAAAAATATGAATCAGTCAGAAGTTTACATCTGTTTGCATTGCCCTTAAGCAGCATGACTTTTGTAAAACATTTTTGGTATCCTCACACACACTTTTAAAGTACTGACCGTGTTTGTTGTGGGACTGAGATCAGACCTTTGTGATAGAAACTACAAAACGTTGCCTTAATCAACATGCAGCTAATTTGGTGGTTTGCTTTGGATCATTATCCATTTAGAAGACTCGTTTGTGTCCTGTTTCCATGACACATTTTAAAAAACGTCGTTTATTGCGTATCCGTAAAACATTTCATTTACATAGCAACGGAATTAAGATGCTCTGTGGGCTAATGAAATCGTAAAAAGCACCGGAAACGATTAAGTGTTCATGCCATGTCAGTGAGGAGGCTTTGAAACTGTGTGAACTTTCTGATCTAGAGAAAGTTTAGTAGTTTATGTAATGGGCATAAATTAACAGATTTTACTTTGACACTACACTAAAAAGTTTCACTTTGGAGCCTGTTGTCAAACCTTTGAATTTTTACCCAGCTACTGCACTGTTTCCGTGTAAACAAGAGACCAAAATGCAACAAAGTTTGTTTCCCTGTCTTGACATTGTTATGTAAACCTGGGCTGATTTTCTTTGCTTTTTCCACGACATCGAAGTGTTGCGTTTTAGTCCTTGCCTTAAAACACACCCACTGACATTCCTCTAGTTAAATTAAATGTTGTGAATTAACCTATAAGAAGATTACAACCTATGGCATCCTCCTATGGGCTTAATAGTGTTATTAGCTATATGCAAACTTCTGGCCTTGAAAAAAGTTTCTTCTTCTTACAAAAGATTATCTCACGTATTATTCTGTCATTTGGGATCAGGGAACACAGCCACCCACAAGTTAATACTTGAGACCCCTCTAAAAATACTTATAACTCCCTCTCTTAATAGTTTAAAACAACAAATATACCTTAATATGCATTAATAGGTGCAGTGGAAACCATCTTAGCACTACAGCAGAAGCTATTGTCTACAGTTTTCCCTATCTTTGCTTATGAGATTACAGCCAGTCAGTCCCAAGGAAAATAAATGGCGCTCCCGGATTGGCTGCTTTGCACACACCAGCCAAAATCATGTCAAGTAGCAATGCACACAGGTATTTCTGCGTCCCAAGCTGTATTTTCTTTAGAACATTTTAGATGTGCTCTATGGACAAATCAAATAGGCTGATTTTCCTGGAATAATTTAGATTTACTTTCCACTGAAAAATATGCAAGTCCTGAAATGGGCCGGGGGGCATTGTATAGATCTCTTCCATAGTGATAGTTTGCATAACAAACTCTCAACATTTCCAGCATTTTAGTCAGAAGCTTCTAGCCTTAGTCCAATGGACCAAATGTGTCGTATTAAAAGCTCAAACCTGAAAAACAGATGATTTTCACATCCAGTAATAGCAAAGCAGGTAAAAAAGAATGTATTTACTCATCTGGATTGACAAAAGTTGTTCATAAATAGAAACTTAGTTAAATTATTAAGATTTTTGTACTTTATTTCAGGTCCTTTAACAGTTTTTACTGAGAATTTCAATATGAAATATTTAAACATTTTTTTTTGTAGTTCATACTAAATAGAACTGACTATGTACATGTACAAAAGGCTGGCAGCAGCTGACGGGGCGGCTGATGTTCTCTTCTGCTTGGGGAAGTGGGGGGTGCTGGTTGGGATCCCGCTGGGTCTTTTGTCACCCTTGCTAATTATATGATCCTGTTGACCTTGTCGTTGCTGCCTGGTAACATGTTAGCAGGAGCTGGTGTGTCTGACCTCCACTTTAACTCATAACTAGATGCTCACTGGTTATGGGATGCAACTGTACATTACAGGTTAAAATGATGGCAGGTGCATTTATGGGGGATGCATTTGCTGATTAAGATACATGTATATGCAGTTAGTATTTATGCTTTGTTTTCTTGCATATATTAGTGGTTTATTACATATTTAAAAGAGGTACCCCACTACTTCTTTGTGACTTTTTTTAGGAGTTTTGCAAATGAATCAGACAAATGTACAGAGAATTATATGACTGCAAATCAGCCAAGTCAATTTCTTAAAAATTTTGTAAAGCGTACATTTACAGTTTTGAAAATTAGTATAATGCGAACATATGAGGATATCACTTGACAGATGCTCACAGGGTGATATCATGCTCGATCTTCTGGTTTTTCATTAACTGGGCTTCAGAACAGCTGCACTTGTGTATCTCACTCAGAGCTGACAGCCGTAGCATGCCGAGTCTTAAAAATAATTAAAAAAAAGAAAAGAAAAACATCACTTGTATTTCAGTGAACGTCGTTAGAATTTCTTTCAGAGAACATGTGACACTTTTCAGATAAGTGTTTTTTGTGTTAACAAAATGGAAATCTTAATTTTGCTACGCTAATTATAGCCTGCAGTCCGTTGCTAAGGAACCTAATGACAGGAGACAGCGGGGAGTCAAGAATCTAACCTTTGGCTGGATGGAGCCAAGAGGTGACATTTGGATTTCCTTCATATCACCTCTGCTAAAGCTCTGTACTAACACTCAGGCTGTATTACCCTTTACAGTTGAACATTTTTACAACATGCAGTTTAAGTTGCTCGATTTGTTCTGTAAAGACAAAAACTGCACTGTTTAAACTTCTTTAAGACGGTTCGGAGCACTCAATCAATGTCACTTGCTTTAAACAGAGCTGTTGTGAAAATGACAGTTCCCAAACGTATGTGGGGGATGAATGAGTCATTCTGCACTTTGGAAACGTGCATCGGCTTCATATCTCGTCTCATGCGCTGTTAGTGTGAAAAATGTCATGGCTATTTTCATGATGTCACTCTGAAGGGCACTAATGTGCCGAGGGACGTCTGCTGTTGCCGTATGGCGTGAGCGTACCGTTATTTTCAAACGCTGGCCCACCAGCATATGCACAGAAAATTAAAACCAGAATTTCTAGCTTCACCATGTATTTTAATAAATGGATTGCTTGCTAAGATGCACCAGTCAGAATTTTTTGGTCGATATCTAAACACAGATTTTACTAACTGTAGCCAACTCTTCTTCTTTTTGTACTTTTTTAAAAACTATTCCAGTCATGTAAGAGAGGTATCTGTACAAATACTCTTGATTTTTTTCTTTAAGATTCATTAAAAAATAAATAAAAGCAGTGTCCATCTTAATATTTATTTAGCATTCCAGCTATACAGCAGCCTCATCTTCAGCCGAACACATTAGCAGCAAAGGCAACATTTTATGTATGTGTGAGAGAAAAGTTGCTTTAAACTTATTTTTTATTTCAAAACAAAGGCAGAGTAACAGAGTTGACCTTTTAGCTTGTCCCATTAACATAAGATGATTAGTATTGTTAGCAGTGCTAACAATGAACAGCTGTCTCTGTGTGTTCCCCCTGTGGAGGAAATAAAATCGTACCTTAAATTTCCAGGGCTTGCCAGCATTTCTAAATCAAAAGCCTACCTTTAGAATACATAAAAGTTATAACTTCAATAACATTTTAACAGTGTGTCCTCTGGTTTTATAGTAATCTTTTAATTTCATAGAAAAATGTCTTCTGACTGGAAGTAATGACGTTTTGTAGTGGCCTAGCCAAAGTCCTCAGTTGAATCTGATAAAAGAATCTAAAAGGTAAAGTTTAGGTTGATGGAAAAAATACTTTCTAAGACTGTTAGTGAGCAATTACAGGAAAGGAATCCCAAAGAGTTGATTATTGATAAGCATATAAATCATTTTAATGTTGCAATGTTTAACATTTAAATATTTTTCCAAAACCAATATTTTTTTGACATTATTTAATTAACTTTTGAAATATCCCTGTTTCATTTCCAACAAGAAACAAACCACTTGGTTGAATACATTTATTTAAAATCTGAATTAAAGGGGTGTGACTAATTTTGACCTCAACTGTTTCTACGTTTTCTGGATTCATTCACTAACAACTTCCACTCTGAAGAGTGTCCTAGTCACAGTGACCTGGAAGCGCCTTTATATGGTGCTTTTACTGTTGGGGAAAAATAATAATTTTTTCAGTGTCTGTTTATCCATCAGGACCAGACGTGTGTTAAATTCATCTCGTTTTGAGGAGTCGCTGATTTAATTTTTTTTTGTGCATCTCTAATTTTTGTATTTCTCTCTAAGCTCATTTTTTACATTTTGTATTGACCAAAGACAAGGCCGCTTTACTTTGGACATTTCTTTGTGAGTGTCTGTCTGATCTTTCCTTCTGATGGTGGGGCGTCTCGGTGTGTGTGTGGGGGTGTGTGTGTGTGGGGAAGGATTCATGGCTCAGCGCCGAAATAGTTTTGAAGTATCTGTGAAAAGACTCTTCTTAATCCGTTTTATTTGCTCTGCTACCTCCGTACCATTTGTCCATGCACAGCTCCAAACCCCTCTTCTCCACCCAGCCATCTCGGGGATTTAGTGTGGTGGAGCAGAGGTGCAGGAGCCCACAGACAGTTAAAAAATAGCCATCTGGCTGGGGAGGTGCAGCGGGGAGGGGGGCGTTTGGAGGTTTGGGGCTGAGGAGTCATGCTGGGCAATCAAAATGACGGACAGCAGTGAGAAGTGTTTTGCGGGCTCTCACATACATGCAAAGTAGGCAGACTTGTGAGCATTCACAGCTCCCTCTGGTCTCCAGGTAAACACCGACGGGCCAAGGTATGCGTGGTCTTTCCCCACCTCGGTGTGTGTGATTTTGTTTGTGTATGGTAATAGTGTGTTTGTTGGCATGCTCGTGAGAGGAAAGAGCTAGCTTTCCCGTGTTTACCCCAATGTCAGGGGCTCATGTTTTTGTGTGTTTTACAAGAAAGCTTGCCAAATTTATTTCTGTAGTTTTTCTAGTTTATTTTGCTAGTGATAGCTAAGAAGGTGTTTGAGCAGAAAAGCCGGGGTCAACAGGTGAAATAAACAGCATCCATATTTCATGAAGCATAAAAAAACAAGAATTCGACACAGACCAGATCTAAGGACACTGTGAAAAGGGTTTGGGATTGTTCCTCCTTGCTCTGAGCAAATATTATAATCCTATTCTCTTATGCTTTACATCTTGCCCTCTCTCACCAATGTTCACCCCAATGGCGGCCCCTTTCCCTTAGTGAAAAAGCGCTTCGAATGTGTGGAGGCTTCATTTTTCACTCTCCCTTTGGGGCTCTGTTGTCAGAGAGCAATCCTTAGGAAGTCTTTATTTCTGCCAGGCAGGGCCTCTTGCGTTCCTCCACCCTCTCCCTCCGTTCTCATGGCTGTCCCCCCCCCCCCCCCCCACCTGCTGGGATCCTGATCCCAGCCAGGGCAGGGCTTCAGCGGGGGACAATTACTGCTGCTCCCCGGCTTTGATCATCTGACCACATGGAAGCATAACAGCTGACCACATGTTTCAACAGACAAGAAGAAGAAGTAAATAGAGAAAGGAGGAAGAGTTAGAATGGAGTGTGAAAGAAGAAAAGAAATCCCCTTTTTCATCTGAGCTGAGCCCAAACTTCGATTTCACTTTGGAAGCTTTAAGAAGAGTTAGCCAGAATGGTCAGATGGGTGTTTCAGGCTCTGTCTTTTGATGGCGGATATTTATTTGGATCGGGGCGAGCCGTACTTATTACGGACTACGTCTGGCTTCAACCTCAAATAAAGTTCTGTTTCAGTTCGCCACTCTCTCCTTTGTGGGCTCCATCGAAAGAGAAAGAGAGAAGCAATTTGAGGCAGCCCTTGTAAAAAGTGAGTGCTAAGTCTTCTGGTATTGTCAGCCAGATTGTCAGGGGGCCAACTGGGCTCTGCTGTTGTGTTCTGGGCACTGTGGCTTTTTCTCAACCCAGGCCTGTTCCATTCAGACTGCTTCCTCACAAAGTCACAAGCTTTTTTTTCCCAAGTTCAGAACAAGGGGGTTACCTTGTTTAACTAGTTGGATTCACCACTTCGTTATACATTATATCTATTAAGATATTCAAGTTGAAGGGTTAAAAAGATCCTAAAATGTTCTAAGCTGCATCCAGAATATCAGCTAGACCTGGGATTAAGTTCTAAATCTTTGTTCAATATGAATTTCTGCAACTATTCCTCTCCACTGTCGCTACATGCATGCTCGGTATGAAGGATTGTTGTAAAGCCAACGTCGCAAAACAAGCGATTATCACTATGTTCTCGTCTAGGAGGAGTGAATTCTGCAAGTCAATGTGTCAGTTCAATCTGCTGGATTTCCTTACACAGAAACATTTTAATCCATTTTCAATAATTAATTGAGCTTAATGTACTGTTTGATAACTAGGATTAATTGGAATGCGATTGAATTAAAATTATTTTTTGTAAAGTGCCATGAGACGACATTTGTTGCGAAACTGAGCTATATAAATAAAGTGAGTTGAACTGAAACTAAACCCATGATTTAAGTAAATGTGAAAATTAAGACGAGGCTGAGAGCGAGCGAGTGCGGAGGGTGTTTGCTTTTCCCCTGGTTTGTCAGGGATGGCCTCTTGGAGTGTCCCATTGTGGAGGAGATCACTTTACCACATTAAGGGTGCCTCAAAAGAGCCTCTTCAGCAACACTTTGGCCCAGCCTGGAAGAACGGGGCATGTTTTGACTGGCCTGCCACCCTTTATTGTCACTACTCATGCCGACCGGCGGCTCGGTGCAGCCTGAGCTGTGCCTCTCAGATGATGCGCCTGCATCGCACGCGTAAACTGAGACAGAGGTGTACAACTGCATTGAGCTGAATATAGAGATTAAACAGAAAAATTGTTGCACAAGTCACATATTTTCAAGGATGAACATGCAGAGGTACAGGATCACATTATTTTTTCCCAAACCGTCTGTAATTATTGGCACCTCCGTTAAAGATATGTACAAAAGCTTTAAAGCAAATTGGTGTTACTGAATCACTTTTCAACCCTTGCCCCTCATTCTGAGCTATTAACTCCAGGTTTCTAACGGATAGGGTGACCCAGCTTTGCAGAAAAGGTTGAGGGCAAAGGGTAACAGCTTTCCTAGCCCTTTAAAAACTGAGATTTTTCAGCTTCCCTCTTGGAAACGAAGGGGAAGGAGATGTACTTATTGAACAGAACAAATGTAAATATTTCCTGTGTTACTAATTACCACTGTCATGTTAGGTGTTTGCATGTTATGTGTGGTATGACTGTGAGCTATTGTTTAGCAAACCAAAATAACAAACAGTATTAAAAACAGGACAGACTTTACGATTGCTACAAAGAGGCTATGTAGTATTTACCCAAACCCCTAAAAAATTGTAAATACAAAATTTTATTTCCCTGTTTCTAACGAAACTAAAATAAAAGAAATAAATGCTTTGTAAAAAAAAAGTACATTCCCACCCATACAATCAGACTGGTAACCAATATTCTCCCAGTTCTTTGAATCTTAAGATACGTCATCTGCTTTCAAACAAACTGTGTTAACTGATGAGTTACAAGTTGGGGAGGGAATAACTCTTAAGAAATGAGATTCAGTCTTTAAAATCCTGAGATGCCAACCTTTATCATCTAAGGATGAGTGTTTCAGTTGTTTTGAAATGTTTAATTATTGTTCTTACTATTGATATGGACAAATTGAGATAGTAACTATTTTCTATTAGCCATTATTGGACTTAATAAGGTTGACGTACATCTGCCTTACTTAGATGACATGCTCTCTTGTCTTTCCCATTGTGAAGAGTGGATAAGAAAAATGTGTTTCTGTGTCATGGCATTTTTATATCTCTGGGAAACATTAAGTCATGGACTATTAATGAAAAGTTCCTACTACACTGATAGGGGTGTCAATAAATGTAGCGTGGTGATTTAAAAATATTATGTTATTTTATTTTTATCATATAAATGGTTGACCCTTTCTAAACTCTTTGGCGTGTTATTGTGCTACTACAGTAAAAGTTACATTTATTGTAAATGTTCTTAACGTATCTTGATCAGAAGTGAAATTGAATGTAGAGTTCATCGTTCGGTAAATTGAATAAAAACCAGTTTATAAATGATCAACCTGAAACATCCATGAATTAATATCACTTAGATGTTTGAATAAAATACTCACATTTAAAAGATTTTTGATGATGTGCATGTTGATTTTGTTTTATATGTATTTTTATTGCATATATTTAATTTTTTTGCATTTATTGTGTTTTTCTCTTGTGCCTTGTGTCTGCTTTCTATTACATTCTATTCAATTCTACAATTTTCGACCAAGAAAATTATTGAGCAACAATTTTCTTGACATAGAGCTTTAAATTGTTGATTTATTACCCTTGTAGCTGTATATATTATTTTGTGAACTCGAAGTGATTTTTTCATCACCTAACCAGCTCTATGTTATTCAAATTAAGTAGGAGTAGTCATTTTACTATTGGATGCAATTAATTTTAAACTACATTTTAAATTAATATTTATAGTAACTTGTATTTTTTTACATTTAAAGTGACTTTATAAACTTTGTGGTAATATTCTCTGCTATAACTGAGTTGATTTCTGATGTTTATTGTATCATAAAAGAAGAAACAATATCCATATTAATAAATAGTAAACTGCAGCCCAGTTGTTCCAGTTTTTCTAACCAGAAAAGCTACAGAGTGTTTTATAAATTGACCCAATTGTCTGATCTCCTTTATGGAGCATGTTCACATTTCCTCACTAAAACATAAGTTAGTTTTTCTTCAGAGACAGCCAGTCGCTTTATGACATGCCCTCTGCCATTTGTGCATCCTGCCCTACTTCGTAATCATTTTTATCCGGCCATTAAAAATAATTAACAAGTCATGCTCTTTTGTCGTCTGCGATTTTAGGTCGTGGGTCCAGCAATGAAAGGTCCCTCCATCAGCACGGTCACATAATAGTGTCAGGATGCGTTTTAAAGTGCAGTAATTCAGGGGTTTACACTACCCCATAAAGTACCGACATGCCCTGATAATGAGAAGCATGAATGGAAACTTGGAGTTCCCTGTGGCCTCTGTGTGAGCCTGTTTAAGTGAGTGGGGAGATGTAGCTGGAAGGAAGAAAGGAAGCGAGGAAGTAAGAAAGAACAAGAGACACAGAAAAAAAAAAATGTTTTCAACTCACAGAGCTGCTTTATAGAATCCACCTTCATTCACGTAAAAGGAAAGACTAAATAACTTTTTTTCCTGAGGTTGTCACTTGCTGAGAAGAATAAAGATAACCTGAGAATGGTATTCAGGTTGAGAGAGGCGGGATTGAGACTGAAGCTTTGCGGCTCTTTGAGCGATATCATATGGACCAAACAGTAAAGGTCACGTCCCGCTCAAACACATAACTCTTCATATTTCACCCCTACGTGACACTATTTATGGTGTCCTGACCTGCTGACAAGAAGGCTGTTCATGCATGTTGCATGCAGCATCCTCGACATTTGTTGCCCCCCTTAAATAAGTAAGTTTATTATTCCAGTGCCAAAATTAAACATCGGATAATTTAGAAAAATCCAATGACTGGTGTAACTCAATCCCCTAATATGTTTAATACTCTTCACTTCATACAAGTTTCTTTTAGAATTTGTCTGGAGGCTAAAATAAGTATGGAAAATAGTTAATTTTTGTGTCTCTTTATTCTGCCATATATTTTGGATAATTTTTCTGCAAAAATACCCATTTACTGGAAGAGTCAACTAGATTTTCATTTAAAATGTCTTTGTTCATGATAGTAATGTGCTCTAAGGTTCCCAATCCCTTTAGAACAGAAGTCAATAGTTTTGGAGGAAAGCATCATTTTATGCTATGTGGCAGGAACTGTTTATCCACAGCAGACCATCATGTTGTGTTTCTGACAGAAAACTGTGATTGGATATTAACCAGGGTTTAGTGGGGTTTTGGGGTTAATTTGTAGGAGTATGCATACATAAACAATACACTATTAGTTGTAAATGATATGGTCACCAACATTCGCTTTCTCTTCAGATGTAACAACAACAATGCTTTCTACACATGTTCCACACTTTCTTTATTGTTTTTGTGTAATTCAACATTTTGCTTAACATCACAGAATATAGTTTTGAAATACTAACCAGTTTTTTCTTTGGATTGTAGAAATTTCTGGAAATGATGCATTGCCCTTAATTAACTATTTTTCATAAAGACACAAAGGTAAAGATAATTTTAGAAATGCATATCAAACCCAAATCTTAGTACCTATGTAGTTAAGACCTGCTTTCATCATGACTCTGTTGTGACTTGAATGTATGGAAAAGGGACCAGAGCTATCTATAGCTCACCTGCTGGCATCTTATTACATCTAGTCCTGAGAAAAGCAGCAGAATTTAACAAAAACCCTTCTAACTGTGGTGCTGGCACAACAGAAAAGGCTTTTGTGCACCCAATGGTATAAATGGTTTACTCCTTATTTTCTAACTTATTTTATTACCTACTTTGTTTTTGGTTCTTTTTCTACACGTAGAGACACATTCTATATAATTTTTAAATCCTCCTATCTGACTATACTATTCTTAATAGGTGCAAAGTATATTTTCTTATGCTATAATTTTGCCTTTTGTGTACACACTCTTATTCTAGCTTTTTTTGTTTTTTTTAACTTTACCTTCCTGTGATAATGCTTTGTAGGAGAGGCAAAGTCATGTAATTAACAAGAAAAAAAAAAACAAGAGATTAAAACCTTTTTTCTAAGAGTGACCTGGCCAAGACAGCAGCATAAAACATACAAAACCAAATACATTAAGACGTACAGTTCAGACCAAAAGTTTGGACACACAGTTGTGTCCAAACTTTTGGTCTGTACTGTATATAACAGTTTATAATAGAAAATATTCTGGAGGGATTATAGCATTAAATAATGCAGCAGCTGATGAATTTGCCCCAAAGTTATAAGAAATTATTTGAAATCCTTCTTCATATTCTTCAGTGGAAAAAGGCTTTTTACTTAATTCAGTTCTGACTTTTGGTACCTGCATCAAAATGATGTCTTAAGTATGTGAACTTTAATGACTAAGGCTTCTACACAGAAGTGAACATAAGTTCAAGAACGGATTCATAGATTAAAAACAGCCAGAGCTGAGGCAGTGCATGAATGAGTCTGCATTCAGTTAAGGATGGACATGTTGCTGTAGCACACAAAGGCCAATGGTGTACCTGATAGTGACAATTAGTCATAAAACTACTGCAATTAATCCCCCACTGAGGGACAGTAAAGGTTATTTCTGTTCTGCCCTACTGTTCAGACCTTTACAACACTCAGAACAACTGAAGTCTGAACTAAAAACGGCCTCATTTGTATTTAAATTGTAGAAATTGTTAGGGGAGTCATTAAGTGTGGCCCTGATGAATTTGATCCTTTTTCTCATTGCATACATAAACTCAAATTACAGGGTGGATTTTACATAATTCTTTAGTGTGAGATTATGTGACGGCAATAAAAGCTCAATTTATTCCAAGTCTCTTTACACATCTTCACCAGGGGGTTCAATAAATGTGCTCTCTACGTGCCAAATAAATCTGACTAATATAATGTTTATCCGCAGACGGCATCGAAGCTTCATTCGCTTTAACACTTGTTTACATGTTTTCCTTTTTTTTTTCTACCAGGTGATCACTGTCAGGCCTTGCTCTCTCAAAACACATCTTCATCTCACCGCGGCAACGTCTTGTTGTCACGGCATAAATCATGATGCATGGTGGAGGTGGTGGCAGGCAGCGTGAGTCACAGAAGCAGTCTGCTTGACTTCACGCTCGCTGGGGATCTGGTAACGCAGCAGGTAGCCCGAGTACAGATTGAAACTTACTCTGCCTTTCTGCACTCATGACACCCCGAGAGCTCTATTCAAGAGCAGCGACTGTTCCTTTATTGCAGAATAAATTGCGGGAGTTCTTTTTTTTATTGTACACAGATGGGAAAGGTTCAGGTCTCGCTCTACTCCCCGTCATTTTTCTCAGAGATTTCAGATTTTTACTGGAATAGCTTGTGATCCTGCAGCTTTATGAGCAAAAATCCCCCTGTTTAAGTGACACTTGTTTAGTCAAGCAGGAGAAGTGAAGTCAGAGCCCAGGCTGTGATTTGTTAGTTTCAGACGTTTGCTCATGGTTAGTGAGTTAAATCCTGGAATCAGCCTGCGACCTTTGTGGAAGGTTACCACCACAAGGCCTGTTTTTCATCTCCCTGTTGTTTTTTGTGCTAGCGCTAACAAGATTGACTTATAGCAGATTTGCACAACTGTGCATTTTTCAACCTCTGACTAACTAGCACTTATTCATGTGCCCAGCAGAATAGTCCTACTGGCACAAACGTGGACGTCTGATTTATATTAGCAGCTCCGGAGTCACATCTGTGTTTATCAGGCAACAGCTTTGAAGGTGACTCAGCCAATCAAATCTGTCTTTTTTCTAATATCTTCTATTGCTGAGGTAGTGCATAAATGAGTTTTTCTGCATAGAAGGCAGTTGCTGCATGGGGATGGTGCCAACGAGTGTGTGAATTACACACATGCATAAAGCTGTCCTTGTGCGCTGCTGCCAAGAGCTGCAGGGAAACTGGAAATGACCGTAAATTAAGCAGAACTTGGCTGAAGCGAATGTGCAGAAACTGAAATTAAAAAGAACATTTGGAATTATTAATAAGGCCAATAAAAGGGCTGCTCTTGCTGTGAGAAAGGTCGACAAAGGTGGTGTGTAGCGTCTACAGTGCCTTGCGAAAATACAAGTACGACTGGGACATTTCCACAATTTGCCACTGACAAACCACACAAATTACACTGACAAACTTTAGTCTGTTTAACTGGGTTTACATTTGTAATGGGAAAAAGTAATGGACAAATGAAAGAAACAAGATTTTCAACGTTTTTACATTTGGTATTTTTAAAAAAGGGCTGTGCAGTTGTATTTAATCCTTGTTAGTCAAGAAGCACCTTTACTTTTATAAGTTTGGTTTTTGTTTTGTCAGCTTTGCACATATAAAGACTGATGTTTTAATGCATTTCACTTTTTAAAATAGCTCAAGTTCAACCAGATGAATGATGGATGGAGATGAGTTTTCCTCAGATGTAATTAGGTTTGGCATTTAACTAAACATTTCCAAAAAATTAATATGTTGCTAATATGACTGTGTTTAGGATTGTTGTCCTGTTGGCACGTGTCCCTCCATAACAATTTTATTTATTTCACCTTCTAACAGATTTTCTTCCAGGATTGTCCTGTATTTTGCTATAATCATCTCTTCAATTATTCTTCGTAGAATAATTGTAGAATTATAACTTTTTTTAACCTTGGCTTTCTTCTGGCCACTCTTCTATTCTGATCAAATTTGTGCAGCAGATGAGTAATAGGCTACCTCTCAACAGATTTCCGTTGTGGATCTCTGCAGCTCCTCCAGAGTTTCCATGGGCCTCTTGGCAGCTTCTTTAATTCATCCTCTCCTTTCCTGATCTGTTGGTTTAGGTGAATGGTTATGTTTTGGTAGGTTTGATGGGTTAAGCAGATGTCAGTAAAACTATATTCATAACCTGTGTTTTGTGTTCCTTGGTCTTCATGAACTGTTCATTAATCTCCTTTCATCAACCCCTGAAACCTTCACAGAACTACTGTATTTAAAATGTGATATAGAGAAGTGTACATGTGGACTATTTTACTCTTTGAGCTCTGAAGACATACTGTAGCTGCACAGGATTTTATTTGGGTTGTTAAAGGGAAGAGGATATAACACACCATATTATTTAGATTAGTATTTGTAAAAATATTTGAAAACCATTTCCCTTCACAATCATGTGCTTCATTGTGTTGGACTATGACATAAAATTCTAATAAATTTATGACAAGATGTGAAAAACAGTTTTGTACTGTACTTCTGTACATATATTAGACTAAATAGGAGCAGGAGGAAAGGTCAGATTTTGGAAATGTCTGTGATAGTCATAAATGGTTGTCCCAGCTGATGCCTGCCACTACAGATGAATTATTCATTCCCTTGTCAAATCAATAATGACCGGGTCTTTAGTGGCCTACTCTGCCCCTGCCCTACTTATTGGTTTTGGGGGAGAGGACACATCATTTGACAAACTGTTAAGTGGAAAAGAAAATATTTCAGAAGTCTGCATTCAGAATAGTAAGGGAGAAGGACATCACTTTTCTTTCATAGCCGTCTTTAAGGATTATTTATGAAAAACTTGAAGCATAACCAGAAAACTCATTGCAACTGGAATGACATAAAGCAGTTTCAGAAAAATGGAAGCAGCACGCGGTCGTAGAGAGAAGTGCAGCAATGGTGGAGAAGGCTGAACGGTGGCGGGGCGGGTTGGTGAGGTGGGGGGGTTTCTGGCAGGATGGGGGGATGTTGCCATGGCTTTAAGGGCATGGGCATGTTTGGATGGCACAGTCCACCCCCTGCCCCTCTGCCTCTGTTCATGTGTCAGTCACTGTCTTCCAGTCTGTAATTTGCCATCTACTGTAACCGTCTGGGCACATTGCCACCCAGGGAACTTTTAAAATAAATAAAGAATTCATTAAATAATTAGTATCTCCACAACAATCTCTTTTGTTCTGTCAATCTCTGAAGCGCTCACAAGTCACCCTGAGAGATGGAGAAAGAAAGAGAGGTAGGGGGCGGGGGTGGGGAGAAATTAGTAGAAAAAAAATCAATCTGGAAAAAAAAAATTAAAGCATTGAATTTTTTGAAATGCTTTTTACTTATCTGCCACTTATTACATCTAATTGGACCTCATTTCCTGAAAAACGCTTGTGTGTTACTTGCATGGATATGTGTGTGTGTAGTCGTGCATTTATGCGTGTCAACGCGTGTGTTTGTGACATTTGCTAATGGCTGGGTGCATAGATGATAACCACTTGGCTTGAAGACAGACAGATATGAAAGGTTGTCACTCTGAGCTGAGACAGCTGTAATGGCCTTGTGAATGTCTGCATGTGTGAAAGACTGTATAAGTCAATGTTTATATATATGCGGGGGTGTATGTGTGTGTGTGTGATCATAAAAGGGGTGATGAAAGAGGACCCATGCTCAGGTTTGTGGGTGGGGTGGTGGCCGTTAGTCCTGATCTTGCTGTGGCAGGGTGAGACATCCATCTCTGAGTCCCTTCAGTGATTTGAAACCCTCCATGACCCACTCCTCTGCCCACTGTACTTGTCAATTAACTTAGTAGCCTAGAACAAAAATAAAAAAGCTGTGGGCTGGTCTGACATTCTCCTTCTAATAATACCATTGAGGAAATTTGTGACAGCAAAACTTTTACTGTCACAAATTGCTGCCTATTTCCACGTAGCTCCTCCTTGGAGATGCAGACTCCAGCAAAGCGTCCGCCTCACAAAGCACCCTAACAAGCTCCTTCCCCACTCAGCTCCTCCAGACTAGCGGCAGCAGCAGTTAGAAAACACATGGTGGAACTGTGACTGCTGAGCTCATTATACAAACTACTTCCCAGTGCAACACTCCCAAGAACATTTGTAAATGGCATAATGAGAAGCGTTGTTTTTCTTAAGGTGCTTCTTAAAGAGACAGCAGCCCATTTCTAAGGCATTAAATTATTAAATTAAATTTCTTTGAAGTCATGTTTGATATATACTGCCTTTTTATAGCAACGGGAGGTATCATAGTTATCTGATTTTGGTATAAAATGGCACTATGTCCCTGGAAAATACATTATACCACCCCTTTAAAACAGAAAAGCAAGAAATATTGCTACTGTTGGAAAAATAATATAAAATATTAATCGGTATAGTAATGCTGTCTGTAAGACACAGTTATTGTTAATTTTATGCATAGACCTGAGCAAAAATAATTAAATTCAAATATTTATAGACAAGCATAGAAAGTATGGAAATGTCCAGGGGGAGACAGGTTCTGTGTCCCAGAGATGGATGGGTTTTGGTGTTACCTGTGTGTATCAACCCCAGAACAACTTGTGCAAATTCTAGCTAAAGATGGTAGGAGAATCATTATCCAGTACATAATGAAACATGTACTGACTGTTCAGATGGAAGAAGTCTTTACTTCAAAGGCAACATAAAAAGCCTGATTACAAATGCAAATCAGAGAAACACCTTGATATTTTGGAGAAATGTTCTGCGGTCTGATGAAGCTCAAAAGGAAGTGTTTGGTCATGATGACCATTTAGGGGAGAAAAAATGAATCATCCGACCTGTATTAGCAAGGCATGGAGGTGGCAGCATTATGATCTGTGAGTGAAAAATGAGGAAACAAAAATTATGTGGACAATATTGAAGCAATATTTCAAGACATCTTCCAGGAAGTGAAGCTTCAGCACAAATGGTTCTCCAAAATGGACAATGAGCCAAAATGCTGCCACAATTACAAAGTGGCTTAAAGTCAACAAAGTTCATCCTTTTGAGGAACAATCAGAAGATTGGGGTGCAGATCGGAAAAGGTGTTTTTGAGCAAAGGAGCCAAAAACCCTGACTCAGTTAGGTCAATTCTGTGAAGAGGAATGGGCCAAAATTACAGCAAACGACTGTCAGAAGGTTGTGGATGGATACAGAAAATGTTGGACCCCAGTCATACAATTTAAAAAGACAGTTCTACAAAATATTGCGGAAATGTACATAATCTTCTGAAATTGAAAATAGCTGTAAAAAAATGAGTAAAAATGTTTCTCCTTTATCATTCTGGCATTTAACAAACAACTAATTTTGATCATTTTAACTGACTTAAAATAGGAAACGCTTAGTCAGAATAAAAGTCAGACAGTGCTAAAAAATAAAAAAGTCCTTTAGTACAGTGATTATAAATGATAGGTTCCAGCTGTTAAACTAGCCACACTATTACAATTATGTCTTAAAACTAAAATATGTGCCAAATAACTATATTTTTCAGGTGTCAAAATACGCAGAAAATTATTGTAAAAAAGTTCAAATCAAAAGATCCAAACACTTTGCTAAGTTCCTGAAGAAAATATACTTAGTAGTCACATAACAATACTTTTTTTTCTATAAAACAAAACTGTGGAGTTATGGAATGTCATCTTTCATCACTCTTTCATCACAAAATCACTTGTCGCTTCTGTCACTCCTGTTCCTTTCATTTTGTCTAAGGAACTGCATTGAGTCGACATTTCTTTTTTTTCTGAAATTAATGGGGAATTAATGATTCTGTTATGCCCCCCGCTGTGTGAGGAAGGGGGCGAGGTGAGGGGATGGGATTCTTTTTTTAATCGCCCAACCTCTAAAAACTGATTGGAGCAGAAAAAATACGCCCAGCCCCCCCCTTTCTCTACTGCTAGGTCTCACAATGGAGGCGCAGATTTTTTTTTTGATAGAGTTCTATGCTGTCAGGAGGCCAGCTGGAATTAGAAGTGGATTAATAATTTTAAACAAGGCTAAACCGCTTGGACTGTCTGTCTGTCTGCTTTTTGCAATGCTTAGCCAATAGTCCGTCTGCTCTCCGAACACATCAAAACAATCTAAAACACCATATCCTTCTAATGAAGAGGGATGGGTGTAGTTTATGTGCTTTGGATAACATGAAAACATGCCTATTTCTATCGATTTCAGGAGGATCTGAGTCTAAAAACAAGCCTGGATTATCCTGAACTATCCTGCCTCCCAAGAACAACAGCCTTAAAAAAGCATTACTTTGGCTTAATGTGCAGTTAAAACTAGATGCTATGTTAGATTTTTTTGTAGATATTCATATGTTGTAAAAGCTTTTTTCAGACTTTTTTCAACTTTTTTTCTGTAAATAAGTGGTAAGCAACCAATCACTTATTTCTCAGCACCTATCAACACAGTTCAGCTCTGCTAATGAGAGAAATGTGTCTTTTCTTGCATGTTGCCTGACAGCAGCTGACCACCAGAACAGCCCCAATCATAGGAAAGATTAGGTTTAACATCGATGGGAGAGTTAAAGGGTCACTGGCAGGGATTTGGAAAAAGCAAACATATTACAGAACAAATTTGGTTACAGCAGAGCCTGGCAGATCAGATGAGACTATACGGATATGTCCCCTTGGACAGAGCCATATCTTCAGTAATCCTCACATTATTTATGTTTGTGCAAGAGAATTGTGAAGTGTGATTTGTCTCACAAGGACAAACTGAGACAAAATATGGTTATGTGTAGTCAAGAGCATGTGCTAGTGCCAATTTTGATGCCTGGTGTATGTTTTTTTTCACATTCTTACGATAATAGATTCATACTTAGGGATGCATCAGATTTAAGGAAATAGATTTTTACACAACTATCCTTCTGCAATTCCTAAAAAACTCTTTGCAAACAGTCATTTCTCAAAATATCTCGCCTTATGTGTATAAAAAAACCCTAATAAATTTCCTTGAATGTGGTGATGTAACACAGTGGCTGAAATTTCTCCCCAAAAAACAAAGAAAGGGGTGTAGCGGAGGCAGCCAAATTCAGCTGTCCTTACATCTGACATGCGTGGGGTCAAAGGTTAAGCTTGTGTTTGCCAGAAAGCTGCATATAGGATATATACCCAAACTCCAAATAATATCGCTACTGCCACACTGTTTTCTGTCATTCCACTTATGCTTGTGTATTAAACAGTTTAAAGCATAACTCTAAGTCGGAGGAAATAAAGAGATTTTTGTGGGATGCTAAGTAATGTTAGACCCTTAAGATATTTGTGTTGCTTTTTATGTGCTCCCATTTTGAATGCTGCATATGTATGGGGATCTACAGTATTATGTAAAATTCAGTGTTCTGCTGAGTCCACTCTGGGTCCATTACTTTTGCTAGATGTCAAAATCTCATTTAAGATTTATATTAATTTCAAGGAATCCGCTGACCATCTAAGTTGTCTGTTCAATGTTTTCTGTGTATCCACGAGTGGTCAAATGATTATTAGTCAAATTAATCAGAAAGATGGTCAATCCGCCAGTTTTATTTTAACTTTCGGACATTTATGGATCACATACAAAGTGCAACGTGACATTAAGCAGTACTGTTATTGGAATATTTATATCAATTCTGTTGCAGAGTTTGAAGTATAATGAAAACAAACTGAACAGAGTGAGAAAGATTCAGAATAATTTATTTAAAATAAAAAAGTATCCAGTGGGAATGTGGAGAAGTCATTTCTGTGTCAGGTTTATATATATAATTTCCAGATAATGAGTCCACATAGAATGCACTGCAGCATTTCTAATAATCTCTAATTTTCTAAACTGGTTTTAAAAATCAGTTGTTTTTTTTTTCACCAAAAAGTCTGTGTGTGTGTGGATAGTTGGTTCAAACTGTCTGCTTCGCCAATTATACTTTGTGTAAAAAGGCCTTAAAACTTCTCAGTTATGCAGGTTTAAATAGAAGCACATAAAATACAGCATTTGTAAAACATTCATTACAAAAAAAAAAACACTTTAGGGCTACCAGAATTTTAAGCCCCCAGGCTGTTGCCCCAGTATGGCCAGCCCAGTGGAAAGAACTGCACATATATGAGGATACATGAGCAAGAGAGAGACACAGGAACTGGGCCTGCTGGAGGAAGCCAGGCTCGGAGAACGGGGTCAAAAAGGGCCCAGAATGAGAGCCAGGAAAGACTAAACTGTACTGCTCAAATTAAATTTTTGTTTTTTTTAACATTTCATATCCAATCAGAATAAATGCACCCACAAAAACCCAAAGTGCAGATGAAGTCGGGAATAAAGCAGGAAAAACCGACTATAACATAAATCTATATTTTTTTTTCTCTTTAATCCAGTCATTATAAAAATGTTCTGTGAATGTAGCAGGGACATTAGCCCCCTTCTGAGCTATTATCCCAGCAGTCTGGTGTTGCAATTTCACACTCCACTGATTCCGACAAGCAGCAGAGAGTCTGCATGCCCCAGATTTCACCTTGTTTAGGTAATACAGAAAAAATCATTCCCAAGACTGGGCAAATTAAACTGGGGCCTGGATGGGCACACTGTTGCCAATTTCAAAAGAAAAAAAGAGAAAAACAGAGAAACGGAAACATGAGCGTTTCTTCCGCAGATAAGATTAACTGTATTAAATCTATAGAGTTAAACTTCTAAGCAACCAGCAGTCTTCACAGTCAGCAGATTTGGACCAATTTTACTACTTTGACACAGTTATTCATATCTAACCTTTTGCTTTAAACATCAGGTTTTTAATCTGCTCTCCACGCCTCCGTCTGGTCGTGCGAGTTTAGGTCAACTCCAATGTCACGTCTGATATTATCACCTTTTTGGAGCCTTTGCCGGCTTCCTCTCTAATGCATGCACGTCGGCGTATTAAATGTAACCGGCAGACAGGAGAGTTTATACATTATTTATGCTCATCACGAGTGAAAACAAACTGGCTCCATAGTAATGCTGCACAGTATGAACCCGTGTGCTGATCTGCAGAGCGCAACGCGCAGTCTTTTGTTTTATGCAAAGGGAAATTTAATCTCCGTCGCGTTTTCTTTACTTTGTGTTTTCCAGAAAAGTGCGACAACATCGCGTTTGCACCAAAGAAAAGCACCGAAAGGGCAACGGAAATTATAAATTTGGTAACGTTTTGAAAGAAAATAATTTCATCTTTACCGAGAATATGGTTTTCATTTTAGTTTTATGAACAATCAAGACTTAATTCATTATAAAGAAGCTTTTTCTCGAAGTTCCACCTGTAGAAACTTATGAACTCACCGTGTTTAAATTGTTTTTTCCCTCCTCTTGCCCTAACATTAACCAGGCTTGTCGTTAATTATTAAGTGTGCAAATACATTTTAAAACCATTAAAAACTTTACATTTTATTGTAAACAGAAGAAAACAGATACATTGAAACGAGGTTTAATTATGGGACATTTTTAACTTTAAACTTCAAAGTAACCAAGACATAATTTTATTCTAGAGCCCCATGAAGCTAATAATATGTCCTATAAGAACACAATAATAATAATAATAATAATAATAATTATTATTATTATTATTATTATAATAATAATAAGAATGTTTAGAGAAGTTAGTGGATTTTAAACCTGCTCATCAAATTATGCAGGCATAATCATCCAACTTGTAAGTCTGAGTATGTTATTTAGTAAAACAACAACAACTAAAACAACCTTAAAAGGGTGTTACTATTTTACTATTTGTTATTTTTATGCCTTTCAATTTGAATATTTTGCAAGAACTGTGTTTCACCAGAACCACTGAGGTCACCGTCCTCCCCAGCCAGGACAGAAATATGTCACTGGCCTTCATAGCGGAGGATGGAGTTGTCGTCTCTGTGATGATATATGAAAAATATGCGGCCATCTTGCTTTCGAACAAACAAGATGATTTGCAGCCTCAGAAGGCCCTCCTGACTGGGGGAGAAAAACAGTGTCAGCCACACCATCATGTAACTACACTCTATCATTTTGACGTTTTTTGTGGCGTTATTTTATTCAAAGTTGAAGTCTAAAACCACTGCTGTTTGTGGTGTTTTACATAACAGGCTAAGATAAAATTGCGGCGCTCCGTAGAACTTTGTGGGGACTAAAAAAGGGTCACCAAACCAGCTGAAAGACTTTTGGGAATGCTTGTGTGAAACAAAGTCTCTTCTCCTTTGTGACTTGCCTACAGAGCAGAATTGAAACAGGAAAAAGCAATTATTGTAGAGATTGTCCCACAGGCATTGAAAAGCTATCAGCATGAGGGTTGGGATTGGCTTGGGGGACACCTATGGCCCCATGCATTATCCTGGCATGAGGTCGCTTTGGCAATCGGCTGCCAATTTCCACCAGCACCTGGCTTTCCCATCCCCCTCTTTCACCGGGCCCTCCTACCTGGTTTCCTTTTCTCCTCCTGCACCGCCTCCTTCCTCTCTAAACCCCACGCTTGTTATTGTCCCAGGACGGATACTTTTAAATAAGATGAAGGGGGGAAAAAATTGGAGAAAGTTTAAACTGTTAAACCTCACCATGCCCTTCCCCATTACGACGGATCGTAGAGTTGATACGACTGTAGGGAAGAAAAAATGTGTTTGACTCAGCTTTGTTGGTGTAGCTGAACCCAGCACCATAATAATACCTTCAACTCCCCCAAAAATCCACTGAATAACAGTGCAGCTAATGCTGTGAAAATGTAGGCCAGTTGTGCTCTGTTTGGCCAAAAGGAATGGTGGGAGAGTGGAATCTAGATTACTGGAAAAGTGGGAAGAAAATAACTGGTGCTATGTCTAACACTTTTTATTATGGCTGTTGAAAACCTGCATAGCACAGCTGTTGAATATCACTCTGGTGTTTTGCACAAGAGCTGCTGCCACCCACTCAAACACCTGGTCTCTTCCTGTCGGGGCCTACTCACCCAAACACATTCAATTACAGCAAGGTAACCTCTGATCAGGGGGCCAGAGATGCACAACAGGGGCCACAGAATTGCATATGAAAATCCAGATTGTACCGCTCCTCCTTCTGTTTCTCATTTTGTTAGAGGCTTTATCTCTGCTCGTATCCGTACGGCTGTGCTTTCTGTTAGTAGAGTTTGAATATTTGTTTGGCAATTTAAGTACTGTTGAAATTGCCTTACTTGCTACAGTTTGTAGTTAATGCACTTTTTCATTAATGCTGAACATCAGAATAGATGAAGGTATGTTGAAATATCTCTAGAAAGACATGTTTTGTGCACTTTTAGGCATTTACGACTGAAGTGCTGAAGGATCAATTTTGCTTTGACTACAAGTTTGACTTTTTTCAAGCAACAAATATCTTGTCTGGCTGTGTTTTCAGCTGTGCCATTTTTATGAATAAAAAGCTTTTTAAAGGGCAATAATTGACAAAGAAAACTAGTTTTAGAGAACAGCAATGGTGATCTGTAACTTATATATAACATATTGTTTACCTGTAGGGCTCTGGCAAATTTTCTGTTTGGAGAAAAAACATTAAAATGTGAAACTTTTAATATACCTTAGAGGACCTGATTCAGAAAAAACGCAATAACACTAAAAATATATACAAAAAATAGCATAGCACATTTCACTAATATACTGTCACTCTATACCAAATAATAATAATAATAATAATAATAATAATAATAATTAATAATAATAATAAGACAGGTATAATCCCTCTATTATATGAAATTAGATTTAGGGAAAATTAGAAAAGCAAAACTCAAGAAGTTGCTGTCTAACTGCATCCGTCTGAACATGCCGTGAGGAGAGTGACGCACACGTGCAGCAGCTTTGACAGGATCAACCAGATTGTTATTGATGGTGCTATCCCTGCCTCATGCATATAACGGATTAAAGATCGCAGAGACATTATGCAACTATAGAGCTGGCCTTTTTTCCTTTGTCTTGATTGGCATTTCTGGGACACAAGATGGAACTGTGAAAACAATATGGACAACTTGAGCTATTTATAATCTATCTATCTATCTATCTATCTATCTATCTATCTATCTATCTATCTATCTATCTATCTATCTATCTATCTATCTATCTATCTATCTATCTATCTATCTATCTATCTAGAGTTTTGCGCACGCGCAAACACATCGCCACGGGAAACGACAAAAACTCTCTTTAAATAATGGGAATAATGGGACTCTCCAATTCTAATTCATTGTCTTTAGAAAAGGAGACATTAACGAGTATTGTCTCTTTTATTTTGAAAGAGTAATGAATATGTGAGCGCCGCGGTCCGCCTCCCCACCTCTCTCCCCCCAGGGACAGACCTCCGTCCTGCGAGGCTGGCCCCGGGGCTCTCAGGTGAAAAGTTTGCTAGAAGTGCTGAATCAACCCTGTTCGCACAGGCTCAAACAAATATAGCTTTGAAATGTTGACTTTGCAGGAGATATAATGGCCAAATGCTTAGTGAAGTGGCTGCAGCGCCCTTTTAATTAGGCTAACGATTTAATTGCAGGTGGTGAAAGTTACGGGTTCAGTTTAAACCTCAGCCTTCGTCTGTCTTACTGCGAAGCGCAAGGAATGCATGCAATGGGAGGAAGAGCCTCTGTCGTAACGGGTCACAAATGCTCATTTACTCATTCGCCACCCGTTAAAAAGCGCTGAGAATATATCTGTCAGAAGACACAACGCGAGGCACAATTGGTGAACATCTGCTTTGCTGAATGAGCGTTTGCCAGAGCGCGCACTCCGGGGACCTATTAACGTTGATTCCTGCATGCGCACACTCTGATAAGGAATTCATCAAGTTTCTGACACCACGCCAGATGTTGAGGGGGAATTACCGCTGTCTCTAGTCGGACATCGTACTAATAGATTGCCTTCAAGAGCGTTTTATTGGAGAACAGGACGCTCGGTGTGTTTTGTGGGAGGATAACAATGAAGCAATTAAATATACATTTGATTGGGGCTCTTTATTAGTTATTTGAAGCCTCATGAAAAAAAACAGTCGCGTTGATTTCTTGTTCTCGTTATCCATTGTTTAGACGCTTTACCTGAACTCAATTAGCAACTTTCACCTATTTTACGCATCGGCAGCGGTATCGTGATTAGGCGTGTTATTCAAATTCTGTCTTATGTAAAGCAATCGAAGAACAATGGAACTCGAACACAAAGCCATTGTGTTGTGCATCACAAATGCTACAAAACGCCTTAAGATTTAAAGGCGGATTAAGAGACTTTTTGAATGCATATTCAGCTCCCTGCTGGAGGTGAAATAAGCATCCATAATTAACAAATACATTACCTCCCATACAAAATCTGTTCAATTAAATGAAATCAAATTAAGTTTGTCTATTGAGCTAAATTGCTAATTGCTAAACAGGTTCAGTTCGAATGTGCAAGTTGCATAGTTTAAATTCTGTCCAATTTTCTGTCGATCACCCACCACAGTAAGCTTCAGATCCAATTATATACATTGAAAATTAAAATCAAATGATAAAACACTACAATCGAAGTCAGTAGAATCCAAATCCCTTATCCAGTAAACTTAAATGTTTAGCCCAGAGTAATTCAATTGTTTTTTTAGATGGTTTTTCTTACTGTGGTGTAGCAAATTTATTTTGTCTAACCCCTTTAAAGCTAAAAATGTGCAGTTTCTGATGAGCTGGAAGAAATTCAGTCACATAATTTAATATAGTTCCTCTCTGTGAGGCGCTATACATTTCCACATGACTGTATTTGTTTATTTAAGGGTTGTTGGCTGGGGTTGATGTGAACAAACCTGAACATCTTCCAGGGATTTGACAGCGGTACGGTGAAGTACGCGATGTCCCCAGCAACAAAATAATAATAATAAAAAAAACAGTAGAAAACGTCTCGGCTTCAGATCAAAGGCCTAGGAGCAAACCCAAACTCTGTCCCACTCACTACAAAGCACATAAGTCCTGCATTAAGTGCCGGATAAAACCTCAGATGTAAATAAACAGTCTTGGATCTGATGCTCTGGCTTTTTTTTTTTTTAACGCACTGAATTACCTTAGAACCTGGAGATTCAGAGATGAGGTCTGCATAAGATGCATTGCCTTCCTCTAATCAGTAATTTATCAACACGAAGCAAATTATCAGGTAAGTTTATTATTAAGATCGCCGCCTCCGTTGCGTGACAAAAGACTGGAGACTTGCTTGTGTGACTTTATCCTCTTAGAGCGCTCTCCCCGCTTAGCCAGCAAATGCTCTGCGGCTGAGGAGACACGGGGAAGGTAAAGGGATGGGGCTGTCCAATCAATCCCACATTAAACTTGAGCGGAAGGCGCGTGCTGGAGTGCACCTCAGTTCTATTTTTTCCCCCCCTCAGTGCAGAGCACAAAACCCTCCCTCCCTCCGCCACCCCTTCCCTGCAGCTCCTCTGCCACAAACACAAGAGAGGGAGTGAGACAGATTACAGACAACTGCGCGCTGCCAGTCCGCGCACAGCAGCCAAGCAGTCCAAAGCAACTGAATGAGGGCTTACTCGAGCTGCTGTAGTTGGATATTGTCTATGTCTAACAATGCTTTCTGATCCATTGAGAATCTTGAAAAAGGAGCCTTTTATGTATTTCTTCATTCTGGAATGAACCGTCTGCTCTCCTCTCGGTGTAACAATGTGCAACACTTGCACGGTTTGACCTAAATCCATATTTATCTGCTGTAAAATACCGAGGAGTTATATAAAAATAGGAATATGCAAAGTTTTTAGTCATCACATTATCACATTTCTGGCACATCCCTCCATTCTGACCCCCGTCTGCCGGTTAAGCACCTCTTCCAAAGTGCATGCGTAAAAATGTGCGGCTTCCATGTGCCCCCTTCTCTGGGAGAGAAACCGGGTCTCTGTTATTTCACGTCACGTTGTCTGAGAGGAGGAACTTGTAATGTGCGACTAGACGAGCCGAGAAGGGAGGGAGGCGGGCAAGGCAAAAAAAAAAAAAAAGGAGGGGGTGCGGAGGGAGAGAGAGAGAGAGAGAGGGGGGGGGGGGGGGAGAGAAAAGAGGAGGGAGGAAGAGGAGGAAGGGGCGCAAAGAAATGAAATCAAACGGAGAGCGAGGGGGTAGAGCGCTTGCGCAAAAAAGAATCAAAAACAGAATTTGAGTCACAGCATATAAATCTGTTCACGGTTAAAGGATTTTAATGCTCTACTGAAAAGTACATTAATGTAAAGCAGCAACAAAGCTCAGCAGATTTAGTAAGGCAGAACACTGACTAAATAATTATTTTATACTGATAGAAATTTCAGCGTTTTGCACCAACTTTGTTTTTTTTGAGTCACTCAAATTTTAAGTTACCCTGTTGTAATCCTCATTACTTCGCCCACTGATGCTTGTTTGTCGTGTTGTGGTGCCTCATTAATCGGTTGTGACAGAGCCACTTTTGGCAACGTTCTCCACTCCACTGCCATGGTCACGCAGGGTCCTCAACTTCCCTTCCTCAGGTCTACAAGTCAAGATTATTCCACAGAAGTATTATCAGGGGCGCCACCAAGGGGGGCAGATGGGTGCCATGTGTATGTAGGAGCTTGAAAACCTTCCAGTTTGTTAGCTGTTTAAATAAACATAGATTTATGTATTTTTTAAATTCCACCACCACATCATATTGCAATAGTTTTTGGTTTTGTTGTGCTATCCCAAGGTTATCACTGGCCCCCATTTAGCCATCCCTTAAAATGCCTCCATACATATTTCCTGACTAGTGTTATTTGTCTTAAAAGGAAAACAATATAGAAAAGAACAATTCTTTTTATTTGTTTTTATATTGTATGATTTAGCGTTGTTGCAGCCAAGACAGTTATGGGCAGCGGCAATGACCAATCCTACAGATTAGCAGTTCTATGTGCACATTTCTGTTCATTTTTTAAAAAGAGAAACATGTCTTATTTAGCTGCAATTTATTTATTAATTTATTTTTTAAGTCATGGATGCTAAATTAGGCAGCGGGGCTAGAGATGGCGTGTTCTAACATATCAGCTGTATGGTATATATGTTGTCCATAGACTATTAGGATGACTTTTTATTATATATTTTTAGTGGACTTAAAATTAATGTTCCACCAAAGAAATCTAGATAAATAAATAAAAATATTTAATGGTGTGCCATTCCTTCATTATTATTTTCTCCTATCTGGGCACTCATTCAAAACTGTTAGGATGAACCTTTGATTATTTTTGCTACTTTTTAAAGAGCATTAAGAGAAAACACAAAAGCACATTTTGTTGTGATAATTTTGTTCTGCGATTCTCCGATGCGTCCACTCGGGCAATGGCCACCTTGATGAATTTTCTCAGCACTCCCTGGACAGACTGCTTTACATGCATCCGTTTTTTTGTGTATATGCATTTAAGAAAGGGACGACATTTGATGAATTGTTACATGTTAATTTTAATATGTTTCACTTTTTGTCTTAAAACGCTGTTTTGAATGTCTGTCGGTCGCTCCTGACTCCGTAGTCACATGATATCCGGATCGCAAATGTAGGTGAAATAAAGGGAGAGCTACAGCATTTTAAAATCATACGTGCCGAAATAATTTATTGTAAAAGTCCGCTCCATAGCTTTTTTGTTTTGGTGTGCCACCCCTAGATTATTATTAGTGGTCCCCCAACTGGCCATCCCTCAGAAAACTTCCTGACGGCGTCCGTGATTACTGTTATTATTCTCTAAAGATCAGTTGGAAAGTAAGAAAAATATATTAATAAAAAAAACACTGAAGAAACTTTTTTCGTGATAAATGTTTTGTACAGTTTACCGCTAATCTCCAAAGCTGCCGTTCTCTAACTTGCTTTCCAAATATTCCCACACATAATGCGCGCGCACGCTCTCTCTCTCTCTCTCTCTCTCTCTCTCCCCCTCTCTCTCTCTCTCTCTCTTGCTCTCTGTCTCTTACCCTCTCACACACGCACAAACACACACACACACAATCAAGATACTAAGATGGCGCCTAATCAGTGTCAAGTTCAAGTGACTCCCACAAGTCTAATGCAAAAAGCATTTCACACAGTGTCTGCTGTACAGAATGCAGCGTGCAGAAACAACGTGGTGCTAATAATAATAATAATAATAATAATAATGATAATAATAATAATAATCAAGGTGGCAGTCCGAGAGTCGCTTTTTCATAATGTTTGTTTTTAATTTCAATCAAAATTTCCGTTCACATTTGTTCATAAATAGTTGGCAGAACAAACCAACCAACATACAGTAGCCTAAAAAGTACAAGGAAACGTCTGACTCTAGGTAGGCTCTAAGCGCATATAGGCCTGCTTGTTGTAACATAGTTTGCCTCGATGTGGCACAGTGACACAGTTCATCAGTGATACAGTTTTGCTCTTCAGGAATAACTCGGAGTGTGACCCATTTTTTCCCCCTCCCAGAAAGTGTTACAACATCACATTCTAGCTGTGTTTTTATACATCAGATATTTTCCTCTGACCTCTGGACATGGGGGCAGGAAGGTGACGGGAATAAGAAAATGTACTTCTTTTTTAAATTAAGGTATAGAAAATAGCATATAAAACATATACTCCTTAAATTATTTAAATAAAGTTATTTCATATATCACTGTCAAGAGGTACCGTTTCACTTTTTTACATTTTATTTTTTTAAAAGTAGTGCTGGTGGTCTGAAAATTGTTCTCGTAAGAGTACAATATACTTTGTGTATGCATAATATTTAATTCTTGAGAATAGGTTACAATGCAATGCTGTAACTCTTTTTGTCGCCACTGAACGTGTTCTCCCTCCAAATTTCCCTTCCACTAATTTTTTTTTTTTTTTTTGTTAAACACAACAAAAAGAAAAAAGTCATCTTGACAAGTTATTCACACAAAAAAACAAGCAAAAATGTGTAATCAAAACTGCTCTATATGCAACACCACAACAAATAACACGATTTAGTTTCACAGAAGAGTTACATTTAAAACAATGCAAGCTGACAGACAAAAAAAACATAACTTATTTTATTTTTGAAGATACTGTGTCGTGACAGTTCAATTGTTGCCGATGCAGACATTTAAACAGAGGCTACTTCGCACAAAGACATTTGCTGGAACTATAAAGATTGCCATACAGGCGTATTTTTTTCGGGTGCTTGACCCCCTCAAATTGAAATGAATACTGAAAAATACTCGATTTGGATAATCATGAACTGCGCACAACTCGTCTAAGACCTGTATATATAGGAGTGCAATAGGCTGATGGGTTCATTCTTTTTTAAAATCTTACTTTCTCCTCTAATATTTGACATCTATTTCTGATCCTATAAAAGAAAAATCCACAAAAAAGTTTAAACTGAACCAAATATATAAAAAGAACCGCTTCGTAGCTTTTCAGCTCAACTGAACTCAGTTCTAGACAGTCAATGTTTTTTTATACATGTCAATGGTCTCATAAGGAAAATAAAAGTGACTGAAATATCTGCAATATATATAGACAAATCCATAATATTCATATAGATGATTTTTTTTTCTATTCGGTCCAAATAAGACACATGTAGGCCTATTTCTGTTAAGAAGAGGAAAACAGAAGGATACAATCGCGATGTTGGAGCTTAAAGAAGAGTTTATCATTTGTTCAATGTTAAGCTGGTTATGACCAAAAACTGTACAGATCTTGTTAGAAAAACATTTTCATAAATATCATTTAAGTTTCAGAACTTATACCCATAATTAAATTACAAATCGATAAATATGGCATCATGGATATGTATTTACAACGGTATAAACAAAAGGCAACGTTATATTCAACGGTAACAATCGTAAACCTAATACCACATGTCTCCACCTGAAAACGGACGTTGACAACAGATGCGACCCCATCAAACAAGGAAAAAAATACATTCACGAGTATAATATTTATTTAGGATTTTCAGTTTTTTTTTTTAAATCTGCGTTCAAGTTCATGACAAAGACTTTGGCACGTTTCTTAAGACTGTTTTTGAAGTTTCAACAATCAATCGAAGGAGGCGACGTCACCGTCATATAAAACAGCGTGAAATAATCTTTCATTTTTTAATTACTTTTTTTTTCTTACTTAAATAAAAAATTGAGAAAATACATAAAATGAAAAAAATAAAACAAGCTTTCTGAAATCTGTAAACTAAAAGATTAAAAATAAAAACAAAAAAAAAAGTATAATCAGAAAGTTTATTTAGTCGTGGATGATTTTTGTTTTAAAACTGCGGAATAAAGTCATATTTTTCCGTGATCCTGAGAACGGACGTGGCCTGCTTGGTGCTGGCTTTTGCTCTCATCTCCATGTTGTTGTTGTTCCAGTCCCATTTGTATGTATGCGTCTGTGTGTGTGTTTGTTGGCGTGTGTGTGTGTGTGTGTGCGGGCGTGCGCAAGAGTGTGTATGAGAGAGAAAATGGTTTTATTTTAAGTCACTCCTCGTTCGTCCTCATGGTCCAAACTGCAGGGAGAGGCTCCACTCCTCACGACTTCAAACATACCACTCGTTAAAGTTGGGCGGCAGTCCTTCGCTGTGACCAGGCGTGTTTTGCACGGCTGACGGCGGTGTTTTTGTCGGGTCCTCGGTGCTGGCTGAGACCAGCACCGGTGGAGTGGCCGATTCATATCCGGAGCTCGCTGCCGGGGAAGATTCCGAACCTTGAGACTCATGTACCTAAAGAAAAAAATAAATAAAATAAACACAAGGAAAGATAGTAAGATTGTGGAATTACATACATATACACCCCCCCTCCTCCTTCCTCACACACGCACACATACGTACAAATAAATGCGACTGGAACAACTAATAATATCCACGTTCAAAGCTGGACTATTTTTTGAAATATTGACGTAAACATATTCATTTAAACTTGAAATGTAAATTAGAATAACGAGAAGACATTTTCTCTGTTAAGCACAACTTAGTTCTAAGTATTTACTCGTTGGCATCATATTTGTTTACACTCTTTTTTTTTTCCAGCAATAAGAGCTTAAGCAATGCCTCAAGTTGTGTCTGTAGCAGAGGAATGGAGGTTGTAGTGGTGGTGGTGGAGCGTGTGTGTGTGTGTGTGTGTGTGTTAATGTGTTTAAGGAGTAATGAAGACGTTAATTACCTTCATGTGTTTCCTGAGAGAGCTGGGGTGTGTGTAGGACTTGTCGCACACTTTGCAGATGTATGGCTTGTCTGACGTGTGCACATGCATGTGCTTTTTCCTGTCGCTGCTGTTGGCGAAGCGTCTGTCGCAGCCGTCAAATTCACACTTAAACGGCTTCTCACCTGCGGGATTAAACAAACCCACAGCGCACCGTGAATCACGATTGCAACACACAAACAAACAAAAAATCTCAGCCCCCCGATTGTAACACCCACCTGAAAAAAACCCCCCAAAAACAAAAAGAAAAAAAAAAACAGAGACGGTCTGCAGACTATTATATAACAGGGTAACCTACATTTATTCTGGGAGACATGGATACGAGCTCCACTACTACACTCTGCTGCTCTGTCAGGCTTTATTTATTCAAGAGGCCTGGTCCCCCCTTCATTCAACTCAACTGTAGTCAACAATGAATCAACAGGGCATCGTGCAACGGCTGAGCAACAATTATAAACAGTTAGAAATTGATTAGTTGTCTGCTGCCTTGGTAGTCTGACAAGCGAGCACAGAATCTTAATGAATCACACCAAACTTCCCGTCTGGAAACCATGCATGCGCACTGAGCAGCGTTAGCAGCACAACAAAGTTGCTAAAAGAGTTGTTTATGGTTTTTCTTTTGAGCTTGCAGTTGATTTATGTAATTATTATTATTTTTTTAAATGCACTAACTGTTTGGAAGCTGCTGAGGGCATGAGGCGTGGAGCAAAGTTCGCAAATGGTTTTGGTAAACAATAAAAGCATGCTGCTGTGTAACGGCTGAGCACACACATTTACTACCCGGGAATGACCCCGTGATTCTTTTATGCGAAATAAAACTCTCTGATTCTTACCTGTGTGCGTTCTTTTGTGGATTTTCAGATTTTCCGACCGGGCGAATATTTTCCCACATCCAGGGAACGGGCACGGGAACGGCTTCTCGCCCGTGTGCACGCGGATGTGGTTGACGAGTTTGTACTTGGCCTTAAAGGACTTGCCCTCCCTCGGGCAGTCCTCCCAGAAGCAGACGTGGTTGCTTTGCTCGGGGCCGCCGACGTGCTCCATGGACACATGCGTGACCATCTCGTGCATGGTACTGAACGTCCTGTCGCACGTCTTTTTGGGTCTATTCATCTGGTTCTCTTCTATCCATTTGCAGGACAGCTCTTGCTTGATCGGCTGCCGCATGTATCTGAAGAAGGCCCCCGGACCGTGGTGCGTCGGCACGTTCATGCCCATGTTCATGTTGATCGGGTGGTTGTAGTTGTGCAGCTGAGCACCGTACGGGTCCGTCCGGGGGCTCGCCACCGGCCGGTACGGGTCTGGTCTTCCGAAAATGTCCCCGCGTAAGCCGAGGTGCATCTGGCTGTTTACAACGTGTCCGCTCGGAGAAGTGTGGCTCACTCCCTGGTCGTGAAGTCCAGGGAACAACAAATGTCCGGGGTTGTCGGGGATCCCGGGCGGCCCGTGCAGACTCCCCGTCGAGGCTGCAAAGATCCCATGCTGGGCACTCGGACCTGGGGACTCCCCGACGCCCCGGTTCCGGAAGAGAAAGTCCCGCGTCGAGTTGAACGCTCCCCCGCCATATGAGCCCACCTGCCCGCCGTGCGAGTGTCCCAAAGCGGCCGCGTATCCCGTCGCCTGCGGAGTGAAAGCTGATGTCTGGCTGGATGCGATGTCGTGCGCAACGGGGCTTATTTTGAAAGCCGCGGAGTGGGAGGAATCAGAGAAGGGATTCAGTCCCAGACCCGGGTCCCTGTTCCCGATGTCGTGGTGCCGTGGCGTCCCGAAGCCCCCCACTCCTAACGATGCGAACTGCGGACCGCTATCTAGAAGCATAGTCATGAAGCTCGAAGCAAGCTCAGGAGTCGGGTGGGAAGCAGAAGATCAAATTAAAATCCAGTTTGAGCGGAGCGCGGTGGGCTACAGACCACTGCGCTGAGATTTACCACGTTGAGCAAAAAAGATCCTAGAAATAAAAAAATAAAAAAGCCAAAAAATGAGGGGAAAAATCCTATGTAAAGGAGCTGGGAGGGAAAAAAAACTCCCGTTGACTGCGATCCGTGAGAAAGAGGATCAAACTTCCCCCCCTTACCAGGCTGATGATGTCCTTGGACTGATAAAGTCAATCACTCACTCCCAGAACATAAATGAACTCAGGAGGCAGTGCTACGGTGGCCAATCGGCGCTCAGCTACCCTTCAGACACGTGATCACCGAGAGTGGCGTTAATTGGTTGGATTTCCTGTGATTGGCACTATTTGGGATTGAAGATGGCAGGTCGTCTCACTGGTTGCGTGTGATTGGTTATTTCGGGCATTATTTTTGCAGGTATAACGGAACACTCCGGCGATCCCACATGTGTTAATGTGAGGCGCCTCACTCAGTGTAATGCAGACATGCGATGGAAAGAGGCATAGAAACTCATAAACTTCCCCAGAATTAAAGAAAAAATATAATTACGGAACTTTTCCTAACTTTTACCCACTAATACTGTCGGTATAAAGGATAGTAATTTGCACTCTATCTATCTATCTATCTATCTATCTATCTATCTATCTATCTATCTATCTATCTATCTATCTATCTATCTATCTATCTATCTATCTATCTATCTATCTATCTATCTATCTATCTATCTATCTATCTATCTATCTTTTATTTCATGAATTGGCGCATTTCCAGATTTTTATTTCTTTATAAGAAAAAAATGTATCCGGCGAAACATAGATAAATAAACGAATAGATAAATGAATAAATACGGAAATACATGCGTAAATAAATAGATAAATACTTTATCAGACATTTTAGTAATTGCAATCTAAATGTATTTGTCATTTAATTTAAATTTAATTAATTAATTAAATTTTTTTTGGCTTAGCTAAAAGCTGTAAAAGATGTCGTGCCACTGAGCAAGTTTCACAGGGTTGCCGCTGACTGACTCGCTGCAGGACACAAAATCTGATCAAGTTCAGAGACGCGCTGAGTGAGCTTCAAGCGGCGCTTTTTAGAAACTCCGAGCCTTTTTCACATCCTTTTCTCTCTGCCGCCCTCCACCCCCCTCCTCCTCCATCTCCTCCATCTCTCCTCCTCAATCTGTCCCAGGAAGGAGCTCTCACATTCTTTACTTTACAGGGCTCTGGACTCCCCCAAAAAAACAGAAAAAAGAAAGAAAAAAAAAATCAAGTCAGTTCTTCATTCTACTGTCGCCCTCGTCCCACCGCATTTCCTCTGAGAACATTTCACCGAGAGAGAGAGAGAGTGAGTAATAGCTTGGGGGTAAAAAAAAGGTGAGTTTGCTTCATGCTTATCTATACTTTGCAAGAGGCCTATCTGGTGCATTCTAGAGCAGTTTTAATTCTACATTTTCAGAGGGGTTTTAGTGCTCCATGTTGAGGCCCGTTTCTCATTCAGTTGTTGCAAAGAGCCGCGTACCTCCTTGTTTTCTTTTTCTTATTGCCATCTTGCATATCAGTTCAACACTTGCGCTTTTTAACACAAACTCAACAACTTCTCATGAAGCAAATCCACGAATGAAATTCACTTCATCGTTTTTCCTGTGTGTGTGTGTGTGTGTGTGTGTGTGTGTGTCTCCCTCCTCGCTCCGTCTCACAGTTTACTCCCTCCCTGCACTCTCTCTCACACACACACACACACGCACCCCTTCCCTCTCTCTGACACCGCACACTTTGCGCGTTCACGCACACACACACGCACACGCGCACCCCCACCACGCCCCATACACACACACACACACACACTTATGCAGAGTTTTTAAAAAGGATCCCAGCATATGCACACATTCACATCTGCACACACGCAGATTTATTGCGACCTTCGGTGAACTTTAGGAAGTGACAAGCAGCCTGTTAAGTTTTCCTGTATTCCCTCCATATTTTACTGCCTTGTTGAAACGTGAAGGCTCCACACGCCGCTTTTAAATAAACGCGCCGTGTGTTTACAGCCATATTATACTGCTATGGAATGATTAAGTGACACGGGTTAAGATGAGTCACAAATGTTGCCTTTTTGTCGGAGCTCTTGCTGTGGAAAGAAGAGGGGGAGCTGTCATCAACAAGACCAAATGTGAAGCAACTGTTGCTTCAGTGTTAAAGTTCTGACTTTTATTTATTAATCAATGAACCCTTACAAGTGGAAATGGGCTTCAAGCACATTTAAATTATAGTGAAAACAAACAACACAAGTAGTGAATTTATTTTTATTTGTCTTGTTCCTGCGTGGTGTGTTTTCAATTTCACCCGAGAGAAGCAGGGATGCTTTGCGCATTTTTTCTCCCAACTGAATCATAAAACGTTACTTCAGAAGAAGCGCAAAAACAGCAGCTCTGCTTAATCAAAACTCTCTCCCTGACACTTTTAAGCGTGTCTATTACATTTCAACGTGGGTAAATCTGATAAATAAATGCAATTTAAAAAAAAAAATCTTAACTCAATGTTTGCTCGTATTCAATGTAATTACGTAAAATAACTCAATTTGCATGCAAACGATCAGTCAAACACACCCGAATTAAAAATCATGAATGACTAATTTTAGCACATGCAGGCGTGATGCAACGTGATGCATTTTCAGCAGGACTGCGGTATGTATAATTTTGTTTTATTTAGTCATCTCTGCTGGGATTACCTCACTGGGCGTTTGGAAAGCTCATTGGTTATAACATAATCTTCCCTCAACAGAGCATGCGCGTTACCTTAAAATATGAGAATATTTTATGGCATGCATGCCCTCCCTGACTGTAGGCCCATGCTGTTGGAAAAGAGAACATAGCCATCACCCTATATGGTAAACAGCTCACATTTATATGCTTGCTGTAGATGCAATATAGGCTGGGACATAAAAAGGTTATTTTTAATTAAAAAAGCTGGATGCATGTTTTTTTTCCCCCCCCCATAAAATAAAGTGGCCTATATAGCAGCATTTTCTTTTCTGGCAGAAAAGTTGAGGGATTTTTCTTTCCTTTTTTTGTCCATGTTGTCTGGCCTGTATCCCATACTACGCTTGGCTGGCTCAGGCCACTTGTGCAGTAGACAAGTTTGTGGACTTGAAGTTAACTCAATAATGACTGGACCAACATTAAATGTAGCCTGTACTTCTTTTTTTGGATAAACTAAAGCTTATCTAAGAATTACTTATGTTTGCGTTTTACTGTAGAATGTGTGCTTTAAGTTTTTAAATATTAGAAATGATTTATGTGTCTTTGAGGTGCAGTGAAAGAAATAAAAATAGTCTGATTCACTGCTTTGCTACGGGTAGTCATTGGGATAAATGCTGCAGATAGTTCCGTTGTTATTTAATATCACTTAAAACTGCACACGTTCTATTTTGTATATCAATATTAACATGAGTTACTGAGTTTAGTATTAGTTTTGCTTTCTCAAAAAATCTCCACACCACAGATGGAAGCTTGAAGGCTCTGGTTTTGCTCTTTCATTCGGTTTCACTCACAGGTTACATTTTAAATTTATTTTTTATATTTCTTTAAACTTTTGAGGAATTTTAAAACTGTATTTTCATGCGTGGTTACGTTTATTTTTTCAGAAAATATCTCATTTTACTTTGCGGTATATATATATTTACACGCATAGCCTCCTACTATTCACTTTGCACTTTTAAACTAAGCAGGTAAATTTATCTGGGAAGTTTTTTTATTACAGTTTAACGCTAACAATTTTAATTTTTGCAATTCGATATTTGACTTTATCACATCTGCGTCAAACCCATTTCCTTGCGGTGTATTTTCTGTTTTCCTTTAGCGAAATGCTGTAATTTTCCTCTTTTTGTATCCTCTAAAATACTTGAAATATTGTATACAGTAAAGTAAAAACCAAACAAGTTCTCCATATATTGTCAGATTAGGCAGTCACTTGGGCTCTGAGTGACTGCACTTGGAATTTGCCTTCATATGGCTGATGGAGAGAGCTAATTGACTTCTTGCTGTGATTTACTGGAGCAGCTGTCCCCCAAATGGACTCATCCCAAACCTGTTAATTCATCTAAATTTCATAATGTGATGGCAACAAGGTGCACTGCCATCCCCACATCAATTACAATATCTCAGCTCAACACGAATGGTTGCACTCATACATACACACATTTATTTCCGCAAAACATTAACAGACATTGGAATCAGTTTCTGAAAAATAATAATAATCTTTGCAATAATACTAAAAGCATGTTATAATTGACTTTTTTTCAGAGCTAATGATATTAATCGCAAAGCGCATCATCTATTCTAGTTTATTTTGTACAAACCTGCATGATAACTGTTTATGTGTTTTATGGCTTCGTAAACAGTTTTATAATGTATAATAAAGTCTTATCACCTACTAAGGTTAAGGATATTGAACTTAATGAATTGTGAAAAGACTTTCTCAATGTGCTTTCAATTAATAGGTTTAGGTTTCTTCACCTTGTGTTAGAACCGTATTCTGTTTTGCTCCTACTTTATGCTCAATTTGAGGCACAGTAGCAGAATCAGGCGGGACCGGGACGTTACACATGCAGGATTGTCCACTCACATAAATCATAGAGAAAATTTGTGTCCAAAGGTCAGTAATATGTAATTTGTCTTGTTAACTAATCAACATAAATATTAGACTCATTTAGGGAAGCTAAATTAGTAAAGCGATATTTATATGACTGTAATTCAAATTGCCTTCAAGAAAATAAATGAATAAAATTTAGTCAAATTATGTTCAAGATAATTTGTAAATTTATTTCCAAAATATTTAAAAAATATATATTTTGTGCTTGCGGAAATGTGTCAATACTTTCGGTTAATCTTTTGATATTTAAACCCAGATGATACTAAACCTAACCTCTTTATTTGAAAAGCCACCTTTTTATTTATTTGTCATGTTTTAAGAATAAGTTATTCAAAGTAGAAGCATAATAAATAACTTTGTAAAAATTTGACAATGCATTTTTTTAAAAAATAATCTTTTGAAAATATTAACTGCTTGAAATTAAACTCTTTATCATAGCTTAGAAACCATGACATTTCTCCAATTGTTTTTTCAGAAACATGTTAAAAGTTTAACATATGTTTATGGTTTCAGTTCATTATCAATTTTTTGCCCTATTTTGTTCATTGAGAAAAAATATGAAGTAATTTTGACCTTTTCAGACTTAGATTTTTAAACTGGATATTTATTATAGGTTTTTTTTTTTTAGAGTTTTGACCCTTTAGAAAAACATCAGTTTTCAGACAGGCCCAGGAACACACATCAGCTGCTAGGACTGCAAAGGTGAAGCCAAACAGCCTCATGTAATCATAACATCTCTTTGCACATCCTACATTTTTTTCTTTCCCTGAAAAGAAAAGACCATAAATCATCAGGTTTGCCAGACCTTTGTGCAGGCTGAGTGGCAGATTGGAAACCTACAGTTTGTTGACCTTCTGATCTCAATTATTTTCAGAAATGCATCAGGTGAAAGGTTGACAAACATGACCGCCAATGACAATTGGGCCAGATTTAGGCCAGTTCTGGGCCTGTTTACTATTTTACAGCATTTACTGTCAAGTGGGTCCCTTTGATTTATTGCTGTCTTTAGACCCCAGAAAAATTGAAGGCAGATTTTTTTTTTTTTTTTTTATTTTCCTGTGTATTTAGTGGGGGGGGGGGGGGGGAGTTAGAAAATATGCCAGCAACAGTCTTTGGAAATAAAGGGGGACTTTCACCTTAAACCTACATAAGCTACAGCCCGGAGCCCAAGCCTCGTTGTGTGGATTTAAATAAAAGTAAAAGATGAAAGAATGTGCCTTAGCTGTCCGAAGTGTTGAGGAGCCTTAGCAACGTCAAGAAAAAAAAGAAGAAGAAAAAAAAGCGAGTTGACGCACAGGAAAAATGTACTCCACTGTAGCAACAGCAACACTGGAGAACTCGGTGTCCTCACAGCACCTCAAAGTATATTTAAGAAAGTTTTCATGCAAGCTCACTGAGTTTGTCACGTTTGACAATTTACATTTTACATAACCACTTTCTTTTAAAATGGAGGAAAAAAACACGTATGCCAGCCTTCAGGACGCATAGTGCACTTTTTGAAGATTATTAATTTATTTACGTGCCTTAATGAGAGAGGCTTTATTTACAGAGATTGTTTACATTGGGCTCTAAGGTATAAAGTAGTACGGACTATTCTGTTGTTCTCCCAAATGACACTTCTGTAAGAAAAAAAAAATCATTTGTCCTACTAATAAAAAGAGAATCATAACAAAATCGGCTCTACTACTTGTTGCTTCATTGCAGTTAACTTTTTCCAAGCAGTTCAAACTTGCATTTAAAAAAACAACAACACATGTATGTATGGTTTATTAATTAATAAAGTTATATTTTAAATCTCTAAAATCGCAGTGACTTAAATATTTAATAAATACTTTTTTTTGAACGCTTTGTTTACGCAGTCTCATTTAAAATACATTTGACCTTAAATAAAACGTATTTCTCTGTAACTTTCACTGCTATCAAGTGTTTCATTTTTACGTCTTGAGAATAATTGGCCTGGACACGCAGAGACCAAAACCTATTGTTCTTGCCAGGCAGGAGTAGTTGTTTTGGCAAAGAAAAAGCCTCTGCAGACTTTGATTGTGTTGTGTTTTGCTCATGTCTGGACCTAATCACTTGACTTCTACCAGATGATTTCTAATAAACATTAACCTGTGCATTCCCCCCTTCCTCCCGCCCTCCTCCTCCTCTCTCCTGCTATATGTGGAGATTTTAGAGAAGGGCTGTAATGAGAGTGCGCCTGAAGTTAAAGAGGCAGCGATATTAGGGAGTAGCACCGCGGCACTTTTCAAAGCATTTTCTCGGCGATATTTGAAAAACGGAGTCGTGCGGTGAACTCCTGCGTGTCCCTTTTAAAACAAACCCTGCGCCTGTCAATCACCGCACATTCCAACCAATCCCAAAGCTCCCTTTTTAAAAGCAGGTTTGCCTGCTGTGCTTTTATATTGCACCATGGCCTGTTTCGAAGCATTTTTTACTACCACGGTTATTGCCACAAATCAAGAGGGCAAAGTGAACCGGCATGGGACTCACACCAACTCTAACGAAACTGAGTCTGGTTGCAGCTTCCGCGATGTTCACGGCCAAGAATTTCACATGCAGATGATATACAGCAAGGGGAGAGAAAAAAAACCAGCAACATGGGAGCAGAGTTTCTAGGTGCATCCTGACTGCTTGCACTGGTTGATTTCTGCAAACTCACAGGCAAACTCACAACAAAACATGACAAGCCTTTCGAGGTTTAGTGGCTGCCCTCTCTCTTGCGTCAACCCCGGGGAGAGCAATACTGAACCCAGCGTGGTGCTGCCACCTTTGGCAGGGGAGCACATGGGACACCCCACTGGCAGTTCCTTAAAACTCTGCCCCTCGCACAATTTGCGAGACTACCCCGAGACGAGGTCCAGTGCATATGTTGACCACTCGATTCCCAGTTTTTCAGACTCTGGATATCCCAGTCACCGGTTAGAGCACAGCCCTAGGGGCATTATCATTGGAGCAAATCTCTCTGGAGCCGGCATGCCACCCGTCACTGATCAACTGGCACCAAGACCCAACCAACATGGCGGGATGGGAAGGTACCGGGACTTTTCTGGCTGCAGGGACAACAGGAGCCACGCTTTTTTTGCCAGCTACCAGGAGCAGGCCCACGCCTCCACGGACGCGTCCCGCGACCTCGGCAGTCAGATGATGCTGGGTCTACCTGGCGACCTCCTCACCCGGACTCACTCCTACGGCCAGACCATCAGCCCCAAGGGAAACAGCCAGCAGATTGTCACCCAGTTCCTGGGTCTCTACAAGCCCCTGAACATGGCGATCCAGCGTGGGGGAGCCGATGCCTTCCTCAGGTGCTCCAAGCAGACGGTGAAGCATGAGCTGGTGTGCAAGTGGAGTGACGGCAAAGAGGCTGGAGCGGGAAAGCTGCCCTGCTCCAGAGCCTTCGGGACCATGTATGAACTTGTCACCCATGTGACAGTGGAGCACGTCGGAGGACCCGAGCACTCTGAATATATTTGTCATTGGGAGAACTGTGCGAGGGACAGGAAGCCTTTCAAAGCCAAATACAAGCTGGTGAATCACGTCAGGGTCCACACTGGGGAGAAGCCCTTTCCCTGTCCATTTCACGGCTGTGAGAAAGTTTTTGCTAGATCAGAGAATCTAAAGATCCACAAGAGGACTCACACAGGTCAGTATAATAATAATAATAATAATAATAATAATAATAATAATAATAATAATAATGCGTTTTAAATGGTCAAATATTTATTATTCATTAAAAATGTATTTTTAACGTTTATCTGTCTTACAGTAAACTTTTTTCTATTATTATTATTATTATTATTATTATTATTATTATTATTATTATTATTATTATTATTATTATTATTATTATTATTATGTTTCATTTAGACCCGTGCCACGCATTTTGCGATTAAACGTTCTAATTTTCGGTGGGGTTTTATTTGTATTTTTTTCGCCGTCCACGTCAGTTTTCACTCGCATGTCTCAGGAGAAAAGAGAGAGAGAAAAAGAAGAAGAAGAAAAAAAAAAAGACACGTGTAGTCCCCACGCAGGAGCCACAGATGAGAAGTAGTAAGACAGCTGCAAACGACTGCAGTCAGCAGGCAGCAGGCCTGGCGCTTTGGGTGCCTCCCTCACTTCATTCAGAGAAATTATTAAATAAATGCCGGGACACCGGAGAGCTGTGACGTAGCCGTTACGCTGCTTGTGCCTCCCAGGGATTTATCTTCCTGTGTTCACAGAGCACAGCGCTCTGTGATGTAGCCATGATGTAGTGGGAAATAATAATAACAATTTAAAAAGTTGAGGAAATGGTTGACTTTAGCTGTAAATAAAAATAGGCTATGTTTAAAAATGTATCCCGTTGCCGTTCCCCCCCCCCCCCCCCTCACTTTTCCTTTGAAGGGCATTTCATACGTTACCACGAACCGTGAAATATCTCGTAAAATGCTTTTTAAACTTCACAACCTGGCATTTCTTTTTACCAAACACCCAATCATATGAAATAAATCAGCGTGCAGTTATATTTTATTCCCTTTTCCACACATGTCAGCCTAATCACATTAAAATAAAGGCATTTAATTTTTAATTATATAAATAAAGTGAATTGCTTTCTCACAAAAAAAAAAAATGAAAAGAAAAGGACTGGACTAAATACATATTCCTTGGGTGCTGTCTTTTATTTCTGCTGTGTATTGTTTTATTATTAAGAACAGCAGAAGAAAGAGGCACGAACAGAGCCCCATGTGACACTGGTTAAGCTATCACACAGCTGCACATGCGTACAGTGTGCATATTAATCAGGCTCTTTATGTAATAACAAAAAGTATCATAAAACACATAAAGAATCCAGTTATTTATTCATATAGCAACAGTTTACAACAAATGTCTTCTCAAGAAACTTCAACATGCAGGAAGGGCCAAATTATATCCAATTCTGTGGACATATTCAGTCAAATCAGACTCCATACAATCCAGTCATAATTTCAGTTCAGGTACATTAAATCCAATCTGATTATAACACAACAAAGTCCAATTCATTCAGAAAATGAAGCACGTGTACTTTAGAAATGCAAAAACTGCACTGCCATGATGTTTGCAGAGAGATGTTGTGCAGTTAACTGAAGTGATTAATTTGTTCAAACAGAAAAATGTATTACATGTTTCAATAGGAAGTGATAGAAAGCAAGTAAAACTGTTAACCAATGCTCAACATGTAGTACAAGTTTCATATACAATATATATATATATATATATATATATATATATATATATATATATATATATATATATGAAGTTTTTAACTGTATTTCAACCCAGAGCCTTAATGTGAGCCTTATACGTGCCACATTAAGGGATCCGTATGGATGGTGGGACCCGTTATTGACGGAAGATCCGCCCTTCCGTCAATTCTCCATCTCTGTGCAGCATTTTGGGGATGTGTGCCATATGACGGTTGAATGTTCAGGCCTGCATGCGCTTTCATAACTCGTCCCCGTTTCTGTCTCTGCACGTTTAGGTGAAAAACCGTTTAAATGCGAGTTTGAGGGCTGCAACCGGAGATTCGCGAACAGCAGCGACAGAAAGAAGCACTCCCACGTCCACTCCAGTGATAAACCCTACATGTGCAAGGTCAGGGGCTGTGACAAGTGCTACACCCACCCGAGCTCTCTGCGGAAGCACATGAAGCTTCACTGCACCAAGGAGCACGTCGCCAAAGGCGGCGACGCGCCTCCCGGTGACGGGGGTCATGCTGCGGAGGGCAGGCCGGCCCGAGCGTCGGACATTGGGCAGATCAGCCCCCCTCAAGCCCCCACCTCCACTCAGGATGTCCCCCTGTCCCCTGAGAGCCGGGACGAGTCGATCCCGAGGTCACGCTTCCATCACGCGTTTGACAGCAGTTTGGACTACTCGGCGCACAGGTCGCAGCCCCTCTTGGACCCTTTATTGCTGCAGAGGGGCAGCTACAGGTCCCAGTCTTCCCAGTACCCCTGCGGCCAGACTGGTCACGCTTTTGCCCAGACCTCACGGACTTTCTCTTCGGCTTCTCCCTTTCAGAAGAGCATCGTGAACGGATGGTACACATGCCACAGTGGCGTGGACACATTCCCACCAAAGCAGTGCAGCAACATCCCCTCCCTCTGAGGGCCTGGACGCAAACTGTGGGCCTCTGTTTCAATGTTGTAGCCTAAAACCCAAACAGCTGTTTCTCTTTTACTCTGTGTACTTCTGTGAAAACTGTATGAAATAGTTTCTGAAAAGTCCTTTTGAATTTTGCATTGCGAAATATGGCCCAGTTGTTGTCGTTCTTATTGTTCTCCGCTCGCCCTTACATCTCCACAGTGTGCTTTAGGAGCGCATACACGTTGCATAACTTAAATAAAAATGTCGGTCCGTCTTAAAAATGAAAAGAAAATGATTGTTTTTTTAATGTAAGTTTTTTATATATATAATTATCAGCGCATTACGCATTCTGAACCTAAAATCTCTTACAGGAAAGTTAAAAAATAAATCTGAATGTAGCCCTCACAGCAGGGGTCTTTGTTGAATGTAAACTAGGTTTAATGTATGTCGGGATGAATAGAAATATTATTCATGACTTTATGTATATCGCAGGTTGAATCATTATCTGGATGATCTTTACTTAGGTTAAATTTTGAGATCTAACAGGCCTGCTTGGTGGGCCTGCAGCATGATTTGACTTTAATTAAAATACCGGCAGGCTCATTATTTTTTCCTTTCCCTTACCCTTGATTATGTTCAACATTCTCGCTCCTTTTTCCCATGAAACATTCGTGCTCTGTAATATGTTTATTTCACATTTCTGTGCAAAGTGAGTAAAACCACAGTGTTCGTGTTAATGGGGAAAAAAAAACGTTTCATTAGAATACATTCCTGCTGTACATAGGCATACTGTATAATTAATTATGTATCTTATATTTTATTAAAGTGTCTATATTCTCTTTGATCAGATATGTGTGATATACCCTCATCAAATAATTTTCAACAAAGATGCAAACTTTTCTCTGGGTACAAATTATCCATGTCCTGTGTGAAGATTTGGAATTCAGTGTGAAGCCCTCCTACAGTTCTTAATATACATATGGAAGAAAAATTTATCAGAGTTAAATGAGACTGATAAATGCATCTGTGAGGGCTGCCCTTTATATATATATATATATATATATATATATATATATATAAACCAAGCAGTTTGTACTCCTTTATTTTATTATGTCTGTTTGCCTTGTTCAGTTCCCTGACATGACATTTGACGTAAATTGGTGCTATACAAATAAACTGAATTGGATTTAATTTAATATACACAATTACATTATCTTGTACTATGATAGCATCCTGGTAACAGCTTGCCTTAATGTTCATATATCTGTTATATAATTGATCAAAACTACTGGTTTCATGTTGTGTTTTCTAATTTTTCAACCCATCTCAACATTCATTGAAGGCAAATATAACTCATGTTGGAAAAGTCTTGGTTAAAGAAACAGCTTTTGAACAAAGATGTTGGTTTTGCTTTGTTAGATTTTTTTTTCTGCTTAATGGTGAAATAATTGCCTCCAGTACAGTTTCACTGACACATTTGTTCACGTTCCTTAGTTTTTGTACCTTCTGGAATGCAAATGTCAACAAACAGCTCATTATTTCGCAGGAATGAGCCGAACAGATCTCTCTTTTCGACGCCTGTCTTTTCTTTTTTGTCTTCAGACTTTGAGTTCACTTTTGCAATCTAGTCTTGGTGCAAAGGCTGAACTTATCTTCAACGAGTTATTGTTCCCGGTTCACACTCCCTGATTCATGTGTTATAAAACACATCTTTGTCTAAAGATGTCAAAAGGAGTGCAGTTGAAAGCCAAGAGGCAAGCTGAAAGTACAGTATGGGACGTCTTGATGATGGATGAAAAGACATAAAAATAAATCTTTCACTCTAAAAATGATTTCTGACCATTTTCCATGCATGTTATCCATATTTTTGGTAGTACACAACTTAAATTCAAACTTGTAGACATAAATTAGGTCATGTTGAGTCATTTGACATTTGCTGGAGGATCATATTGGCAGGACATGATGGTCTCAGTGATCTTTCAGCTAACTAACATCAAAGTTTTTTCTGTTCATCAAGATTTTCATTAGATATTTGGATGATCATGAAAACGAGTGTTCTTACTGGTACAAGGCTGCATTTTTGACTCTCTAGTGATTTCATTCTGCATACTACTGTATTTCAAGGTCAGAACAAAAGCATTTCAAGAAATGCATAATTTTTGCCACAATATAAAGAATGAAAAAATAAATAGTGGATTATCTGTTTCATGTCTTAGTAAAAAGCTGAAAAATGTATGTTTACTGTAAATGTGTACAGTATTTGCAGATGTCTTCAGATGCAATCTGTGATTAACTTGTTTATGTATTCTGTGTTGTGTGTATGTTACCCATGAGGATGCATCATTTGGGAGATTTAGATATTTTTGAACGTGCATTTTGCAAATCCCTCAACATCCCTCAACAGTTTCAATTTCTGTATGACACCAAGCAGTTTGCACTGCTTTATTTTACTTTTTCGTAATTAGCAGTGACTTAGCATTGCTGTTTGAGAGCTACTTAATGTGATGAAATATTAATATTAATGTAGCTGAATATTTTCTAAGTCTTAAAGGATCATCTCAAGTGCTTGGTTTGAAATATTTAAATGGAGAGGTCTTTCTGTCTTTAAGCAAAGTGGGCCAAACTTTTCCAGCTTTGATCCATTTGCTTTAATGGACAGATTACTAGAATTTGTGCGATAAACTTTCTAAAGAACGCAACCACAGTGAGAGTTGCATCAAATGCTGTAGGTGTTAAGATAAAGCGAGGAGTTTTAAAGCGATGTTGAGATTTTTAAATCTTACCTCTCATCTGCTATGCCCTTCCCTTTCCTTCTGTAATTCTACAAATAATCCAAGTGTTCACAGAAATATTTAAGTCAAAAGATGTATTTGTTAGAACAATATGTTCTAGCGGGGTACGAGGACGCCGCCGCCGCCGCCGCCGCAGTGTCAAGCGTAAATGTCTAGCGCAGTACTTAACCGCTGTGCTGTACATTCAGACCAAGCTGTGGTAATATTCCATAAACACTGAACCCCACCACACCCTTCCCCCCAGTAATCATCACTGATTAGACCCTGCACTCCCCAGTTTGCCACTTGCCCGCCGCCATCTTTATTTTTGTGCTCTGCCTAGCAACAAGAGCAGGCGCCATTTTGGATGGGGTATACATCAGGTTGATATAAATAAATCTTTTTTTTTTTTCACTTTGGCATTCACTGAATTGTGACAGGGTAAGCCTCCCACTCCTCCCGCGTTGCTTTTGGGTTGAACATGATGAGGAATCCAGCTGTGGACCAGAGGGTGGGCTGCTTTGTCACACCAGGTTTTTTGCTTTTATGCATCATCATAACCAAATATGACATCTTGCGTAATTTACACCGTGCATCTGCCATACCTTTCCAGTGGCTGTCCGGCAGCTGGCAGCGGCTGGAACGGCTGTGTCAGCACCGACACTGACTGACCGAGTGGGGTTTTAATTGGATCTCTGGCTTTTTCCTGAACCTCCTCGGGTCGAGTCAGAGGTGATTTTGCTTCTCTACTTGCTTTCTTTTTATCAATATCCCCTCACCCTCCTTTTTTATACCAGATTCTCTTTTTCTTTCTTCTCGTCAACCTTTATCCGTGCAGCTCCTGGCTATCTTCACCCTCTGTGGCTCCTTCATGATGGCCCTCTAATCTCTGCCAGTGTGGCTCCGCAGTAGGTACTGTTGATACACAGTTCTTCATTCTGGCCCCGACAAGCATTCGTGCGGACTCATGTAATATGGATCTGCAATGTGTTCACACCCTGATTAAGAAGTAAAATTCGTGGTAAATGTTTTTTTTTTCAACCTCTATTTTTACAAATACCCTGAAGCAGTCTGTTAGTAAAATACATCTTAATTTTGTAAAATTTGCTCAGTCCTTTCTCCAAATCTTTCAGATTGAGTGGACATTAATTGTTCGCATCCCTCCAGGAGACCCCAAAGGTTAAAATTAGGATCTGACCTCTTAGGTAGTCATTCCTCAGTTTGTTTTGTTTCTGGTTAAGCAATTATTTTGTTGATTTGGATTCATCCTTAGATTTGTTGTGATCCTGATCTTCAGCTTTAAATCGAACATACAGAATTTTGAAAAAAAAAAAAAAAAAAAAGACCAATATTTGAAAAAGCTCTAAATCTCACCCTCCTAGAAAAAACACTTCGGTACAAAAGAAGAAACATCACAATAGAGAACGATATTGCCACCTTAGTGTTTCAACCCAAAAAAGTACCAAAAAGGAGCCAAAAGTCCACAAATTCAGATCACAACTCACTTTCATAAAATGTTTTGCTGAATATTAGTCAGATCTGGATAAAAATCAGGAAAGATCTCTTTCTGTTCCTTATTGTCCACATACAGAGTAGAACATTATCATAAATAAAACACAAGCAATACTTTGTAAATGTTTTGCAGATCCTTCAGTTTTGTCTTTTTATCAACTTTGGGGAAAAGTCCAGTTTTTATGATTCTCATTTGTTAATATACAGTTAGGTCCAAGTTGACCATAACCCTGGCAAAGTTAGATTTAAAAATTATTTTAATAGAAAACAAAGATGTTTCTGTTTCAAAACGAGACAGGCACCTTCAACAAGCTACTACAACAATATAAAATAATGAAAGAACATTTAGTTTTACTTATATTTTAGAAAACAAATTGTTAGCCAGCAATTAGTTACCTTTCTTAATAACCAATTGAACAAATGATTTACTGTAACAACTATAAACCTTTTCTACTAGTGTTTTGATCATTTATCTGTGTTGACAATCTTCAGATCTCTGAGGTTAAAAGACCTCTTCACCATCACCCTAATCTTTAATATAGGTTCCAATAAGAAGAGAAAGAATAACTTTGGCCCTATTATCGGCATTTTATAGGAGAGTTGACCCTTTCAAACCTTTGAAGACTGTAGCAACTTATGAGTCTGGTAAGGGATTTAACGAGGTCTCAAAGATACAAGACATCAAGTATAAGTCATGGAGGTAATCTGAAACAGGTGTCCATATTCCCAGGTCTGGCTGTCCATCAAAGGTCAGATTGAACTGCAAGATGCTAAAAGAAGTCTCCAAAACATCTAAAATGTCAATGCAGAACCTGCAGCAGACCTTGGCCAGCTCACTATCTGAAACCACTGAATTTTTCTGTGTATCAGAGAAAAACATGAGACTATGAGTAAAACATTAAAGCAGAAGCAGAACTTTGCCCTTCAACATGACAATGACCCAAAACAAACCAGAAAATTACTGGGTGACTACTTTATATTAATGCTTACTGTCTGTTTGCTGAGAGCATGTGAAAGTATCATATATTCTTTGCTTGTACTCATAATCTTTGCCAATAAGTTGATTCAGATTCTGAAAATTAAGTCAAAGTCAAAACCCTGATCTTGACCCCATTGAAGTCAAGATGGGGAGGTGGGCTGTGAGGTGACTGAAAATGGATTAAACACACAGGAAAGGGGGTCAGTAGCAGTTCTACATCAAATTTATTGGAGGGTGAAAGAGTTGCAGTTCTTTTTCATTTAGGTTCAGAGCAAATGGATGGAACAAAAAAGAAACATGTCAATATTTCAAAGTTTAATATGTTAAATTAGCCAAAGAATCCAGATAATACAAGTTCTGGAGCTGCAGTTTAGAGAACACTGATCTACAAGATGAAAACTGTTAGCATGTCTCATTGAAGCTAAATGTACAACACCTGAATTTTTAATGCCTTGTTAAAGTAGAACTGTGAAGCTAAAGAATTAAATTGGTCCTGGCAACCAATTATTTATGCTTTATTTGTCAGTGCCTATAATAAGAAATTATTATCTCTTCAGTACAGAGGCCAGGACCAGTTCTGCAGGGCACTGGCCCCTGTTAGCCCCTGCCTAGAACCGCCCATGCTCCTGCTAAGCTTCATTTTAGATAAACCAGATTCACTGTAATTTATGCCAGCCGTGAATTTAAAAAGGCCGAAGTTAATCAGAAAGGGGCTTCGAGAAAAGGGTGTGCATGCCTCTGCAACCAGGTTATTGTACCTTTATTTATCTATATTACTTTATATCTTATATTAATATAATCTACTTTAATATTTTCTCAGATATGTTTTTTGTCAGTTGAATTATGCAGGATTTGTGTCCCAGTAAAGTGCAAGAATTGGCTTTAATTTTTACGTTGTAAAAGCTTGACATTTTAACAGGGGTGTGAACGATATTTACAGGCGCTGCGTTCGCTTCTTCGCTCTCTGTGGAGAATTTCAACGCCACATGGATGCGGCTGTTCAGGGCTTTGGCATTTAGACATCAATGTGGCATGAGGCCAATTATAACATTTCATAAACTCCGATTCCAAACCGTAAGACAAACAAATGTACAACACAACTACACACAAAAGAGCAGCTCATACCTACAGTATTTTCCTATCTGAGATAAGGTGATATGTTTCATGTCGAAATCGTTGTTTATTTGCTGGCACGAGTACTAATAAGCTTATAAAACACACATTAGTCGCGAGGCTCTTATGCTAGACAATGCCATCATTACAGTCCTATGTCCATGTTTGGAGAATTTAAGTCCCACTTCGATGCTCTTGTGATTTAAGCAGTCCTTTAAATTTCTCTGGTGTTCATCTGCACAGCGGTTTTCTGATTTCTGTGGTGCCAACCCCCCGTGTAGACCAGCCTACACCAGGGCTTATTAAACTAGGCTCCTTTTTACTCTTCTCAATGGTTGCTGCTATGTCAACTTAAGCCCAAGCCTCCCCAAAAAAAAATGCTCAGCTCTCTGACTATTGTTACAGAATATTTCAAAAAATTGGTGCAACTGACTGAGGTATTGCTGAATAGCCAACATACAGCAAGACGGAAAGAAAAGCCCTGCCTATCCTCATGCCTAATGCATGCTTGTCTTTTGATGCTTTGCAATTTACCCCGTGGCTGGTTCTTAAAAAGAAATCTTTCTTTTCTTTTGTCATTTATTATCCATGCCTTACATAACATAGATTTCAACCGTTTGAGATGAGACAGTTTTTAAATACCTTCATGGCGCCTTTTTAGCTGGTTAGCTCAGGAGGTTGCTATATGATTCAAAATGTTTACCATGATCAAACAGACCACAACAAACAGACAGGAAAAGTTGTGTTATGTTGTACTTATATTTCAGCATTTAATGTGACTATGTGTAATGTGCAAGCTAAATAAATAATACATAGAAATCATATCTTATAGAAGTCTTTTTTTCAAAACTCCGGGAAAGGTAGAAGTTGAGCTGGGTGGGCAAATCTTTGAAGATCTTTGAACTTTTCCGACCTCCAAGCCTGTGAGATGTATTCCATGCTTTTAAGGGAATGAACCAAAACGTTGGTCCTCCTGCTTCTAATCCTTCCACCAGACCCCTTGTCATCAGAGATCAACCAGTCTGAGCCTCAGTGCCCCCCACTCATAGGCAAGGGCAGCTGGCTGCTTTCATGTATGCGAAGAGCCATATGAATATGTTTAAATATGCATATTTGAGCAGAAACTGTTGCCTTTATCTGCATCTGTGTTTTTTTTTCCTGGACAACTCTAGTATATGATCTTTGAGAAATGATCAGTTACATTTTAGAGCCCCTGCATAATGATTCACATTTTACAGAACGCATTTGAAGTGTTTGTTAGAAGCTGTTACAAAGGCTTTGATCGTGTCTCCTAAAGAACCCGGCGCCTCAGATTTTTAATAAAACCAAAAACAAAAAACATGTGAGGAGACGTTTTAATCGCCTGTTGTCTCTCACAACCATCACCCTTTATTAAATGAAAAAATCATTTTCATTCTTTTACATGGTTTCTGAAAATTCTACTGTTTGAGGTTAAACTTGAAAAACAGCGGATCACACTGATCACGATCCAGCGTGTTTCAAAGCGGGGACCAATCGTGAGAGCTTAATTTTTGTCTGTTGCAGTATGCATTGCGAGGCAGCTGCGCTATCAAGCCTGTGAACGCGACATCAGACGGAAGGTTCCTGTTTCTGATCCCATTCCTACTGAAGTCCATCCATTTCAGGAACATGGGTGCGTTGACATGCTCAAGCTTGCGCCTGCTGATTCGAGGCCATTAAATTAATATGTAGTGGACATGAGGCTGTGTGTAGTTTTAGGGTTTGTTAAAGTGGGATCCCATGAGGCCACAGTTTAGAGGCCTTTTCAGCGAGAATGTGAGGCAGTCTTGCTGTTAGCCCTAAACGCTCCAACATCACCCCAGGGCCTAGTAACTCTACAATGATGGATGTGGGACGTTGGGAAAAGAGGGTGGTCCTTCCCCAACACAGGAATTCCCCTTGGGCCTTTTCAATTACGGCTAGCCAAAGGTTTCTACTGTGATGATATGTTGAATTAAGGCTGTGACGGCAATGAAAGGGACAAATGTGATTTGGTGTGGCGCTGACCCTCAACTGCAAGCGGCAGAGGCACATCTGGGAATTCCTGTTTAGGCTTCACTATTTACCTTTTGAACTAATTCACATTTTGTCACATAAAATCAACCCTTTAATCTGTTTTACGGGGATTTTATGTGATAGATAGGAAAAAGCAGCATTTAATTGTAAAGTGATTCATAGTTTTAGTATAAAAAATCTGAAAAGTGTGGCATGCATTTGTATTTATCCCTCTCTAAAAGCAGTGCAACTAATTGCCTTCACAGGTCACCTACCTAAACCAATGCAGCTTTTTATTACAGAAGAGGTCAACTGGCATAATGGAGATTAAGGAAAACAACAGACACAGCTGGGTTAAAGATGTAGACAAACTTAAAGTACAGTTAAGATGTAACACAATATCTCAAGCTTTGAAGATCTCTCCGATCACCGCTCTGTCATTTTCTGATGATGGAGACAGTATGACACAACTACAAACCCACAAATGTAGTGCATAGAGATGCTCTGCACAAACATGGGCTTTAAAGAAGAGTGGCAAGAAGAAAAGCCCCTTCTGAAAGAAAGCAATAAGAGCCTATTTGAAAAATATATTTAGATGTGTTCTTTAACAGTAGAACTGCTCCAGTAATCTTTTCGCCAATTAGTTCTGTTTCTGTGCTGATTTAAAACCTGTGAACTCTGATTCTTTCCACAGAGGAGTTAGTATTTATATCAGTCTGCAGGGAATGTTTCCTTTTTAGGATATCTCAGAAAAAGGTGGAGGATAAAAGAAAAATCCTTGTTTTATGCAACCAAGGAGAGTGTTGCATTTTCAACAAACCCAACTGTTAAAGTAGAATATTCCTCATAAAATTGACCTTTGTCCACTGCTATGCTGGAGTAACACAGTGCATGCAAATGACTTTCCTTGGTTATGTAATTCCAGAAATTATGCAGCCTGCTTTTGCAACTGGGTGTGTCTCAAGAAACGCATTTAACAACAAATAAATCATATTTGCATGGGAATTGAGTGGAATGAGGACAAAATCCTAAACCCGCTTTCATAGGTCTAATTACAGAAACCAAATCTTGCTAATGAAGCTGCGTTTGGACCGGATAAGAGTTGCTTTTCTGTCCATTTATCAACATTTCTGTTTGAAAACACAACAAAATGACTGAATTGCAAACAGCTGCCGTATTTAATGATGTAATCACCATTTGGTGAAAAAACATTATGAATTCAGTATTAAAGATGCATACCATTTACCATTTATAGCCACATAATTATACAGTAAGTATAAAACTATGCTTGCTTGTTTTTAGATTACAAAAAAACTTTTCAACAGATTAAAATGAAACATCAGCCACTGCAGGATTAAGTGTGGTCTCTTGGATTTGCACATATATGGACAGGATCTGAACAGCTGACTTTTGCCTACATGTAATTTATTGTTAATACACATGAATGGTATGCTTAATTTCAATATTGCATGTTGTAAAGCCTTTATTATTGCCTTATTAGCTGCTTTGAGATGACCAAATTTACGGATGATTATGATACTGCCTCAATCCTGTTAGTAGCTCGATTCTAAAAGTGAGAAATATATACATTATGAACAAACGATTTAGTAATAAACAAATCTGGAGTTACTCTGAAAATGTTAATATTATATACTGTATATGACTGTTTGAAAAATAACTTTTTATAAAAAATGATTAAGATATAACCTACAGAATCACTGGGAAGACTTTATATGTGGAAAGTTGGGTGGAAGGAAAAAGTGTGGTAGAAAATGGTGCACAAACAACAGTCATTTAGTGGCCTTCCACGAGACATTGACTGTGGTGTGTGGTTAGTGCTTTAAGAGTGATCACCCACAGATGTATCCAGATCCTGGGGTGGCGTTAGTTTTGTTAAGTCATCTCTGAACCAGAGTTGGAGAGGTGTCTCACCTTGCAGGGGACAGGGACTGAGCTACTGCTCAGAGTCTGGAGGAAGAGTGGAGCATCGCAGGTTGCTGAGGTTCAGTGTTGGGTTTTTGAAGTCAGTGATGGTTTGAAGGTCAGAAAACTGGAGCTGAGTGAGACCAGAGCTAGCAATGTTGGGCGAGCCCTAAACTGTTCAGTCCATAGGTATATAGCAGGAAAACATTTCTGCATTAAAAATGTGTTTTTTTCTTGGTTTTGTGTAATGCTAACATTTTCTAAGAAATTGAAGCCATAATCATATAAATAAACAGAACTTCATTACTGAAATATTTCACTTTGAACCAAAATAACACAGTTTCATGTTTAGAATTTATTTACCAAAATAAGTCAACTTTTTGATTACATTCTAACTTACATGTTGAGATGAATCTGTAAAGTCATGATCAGAACAACACTGTGCATCATAAATTCCTTTCATCTTTCATATCTCGTCTGATGCCTGTTCTTAGTTTTCATCTAATTTCATACCTCCTGACCTTTAGCTTACTTTTTATCATCTCTTGCCTTATGTTGCTTCTCTGATCATCTCAGAAATGTTTCTGTTTTTTTATTCTTAGTTTAGCTCTAGGCTTTGCAACAAAATGGAAGAATAAATGTCCAATTTTCCTTTTAAAAAAGCCAGAGTTGGTGGTGAAGTACTGGCTTGTGTGAATGTGTGCGTCTGTATGCAATATGTAGCAGTGTGGAGGACTCAAGTCCCAGTGTATTCAAGCCCACAGATCACAGAAGTTTTGAAAATCTCCTTGATCATTTCCATTTCTAAAATAACTTCCTTTGAACATTCCAAGTCACTTGTGTGTGCGTGTGTGTTTTTTTTTTCTTATTTATAAAGCCTATTTAGACAATCAAGGAGTTGAAAAATAATTAGGCTCCCATGCATGCGCTTGGACATGTACTCCCTTTCAATCAGTTAAAACCAGCTGTTAATTAAACTTCTGAGCTGCCCAAATAATTTTCTTATTAGACGCCACGTTCCTCAGATCTGATGTCAGAGGAGCACATTTTCTCTTTGGCTGCGTCTTTCAGTCTGTTTTATTTCCCACAGAAATCCCACTGACCCACATAGTTGATCTCAGTTTTGAAGTGAATAATATAGAAGTTAAGCAGAACGGAGGCTCTATTATTAGTCGCGTCTGAGCCTCTGTTTAGGTGCTGCTGTGTGTTGCCGAATTCCCCGAGAGGAGGCATTACCATCTCATTTGGGTAAGGCTCAGATTACCTCACACAGCCGAGTCGTTTTATGTGTCGGGTTCTGAGTTGTCAGTGCCGAATGTTTATTCTAGCATCTAAAGGCCCGGCTCGTCCGGATCCATTTCTGCGACATCACACATGACAACTTGTGATGCCACCTTACTGATATTTCCATTGAAGGGGACTCTCACTGTCAACAACACTGTATTGATCCTCAGGACCATTTTAACATCCACCTCGCACCCTTTCACACACACCTGAGTGACTGCGGATTGAAAATGTTTGCTGATAACTTCGCTGGAACGTCTCCTTCTTTAAGTCGTCAGTTGAGGCGTTGTATGCTACGCAGAGAGAGGACGATGCAAATCAATTAAATTAATATGCAACACTAATGTTTTCATCCTGATTAAAAGGCAGTGGCATGATGAGCAATCAAAACAAGAAATAAACTACATGGATTAAAAATTTGCTTTTAATTGGGTAGATGAAAGAGGTAATTAAATGCAGTTGCGTTAAGTCTCTATTTCAAGTCAGCCAGTACTCATTTATTAAAAATGAAGACATTTAGTGATGCGATGAATTGCTCTTTTCACTTTCGTTTCAACATTTATGACCTGAAATGTAATTTTCCTTATTATTTGATCAATTTTAATTATTGTTGTTTTTTGGTATTTTCATTAGTTGAAATGAACTTGGGTTCTTTGTGAGAAGTTTTCAGTTGTTTGTTATAACATCCTGCTGAAACTAACCCAATGGAACCACTTTTCTGAAGTCTCTCTCAGCAATATGGAAATGTTCGATAATTTGTTTATTTAATAAAAGATCAAATAAAATACAACCCATGCCCAATGTTTTTGTTAGCTCTAGTGTAGATCTGTAAAATGCCCGTCATTAAGTTAATCTTTAAAATATTTTAATACAATAATATTATGCAAAAATAAGATCACAAGTTTGGGTTCATTTTTTAAGATGAGGAAAAAAAAAATCATACATTAAGATATTATTTTTAAGAAAGTGGTGCCAGACATACTGGTTCTGTTGGCAATTAAAGCATGTAACTGAAGCATGTTTTAACTCATTCTTGACCTTCTTCAGTTCATCAGAGTGTCTAATTTGGTCATTAAGGTTTTTTTCCCCTGGAGTGTGACACAGAGGCCTGTTTCTCGTAGCACTTGTCTTTCTTCTAACACTGAGGCACTCCTCAAAATGGGAAGGAGAAGAGAACCTGACATTTGTGTAAAGTTTGATGTGCATTGATGTTTGCAGTTTAGAAATATCTTTTCCACATCTACAATCTAATGAGTATTTAATGAGTTTAAGACAAGCAGAACAGTCACAGCGGTGGCTGGATGATGACCCATGTTTATCTTGCCACTAGTGTTCAGGGTGGTAAGGAAGGAACCATTCTGCTGAGTAACTGAAGCATAGACTGGTATCTTGGAGTCACAGTGTGGCTCAACTCGGCTCAAATATACTCTACACAGTTAGGGTGATTTTCCATTTCAATTAAGTAACAACTCTAATGGAATAGTCGTATAGTTGGGCAGTTGCAGAATCTGAAAAACTATCATTATTCAATCTGGATGCATCACGAACAAAATGCAACAATGGAGAACATGGAAGCTATGTTAAACATTCTGCTCCGTTTGTGGATTTTTGGTAGATTCAGTTGCTGTTGTGAGTCTTTAAAACTGTAAGGGAGACTCTCGTGACTCAATCAGCGGCTTCACCCCCTCGCCAATCAGTGATCGGCAATCTTTACAGCCTTACTTTACACAATTAGAACCCCAATGAAATAGGTTCCAAAAATAGGGATGTTTCCACATAACTGTTACCAGTGGAAAAGCCTCATAACCATTTAGAGCCAAGTTAAATCACGCTGAGTATGTGCTAATGGAGAAGGGCCATAATTTTCTAAAACAGCCATCCTTGATACCACATACCAACTGGTTGTTTGGGTGACATACCAAAACAAGAGAAAAATATTTTCTGTCCTACTGTTAAAACCTACTGGAGCTTTAAACTTCTGCTTTGGTTAGATAAGAGTAAGATTATACACTTTTTAGCAATAAACACTGCAGGATGGATATGTAGATCAGCACCTAAATTCCCACTGTTGCATGTTGGAGGATATGTGATGCTGTGGGCTTCTTTCCTTCAGGAATTTGGAAACTTTGTTAGCATGGCATTATGGACAGCCAGATATTTCAGGGGATTTCAAATAAACTATGGACTAGCAGAAACAAGTTCATGACTTCATTTTGTAGCAGGATATCGATCCAAAACATACAATCAAATCAATGCAAAAGTGGCTCCTCAGGCTGACAATCAACCTTCTTCTAGTCACCAGACCAAAATCCTGTAAAAAAAACTGAAGTGTGAGTTGAAGAGAGGAAAACTCAGGACTCTGGATGAGGCAGAAAGATTGTGAAAGGAGTAATGATCAAAGATCGCTCTCCGTTTGTGCTCCAACCTTCTGAAAGGTTATAGGAGAAGGCTAAGTGCTGTCCTGTGGGCTAAAGGTGATTGTACACAGTATTTACAGCAGGTTTTTCCAGTGTTAAGAGCAATTATTTCTTTAGATGGGATTTTTCCTGCACTTAAATGACCTCAAATTAAATGTTAGATTTTGCAAATTTTATTAGAGACTATTCTACTGCAGTAACAGATGCATTTATTTGAAACACTATATGCATCTCATTTAGATGATATGGTTTTATTCTGAGTTTTGCATCATGCATTCACTTATAGGAGCCTGCGGGAACAGTTATTAACATATGGTTATATAAATGTTCAGATTTGCTTACAGCTAGATCAGAGTCTGTTATTTATTATTAATTTTGGTTTTTTCCTAAACTAAACTCCCCTGCAGCTGTGCTTTCAGTATAATTCATTGTAACAGCCTCCCAATGCGACATTTTCATTAAATTAGTACTTCTCTAAAACATCTGGACCAAGACTTTGCACTGGAGCACCCCTTAAGATAAATTTTATTGCAGTACTGTTGCATTAGACTGTGTTAGAGTTGTGGACTATTTTTAAATCGGTGTGACAAGCAAACTGGTGACTGAGTTTGCATTTCGTACTTTCAGCTGTGCTCATGACAGAAGGAAAAAATAAAAGTTGATTACTTTTCCAGTCCCTCTCTATCTGCTGTAACAGTTTCTATATTAGGGATCACAGGATGCTCATTTTGGGGGGTGAAATAGAATTTCCGAGGCTTGATGGGGTAACTGTTGGGGTATGAGGAGCAACAAGCTTGACTTCCAGAAGATGTGCTTAAATTTGTGCAACAAGACCAGGCCATGTCGCTCTGCGATTGCACCAGCCTTACTCATCAATCAGAAATCAAAGCTTTGACAGTGATGAACATTAAAGGGAGGCCGCTTGGTTGTCCTGTGCCAAGAGGCTTCTTTTTGCTGAGCATATTAAATCACTGTAGGCTATAAAGAGTCTCATCATTGGTCATGTGGAGGAAGATAGCTGTTTCTGAGTAGGAACATGAAGGTTGTTGGGCTTTAATAAGTCATTGTTTTTGAAATGTCTAATTTAAAGATCTGTTATTTTTACAAAGCAAAACATTTAATGTCCCTAAGCATCCAATTTACTTGCTGCAGAGAAGGCAGAGTGAACACTGCCAAAGGACAGATGAAACTTCATTCCAGCTTGATTTTTGGAGGAAGGCGGAGTTCGTAAACTTCAAAAAAATAAACTTCACACAGAAGAAAATGAATAAATCCAATAAAAGTAACCAAAATGTCACAGCTGCCAGTCGCAGGCTGCATCAAAAATGAAAGAAAGAAAGAAAAAACTCTTCATCCTGATTCCACTCATCTGCATTTAGGTGTGTTGTCAATGTTTTTCTCCGCCCCCTTTTGGGATTTGGACTCAGGCAAGAAGTCTGTTTATCTGAGCAGCCAGCAGAACCTCAACAGAGAGTTTTTCTGCATTCAAGTGGTGTCTTCAAAATCTTGACGAAGTCAGAGTTAATGATCAAACTAGCTGGTGTATAACTCTTTGATCTGTTCCTGTAGCCACCCATTAATAATCACATTAGGCTCAGAGTAATTTGTGCCCAACATTGCCTAATTATTACCTGTAATTGCTCACCTTTTTTTTCTTGCAGACTCTTGAATGCCTACTCATCTAAAATCTGGATGTATTTTTGGGTATGTTGATGTATAAATATGTGAAAGACTATCTAAATCTTGCAGTTTTGAAGTAGTCTGTGGTACTTTATTATCTCAGACCAAAAAGTTTGTTATGCACAGCTTAGAAAGAACATGCCACTTTCACCCATCCCTCTTTTTCACTGCATTCTCAGCAGATGCTTAGCAAGAGACTCTGTTTCTCAAGATTGAGCTGGAACAACAAATATGTGCAACAGAACATCCATGCTCCATGATGTCAGTGGCGATGTTAGTGGGAGTTGGTGCATTTTATGCCTTTGCCAGGGTATCTTAATTCCTGTGCAGAGGCTATGATTTAGTCTTTTTTGTTTGTCCCTGGACATGTTTATGGGCTAATAGGCCTTTGTAAGCAGTACTCTATTTATTTAATACAATTGTAGTGCGAACAGAAGGAATAATAAACAGGCTGACTAAACATACGATTCTTCTTTTGGGCTGAGAAAACCCTGTGTAAGGACACAAAAGGGGGACGTTTCCACAGCGGAAAGTAAATTCTTTTGAAGTGGAACTAATCATCTGAGGGATGGTTCCCGTTGTCCTAACAACGCAGCTGAATTGGAATGAGCCTTCTTTTTTGTGGAAGATATGTTTTCTCCTTTTCATTCAGACCTGATGATGATAGTAGTTTCACGCCCTGTCCACCCACATTGTCCGTCCAAACTTCTTTGCAAGATAAGTCTTTACTCGTAGACGCCGAACGCACGGCGGGTGACTCCTGGGCTGTGACGTCAGCCTAACTCCTCTGTCTCCTGCTCTTTCTCTCCTTTTAATGCCGTTAGGATGAAAAGGGGAATCTCCGAGTGTGAAAAGATGAAAGCTCAAAACAGTCCTTATATCATAATAGACCTTCTTTACATAAAGTCGGCCCAATGGTTTGAGTTTTTGCTGCTTCTGGTTCACCTGAATTTTTATGATGATGCCTTTTTATGTTAATTGTAAAAGAAAATAGTTCATTTGGGATAGGAAGATACAAAGAGTAACCGTAGAAAAACAACTTATTTAACAGGAATAATGCTTGAATGCAGCATTAAAAAAAAATCCTTTTGCATATTTAAATTTTTACATGGAGAGAAAATACATTTTGAAAATTGACTCAATTTAAATGAACTCTGCCCAGATAAAGACAAACAAAATAACATTTAAGATTAGAATAAGATATCAGATAAATAAAAAACCTACAGTTTTTTATACAGAAATATTGGCTTATTGAAAGATATGTTTAATACTTGCTTAAATGTTGTTACTTTAATGAGGTGCTTGTAGTAAGACATAAATAGTCTCATCAGAATGCATCTTCAAATTTTCTGAATATGACTGAAGGTATATATAAATGCCAGATATATAACATAACTAAAGTGCATTGTTTTTAGGCCTTCATTACAACAAAACAATACTTACTCCTAATAACCGTCTAAAAACCTTTACTTTTAATCAAGCAATCCATTTTCTTTCAGTGACTGTTGAGAAGCTATGTGTTATTTAATACGTCAAATAAAATTGAATCGTTTTTTAATAAAAAAAATAAAACTGAAGACATGTTGATTTCAAAATACAGATTATATTTGCATAATATTATCTTTTAGCAGATACCTGTCTCATTTCCCATTAGAAATAAACTTCGTAATTAAACAAAAGTAATGAAGTCTCCAGGTTGTATTAATTACAGGAATCATGTGAATATCATAGTGCATATTGCTGTTTAATACAAATAAGCATTTATTGACTGAGCCCCTAAAAGCCCTCGATATATGCACAGAGAAATCTCCTTTCATCTGAAGCCGTAGCGATGCAGCTTTTGTACTTCTCACCATCTGCCTCAGACAACTAAAAAAGGTAACCTTGCACTCCTGACCTCAGACTGGGGGAAATGCAAACTTGTACCATTCCAAATCTTTGTCTTCACACAAGCTGTAAAGCTCTACCTCTCCTGAGTTATAAACTATTGGCCTCTCTGCTACTCCAATAGTCATCCAGCCGTTTTATTGTCTCAATGGGGGGTACAGGGTTCAGGCAGCAGTCATCGACTGAAACAGAGGTGAACTCTTTGGGGGGAAGCTTCCTGGCCACTGTGCCAACATATCAGTCAAGATCTGTTGAGACATGAAAAACAAAGAGACTGAATTCCTTATTGCACACTCACACAATTTTTCAGTGGAAAAATAAAAGCTGCTATTGCTTTTGTTAAAATCCTTAAATATATCTATATCCTCATCTTGAACACACATTTATTTGAATGATTATCTTCATGAGTAGGGCTGAAGATTGAATGACAACATTATTATCGCTATCTAAATTAAGGAAAGATGAAAATTTGAGCAGTTTTCAGATGTTTTTGTCAAGCCCCAGAACTTATTAGATTTTTATCATTTGTAGTTTTTTTTTAGAATCTCAAAACCTCGCTACTGTGTTTTCCTGCTGATTATTTATACAAAGTTCTTAAGACTACATTATTTATCATTTTTCTCACAGATGATTTATTAATTGCAGTACTACAAATAAGGACACCCAATGAAGAAGTGGTAACAGAGTTAAATTATGTTGTAAAACTAAGAGAAAGGAAGTCTAGCTAATCAAACATTGTTTCATCTCCTTCCCACTGCAATAACTGTAGTGAATCATTAGTATCAATGAGAAGCAGGTGGCAGCCAAATGAGCAAAGAGTTCTCAGTCAAAACTAATTCAAGCTGATAATGTATTTGTACTTAGGAGTCATAAATCTACATGATGTTCAGTTATCGCAGCAGCTATTCACACACCAATTAAAGGCAATCCGGGCTACTGATGTGATATTTGGCAACAGTGCGTTTGCTGTGATGTCACACAGGGGTGGATCCCTGCATGCAGTGACAGGAGAAAGACGTCTCTTTCTTCCATCCCAACAGCAGGATTACCCTCCGCTCTTTTTCTTAAAGGGTTCGGAAGATGAATCTGCTTTATCTCATCACTTCGTTGCCTGCTGTGTTCTGAATGTTTTCTCTTAAAGCCTCACAAGCGCCCTCGCTACAGCACTGAGTGTGGAAAGGTTACGGCAGGACGCACCGCATAAGCTCATGACACACTTGAATGTAGGCCATTTTTAATTCTTCCCGGTTGGCAAAGAAATTCAGCCTGTTAGAGGATGCAAACTCGGAATCCTCAAGAAACCTTATTTATTCCACTTCCAGCTGGAAAATGGCTCGCTTTAAGGTCATTGCAGGCTCTCTCTGCAGTTTAACCATGGATGAAAGGGCTGACGGACCAAATATTCACAATTAAACCAATGCTTTTCTGGTGACAGAGATGCTGCTCATGCATGAGCTGCACTGTCTTTAAATTGTCCAAACATTCTTTGGCTTGCTGTTATTTTTGTCATTTTAGCATTGCCATTGTCATCACTGCGAAGTGGGAGCCTGGGAGAGGACACCAGCGCTGTGCCAGTTGGCTCAAGCAGAGAAAACACAAGGCAGACACAGAACAACTCTAATATTCATTGTTCCAGACAGAGTCCATTTTTTTGGCCAGTGTATTTTCTGAGTGTCCTGTTAGTCCTAGGAAATGTTCAAAGTGGTGACTTTAAAACTACCTAGAAGAGTGCAGCTCTTCCAAGACATTTTATTACGTGTAAAATATATATTTATGCAGAATTCTGTTTATGAATTTTTTCTTTTGCATCTTGCCAAAAAGACCGAGGTCATTTTATTCAAAGTTATGTAACGATAGGAGAGTCATAGAACTCCTAGATCAGGCCACAGTCATAAATGATTGATACAATGATGCGCTGTTAATATGTACAATATGGCTCACTGCCCAGGGCAGCACAACCTGGGGGGCAGTACAACTTGGAGTGAGAGCTCCAACCATTTTTTTCTTGCTTTTTGTTGCTTGTCTAATCAAAAGGAAGTGGGTGGTCCTTTGGTTATGTACACTATATGCACTGTGAGAACATATGGCCTCACACTGGGTCCGTGATAACGTTGGCATCTGATTGTCAGCGCTAAATTAAAAGGACTACATTTGATCATGTTTCGTTCAAGATATACATGCTTTACTGGTCAAAGATAGACTAACAAAGGCTTTATGCTTTATGAGACCTTTATTTGTGAAAACAAATTTTAAAAATCTGATTTATTTTTTCAGAACTTTGTGGAAATATAGTACGTATTCTAACATCTGCAAATTCTTTTATTTAAACCATTCCACTGAAAACAAGACTGTATGTTTAATGTTTGGACCTGTACAGCGGAACCCCCGCCTATTTGTGGTTCAGTATTTATGGATTCATCTTTTGTCGGGTTTTTTTCCAACAGCTATATGGAAAGACAATGCAGCCTGGGGAGCTGAAAAAGTTAGTGCAATGGCACTTGAAACACAATTTGCTGGCATTTATAAAGCAGTCAGTCAAGAAGAGCCATTCCTTTTCCCTGGCGCTGATTGGCTACACCCCAAGAGTGAAGGTAAAGAACACTGTCGATGTTAGCTTCTGTGGTACTGATTAGGTGGTTTCCATCTTGTGTAATAGTGCATGTTAAGGCATAATTGGTTTTTGAACTATATAAGTAGGCAGTTATAAGTGTTTTTAGAGGATCTCAGATATTTGTGGATTTGAGCTACTCACAGGCAGGTGTGGACTAATACCCCGAGTTATTGACTGTAAACCTGCTCACTGGTATAAAGTGTTTTGTTGTGTGCAATAAGTTGTCTCCCAGAATTGCCCTGCATTTAAATTAATTAAACAATTTTTTTTAGCTAAAAACGACCAGCTTTGACAGAGAAAAGCAACCCCACAGCATCATGCTACCGCTACTATATTTTGCTCTACTGTAGAGTTAATGTCTTCTGAATACAGTTTAATGATAATTTTCCTCCATTTAAAGCATTTTCCATGTTGGCTGTTTTAATCTCATGTTGCCTGAGCATTTTCTTTAAAATATTGTATATACATTATATACTGTATATAAAGCCAAACAGAAAATGGGTTTCTTTCAGTAAAATGCTTTCTTCTTGTCACTCTTTTGTTTTTTTTTTAAAGAGCAGATTTCTGGTGTTCATGGCTAATATCTGTCCTGTCAGTAGATTCTCCTACCTGAGCTGTACATCTCTCAAGCTCCTTGGATACTTTGGCTTTCCTGATGAATAATCTCCTGCTCCATTTTGGAATAATGATTTGAACAGTGATCTGTGAAAATAGCTAAACTGTTGATATTTTTGTCATCACATGCTGAGTTACATGCATCTGTCAACAATCACTGACAAATGTGACTGTATTTACTCTATTTTAGTAACTTATGAAGTCAGATAGATAGATAGATAGATAGATAGATAGATAGATAGATAGATAGATAGATAGATTTTTCTATGTACTTCCTTCAATATATGTTACACTAATCCAGAAGTCTATGTAGGTTATAATGCAGCTTTATCAGTTTTCTCCTCATAAGCCTGCAAATCTATTCTCCCAGTGGTGCTGTGCTTAGTAGACAATAGTCCTGCAAATATCAGGGGCCAAGTCATTATCTACTGCTCAGCAGGTGTAGACATTATTGAAGTGTCGAACTAATGATATGTAATGAGCTCTCTGTGACACATGTCTAGCCACCCTTACTGTCATGGGGCCCATTAATATATAACAGCATCATAATTAGTTTTGTTTGAAAGCCAAACAGACGCTTATAAATCTTTCAAGCAATATTGAAGTTGTGTTTACACACTGCTTGCAGTTTTGCAATCTGTGCATCTTGGGCCAAAGATACACATTTTTGGTCAGTTTAAATTGTGCATCAATAGTTCCATAGTTTTGCATCAAAGGTTTTTGCGTAGACAAATGACAAGTGGCCTGCCTGTGTGTACAGTTGTGTGTGACTAATTTCTTTCTTTCAAACACCACAATTCCCTGACAAGCAGAGGGATAAATCATTAGTGTTAGTCTGTTTGCTATCCTCTGTAAATTCAAAGCCAGCGACACAAACACAAGACAGTCTTAAAAATTTATATTGGAAATGGTTTTTGATGTTGTGCCCCTCTGCAAACACTTTCAGCTTTCTGCAGGTCGCATAGCAACAGCAAACAAAGGCAGGGCCCATCTCAAGTTTCCTGTGGAGCGGCCAGTCCAGCGTGCCTTTGATCTTGACTGGGAAAATAGCTGAGTGGGCACTACTTGCATTTGTCTTTCATTTACTCTAGGCCCCCTCCACAGCCTCCCTGTTCTCCCGAAATGTTCACTAAAACTGCCAAATCTTCATCTGTCCCCAGCAACCAGGACCCCTCCTGGATAATCAGCCATGGCAAAGAAACCCATTTATGCTCCACTTGGTTTAAATTGAGCATTTTTTTGTTTAGTGGTATAGCTTCTACCTATATTAGGACTAAATTAGTCAAAACCAAGTTTTCAATTTCTGTTATTTGTGTATTTATTCATTTAAAAGGGACAACTTCCATTATTTATGAGACAAAAATATGATTTTGACAGAAAAAAATTCCAATTATTTTTGATAACATTCACCAAGTTCCAAGAACCACATTATTATTGCTTTTTATTACTTATAATATTTCTTATACATACGGAATATTATACAATATACAATTATACAGCTCAATTGATAAACATGCCCCTCTGCAGTTCCTAAACAGAGGGAACTTGATTCATTTCCCATTATTAGAATCATTTTGTCACAAACTGTGGGCTTCATGAAATTGACAAACTCTGCAGGAAAACTGACAAACCTTATTTATCTATTAAATGCTTATATTTAATTATGTCAAAGGTTTTCTTTTGTTAAACAAACAGAGCCCTGACAATCCCAAAAAGAGAGCAAGAATGTGAGTAGCACAGTGGAATGGCTCTGCAAACAAATTATGTTGCATGGAACCAACAGGAATTTCACTAATTTAATTAGCAACTTTTTTTTGAAGACATTATTAGTGAAGCAGTAATTAATCTATAGTTACAAGTCAACACAGAATCACCAACCTTTATTATTGGAATCCCCATTCCAGGCTTCATTGAAATTAAAGGGTGTTAGCCTTGGTTTTTATTTTTTCCAAGTAGTCTCACTGCAGAATTTATTAACCTGTGCCCCAAGACACTGAAGTTAAAGCCTTGTTGAACACTTGAAGCATCCTAATTTTGCCTTTGAAACTCTAAGCATTATGAACTACGAACCTGAGAGAATCATTTGTATGCTCCAGACTTCCCAATGCCAACAGAAAACTGGGCACATTTGATTTGGATAGTCACAGGGCTGCTGGAGAGAGCTCCTAATTCGAAGCTGTTCAAAAGCAAAACATTTATAAACCATTTCTGAGTGTAAATAAATGCTATCAAAGGAAGTACTTGGAGACGAAATATAAATAACTCATATTCTATGCATTTACATGACCAGAGCTGGATGGTGTAATGCATCTTAAGGCTATTGAATGCAGTCTTAGTTTGCTCTCCTCTGCTTTGCTTTCATTGAAACAGCTCAGACAGCTCAGAAGATTAAACAAATTGAAGTGTTACACACTGTTTTGGTGTAATTTACTGTAATTGATGTTTCTATCTGGTGCTGAGGTCTTTAAAAGCAATTGCTTGTGTTTGTTGAAAGGCATGCAGCCCAGTAGGGTGTATTGACTTTGGCCGTTGACTGGTACTGCTGCATTGGCATCTGTTAATGCTCTCCCATTGTTTGACTAAATGACTAACTCCTCTGTAAAGCTGAAAGCACACCTCACTAACTACCAGAAAGGGACTTCAGAATAAGTTTATGCTTTTCACCACTGTTCGCTGAATTCTAGAGGGAATAACAAATTTACAAGCTGAGGAAAACAACATTTTTAGCAATGTACTTTATGGTGGGGTAAATTCTAACACTCTTTGCAGTCTTTGTTGTCTTCACCAAAGGCTTACAAAGTGGTAATCTAACATGGTTCATCCAGTGTTTTTGACTGAACCTTCCTTTTTCCAAATATTTGTATCAAAATATCTACAAAGAACAGCCTGATCCAGCATAACATGTTGTTTCCCAGAAATACGATCCTACAAGTTTTTTTGTCCACTGCATACAATAATGCAGTTTTACCATAAAGTCTAAAGTGCTTAGAAATGAACTCCATGTTAAACCCCAAAATATTAAAACACATCCATGTTTGTTTCTTTTGACTTTAGACATTGCATGGAAAATTCAAAAAGAAATTAGTTTTTTGTTTTTCTTGAAACATTCCCTGATGTAGCATCTTATAATCAATTATTTTAACTGGTAACAAACTTAAAACTATAAAGAAGATCCAAGAAAGACTGACTCAGGGACCAAACAACATAGAAAGAAATGCTGAAACCTAACAGTAAAATAAATCTTTGTTTATAAATAAACCCTGTTTTCTCCAAGCTATGAATGAGTCTGACAAAGAAAAGTCTGCATTCTGCACCGTCTGACTGACAGTTTCAGGTATTGAGTGACACCCTTAAAAAACTGACAACTATTGTTAGTCGAGCTCAACATGTAAGCTTAAAATTCCCAGTGGCTTTCCTGAGTCTTATAAAACTCTGTAACAAACTTCAACTCGTTGTTAATCGTCTCATTCAACAAATTACCTTGTTCTCTCCCACTTTCATTACAGCGCCTGTTTTAGCTGAATCATGAAGCTGTTTTTATTGTAAAAGCTCCTTAAATCCCTTATAAACTACCTGATCTGCAGCACATGACTGACAGATGCAGTTCTCGTCTCTCTACCAGGTAAGTTTAGGTGAAGTTTAGCAGCCAACAAAGTATTTACACAGGGAGTTAAATATGTACCTTTTCATGACAGATACACCCAAATCAGAGCTTTAACAGCATTATACATGCATAATAGAATACCTCCTAATTTTATAGTCTTTTTATGTGGCACTTGAATGTAAAATAATACTTATCTGCCTATACTATTTATATTACCTATCCATGCAATCAACCAAAATACAACAAAACTGTGTTTCTGTTTGCTGTTTGTGTTTTTCACCCTGCTTTACAGAGTTAAAATAAATCATTTGTTCCATGAGTTTCTTTGTGAGCACAGCTCATTCTAGCTGTTTTCTATTTTGGTTCTGTCAAAGCATGGAAGCTGAAAAAGGCTTTTATTTTCCTTCTGGATGCCTTTATAGAAATACCTGAGTTTTTTTATATGAAAAGGTCTGTCCTATCTCTTTGTGCTTGCTGTATTCTCTTCTGCATGCACGAAGCACCGCAATATTTGCATTGCTCAGCACCTGCACATCTACAAAAGGATCTATTCTATTATTATTATTATTATTATTATTATTATTATTATTATTATTATTATTTATTTATTTACTTGAAATGATCACAAGTAATTGAAAAGAACTGGAAGAAAACATGAACAGTGAAAGCTGATTTTCCTCATCTTCTCTTCCTCAAACCCAACTGAACCAGTTTTAACACATTTATTTATAGCAGGTCTAAAATTCTGAATCCTCTGGAAGAAGACTGTTTCAGCATCATGTGTCATCACATTACCTCTGACAAAAACACCCCAAAACAAAACAAAACATCCCTTCATGCTTGTCTGCACCTAAACCCACTTACTAAAATGACTGCAAGTGACACCTGACAACAATTTTAGGACAAGCAAGATATTCAGAACATTTTGAGCCCTAACATGCCTGTTTACTGTCACTTTAATTTATGTTGTTTGTCTTGTGGGCTGTCTGATACTGGGACACTGGCAAGTGAATCTTCAGTCCCACCCTGGATTGACGGGTTGTGTTTGTCAGGGGTGTGGCTGCACTGCAGCAATCTTAAAGTTGATGTTAAATGTCAATGTGACATCCACATAAAATGCCTTGATGCAGGTTTTCACATCTGAACACTGTTTTACTCAATTTATCGAGCATTTATAGAATTTAGTCTTCCTCTCCCACCTTACTTTTCTTCAGATATAAAATTGAATTTGTTATCAAACAGATATAACTTTGGCTGCATCCTATTTCAGCCCTTGCACATTATACTTAGGTTTTAGCCCCATATTTCTTAGGAGTATGATGTAGCTCTTTGTGTAGAGTAACAATAACACCTAATGGTAATTTCGCATAATTAGTTAACCTAACAGTCATGTTTTTGGACTGTTAGGAAAACCAAAGTCTATGTGTGAACAGGGAGAAGATTCAAACTCCAGGCCAGTATTTGAACCCGAGACCTTTTTGCTGCAGGTCAACAGCTTTTCCAGCTGCGCCACCATCAGTAAACCAAAGCTGTTACATTTATAGTTTTCTAGTAGTTTTAAGTTAAGCAGAGACTTCCCAACTCATGCCTGTCAAATGTGTTGGAAAGTTCTGCTTTGCATTCCCTCCCTGCTGCTGTTTCACTTATGAGTTCAAAATCTATGCAATTGGTGGCTGAGCAGTTTTAACCCAAAGGTGTTGCCGTAGAACAACAACAATGAGACTTTGTAGTTTGAGGTGGATCTACTTTCTTTTAAATATTTTTTTTTTCTAAAGAAGCTAAAACAAGAAAAGACAGCATAGTATTTCTTTATTTAAAATATAATGTCACAAAAAAGCTGAAAAACATTATAATGTTTGAGTTTATGTCTTAATGAAAAATATTGTACCAAATTTGTAAATGTTTTAAATAGATAAATATCCTCATACTCCAACAAAACATGAATATGCTTAAAGTATTTTTGAATATTACTTATATTTTGCTTTTTTAGAACAATTACATATGGTATAGTTCTTTTTTTTAGTAAAATGGCAATTCCTTCTAGATAAAAAATATTTAAAAATCTACATTAATTTTGAATATATCAAATCATATTTACATGCCAGTAGAATACTTTTGAGGTTACTTTTTTTGTTTAGTTTTTTATTCTTTACAAGTATTTCTATTGCTTGTAAAGCACTGTAAATTAAAAATGCTTATAAATCATTGTAATACTTGTAAAGACAGCAGAAATCAGTAAGAGTTAAGTAACTTTTGAGGGAGTAAAATAAATCAACCTGTTCGTGAATTTTATGCAGAGGTTGAGGGTTTATTCAGTGTAAAAATATTCCCTGGTATTTTGATTGATTTTATCTGTTAAACTGATGTCATTTACTGAGTATTTAATATTTTTTTTTATGATTATTTTTAGGGTTCTTATTTTCTAGTTTTGTTTTACTTATTTTCTGGTATATCTGACATTTACTAACTGTAAAATATATTTACAGTTATGATTATTATTTATTGAGCATGTTATATTGTGGAGGTGATTTAAGACTAAATTGAATCGTTTGATAGGTTAAAAGTATGAATATCCACAATAAAAACATTGAATTTGCAGATTTGACAATAATTGTATTTTTTTCTGTCATGCTTAACTTTTAACATGCATAAAGTTTGAGACTTTAAGGTGATTTTATCCCGATTAACGTGTTTGTTTTGACAGATGGAAGGAAATTATGCATTATAATATTTAAATTGACATCATTAGCATTTATACAATATGCGTTTGACATATGATGCAAACAGTGTTGCTCACACTAAACATACACACCAACAAGCACAGCATGTATGAGCTATTAAGCAATACATTTTCAAGATTTTCATCTGATTTTTAAGCTGTGTGTTTTTTCATTTCAGTTAAACTATTTTTAAGATTCTTCCCAATTTCTAGTCTTTTGCTCACAATCTCTTAGTATAGAAAAAAACCCCTAAATTCATGCCAATTTAGCATGATGCAAAGACAAACACCATCTCAATCTGTCAGCCTATATGCTATACACACACTTGGGAGAAAGCAGTGTCTGTTTATGCCATATAGATTTATCACCTCTTAACTATATGACATTTCTGGAGAGAGAGAAGGGAAAAAAAACAACAATTATGGCACAGACGGAGTGGGGGTGGGGTGGCATTTGTCAGTGCTCTCGTTGGGGTTCAAAAGTAGAATATAAAATGTCTGTCTTTGTCTAATCCAACACATTTTATTTTTATAACTGAGAAATCTGTTCAGGGACCCCAACATTTTTCCAACTGTCAGGGTGTCATTTGTCTGGAAAGGAAAAAGTGAAGCTGAATTCCCTCCCCCGGTCCGTCTGCATGTTGTGAGGTTAGCTGTTGCAAACATACAAGGTGGAGATGTGGATGTATGGGAGGTGGATTTATACACTTCAAACATTTTTCAGGCATGGTCACCCAGCCATGCAGAGAGCACTCTGTTGGATCTCCAGACCGGCTCTTTGACATTACTTTTGCCCTGTTGCTTCATCCTCCTTCAGTCTCTGCTGATTTTCAAGGAAGCAGTTGGACTTCATCGTATTGTCCCTCATGTTAACCTCTTTGTCCTCCACGTCTCATTCCCCTCACCCCCCCATTTTCTTGTGCCCCTATTCTCCTCCCTTTGCTTCTTCTTCTTTTCCATCTTCCCTGGATTCTCCTCTCCAGCTGCCCGCCCAGTGAAGCCGTCAAGCCATTAGTGAGTCCCAGCGATGATAATGAAACCTCGGAGGTGGTCTGAGCCACTGTGGTAGTGGAGCTGGAGCACAAGAGAAAGGTAGATTAGGATAATTACCTTTTCCATGAGGGCACAATGAAAAAAATCTCACTTCCTGCAGGCCTTGGTTGACAATGCAGTGCACAATAATCAGGTCTGACAGCCTTTAGCTGAAAAAAGATAGAATAAAAATTGCATTAAAGTAAGTTACTATTAGTTCTAATGACTAGCATAAGGAATATCACATATGTGAAAATGTTCCTGTTTTTTTTCCTGATTTTTCCAGGTTTTATCCACAGCCCCCACAGGTGTTTATTTGTTGTGTGTGCAGCAGTGGTTTAGGACCTCACACACACTATGGATGCCTAAAACATCACCGCTCTTACTTTGAAGAGCCTATGAGGTCAGGTTTTAAATTATAGTCTGAACCCACACCAGGTATTCCCACTGCAGTCCTGTAAATCCATTTTCCACACAATGCATTTCAAATCAAAGCAGCGTCACCGTAACACGCCTTAGGAAACATTAAGCCATAGTGCGCTACTTTCATGTAAGATAGCATAGCCTCTGTATGCTTTGATGTGCCCACTTTTTTAATGCTTTATTAATAATAACACACTGGCTTCTTCTCACATCACCACCAGCTTCTTGTCCTGTTTTTTCTCTTTCTGAACCACATCCGTCGCCCCATCCAAGCTGTGGCTGCTTTTCCCCTCCCCAGCCCCTCAGCTCTGTCACAGGATTGGCCTGTTGGTGTTCAGGAGGGGGATTATGGGGAACAGCGTGGGTCTTGAGATGAAGAGAGCGACAAAGGCCTATCAGAGGGCAGGAAGTACACAAAGCTCCCACATCATTGGCTGCAGAGGAAATCAAACACATCATAATTTCTTCTAGTCATTCCTTCTCCGAGTGCCGAGCTTTTATTTTTCCCACCCAAAGAGGAGGGGTGTTTGGCAGGAACTGGGAGGTGGGTCAGGTTTTGAGTTACTGTCAGTGAGTTTAAGTGTGTTTACTCTCATGTTTACAGGTCTGTAAACACAGAAGTAACCCAGGAATGAGCATGTAGACACTGATCGTACTCACCTCTTCCGATTCTGGCCAAAATACAAAGCAGCCTGCACAGTCCTTGTGCTGTCCAGAATGAACAGTATGAATGGGATGTCTGATTCATGCATGAATCAAACTTATTTACTTATTTAACCTTTTTCAGCAGAGGTGTTACTTTAAAACTGATGGCAAAGAGGCACATAATGTGATCTGTTGTTTCCCAGCTGATCCAAAAGTCTTCTATTTGACCAGAAGGCATGGCTATGATTATTTATTTATCTTTAATTCCATGCTCCATGTTGTCCATGTTTTCTTTATTTTTGATAGTATATGACTTAGTATTCTGGAGCCTAAAAGTTTTAGACATGTTTTTTAGTAACACATTCCTGGCTAACTGATGTCAGTGTTTTGTTTCTCATATGTTCTTGAATTTTTATAAACACATTAAGTTTCTAAATATATTAGTCTACTTTGTTGTCATACTGGTTCTGTTTAAGTAATGTCTTAATTTTACAGATGCAACAGGATTCAGACTTCCGTGTGATTAATAAAACTTAACCTAAGAATCAGGTTAATCACAATTAATTTAATAATTTGAAATTATTAAATTTTAATAAATATTAAAGTGATTTATTAATAATTTTAATAAATAAAATGTATAAATTTGTTTACACAGGGCGTGGTTATTTTGGAAGACTTTCTTCTGAACTGCTTTTTGTATTTACTCAGGTTTGTATCCTGAGATAAACTTCTGTTCTCCACCACAGATACAGGCTAAAATGATTAAGTAACACTGTTTATATAAATAATGCCACTCTTGTCAATTCAAGGTAAAAATTTAGCTACCACAAGCTGTTTTTTAATGTTAAATTAAAAATTGTATTTACTTATATTAAACAAGCTTAGTTTCGGTTGATTTTTTTTAAATATAAATTAAAATGTCAGGATATTTATAACAAGACAAAAGTCTTTTGCAACAAGAGCAACATGGATTTGCAGAAACAAAATACTTTCTTCAAAGTCTACTTCCAGTTGGAGGTGGAAAATGTGTCTGACTAACGTAAAATGCAGCCTATCAAAAACTAGGGCAGCTGTGTTTGCTTTATAATAAAAGAAAGTATCACCATCATAAAGATGGAGAGCTGAATCACTAACACTAACATTCTTACTCACATTACTGGTAGCAATTGAAAAACGTTTTAGACCAAATACAGAACCCTGATGCATACCTTTTGTAACAGTAAGAAAGACCACTGAACACACCGCTTATGGACAGAAAGCTCATTAGAAAACCAGTTGTGGGCTCAATCTGAAAAATTTACTTCATAGCAGAAAATATTATGATAAGTATCAAATGAGTTTCATAAGTGTTTGAGAAGCAGTTCAGATTTTAGTTACTAGCTGTATACTGCTTTGCGTTTTTTTTTTCCAACTATGCTAATATCCAAAATTGAAACAGTTGGAAGTGCAAGTGTTTTGCTAAAGCTAACCAGACAGACAGGATGCAGCCAGTTGACTTTAAAGTGACCGGGAGCTGTGAGTCCGGGCGCCAACCGACTCTCTCCCCTTCGCCTATAATAGATCTGAGTGGTCTGAGGGCCCTGTGGGGGCACCTGGCTCTCCTCCCTGCCATCACTGGCTAAATCGATCGTTGAGGCCATCTCAGCGAACAGACCAGGGGTCAGCTTCAAAGGCCTCCTGCCCACTTCCTGCCACCTGGTGTTCCATATAGGACGATAGGTACATTTTCTTTCCAGCCCCCACCCCCCGTTACCCTTCTCCGAACAGGTTAAGGACATGGAGCCAGTACAGCTCCTCCCTGTGATCTCCTGCTGCCTCCTCCCAAGCCACCCACATGCAGAGAGAGGGTGAGAGATCAGTCCCACACAAATACAACATAATAACACCACCATTTGATGTGAAAATCTGCTTTTGATTTAATTATAGCCCACAAATGCATATCTGTCTACAATGAAAAGATTTGAGAATTTTTGGCCAGAGCTACAGTTTCCTTTCTATGGTGCTGGTAGGTGTCATATGATCTTAAATCTCTTATCGAGAATGTTTCCCTTTCCATGTGTGCATTCAAATATCTCCTGATTTCGGTTAATAACAAAATAATGACATCAAAAACAAACATTTTCATGCCACGCATTTTAATCACATTATGATATGTGAGCATCTTCCTCATATTTTAACAAATCAAGTTAAGTAAAGCAAATGGTCTGTTTACACCAATCAGTCATAAGATTATAACTAATGCCAGGTGCCGTGAGTAATATGTTGTTATAACAGAATGTTCAGCTGAGAAAACCATCAGCATTGGTGTTATTTTGACATTTACCACAGACGTAAACAGTTTAGAAGAATATTCCACCCCCCTAACCCCATTTCCTCCCCTGTGGGTGCTTTAAAAGCTGCTTACAAAAATGGCTTAAAGAACATGACAGCAGATCTTAGGGGTTTAGTCAGCCTCTAAAATCCCCAGATTCTGACCTGATGGGATCTAATTGCATCTGTAATAAGAAACTCTGTCCAAAAAACTCCCCATGACACATCAAAGAGGGGTCAAAGAAATATTAAAATCTATTGTTTAGGAACTAAACATTTAGGATATCCTAAATGTTTAGATATTTTACACCAGAGCAGATGCAGAGCATCCTGAAAGTTTTAAATGTACTTTTTCACACTTCATCAGGTTGGAAACATAAACTTGAACTTGTTTGATTAGGATTGCACTAAACCAAAAACAAAGTAGGAATCAGTTGTGATGTTGAAAGAAAAAGACAGAGAATTTTCAAAATGTTTTAAAAAATAAAAATCTGATGATTGATCTCTCTTTGTTCTATTTCCCCTTAGTCAAGACAAGTGCAACCAGCTGTCTTCAGAAATCACCTAACTAGTAAATTCAACATCACCTGTGCATCATTTAATCTCAGTTTGCCACAAACTGAGGCAGACAATACAATAGAAGCAACACAGTGCCCTGATTAAGGGGGGTTCCAAATATAATATAATTTTATTACAATGTATGCTTTGCACACATTGTGCTTAAACAAAAGCAAACAAAATTCCTATCTCCTAGGCCCAAATCAGGTGAGATGTATTTTCAAGTGTTTGAAAATGAAGAACTTATAGTCATTTTTGGATGCAACATGCAGTTATTGGCTCCGGTCATATTAAACCTACCATGCATCAGTTCAAACCTGCTCATGTATAGAGCTACCTGTTAATGTACTCTAAGTGTTATTAGTAAAATAATTTTACTAATAATGCCAGGTCGTTGTTGTAAATAAGAATTAGTTCTCAATAACTCACATTGTTAAGTAAAGATTAAAAAAGAAAAATAGTGGGTGGGGCAACAAAACTGGCCCAGGGCCCACATCCTTTTAAATCCGGCCCCGGCCACAAGCCACAAAACGTAAGGAAAAGGTGTTATTGTAAAAACAAAGAGAAAAACTGAAACACTGTTTGGAAAATAACCCTGAATACATAATCTTCATAGTGAAACATGGTGGTGACGGCATCATGCTGTGGGGATGCTTTCCTTCCACACAGTCAAATTGATTGATTGGGATTGTAGAAAGATGGATGGTGGGGCTATTTTGCAAAGAAGAATGAGAATAAATGTCAGTTTCTCTACCAGCTCTTTGTGCAGAGCTAGTAGAGAAATGTCTGGCAGCTGTTTTGGCAGGAAAGGGGGATTCTACAATATATCGACTTGGAGAGGCTTAAAATACACAGCAGACTTTTTAGATTTTCATTTGTTTTAAAAAAAATGACAACCGTGAAATATTTCCTTCCATTTTAAAATGCCACTCAACTTTTGTGGGTTTTTACCACATGAAACCAAATAAAATACACCAAAGTTTGTGGTTGAAATGTGACAAAATGTGACAAGTTACCAGGGTTTGAATACTTTTGCAAGAGCATGCAGACAGTCATAATGTTATGGCTGATCAGTGTTTAACAGGGCAATAAATTAAAGCACTTCTTGGCTCTCACTTGGAGCATGTTTCGTTATTAACTGATCAACAGATCTGCTATGGTATGAATAACTCTCTCTTTCCCTGTTGGTCCCGTAACAAATGGCAGGGCTCTCGGACACACATTTGTGTCTCCATCAGGGCTGTCGTACAATCAGCTCCAAGAATACATATTAATCAATGTCGTTTTTTTTTGTTTTTTCTTCCTGTTCTTGTCTGCTTATTAAGCCCAGCCATCAACCAACCCCCCCTGCTTCCAATACGTTAGCGGATATCAGTATGTCCACTACTCTTGTGAACAGGGATGAGAAGGAGAAAAAGAGGGAGAGGAAATAAAGGTCTGAGGAGTTTGGCAAAGAGACGATGGAGGCTGAGACAGATGGCATGAAGTCTGCAGCACTCTGGCGTGGCTCGCCTGGTGCTAAAATCCTCCTCTCTCACATTCCAATAAATCCTACCAGGAGGCTGGGGAGTCTGTCACACCACTCCAAGGATCCACACGGCTCTCCTCCCTACCTCCCTCCCCCATACATCAGTGCCCCCCCTCCTCATCAGTGTCTGAGTCTCTGACCACTCCAGTATCTGATTTCTGCTTTTACTGAACCCACAGAACTGTCTGCATTCACTTACAGAAATGTATAGATGTGGATCTACTGATAAGATCAGCAGCAGCAGATGAAAAAAATAGTCTTTATGATCGCTCTTATTGAAAACTTTTGAGAGATGGCCTTTATTGTCATTCCAGAGTGCAAATCGTATTCTGGCCCAAAACATGAGAGAAACACTGTACAATCCATTTACATTAGAGGAAAAAGACATAAGAAGCTTTTTGATTAGTCTCACCAGAGCCTGCAATCAGCCCAAAGTCTTGAGCAGACACAGTCTAACCAAATATCAGCCTAAACATGCAGCTTGCAGTTCAAGGCTTCCTGTGGGTCTTTAAATCCAAAGTGGACAATAAGTGAGGCTGTGATTACACACTTAGCCCAAAGCCCAAAACTTGATCCCAGACTCCTCAGCAACTTCACATCCGTATTCTGAACTGCTGGAGCTTCTTTGAGTTTGCTCTCTTTTTTGCCGACTCAAAGTGGATCATCTCCTAAGAACAATCTAATTTATTTTACGCTCTCTCTCTCTCTCTTCCTCTCTCTCTCTCCCTGTGTTTCTTTCTGGCTTCTGTTTGTTCTAATGAATGACTTCTGAGATAAAGAGCTGCTGTGATGGGGTCACAGAGGGCCTCAGAATCACATTACTGTTAATGATAATAAAAAGAACAATCTGCGCTGAACGTCTTGGATGTTTCCCTTTTCTCCACCCGTATGGACGGGACGTTTTATCTGCTATTGTTTTCAGTGTTGTTACACATGAAAAGCGTATGAAATTAAAATGCATTCTAAATATTGTCTTGTGTTTTGATGTAAGCATTGTCTGTTGAAGATAAAAAGGATGCTCTGATAACGATAAAAAAAAAATTATACAGCGGTGCACCATCTGGGTAACAAAGTACAGAACCATGCACAACATCAGGCAGAGCAACAGGGAGCAGCATCAGAAAATATTCCCTGAGGTAACATTTTAAGTGCACAATGAATACCAAAAACACTTAAACTGCAAATATGAATTTCTAACAACTGACAGAGTTATTCTGGTGTAGGTCTTTGTTCGAGTCACTTCCACGTTTAACAGACTCAGATTTATGTTTTCTGCCTTTGCCGAACTGCGTAAAGCATAATTTTAAAAAATGTGCGGAAAGTCATTTTTAAAACATTAAGTGGGGACAACTTTCTTTGTGTTTAAACTAAATGCAGGCTCAATCGCATCTTCTGAAAAGCATCACATAAGTGCATCTGAATAAATTAGAAAAGAGTTGAAAAGTTACATATTTCAGCAATTCAATTCAAAAAGTAGAACTTTTACAATATGGGAAATATTACACATACTGTGATATATTTTTCCAGTGTTCACTTTGATGATTAAGGTTTTTTGACAAAAATTTAATTTATCAGAGAATTATTACACAGAATATTTGGTGAAGACTACTTGACTTACTCACTATTATTGACAAGGATGTAAAGCTACAAAAATCTCATTTTAAGAAAGGCTGGGTGTTTTCAGAGTGCTGTGTCCAAAGATATTTTTTGGAAAGTTTAGTGGAAGGAAAACTGTGTTAGAAAAATGACAGGGACTGGAATCAGTACTTCAATCACCACTGCACACTGACATATCTGGGACATGGAGTACAACTGTTGCATCTCCCAAATCAGAGACATCCCTTGAAGGGTTTTACCTAGAAAAAGGAGGAAAATGACTCGGCTGTGAAAAAAAATAAGATGAGCTGTAGGGCTCTATTAAACTAGAACTTCCTTAACACCTCTGTAGAACCCCAGGCTGATTTCCTCCATGTAAAGTAGGACTAATTTAGCAATTCATGCAAAAACAGCCCTGGTCTAAGGTAATACTTAAAATTTTTGAGAATCTGTGTCTACATTGGCTATAAATCATGAAATCAAAATGTGAAGAAATGAATATCTAAAGCACATCACTGTGTTCTTAAAGCATTTAATTCAAGTTTTCAATAAAATTCTATGTTATTCAGGCGCTTTGTGTTTAGATCCTTCATTGCATTGACATGCAGGTGAAAAACTCACACAAACAGCTTGAGAAACAAAGTTTTGAGCCAAAAACACTCAGCACATCAACTCATATCTCCAGATTTATCTTGTACAGGTCATCAGAGCATCATATGTAGAGGATATTTACATGAATGTGACATTCACAAGCGGCTCATTTGTGGCTTTCCCTCCCCCTCGCCACAGAGACACAGTTGCTGGCTGTCCTTCCTGCGTGGCAGGGCAGTGTGGCGTCCCCAGGCTCCTTGGCGCTGCAGCTGTCACCCACGGATGGGAAAGTGGTAGGGTCGGTGGCTCCGCCGCGTGGCTCCTGGCAGCATCCGTCCCACCCTGGCCCGGTGAAAGGCCAGGGATCAGGAGCCCAGCTTTGCGATGGATTGATCGAGTGCCAGCCCTCCATTAGACACCGTCAGAGCCAAAGGTCAGCTAAGGCCAGCGGATGGGTTCTGCGTGTGCAACCTATAGAGTGACTCATTCCCACATCCAGGAAGCCAGTCCTTGTCCACTTTGGCCACTCAGAATAGCTGACCTGTCCCTGATGAGATGATGCATCCCACTGAAATCGCATGTCCACTATCCTTTTTGTACTTTGATGTCAGCAGCATTATGCATTATTGCTGCTTTTAGTGATATTGCTATCTATCTCCTGCCAAATTAAAAGAGCCTTCCCTCTAATTTCCTTCAGCAGAAATTGTTTAATAAATGAGAAGGCCTTGATTTGCACTGATGATCACAAAGCAACACAATTGCTCCAAATTGCTCACAGAGTAGATGGTGCACCACATCGCTCTCATCACTGAGTGGCAACTGCTGCCTGGTGTGGTTTACACGGATGCAGCCAGGCTGTGAAAGGGGATAATTGTGGTGCTAAATGCTGTCGAGGCTGACAGGATCCATTTCTTGACTTGTCAAGGGCACCAGCGATGGAGTGGGTCATTCCACGGTCTGTACACACAGAGGCAGATGAATTTATTTTCACCAACATATGGGCACACATGTGAGCACACCGACACACACACACAGTGAGACAGAGAAAATCAGCCTCCCTCCACACAGAGATGATTGTCTCTTGCTTCTATCAGGTTGCATGTGTTTTTTTTCTGCAGCCATAGAGACCTCATCCTGGGAAATTGAGCAATTTCTGATTGAAAATAGTACCGGTAATTAGAGCACTCAGTATTTGCAACCACTTGGCATTGCATTAGTATGCAAAGCTGGCAGCCAGCTTATCTTGGGGAAAACGTTTGTTTCCTTAATTGCCCTCTTAGGACAAAAGTGAACAGTGTGGGTGGGGTGGGTGGAAGAGTAAAACGTTAACGTGCTGGAGAAAGAATGGTGCCTGGTGTGTTGAGGGGCTGTGACTCCCCGAACAGAGGGGTTAAACTCCACTAATAGACTGCACGCACGGGCACACACATGGACAGAGAGTAGCAGAGGAGCAGTCATACACCCACACATGGGCACGCTCTTCTTCCATTGGCACATGGGCACACAGAGACTCTTGCAGACAACAACACAACTATGATTAGTGCGCAGATTCCAGGACACACACTTCGGCACAATTAACTCTGCAGACACGGCGTATGGTGCAAAATTAGAGATGCAAAAGTGTCTTTTTGCTGTGCTAATGAATGAAATGACCCTGACTTTGAATGAAGGATCCAAGATGCAAAGCAGAAAGAGGGTTTGTTCACTTCACCAGTTAGTGAGCTCCCTGTGAAGCATTTATCACATGAGGTCTCTCACTTTTATGAGCTTGATGCAGAATTGTCTGTCATATTTGAAGGTGAAGCATCGCCTGCTTCCTCTGCACCTCACCAGTGCTGTTAAAACACTAAATTTAACATGAGGCAACTCCTACACTGCGTCTGTCATGCTTCTCCCAACACTTTACTTACTGTCCTCTTTAAATGAGATCAAAATCAACATTATTTCTGATCTTTAAGGAAAATTCTGCCCACATGTTTTTTTTTTTTTTTACTTTTCACTTCAATTTTTAAAAAGTGCTGCAAACTGTTCCAGCTTTTCCACCAGTGACTCCAGATGCATTTTACTTTGATGTACCAGAAATAGCCCGTGATTCCCTCGATTGCATAAAAACTTGATATGAGACTTTCTCAGGAGATGTTATATAATTCAAAAATCACCAGCACAGTCAAAATTAAGAGGATTTACTGTTTTAGGACCATATGTGCTCCTATTAATAGCCAGGAACCCCAATAATTTTGGTTTTCTTTTTTTTCAAGACAGCAGAATCATCCTGAGACTTCAAAACTATATTGGTATCTCTTCCAATAAACTAAATCTAGCACTGTAATTATATTTTTCAGGTGGCCTAAGCATGTATTAATATACACTGCTCTCATCTTTGAAAAAGTTCTTGCCAAATTTTTAAATTCCGCTCTGTGCTCTCTCACAAATAAGCCAAACTCATTTGAGACTGCGCCAATACAGGCTTCCAGCTCGACAGAAACGCATCTGAGATATGCGAGAAACACTTCAAATGCGCCATATTGCAAACTTTCTGAAACACCACGAAGTTGAGTAGCAGAAACGCCCTACATGCGTCTATAAACAGCGCTTTCAGATGGATTCAGATTAAATAGTTCCTCTTAAATAGTTCATTAGAACGAAAAAGTAGGTTACCACAATAATATAATTAAATAATCGCACATTCAAAACTCTGACCGCATTTTTTTTATGTCGTGCTACTTTCGATTTAACCCATTTTTACACAAATAATTTCCAATACTAGTCTTGAAATAAATTAGAATAGATTTTAGAAATGGCAGAAACTATAGTTTGAAAATCATATCTTCATTTTTACACTGAGACGTCAGGCGCTGCAATATTGAAAGTGAATATGTATTAAAAAAATAAAATTAAAGAGTGCGGGCCTTAAGGCCTTGCTGTGGGAAAATATTATCTGGGATGCACCTGAACGCCGCCATTCAGGTAAGTCAATTTAGGTAAACAGAGAAAATATCTAATAAGTCAAATACGTGTATATAACGGCCCACTTTTCAACTCAAACATCTGTTGCTTTTCTCAGTGAGGACATAGAAAGAGAAGAATTGTATTTAGTCTTTTATAGCCGTAGTCTACAAAAGAAATGCATATTTTTCATGCACAGGAAGAAGTTGACATTTCCAACTTTTGAAGTTGTAAAGTGGATCCAAAATTGAGTCACAAAAAAGAAGTTGGGCAAACAGCCAAGCAAACGCACTTTTGGTAAGCTAACCAAGTGAATGAATGAAAAAGCTAAAAAGAAAAGGGAAAAATAAAATAAATAAATACATAATAATAATAATAATAATAATAATAATAATAATAATAATAATAATAATAGGGACAGTCGATAACCTGCTAAATTGCCTGACCTAATTGCACCAAATATTATAATTATAAAGAAATGCGCGCAAATGGTCCTATTTGCACCTCTAAGTACAGTGGCCGCGCACGCTCGTGAGCGCGCGGCGGGTGGGCCATCTGGCAGCTCGAGAGGTGTAAGGTGGTTTTCATATAAACGTCACAAATACAAAATGGATCAATAAATAAAACAACTCCAGATGTTTTTATTATTTCGATGACAATCTGGCGCAGGAGGAGTACAACGCCAACTCTGAGATTCATTCAGAGAGTTTTTGATAGCAGTATATTTTTATTTACTCATTTATTCTCCATGTTGAGTAAACGGAAACTCGGGGCGTTTGAGTGATAGATCACGAAACAAATCCACTACGCAACTTCAAAAGGAATCCCCATTTTTTTAGATCACCTCAGGAGACAGTTGTCAGAATGCAAGACTTCCTTAAATGTTTGTGAGGGACCAGAATGGCTTTAGGGAAGCTGAATCGGTGTCTGTGTGTACACAACCTGTCCAACAAAAGCAAGGGCTAATCCACCTAAATGACACAATGCACAGGGCCCTGTTTACACGGACTATACCCACAGAGGGCCTCCGCCTCGTCCTCAGACTGAGGTGCACATTTTTTTCTCTCTCCCTCTCTCTCTTACTTTCTCTCTTTGGCTCACAGATAGTTACAGACAAACGAACAATCGTTTGTGCAATCTACAGAAAACATAAAACAGCGACGGAGATGCTTCAGATATGATTTATATTACCTGAGTCAAATTTTTTTAATGCTACATTAAATAATTAATGTTCTGCAGACGGTTTCTCGGTTTTACACTAACTGCCAAGCCCACATCAATTTTTGTCAAACCAAAAGATGAAAATCATATTCGAAAAACAAATCAAGACCTTTTAATTTGTCTGTCAGCAATTTCAGAAGTTATTTAACTTCAAAGTAACTACGATCATTCGTGACAATCTTATAACTGTGCATAAATCCTTTTCAAAAAATGGACGAAACTCTCAATAGAGATTGTAAATACATATTATCTCCAAAGAGTAAAAAATAAAATTCTACTCCATCATTAGTGCGCAAGCTGTAAACCAGACTATAACAACTAAAATATAATAATAATAATAATAATAATAATAATAATAATAATAATAATAATAATAATAATAATAATAATAATAATAATAAATTAGTTTCCAATGTAACCATAGAGGGTTGAAAAGTAACAAAATTCAATTTTCCTCGCGTTTATTTTCGTGTACCTTTCCCGCTCCCCAATTACTCTAATTTTTTCGCATGAATTTGCAAATAGGCCAATAAGCTTCCTTTGTGTGTCGTTTTCATTGTGCTTAATTAAATTACACTTTTTTTAAACCGCATAATGTGAAAAACACTGCCTTATTTGTGATTCTGCATTTAACAGGATAATAAGAAGGGGAAAAGTGTTTAAACTAGCAATAAAAATGCAGCCAATCTACAGTTTATACACACATATGAAACATATATATATATATATATATATATATATATACTTATTTAGTTTACGATTATTATGAACTATTTAGAAAATTAAAAGGTCTGGCAGCTGCGAATTTTTTTTTTAATTACTTTTATTACAGTCTTACATTTCCCTCCTTAATCGACTCGGAGCCGTTTTTATATCTTCCCCGTCTGTAGGTGTGCTCCACTGTCTCCGTAATTGCATTTCTCTCCAGGAGGGGGGTAGGTAATTACACTGCGGCGCAGCCAGGTAAATTCCGGCGCCTAAATTGAAATATTCCGCTTTAATCCTCGCCAAATCCCCAATTCCCAGGGCCCGGAGACGTGCGTGTGTTAGAGGGGGTCCTGCGGAGCCCCCACTGCGTGTTCAGGTGAGAGTCGACTTGCAGGATGGGGGAGGGGGATGTGGGCGTGTTGGGTGGGGGGATCGAGGGGGGCTCTCCTTTAGCCGCCATAAGCATAAAACAAGATTACTAGATATTTATCACCGAGGGTTCGCACAGAACTAGAGCCTGACAAGTTCAGGTAAAGACTTGGTGTGTTGCATAATGAGCAGGAAATGAATTGCAGGTTGTTGTGGGGATATTTCCAACTTAAATGATTGTGCCATAAACAAAGCATCCTCATCTTTCAAGGAGTCTGTTTATGTAAATTAATCTGCGGATGAATTATTAAAACCTTGCCTGATTTGTTTGTTTTGGTTGCTATTCCAAGAGGAAGAGGCTCCTAACATTTACCAAACATTAAAACATGTCTTGTTATAAAAACAGGAAACACGATTTGAAGTTGTTTTTTTCTTCTTCTTCACTGTAACAGGAGTAGAAGTTTGCACATTCCACTTGTCATGGTGTTGCCTGAATTTACCTTTCCCATATCTTTAATTTGTAGTCACCAGGAATAAAAAGGCTGAATCTCAGCTCTGGCAGCTCCCATGTCAGTCTTTGCAGGAGTGGGTGACAGAGAACAGCAGGCAGATAGCATGCTAAAATCGCATCACTAGAGACCTCACATCAAAGTAGACCAAATCTCATATTGAGTGAACTTTTAAAGCCAGAAAAGGCTGTGTGACATCAGAGTACCTAAAATGTGACTGTCATGTTTTTTTTTTCTTCCTTCAAACTTTTTGCAGGAAAAAAAACACACAAACTCAAAGACTTGAGAAGTATTCAGAGGAAAGCACTGTTCAAACGTGCACACTAAGATTAGCAGCCTTTGTCTTACAGGAACCTCAAAGGCCAATTAGATTGAGAGACGGCTGTGACGAATTTGTCAAAAAATAAGATGATAGACACAACTTTGGCAGCCAGCGAATATGGCTGGGGATTTCACTCAAGCGGAGTCATTGACAAGACACTGTCAGAAAATGTGTCAGCTTCAGCAGACCTGCCAGTCGACAGAGTTTGGGACTGAGACCGATCAATTCCCCAAATGCCACAAGAAGACATAACAGCACTTTATTTTAAGTGAAAAAGTACTCTGTCCTTGGATGTATTGTCAACTTTTTTTGCTTGCAACATCCCAGGACACGGGCGTATATAAAAACAAACAAGAGCTGTGCCATATCTGTGGTTTTAAAACTTTAAAAGGAAACTCTGACCTTTCTGTTTGGACACAGCCTGTTCTGGCACATGATTTTGTTGTCCAATGTACACCAGTTCCACACCTCCAATACATGTACTCATTTCGGACTCACTATTTCTGAAGTGAAATTCAATACTCAAAGCATTTTCCTCTTCAAAGTAGTCTCCTGTTGTGCTTTGTGGCCACAATAGTGTCAATCTTATACTTTCAAAGCCTCGTCTCCATGTCAGTGTTGAGTAGCTGTCTATACGTGCCTCCGAATGGAGTTAAGGCTTTGATGGCTGGTCGGAAAAATAGTCTGAAACATTATTAAAAAAAAACTTTGGGCGAAAAGAAGAAAACATTTTTATTGATTTGGCTGCATGTGAAATTTGAGCTGTGATTTGAGAAAATTGCTTTCATGCTCACAAACTGAACAGTTATGGTACTGAGAAAGGGTTAGGTTTAAAAGAATTGCATCAGCATTTAGAAAGAAACTCTCAAACAGCAAATAAATCTGGAAATCAAAACATCAGAATTTCTTGCAGGAAAAATACAAAAGGAATTCACGGTTTAAATATTGGTAATTTGACTTTGATTATAATCAAGCGGTCCTGAAATAGACAGGCCAACTTAAAAATTTTCAGTTTTGGTTAATGGATCAAATAGGTTAATGATAAAATTAGGCTTACACCAGACCTTTATCCAAAATGTCTGACTTCCTGTTTGCTGCATTACTGGAATAACAGTTCTCAAGGAGATATATCTATGATACAAATACGATAACTGGATGCTGAAGTAAGCTAATCCTAAATATTTTATATCATGTTACTTTAGGTTTAACCTATTTTAAACAACTAAAGTCCAACAACAGCCTAAAAAAATTCTAAAATATATATTTTAAAAATGACAGAAATGCATAAAAGTAGATTTGATTACATATTTTACCCTTTTCATTTGTGATAAGTCCATTCTCCTCAATGTACAAGCTAATGGATAATTCTCATCAAAGGCCTTCGGATGTAAAAATCTCTGACCTTCACCTTATGACCACTATGTATGTAGTTTTATTACATCAAAATAATAAAAGAATAAAGAAGTCTGCTTTGTGATATAATCGGTCAATAAAAATATGGTACTTTAAGTTAGATGATAAAACAAACAAACAAAAAAAGTCTCCACAATAGAAATGATGCATTGAAATTTTAATAGTGGCATCAACTATTTGTAGAACATTTATTACTAAGCTTATTATTAAGTTAGTCATAGCAATTCATGGAAACTTTGATCCAAAATGGCTGACTTCTTGTTTGTTGCAGTACATGATCACAAGAGTTTTCATACATCAAGTTACCCAATTTCTTACCTTTGAATTAAAGTTGGATTTTAATGTATAGGGTTTTGTTTCATGTTACCTGGAATTTAATCTATTCCTCAATGTGTACATTTCAGAAGCAGGCTATATAGTTAATGAAAATAAATTTTAAATAAAAATAGCACAAACAAGAAAGGAGTTTTAGTGAAATATTTTCACTTCTACCCTCTGATATGTGCATTTGCCTGTATGCTAGAGGTGACTGGGTAATAAAAAAAGGACAGAACTTGCAGATAGAGGGTCTGACAGGAATATCTCTAAAATGCGTTGTAAAGCTCAAGTACTTGCTCATAGCAGAAAAAAATAATTTTAAAAAGTATGCATGTGCACTAATTGTAAGAAAGTGATCATGATGAATTGTGTTAAATTTAACTCAAAATGGCTGACATTTTACTTGTGGCAGGAAATAGCTGCAAGAGAGTTATTTTTAAGGACAATTTATTATTACTAGAACATTTCTGTGACGTGGTTGAATCATTTTTAAATGCATTTTGGTCGAATGATTAAATATAAATTCAATCCTGAAAATGAAATAACTTTATAAAATCTTAAAAAGTTTTATCAGTACATGCATCAATTTGAGTCACAATAATTTTAAACCAGCATGACTTATTAATGTTTGTTTGGAGGATACAGCTTCAAGAGAATTATGTATGCACATAAAAATGTACATCTGTGTCCCAAATGTCCTACCACTACGTTTAAGCAAGCTGACAAGTAAGTTTTTATTTTTTTTATTACAAGGGGGCGCTGTGGAGCTGTTTGTTTATATATATATTTCAATGACCATTAAATAAATATGCACTTTGGTAGAGATGCCTGCAAAATTTTAGGGTAAAGGGGAGTGTTTAAGACCTAAAATGGCAATGATTTGGTAAATTATAATTATTATCGTTATTATGACAAACATTTCAACCACTGAATACATGAAGATGTTGGACATGAAAAATCTAATATTTGTCTAGAACACTCATTTGAAAACCTGCATTCAAAGCCAAGTGATGGAAAATAATCAAGTGACAATGATCAGAAGAAAGGAGAGGCAATCTCAATAAACTTTGTCATTCATCCATTCAAAGTTCAATCATATCAGAGGTGTTTTGCATAACTATGAGGCACTGCTTCTAATCCTCAAAGGGTTTTCGGCCCTCTTGGCTTTGCACTGTAGTCATTCAAGGTCGCAACCCGGTAGGAAATATGGGCTGCCATAGCAACACAAAGATGGCCTCTGAAGGCTTAGCATAATTCTCCTCTAATAGAAAAATAACAGCGCCAAATCCCGTCCTTAGTGAACTCGCTCATTTGACAGAGGCAGGCTCCCACCTGTGAAGCACATAGTCACCACAGCAATGCGCTAAGGCTGCGATAAGATGACAAAAAGCGCCCATCTCTTGATGGGGATGGGCGGCCGTAAGCTCAAGCCAAATTCTTTCTCTCCTCTGAAGTAAGTCTCTGGCCAGCTTTGGGTTTTTTTGAGTCTGGACAATGCGAGCTGCCAAATGAATCACGCTCTCTATGTAGTACCTAACTTTGAAGTGCTTAAGCCATACCCTGAGAAAGAAAAAAAATCTGGCAGATGATGGTGGCTTATATAAGGATCAAAAACACTGAACTGATTTCACCTTCTCTCATGAAATATTTTAAACTCGACGAGAATTATCGACTGGCTGGAATGGTAGCTCCTACTGTAAATCGCGTAAAATCCAACTGCTTTCGGTCCTCTCAAAATATTCAACTGGGAATAAAATGCTATTAGAGTTTCTCACTAACAAGTATTCATTTTGATTTTGAGTCTCCCCCCACCCACTTTGCTGCCAGGTACACAGAGATGGATTCCTGTCAGTGTGAGAGTTGCATCAGGATGATGAGCGCTGGGGGAGAGAATAAATTACCAGCACACTTTAAGAGTGGGAGGCGTGTAAGTTATCAGTCGCTACAACAGTGCATGGCTCTGCTTATGGAATGGATAATGAGGAGCAATATCCAGCAATGTTGCAACCATGGTGATCGAGGTAAAAATCAAAGGCCCCATGAAATCATTACTGCCAAATCTGACTGTGTAAATCGCACAATTGCCCAACGACTATTTTGTCGTATGATGTGTTTCGCACGGTATGATGTGCCGTCTGTCACATGCAAAGACATTCATAAAAATGGAGTGAGATGTAGTTTAGAAATTAGGTGCCTGCTCCGCAGTGCACCTGAGTCAGCCACGTTTTGCTCGATGGGATCTGTTTTGGCAAACTGTGTTCAACTGTTAGAACCTCATTGCCTGGCTCATGTGTAGCATCTGTCTGTCAGTATCCTGGTGTAGATGCCAGCCGCTTGACTGCTTTTACTCTGTGTTTCAGCCCGCTGCTATGAATCCTGTTTCTTACTTCGGAACTGTGTCCAAGTGTCATCGCGACAGGAATGTTTTTCTGTTTCATGTTGTTCGAGATGACAGAGAGGAACCGAGCGAGAGATAATCGTTACATCAAAATGTTCTTACATCTCAGCAGAATGCCACTTGGTTTCAGCTGATTGTTACTTTTGTGCTTTATCAATATAATTCAAACAGATTCGTAAGTCTTCGTTGATTCCAATCATGAAATCTTAACATTTTAATTACTCTCTATCTAGATATCTGGTTCTATGATTGTGATAACATGAGTGTGATGTATTAGTCCTCTTAAGAGGCTTTTTTGTCATGCAAATGGAGGTTCACCAGCTTTCTTTTCTTATCAAGTGATCTTTTTGCTGTTGGGCAGATATGCAAAATCATTTTAATATTCCATTTCTATTATATTAAGTCATAGCCATTTTATTACAGTGCTGATAAAACAATACCTTCTCTTTGCCCTTTACTCCTTGATAGTCTGCTCTGGCTCTTAAAATAAATTTTCTAAATTGCAGCAGGTTGTCTAAATCATGGCGTGCTTCATAGCGACTTCCCATTAAATACGCAGTGACATTTTTAATGGCCATTTGAGGGGTTAAATCTACCCTGTCAGTGGTTGGATGAATGGAATAATTAAATCAAGCCTGGATGGACTGTCCAGTGAAAAGCCAGGCTCTCGCCAGTGAAGGAAACGAGGCCGGACTATAAGCCTCCTGTTTCACACTTTTTACACAGAGCACCTTTCCACTTCAAAGCTTGCTCAGCACTATGTCTCAAAGATACACATCTCCAGGAAAGAATGGCCTCTGCTGAGATACAGGCACCTCTGGCCTCATTTAACGCCGACTGTTCCCCTCCCCCTCTCCAGGCCTGAATCCGAGGATAGAGAGGCTATCTGACGAGATCACTCAGAGATGTGCGGGAACTTAAAGGCAAGGAGTTACTGAGCATCCTACCAGGAGTCTCAAAAGGGTTCTATTAAAGCATGTTCAATATGCCGGTCAGGGCTTTTCAAAGTGTTGCACACCCTCTAGCCCCGGCAAACTCAAAGGGCATCAGAGCACATTCTGTAAGAGGAATCTGGCCCCATTAATTTAATGAGTCCAGGGTATTAGTATGCCATAGCAAGCTGAGAAAGCTCTCTTTTTTATCTTTGGTGCCGTTTTAAGGAAAGGTCTACCAACTTGGGAGTGCCAAAAAAGAACTAGGAGCAGGGTGCACTCATCGACTCTAATATCAGTTTTAGCTGTCACTCCTCAGGGCGCAATTTCCAGCCGTTAAATTGTCTTTGAGCAAACTGGAGAAGCAGATTAGGAGTAGAGGGTGGCACTCTTATCGGTACCTGGTGGACCATGACGCCTGTCATTATCCCATCTACTAAAAGACAGATACAGGACAAATAGAAACCTTAGTCCAAAATGACTTGGTACATGTTGACCCTCCAACCCACAAGCTGCTATCGCTAAAAGCTACAATAATAAACCCGTATTCAAACTTTAGCCACAGTTAAATCTCACTTGTATACTAGTGAGATTTAACTGTTTACAAGATTGTGCTGCAATACCACAATATTGAAAATAAATACACTTGTATTGCATTATTCAAATAACTTGGAGTTCTTCACATAAATTTTGACATATTTCATTGGGATGACTAACACAAAGTAACGTGTAACCGTGAAGTGAAACTAAAAGGATTCATAGTTTTCTTTTGCCCATGCTTCTTTGACAAATAGCTCAAATGCAAACTTTCAAGTCTTCCACAGATTTAGGTCTGTACTTTGATTGGACCATTCTAAAACTTGAAAATAGTTTGATCCAAACATTCCCCTCTGGCTTTAATGCGTCTTTGCAGCCACTATCAACTCTGAACATCTTCCACACCCCTGTTAAAGAAATGATTATACACAGCATGATGCTGCAACCACTATGTTTCAAGATGTTTTCATAGTAAGATCAAATATTGCTATAATTGGCTGCAATGGATTTAATTTAGGGGAAACAGAGTACTGGAGGGTAAATACAAATAAATACCACTTCTTGTCAATATGTAAAATACAAGGGGTTTGAATACTTTTACAAGGCATCATAAAAACAGCTGCCAAGGTACTCTAGATGACACACAAACACACATACACTCACAAAGTGAAAAGCAATAGCAGCTCAGCAATCGCAGCTGGTAATAATGGGCATGTATTAGCACTTGGAGACATATTTGCATAACGTATTTGGAAACACGCTGTGGACTTTATGGTGCTGTTAGCTTCTTTTTTTTTCATTCAGATCTTGTCTTCAGTCATTTCGCAGCTAATTAGCTTGGTAAACAGTGATTCTTCTTTCTAAAGTTGTAACACCTTACTTTAAAAAGAACAAACATTGCAAGCTGACAATAAACTGACTGTCACCAATAAGATATTACATGGACAGTGGAGTTTGCCTTGGCCTGCCAACAAGGAAGTAGCAACTGCTGGAGCTGATTAAAGCCATATTAGCATTGTAACATAGCTGAGGACATCGCTACATCAAACGCTCCTCTTCATGCAAGTCTGGAGTCTCATCCCTGTGATGCTGAGGCCTCTTGTGACCTCTGATGGGACCCTGCTGGGCCCTGAGAGCTGTGGGGTGAAGAAGAGTGGGTCAGGATCACTGTGGGGTGCACCTGAACCAGACTTACCTGTGTCTGGGTATGTGCATACCACAACGTGGCCATGTGGCTGCAAGGAGCGAGTGCATGGACTCTGACCTGAACAACAAAGAAGGGAGAGAGCCTGGGTGAGAGGTCAGGGGAGAGCAAAGAGACGTGGAGAAAGCACACATACGACACATCGAGTGAACATGATCAGAGGGACACATGTGGCACAGCGGAGGCAGAACCAGATGCCCTCAGATGTCCTGAAGAAATCTAAGCTCAATGTAAACATGTCAGTTCAAAACTGATTGTGCTTGTCTTAGGCACAATCTAACAGCACCATTTATCTCGTTGTTTCCGGAGAAAAGGTATTCACTTTTGCCAAATTGCAAATAGAAAAAAAATATTTTGAACTCCGAAATAACTCCTAGCTCAATTGTAATGAGCACTCTCGCTGAACAAACGCACCTGAAGCCCATTGAGAAAAGGTTGTTCCAGCCAACATTTATAGACATGTGATAAAAGAAAAAAGATGAAAGAACAGATAGTTGACTCTCTCCAGTCCGTCTGTTTTCTCCTTCGAGCCTGTAAGTAAGTTATTCGCCCAGTGTGTAGCTAACGAGAGAGACATATCAAAAAAGATAATTTTCTATGAAACTTTTTCTCTGCTGCAATTTCACAGATATACCTGCAGTATGGTCGTTTTTAATTGTGCTATAAATGTTGTTGAACCACTTCTACTTAAGCGTTACAACTACCACCACATTTTTGTGCATGCAATGCGCTGCATTTCTACGAAACATAGCATAACATGCATGACAGGTCGCTGAGCAAATCACATGGGTGTCGGTCACATTAATGATTCAATAGTGAATCCAAAAGTAGTGTGGCAGAAGGGCGTAGGCGTTGCCTGTTTACACGGTTCAGGTCCCGTTGGGTGAGAGGCTCTGAAGGCTTTGTTTCGTGTCTCTCAGGGTTGGTCTTACTGTGACAGGAGAAAGATATTAACAGTGTTGGGGACGCTTGAAGTGGGCCTCCGTCTCCAACTGCATCTCGAAGAGCTGACTCTACACCCTGCTGGGATACATGTGGTCAGACCTACCTACAGGTATGTCCCTATTAGGCCAGACAGACATCGATTTGCCACCATTCTTTGGAAGGTGAATGCAGCACATGCGATTCTTGCGTGGTTCAAAATTGCACCATTAGACTGCAGACCTTTTTCAACTTTTTTTTGGTAACGCTTCTCATTGACACAGAAAAATTCAACCCAGTTTATGTTGGATATTTGGTGTACCTGCCAGGTCACGGGCTTCAACAAAAACATGTGAAAACCCTTGACTTGGATTTTGGCAGCCTAAAATTATTCTGCTGTCCAGGTTCTCATGTAGCGCAAAACACAGAAGAGGCAACTCACCGCTTTTACAACTTCATACCTTCACGTGCGAGGCAACTGGCTGTGAGCGTCCGAGTGCTGAGTTCTTTCAGCAGTTGTCGCGTGGTCTCAATCTCTTTACACTTTTCCCTGCCAGGTTCTGCTCTACCAGGCCTCCCCAAACTGTGCAATCAGCAGATGTCTTTATAGAGCAGCCCACCGCTACATGCACTGCCCGCATTCTTTGCCAAATTCAATTGGCAAAATATAATATTTTTCTTTTCTGTTATTATTCTTCTTCCAAGTCCAGCAGCCATGTTGATGTGGCACTTAATATGGCTTGTGGTTGCAAAAAACCACCTCTCTCAGCAGTTTCAATTTAAAGCCAGAGTGATATATCTTTAGTTTTCTCAAGTTAGTCGTTTCTTCTGTTTTGCAGGCTTGCCTATTTGATCAATGTGACAAAAAGTAACACATCACATGCTTTAACCTCCTATGAGGAGGTTGCAAGGTTAGAATATTTTTTATATTATTGCAACAAAAAACTGTTTTTAAAATAAAATAAAATGTCCAAATATTTTTTATGACTGATATTAAACCCTTTCTAGAAATAATATTAAATCTCAGTCATGTATTAAAAGTAAAAGTATATTTTTGAACATTGTGTTTTCTAGTTTCAAGATTTTTTGTTATGCATCTCCAAAGGCTAAAATATAATCTTGAAAAGGAATTTGTTTAAAAAAATGTTGATTGCTAATGAACCACACAGACATTAAGGTCACTCACATAAATTTCCAAAACCCTGTGTGTGTATATACTATATACTTACATATACATATGTATGTATGTATGTACTTTTTTTGCCCTTTTCAATTTGTACGCTTTGGCCTTAAATATCAGTGACAGCTGTAGCAAATTCTTCTTAAATGTTTTTTTTAATTTGACACATTTGTTGATAAAAAAAGATACATCATTGAAGATCGCACTTTCAAGTGCCTTTACCACATAAATTCAAACTTTGTGAATTTTAATTATCAATATTGGTCATAATCATCTAATAATAAATGTTTATTCGGGAACTTCAGATCTTTCATCAGAGAGAATTTTACCATTCTGTCACTTTGCTAGTTCCACTTAAGGAAACAAAATCTGTAATTGTCCCACTGCCAATATGGTAGTCAAAAATGTCAAAAGTAACTTTTCTGTGGAACGCGGCCATCCATCCATCATGGACATGTGGCAGCATGCATTTTCAGAAACCACAAGCACCACCTGGGCACCATCAGGGCACCGCCATGCCGTCGCTTCTTGTCTGTCACTTGGAATTTCAATATTGCTGCAGAGGGTGGCGGACTTGTTAAGGGTGGGTTACCCGTGAATTGAGCTGTCAAAATTAGCAATCTTTCTGGTTCGTTTAAAAGGCGAAATGGGTCACGCGCTGAGGCAACAGCTAAGACCCAAGAGGGACGGCATAATATCTATCAGCGGGAAATTATTCATTACAGTATGTTATCAAATTAACAAAATATTTTTCTTTATTACCATTTGAAACTAATTATTTTACATAATTGTGTCAGAATAAGTGTTGATGCTTCTGTCAATTATCCCTAACCTGACCTTTGGAAGTGATTGCGATAATGACAATTCCATAAATTCACTTTTTTTATGATTAATTGCTGATTTCGCCCGTATAATGACAGAGATAGGGAATTGTGTGCGTGTCCGTCTGCGTGGGAGTGTGTGTCTCATAAATGGTGATGTTAGATTTGTGCACTTGGCAAGCATTTTTTTTCTTTCGCTCCATTTGGTGACAGATTGGGTTTAAATAACATTATATCTTCACAGTTGTGACTCACAAGCCAAGGCGTTACAAAGTCAGGGTGAGGTTTAGCACTTCAGATGAGGACGAAGGAGGACCAGGTCGCCTCACTTTGTCTTTTAGTTTATCACTTTCTGCAGAACCTAATCTGAGACTCAAGGGACCGTTTCCTGCCTCAATCAGTTTGCTATTTCAGAACAAAACCCATTCTCTTCACATGCTGTCACTTAAAAGCCAAAGTTTGTAGCGATTAGTTGAACAGATGGATGCACTGAAATGGTTTGAAACTTCTTTGAGCTGCCTGCTTAAGAGATAATGCCGCACTTTTGTTCTTTTCAAGCAGAAACAGAATTAACTAAAGTGGGCATTTTTCACATAAAATTATAATTTGCAAAAATATAGACATAAACTGAACAGCATAGGTGCCTAGTCATTTTCAGATTGCCTACTTAGAAAAAGACCCACCTTCGCATTGATTATAGCATGTCGCATTGCAGGGTGCTACTCATTGCTCAATGCTTCATAGCTACCATGCTAACATCGGCGCTCTACTTTTTTCAACAAGCCTTCGAATCTGGGAGCCGAGACCATGGCAGGGTGCATTTCCTTTCCGAGCCCCAGGTAACCGGGCATGGAGGGGGATCTTGTTTGATATTGACGCTCCGGGCTCGAAAAATTCAAGACTTAATCTCACATCGACTTTCTGAACCAGCCTGCTCCACCGTCGGCCACGGCCCCATCGTCAGCCATGTTTGTTTTTGCTGCTGCTGTACTATCAAAGGCTAACTGCTTTACAGCACCTCCTGGTGCTGCCTGGGAGGAAACTTCTCTGTTTGCTGTAAAGAATCTGGGCTACATATTTTGACGGTAATAGCATCTTATTTACAATGTGTGAATTTTTTATTATCATGTTCTTTCATTATTTAACCAAATACTTTGAAACGGTGTTGATTTTGTTGCGTATCTGCCACATTTACGAACATTTAAAACACTAAATAGGGATTTTGGTTCATGGACTCTTAACGTTATAATCTAGTCGAGACTTTACACACTCCGCAGGTAACTCTGCTCACTTTTGCTAAGCCAAAAATCGAGTTGTGTAGCATAAGAAGGATCAGCGGTTTCTCTCAAGCACAAACTGTCAAGTCCAAGAAAGTTTCAGCAGAGTGTGGCCTTCTGCTGCAAATGTAGCTCAAGCTCAGTCAGCATTGATGCAGTTGTCCTGTTCTGAGCTGTCCGTCCCTAAAATCCGAGTCTCAGTATGAAGGGGGGCACAAAGGAGGGATAAGGGCTGTCACTTCTGCTACTACAGAGTGCATGTCAGGAGTGCATGGAAACTAATACAGACGCATTGGGGCTGACAATCAATGAGATGTCACAGAAAACAAGCTGCAGGATGTTGGCAGTCAACTTCCTGGTTACATAATGCAGGTCAAGTCTTAATTATGAGAACATCAAGTGTAAGTGAGTAAATTTAAAACAAGAAATAATACTACTTGGTAATATAATTGTATTTGATATTCTAACGGCTTAAAACTAGATGGATTTATCATTCAAGAAGAAAAAGGAAGTTTCAGACACTCTCAGCATCTTACAAAGTTACAAAATCTTGACTTCAGACTTCTATCAAAGGCTTTCCAGTCGACAAATTCCCTCGCAGCAACATGCAAATATGTCCTACATCATGTGTTTGTTTCTTGTGCCTATGGTAGCAACCTAGAGGTATGCAAAGCACTGTTAAGGTCAGAAAACTGAGATGTGTCATATGTTAAAAGCAAATTTTACAGGAAGTAAATGATCAGATTTACTATAATGCAAGAAGTCCTCTAAATATACCTAAATGTGGGGAAAAAAACTATCCTCTTTGAGCCACAAAACACATCGACCACATTCTTTAAATCTCCACCCAAAATAATATTAATAAATATATCAGAATGACTGAAATGTAACTATGTCAAAGAAAAAGCTTTAAGTCCAAAAAGCAGGATTATCACTCATGTGCCTATAAGGGTGCTTTTATTTGACGGTGTGAAATTGGAGCTCCTTTGAAGAACATCCACAGAACCCCTTTCTCTATTTATTTCTCATCAGCAGTGTGACTCTGACATGTGTCTTTTGTACACCAGAATTATGGCTGGGCTAAATTAAGGTACATTCAAAGAGATATGTTACCAGAACTTTTAGGTGAATAACTTTAACTCAACAGAAGGAAAATAAGGTCTGTTATATAAGAGGGTTCCTCACTTTTTTTAATGCATGTCCTTAAAGAGACACTGTGCTGAGATCATAGTCCTTTCCATCACTTTCATCTTCATCATCATCATAGGTATATGTAGGATTGTCATTTCAGAAAATCAATAGAATATATTTTTCAAAGAAAACAAAATTAAGTAGCATACGTAAAAATAAAAGTTTGCGATTGGGAAAAATGTGACAAATTAAAAACCTGAAACCATTAAACGGCTTACCGTATCAGGTGCAGTGGATATAATAATTGCGTTTTTTCTCTTGTATTGTTTTTTGGTTGAGTTTTTAGAAAATCTAAATTTCGAATATAAATAACGATTACATTAGAAGAAAACAAATTGTTCTGGTTGATTTTAAAATGCCGATAAAACTAAAACATCTCTTATTTTAAAAAAATAATAATACAGCGTCGCTGTGTTTATTATTATTACTGTGAAATTAAAGTAATGCAAAAATAATTAATTTGTCGTTATTGCTGTAATTTAACCGCATTTTTGCCAATTTGAAAATAAATAATAAAATGTAATTTCTTTTGAAAATGGCAACGAATAAATGTAAAGCAACAATTGGAAAAAATACATATTTTATGTTCTTTTTTATAAAACATGTAAGAAGCTATATTTTTGTAATACATAAAAATGAAGCATGTCTAAATTTTATCGTAAAAATTATTCTTTTAAAAAAAATATCCTTGAGCGAGTGAATATAATTTATTAAAAGATCAGCAAAAGGACATTATGTATCTGATCTAAAATTCAACAAAGCACAAAGCACAGCGACTTGTTTTAGAATTATTAAAGTTTCTAGCTTATGTCAGACAAACAGAATAAGCTAAAACAATGAAAAAGTAATTACTTTCTTCGTACTTTTTTGTTAGTTTAGCTGTTTGTTGCAAAAGCCATCTGGTAATGCATCTCTTTGTATTTCTTTTCCATTGTTTTTAACATTTGCAGAACTTCGTGTGCGGCTTCAAAAGACACGGAAATCCATCAGAGCGTTCTTTCAAGGTTGTATCTAATTGGCGAGATTCCCTTATTTCAAGTCCTTTTTTTTATTTCTTCAAGGGACATTGTTTGGAATAAAAAGCTCTCATCCTAATCAAATAATATGCAATGATAAATAAGAATCCCAGTTTTTGATCAAAGCCTCTGACTCAAATCAAATGTTTTTCTAAGACACTCCAAGTCTCCAAGTGTGAAACTTCTCTGAGTTTCGGAAATAAAAGGCCGCCATCTGTTTTTTGTATGTTTGTCTGTAGAGAGGACATTGAACTGTCAGCAGTGTCCCTCCTACTCATCAGGACTGTTAGATATCCTGACAACACAAATGTTTTATTCCTTAACAATCTTTTGAATTGTATTTACATCAGTAGGTCAACTGTGGTCAAAGTCTTAACAATAAATATTTTCTTTTTGATGAAAATAGAGTTCAGATCAGTTGTTTTATTTAAGCAAATTTAGTATTTAATTAAAATGTTTAATGAAAAATTGGATTTGAACATTTACGTAAAAAAGGCGGGTATTTTAAAAGTAAAATTATTCTGTTTTATTCAAAAAAGATAAAATAACATTGTATTTTGATGCATTATTATTCCATCTTTTTCTTTTTTTCGTTTTTACATTCTCAACTACATTATTACTGTAAAACATCCAGAATGTATTCACTTCGACGCAACTTAAAAAACCTGATCAGCGGGGAAACTTTGCTGGGGGAAGAACAAGAAAACTTACCAATCTTACCCTTTGAATCTCAAAGAAAACTATCTCTTACATGATTTTCCAAAGTTAGTCCATTGCACTGAAAGAAACGAAGGATAAAAAAGAAATTCCAAAGGCTTCCTCGTGTCGAACTTCGAAGGCTTTTAACTGAAAAGACTCAAACAGACTTACGTATGAGGCTGTCACATTTGCTCGTCTCAAAACTTCGAATCTGAGCGGAAAATATTTATGTAGTCACTCTTTTCCGAAAACTAAAGTCATTTGAAGAGTGTGCCGTTATTTTATTTACTCTATTGTTCACTACATTGTGCAAATTTGTAAACTACGTCATGCTGGGAAAGCTAAATTACGTGAGCGCTGAGTTCTGGCGTAGCCTTGACTTGCAAGGATCTGTGGGTCAGTCACGTTACCGCACACGTGAAATACTGTAGACGACAGTAACAGTTAGCTGCCAACACAAAATGGGCAAAATTTGACACCTCGGCATGCTTCTTGCTCGAAAGTCATAAAGAGTTAACCTCTCATTTGATGTTTTTGTGCAGTAGCATGAGCATCAGCTCCATCTTCCTTCCCCTGTGTTAGCTTAGCAACAGCAGCCATTTTGTCTGCGTTTACATTGGCTGAGAAGTCTTTCTCAGGTCGTGACGCATTTCTTTAAGATTCTTGTCAGGAGATGGTAGGAGCAATTTCATCTGAAAATTTGCAGGGGCAAAAGCTCTTAATTTGGACCTTTAACCAAGATGTCAGGTGCAAAAACGTGGATCATTTCAGGCATGCGCTGCGCATGTCCTGAGCATTGATGCTTTCATTTTCCTTCACAGAAGGTGCCAAATGGTGCTTAGCATTAACCACATAGCTGTCACACAAAGGCACACACATACAATACATTCATGTGCATTCACATCCTGCATGCGCACACACGTGTGCACTGATATATATAAATGAGATGAAGTTATCCCTTTCTTAGAGGCTGCTTCAACCACCCGCTGTGCTCTCCATCACACTACGTAGACAGCCGACCACAGGATGTACAAACCCAGGAGTCTAGAGGTCACCTTGGCTCGTTTGCTTTACAGGGATGGATCCGCGGAGGTAGAGTGGACCACCACCATCCACAATCATACCGCTACCAACATGTCAACACTCCAGTTTAACCAGAACTTTAGTCAAGCTAAAGCTTGGGTAAGTAGTGCTAGTTGTGCCTTTTTTGAAAAAAAAAAAAAGTCAGATATCTGCTTTGCAGTTACGTTTGTAAAAACTCTGAAAATCCTTAATTTACTTTCATGTTATTAGATTTTCATGCTTCTTCTCAATTTTTTAGAATTATTGACTGGAAATTATTTCAATTATCTGTTTCACAGAAAAAAATTGTATTGTAATTGCTTTAAAAAAAACCCAACATATTTATAACACATTGGCAATGTAAGCAAGCAAGTATCGATAAACACACTGTTACTACAAGAAGATGCTCTGTTGGTTTTTTTAGATTTCTGAGTCTGTTGTTAAGTTGCAGGCCAAATCACCAACCCTTGGCCAGATATTGCTGAGCTCAGGCCTAACGCTGCTACTGTAATCTATTGCAGATACCTCTGGCACAAACAAAGAGATACACACAGAGAAACTCACCTCTCCTCTGCAGAAAGACTCCATCATAAAAACACTGGAGTCTCGGCTGATTCTTGTAAGGTCCCAGATGTCCTTGTTACTGAGGCAGAGAAGGGGAAAAGACCATGGGGACTGAGGCCCGGAGACAGGGCTTTCTGTATTTCAAGAGAGCCGGCCTGACTACCCCTGTAAATATAGGAGAGCAAATCCTTTTCAGGTTGAGAGTATGACTCAGGACTGCCACATAAATCAGTGCAGGCCCAGCCCGGCAAAGGCTGGGAACGCCATGGGAGTGGTAGGCGGCTCTACGGTGAGGTTTTTGGGGAAGGATTATGGATTGAGACGTACAGCTGGGAGGCTAAAGTTACACTTTTCATTACCACTTCGAGGGGGTCTTGGCTGCCTGGAAGCCAGTCAAATTTGTGAAGACTGCTTTCTCCCCCTGGAACGGTTGTAATTCTGCAGGCACATTCTTAACCTGAGGATAATTGTTTTTGATATGGCAAGAACAATTTGGCGCAAACGCATTGGGAAATGCTATTTCTTTCTCTCTTTTTTTGCCAGTGAAAGAATGAAAAAAGAAAAAAAGAGAAGGGAGAGGGTATTGTGAAAAGTCCTCATTCACCAAAAGACCAGAGTAAAGAGAGAGCAGTATGCCCCCTTCTGGCTCTTTTCTTCTCTCCCTCTTTTCTTCTCCTTTTTCCCTGGCGTCTGGAGATGTGAAGAAACGTCTTTTGATCAGTCCTGACAGAGCCCGGGCCATGTGAAGAGGGTGGCTAGTGGGACTCTGCCAATCCGTGCAAGGCAAAAAATGTTCCTAATAAGAGAGCAATAAACTAACGAATGCTGGGTGTTTGTCTGATCCACATCCTGGGTAAAGTTTGTGCCAGCACACCCAGTGCCTTCTGACGTGTATTCGACTCTCATCAGTTTCTGGACCATTTGCCAGGTCATTGCATTTCACCTGCTCACTCCCATATGGTCTGACTATTTCTGCAGCAGTCTTAAACTTAGTAGGCACACCAAAATAGAAAATTGGCTTGTTCTAGTTCTAAATTTACGCTATGGAACAGGATCACAGCTCCACATTTATGTCACTTTCTGAAAACATGTACAAAGTTTGAAAACGGAAGTGCAGGGTCGGTTCCGAGTTGTTTACACATCAACTCAGGTTATTCCCAAAGCTCAGTGCAGGTTTGAAGGGGTCATTTATCAAAGAACTCAGTTCTTTTCATAGAACAAAACAAGGAGATAGGCACGTCTCATCTTCTCAATGCAGGTCAAATAAACACATCACCTCCACTGCAGGAGGAGCAGGACAACAGCACAGCTGCCAATTCCTGCTTTTTATACCGGCCTGCACCAACAGCAGTGCTGCGGGGGATCCCAGGCACAAACAGGTGCTCAGTTGGTGGAGTTGGTGCTGATCTTCAGCACCGTGAAGGTGCTAAGTGTTGGATGTGTTAGGGCTTGTGAGGTTAGGCTGGCCAGACTTTAATGGTTTGTTGGTGAGTCCGCGACTCAAGCACTGGTAATTAAGGTGGGGAGAAGCGACACGGCAATACCGGGGGAGACCGGCGAGGGGGACTGGCCCACGCCTAGTGGGGAGGAGAGGTCTGCCGCAGGAGGGACCAATCAAGTGTGAAGTCGAGCGCGGACCCTGGGCCTTCGTTCAGTGGGAAAAGCCTTGGCCACTAGTTCAGAGCGCCGCAACTTTCACGGATTAGTAGAGACACTATTCTGAGGGCTGAAAGGGGAACACAGCACGGAGGCGGCATCAATGCATGTGTGCACGCACACAAACACACAGTCTCCCTCTTTCTTTTTACCCTCGCCCTCCTGCACACAAAACCCACCAACAGCTGGGAGGAGGGCTGTAGCAATCGCCACATTACCATGGCAACGGCATATATCACATTTGGGCCAAAATGAAGACACATTGTGCTTCAACCGGATATTTATTCTTCCATTTAATAGAAGTATTCTAATAGTTTTTCTCCATGCCTGTAAAATGGTTCCCCCTGACTGAGTTAATGAGCTGCAATTGAAGGTGCTTAGTGCATCAGACTAGCATTTTGTCATTTTGCAAATTACAGGATAACAACATTGCAAATTTAACTTGTGTAGTTTCATTGCAAAGAACCCCGAGCATCTGCTGTGAAGAGTTGCATGTTTGTTAATTTCCTCCAATTTCCTTGGTCCTGTGCTCAAATCTGTGTATCACATTTGAAAGACGTGGTTCTTTTAAGTGAACTCATTGCTAAAATTAAACTATTTTCACTGTCCTGCGCTTTTGGCAGGTTCAGCTTTGAAGCATAATCACTAAACACTTTTTCTCATTTGGTTTTAAATGTAATTCTTAAAAAGCAGATAAAAGAGCGGATATTCTTCTGAAAAAGGGCTGTGGTCGTGATTACGTAATGACAATATTAAATATTTGAAGTTTAAAGAAATCAATTAGTCTTTTGAAGAGTTTAAAGATGATTCAAGAAAATATAGACACGCTTTGTTTTTTTTCTTAAAGCACTCCCTGTGTAACTGGAGAATTATTTATAAAGTATATTTGCAGACGGGAAAGTTTATTTCAGAAATGTCAAAATATTTCTAAGTATTATAGACCAACAGCAGTCAGTACAGGACTGTCAGTCTTCCTTTTCCTTTGCAGCACATCCTCAAAAACATTCATTTTAACAGCCTGTCTGCAACTCTGATCAACAACTTGCATAAAAAACTATGTATGGAATAGTACATACTGAGAATAACAGATTTAAGCTTTTAAATGATCAGCAGTTGACTTTTATTTATCAGTGATAAGTAATGAGAGGGTTTATTTATTTTAGAACCATGATATGATGCATTCCTCCTTTCAGATGTAGCATTTCCTCCACCATGTGTCCGGAAACAAACTCCACAGTCTCCCCCGGACTGACAGCTTTAGCTGAACTAAAGGGTGTCCATTGTTTTGGAGATGCCAGCTGTAGCGCTGGCATCTCCCTTTGAACTGGCAACCATTGTGTAGCTTTGTGTCTTAAAGTTCTTCTTCATATTTAAACTCTTTCCACCAAGCTGTATGTCTTATTTAGATGCTATTTTTGTCTGTATTACCAATGAATTTAAAATAATGCATTTACTTTCACAGAGTAAAGGCTGTTCTATTCACCATCTCGCGAGCACAGCCACACATATGCACTGACAGAGCCGTGGGATTCCACTAGCACTCAGCTACCTTCCAAGAAGTAGGAGAGAAACAAACAGCGTGAATACATCAGGGGTTTCTTTGTTTGTTTGTTTTGTTTAGTGACAACAAAAGAAACAGATAAATATGGTAACAATCTAACAGCAACAGATTGGAAAAGTAACTAACTACTCACTTATTTTGTAAAATTGTTAGATAGCGGTATTGTTTATGAAACTTTAAACAAAATAAGACCCTGTAGTGTCCCACAAATGAGGCATAACTTACAGAAAACCAGAGATGGTAACTATACATAGCAACCTAAACCTAAAACCTTCATATTTTCATTTTTGTTTTTAAGAATTCAACTGGTAAAGTAAATACATTCTTTAGTATGAAATATTATACAAACACATCTGGTTAAAAAAAATCAATAGAAATTAGTTTAATATTTTTGTAAAACTCTTAGGATTGTGAGTATTTTTGCTTCATAACGACAGAACCAAACATTTTGTAAAGAAGAAAAAAAAATACAACAAAAAGTCTAAATATATGAGCTCAAGATGACATGGATTTGAATTTTACAGGATTTTCTGGTCTGCAATAATGTTGTAATCATGTACCTAACTCTTCACAACCAAAAAAAAAAAAAGTTCCCCCACAGTTTCTATGCATTCTACCTCACTCCAACTCTGAGTTAACTGGGATTCAGAAAGATGCTGTAGTGTTTTCAAATTTCAACTAAAACTCCCAAAAAAATCTAACTTTCTACTTATGACAGCAAAAAATCTTCTGTATACATCCATCTTGCTACAGAGAAGACCTTTGTGGATTGAGATTTTTGCATGTATAAAAATAAAAACTGTAATATTCATTTAACTTACTGAGTGTCAATTATCTTCCAATAATTTAATGTCAGTTCAGTTGCCTGAATTATCCAACACATAAACTTAATTTTACAAAAATCTCATCTGGTAAATTAAAGACTTAATGACAAGTGGGTTAGCAAAGTTTTAATTAGACAGGGGAAATTTCCCCTGTCTTTATGTAGCACTGCAGCTATCATCTACTGAATTTTCACACAATTAAAGTAATCATATATGCATGTGCTTCTGCAGGCATTCCCACCATCTGTAACAAGTTTTACAATCCATTATTCAGTCATCAAAAACTCTTTCCAGGTTATTATCCTTATAGCTATTAGACACCTTAATCCTAAATACCATTTTGCAGATAATGTCTGCTGTTAACCTAAAATGTTTGTGTTCTTTTGAAAATATTTGCCATGAATTCAATTTGAAGGTAGGCAGGTTTCTTGGGGATGTTCTAAACTGGAAATGTAGAAGTCGTATTTTGTTATAAGAACACATCAGCATCATTAAACTCAGATTTTGTGAAATAAGGTTCTGTGATGTTATTATCAGTAATTACATACTTACCTCCAGTAGAAAAAAAGCTCAAATGATGGTGAGCTTTTTGACAAAGTAAATAAATCCTCAGAGTGGCGGTAGTCAACAAACTAATCAGTCTTATGTCATATTAATCTGCCTTTTCAGCTCATTAGGCGTATTAGATGATCATTATTCCACCGGGATCATTTTCAAACACAAGACGTGGAAAGCACAGGAACATGCTATCCTTGATGCTGTTGAACAACTGATGCAAAATACAAAGTTAACCTCCCTTTTTGACACTGGTAGAAGAGACTGGCAAATTATGGCTTATCTAGGAAATTTTTTCAACCAGCAGTACAGCAACTTCAGCTGGTTGGGCCACCAAAACAGGACTGTAGGGGATGAACTGTTAGATTGTACGCTGTAGTCGTTTAGCTGGACATTTGTCTCTGAGATGTTAAAAGGAGGCTTGTATTTATGGTTTAATTTAGACTTTTATTTTCCATTTTAGTGTAAGTAATGAGACTACAAGGGACAAATGGGTTAAGAATAAAAGGTTCCAAGGTCGAAATGGCTCCAAGTTTGTGTTATGATGTAGGTTGTGTTGATGGACCCAAATGCAGCAGGCAGAGACGTTGAGTAGATTTTGGTGAGTTAATGAAAAACGAAGAACAAAACACTTAAAAAATCACAGGAAAACCAAGGAAGCCAGAGAAGAACAAAAACTATAAATCCTAGGGAAAAGAAAGGAAAGGAACTGACAGGAAAAAACAACAACAGGTTATAACAAGAAAAACCAGCAGGAAGTGAGCAGAGAAAAGGTGTATAAGTACTGAGAGAGTGAATGCTGGAACAATGGACCTGAGCTGATTAGCTAACTGATTACAGGTGTGAGAGCAGAAGGCAGACTGAGGAAAGAGAAAGAGAAAAAGTGGCACAGAGGGTAAGGGAGAGTCCAGATGGGGACTAGGAAGTGAATCTAACAGTAAAGCAAAACTAAACATAAACTAGAGTAACTAAGAATAACTAGACACAAGAAATAAACATAATAAACTAGAGTCACTAAGAAAGGACTGAACTGAAGAAAAACAAGAAGAAGACCAATCTAATCAAAATGAAGAGCTAACACAGAATATATATGAATCTGGAATCGAATCAAACTCCAAAACAATCTAAGATCCTAAACAGTTTGAATACTTGTATTCTTCAGTGGATGTGCTCAAAAAGTTGCCAAAGGCTTTAGTACATGTTCAAGATGTGAGAAACAAAGTCTTGCACAGCATCACTCATAATCAAACAAATTGACGGAGCAAATGATGCAAATCTCTTATGGTTAAACAAATGCTACTTTAGAATGGCTTCTCTCTCTCCTGCTCTTTCACTTACGACACAACCTGGACCAGATCAACAAAGCCGCTCAACCAATCAGAAACAGACTTCAGCGAAGCCGGGGAGTTAAAGGGAGTCTGATCTTAGAAAAAAGATCTTCTCATCTCTGAATTTTCCACCATAATTAATGGAAACAGAAATCGTGCAACCGCAGTAATTGTCCTTGGTAAAAAAATTTTGACTAGTGAACAGTATGATATAAAAGAAGCATCAAGTTAGAGTTTTTGCCTCTAAGACAAGGGTGCCCGAAGTTGACCCTCGAGGACCGGCATCCTGCATGTTTTAGATCCTGGTTTAACGCACCTGGATCAAATAATGGCTGGTTAGAAGGCCTAAGAAGAACATTGACATGCTGAAAAGGTTGTTGGTACCACCAGGGAGAGAACTAAAACGTGCAGGATGCTGGCCCTTGAGGACCAACTTTAGGGACCACTGATCTAGGATAAGAGTCTTCTGAGGCAGTCACAGAATAGTTTCTGTAGTCATTTTTAGTATTATGTCCAAATTATGAAATTGCATCTTCGACATGCTGAAAATACTGAAGCACATCTAATTAGACTCTCCTAGCTGGTGCAATATCCTCTTCCTTTTTGTTCACAAGATATCTGGTTCATATTCCTAGTTTATGCTATATCAGTCTATTTGCAACTGATTAATTAAATAATTAGCCATGGGGTTTGAATGATGTTATTTACCTTCTTAAGCAGGTTTAGGGTTATTAGGAGACTGAAGGTTTTATTACAAACAATCAGCCAAGATGCTGGCAGGGCCAACACTGGGACAAACCAGCATGCACTTCCCCTTAAGGGCCATTTAGAAAGGCCAGTTAATCTAACATGCCTTATTTTGTGGACTATGGCAGAAAACTGGTGTGGCCGAAGGAAATTTGTGCCTGTATGGAGAGAATATGCATATCCACCCAGAAAGGCCCCACCTGAAAATAAAACCTGGGAAATTTACCAAAACCACTAATAGATTTATATAAAATCCAAAATATTAAATCCCTATTGCCTTGAACTTCAAGGCAACTTTGCTAAGATTAAGAACTACTGTTTTCAGTTATTAAAATAGTCATGACTTCATATAAAATATACTGGGCCTATGAAAAGAGTTAATTCCCTTGGATGTTTTACACCTTTTATTGCTTTTCCAAATCAGTCATGACCAACAAGTTTTTGATAAAGCTTTATTTTTATTTTTTTGCTATTATTTTTTACAAAAATAAGATCAATCAGAAAAACACAACATAAAATAAGTGACTGAATAAATCATTACCTCCCCCTAGAATGACTGATCCAGTTGAACAGAGATTCAGCAAATCGGTGCTAATAGTGTCACAGTGAGTGGAACAGAAATCATCTGAGTGCAGTGGGTGCGTCTCAATTGATCGTAGTATAAAGACACCTGCGTTTGAAAGGTTCAAACAATCAGCACTGCTGGCTACTATCACAGCATAAAGACAAAGAAAACACCCCAAGCAAAGCAAATCAGAGAAAAGGTTACGGAAAAGTATAAGTCAAAAAATAGATACAAAAAAATCTCTGAGGTCCTGAATACCTGAAGATCAGTTAGGAATAGTTATCAATAACAACATGGGATGTGGAAAAAGGAATTGACCTTTGAAGCTAATAACACGTTGTGCCACCTTTTGGAAGCAACTGCCAACAAGTGTTTGTGAACACTGGCAATAAGTTTTCTTCATTGTCGAAGAATTTTGTCACACTTTTCTATGCAGAAATGTTTTTAATGAAGTCAAATTAGGTGGTTTTTGAGCAAGAAGACGTTACTGAAGTGATTTTTTGAATATATAAATGTGGCAGTAACTAAGCCTGAGAGTGGCTGGTGAAATGAAACTCGTTCTGAAAAGTGAACTGAAAGTTTGAAAAACGATGACACATAGGTTCATATTGCACTTTCTCACTCTGCTCGTAAAAACACAACAAAAAACATGTTTTTATGTTTGTTTCCTTAATCTGTTTTAGTTTGTCTCAACTGTTTTCATCAAACTTTCAATATAAGGTGAAACAGATAATAACTGAGAGGAGACCAACATTGTCTAAAAAACATTGCTTGTCTTTTTGGTGAGAATCTTTACCATATTCTCCTGTAAAATTTAAATTGTAAGTTATTGTCAACAATTTGTAAAACATTTTATGGCATAAAACAGATATATTTTTAGAAACATAGTAGAAAGTTCATTCAATTGATCATACAGAAAGATTCAAAGTCAATTTAAATCTGTTCATATTCCAATTTGATTGTCAAACATTGCTGTCAAGCTCAGTTTGTTACTCAAACTTGTAAAAATGTCTTCCTCAGAAACAACAAAGATCGCATCAAGTCACTGACTTGCAGCATTCACAAGCATGTGGGCACAGTGGACAGTTGATTGCACTGAGTTGTTGACTTTGCAGCAATCCCTCATATACTAAGCATATATGTAGCGAAAGCTGTAAGAAAACCTCCCCATTCACAGGTAGAAAACTCCAGCAGAACTTGGCTCAGCGTACGTAGCCATCTGCCACTGGCCGAGGGTTTTAGAAGACAGAGCAAAACACAAACACACTCATCTAAGAATGTTTTCTATGCTAAAGAAAAAGTAGATAATTAATGGCAGTAGTACCCTTTTATTGGCTTCATGTATGGAAGACAGAGAGACAGAAAAGCTCTGAACCAGTTTGAAAAAATAAACTGCGATCCATCTCCACAGGAGAGGAGCCCAATAACTAAAGGATCTGCCTCCCATTCTACTTTTAGAAACTGAAGGAACCGCCTGTAAACCTTCAGTCTGAGAGCAAAGTGTTCTGATGGAAACACATAGAGCTATTAGGTCTCTAATATATGATGAAGCTTGGTTATAAATTTTAATTTTCACCAGAACTCTCGCTGTAGCGTTCTGGATAAGCTGAAGGCATAACTACATTTTTAGGACTTGCTGAGTGTAAGTACTCACAGTAGTCCTGCTTTGAAGTAAAAAATACATGAACTAGTTTCTTAGTGTGACTCCTTTTGCAATACTTCATAGGTGAAATGAGGAGAACCTAGACACCTGTTTAAAATGGCATTTAATTGAGATATCCTGGTCAAAAATAACACCAAGGATTTTTATTTTAATACCAGACAACCACTTAATGCTATTAAAAGTAATTGAATGACTTAGATGTTTGTTTTTTTAAAGACTAAGCTCCAAAGATGGATGTTTACAGTTTATTATATCCTGTTTTAGGATCAAAAACTCCCCAAGGAAAGAAACTAATCTCTGCTACCATGTTGTCAGAACAGGATATTGGAAAAATACTAACCATGCATATTCAGCTCTAACTTTGTCCAAGCAAAAACTGAATAAGCATAATGTGTAATTAACATAACAGCCCATAAGGTCAAGCCCAATAAATATTAGTAGATCTCTGTTTGTTCATTACATAAACTCGGAGGCATTTACATTTTACAATTACATTGTCAAAAAGACACTGCATTAATTCACATATTGTTAAAATGTAATATTTCGGCCTAAAATCTTTACTTTTTTTTTAAGTGTTTGTAGCTCTCTTATTATCTGCTCATATTTCAATAGGAGATTATGTTGATTAGAAGAGCAACACACTTTTGGTAAAAGAAAAAATGTTTTTATGAAATCACTTATCTGGCCGTAGATAGGATAAACTTGAGGTTCTGATTTTGCTTGGATGAGAACACCATCCATTTATGTAGTTTTATTTATTTATTTTTGCTGAATCGTATTGGTGCAGTTTTGTCCTTATTCTCTGAAGAGAGTAAACACGTAAATGGTGACGCTGATTTGTTTCCAGATAGGCCTGGGGTGTGTGAGCTCAACTTTTACTTTATTCTGTTTAATGGTGTGTCTTCCCCAGACAGACGGCGTGTGTGTGCATGTGCATAAATTTGTGTATAAGTTTATGATTTTGGGTTCTTTGAGAAGAGAAGTGTTCAACTGTATCCAGGGGCCTTCTCAAACCCCCCTTTACCTCAGTTCCCCATTCAGAGCTTGCTTTGGATACCATCATCCTCTCTCTCATGACACACACACATCCACACACTTCCTGTCTCTCTCTTGGTTTCTCTCTGTGTTGCTCATCATGCTTCCACTTTGAAGTCACAGCTTTCTCTTTTCCCTTTTTTGTGTCTGTGTAGCTTTGATGCGCTAACATTCTGTGAATAGCTCCTCTAATGCCTGCTTCCTTGTGCCTCACTCTTGCAGCTCTGCCTGTGTCGGAACGGTGAGTCTCTTGCCTTTGAAACGACGTCCATAAATTACAACTTGTCAAGTGTCATTTTCCTTGTTTACAGCCATTTTGTGCTCCCACTCCCCCATGTTCCTCTCTTGTGTTTCACATTTAATTGCACCAATAATGTTGGTGGTGCTCACCAAGCTCTGCACATGCAGCTCGTAGCCACTGAGGGGGTGCGGAAACTATTAAAATATTTTCCAGGCTTTACGAGTTTTATGTGAGTAATTGTGTGGATATATCCCACTGTGTTACCACCAACTAGGAGAACAGAATGAGATTGTGCTGTGGTCTGTGTTACAATGGTGAGAGGAAGTCAGAGAGAGACTGAGGGAACTGGCTAAAGGGTAAGAGGAGGTGTTAGAGAAAAAAAGAAGAGGGGGAGGAGGAAGACAGAAAGAGGGAGAGTTGAGTGTGTACAGGAAATCTGCACTAAGTGTTCCTAAAGAGCTTGTGTTTTTCCACCCCTACACAAACAGTGTAATTTATTGCATGTCTGTTGAAGTCAGCAGCCCTTTATAACCCCACAATAATTTCCCATATGTTCCATATATCACCACAGAGAGAGGGTGAAAGAGAGAGGGTGGGTGAGGAGGAAAATAAAAAGACTGAGGCAGCAAATATGTCCAAGACTTTATACACATACACACATGTTCACAGGAGACCCGGCACAACGCAGCTGGGACAGTGGCCTCCATCTTAATCAGCCTCGCTTTGCCATATAGATGTATGTATTCCCTGCACGTCTCCACACCTGTGGGTGGCCTATGAAATATTAAACACTCCTGTTCATGTTGTTTACTTTCATCATTAAGGGAGAGTCCTTGATAATAGAAAACTTCTCTCTTCTGGATATGCAGCAGGGAGTCCCTTGTAAGGGTCTGGCACAACTTCCAGTCCTCCTCCAATCCCGATTTGTTTTTGTCAAAACCAATGATCCACTATGAAGCTGACAAGCGGAAGGATTTTCTTTCATAAAAAGTTGAGTAGGAAATACACCCTTATTGGTTACAGTGTAGCAGTTTAACCTGTGCTTCTTTTAGGCTGACATTCATTAGTGTCTCAGCATGTGTTTAACTATCCTGGTCTTAATTAAATGCAACCCTGTACATGTATTACCCTGTACATACGCTAGTGAACTGTTTCTAAATGTTTTCTTTAGGAGATCCAGTCTTGACCAATGCATAATTAATACACTTAAAGTTCAAATGTTCTGTATGTATAGAAAATATAATTCTCTATTGCAACATTTTCCACTAATTTATTACGGGGATATAAAATACAGACAGCATTTCTTTTAGTAAAGGTAAAACAGCATGATGCTCCCACCACCATGTTTCATAGTGGAGATGTTGCATTCAGGATAGCACGGGGTGCCAGTTTTCTACCACAATAAGCAACATTTTGTATGTACTTAGCTAAACATTAACGTTCTGGTCTTATATGACAGACATGTCCACATGTTTGCTGTGTGCCATAAAGGATTTGTGGCAAACTGCAAACATGAATTCTGATGGCTTTATTTTGACAAATCTTTACTTCTTGCCACTTTTCTATAAAGGCCAAATTCATAAAGAGCATGACAAGTACTTGTTCTGTTGACAGAACATAGCTGGATCAGAACCCACCTCTAGTTAATCCCACCATCCACTATAGCACCACTGACCTCCTGTTTATTTTGTCTATAGTTGATCCTTTTTCTCCCTTTCATTCTACATTTAAGTTTACAATTGTGGTATTTGTCAGCTTGTCCAGTGTTAATTCAATTCCTCTTGGAATTGTCCTCCTGGACAAGCAAGGGGCAGTCATAAAGTTTACCTGTACCTCAGGCTGGCCCTGTGGCACATCTTTACTACTAAGTCGTGGATCTCTGCAGCTCCTCCAGGGTGACCATGAGTCTCTTAGCAGCTTCTCTGATGGATGATCCACTTGTTTGGTCTTTCATGTGTTTTGTACGCTTTCAGTTGCATCAAAAATTGTCACTTTTTTAAATCTAGCTCTGCTTTAAACCTTATAACAAGTTTGTTGTGTTTCTTTTTATTCATAATGCTATTTATGGTATACAGAACCGTCATGATTAAAACAGTAAGGAAATTACTGACTGATGGGTTACAATGAACACCTTTTTAAGACACCTTGATGGTGCTGGATTTTATTTATGCACATTAGAGTACAAGAAACTGAAACAAATCTATTTCACAGTTTCTATATTTTGATAAAAAACATAAGCCATGCATCCTTCTTTTCTTATTTAACTCTCCTGTTATGTTCGTTTCTGAGGTACAGCAATAATGTTTGTGGCTCAATTTGACCTGGGGAGTGTTTAATCATGCAATAGTGTCAGAAACCAAACAATTTCTCCAAAACATATTTGTATCTGATTATTAACTCCAATACTAACCATTTCAATCAATATTTGTGCAATGATGTTTTTTTATTTCTCACAAATTAAGGATCAATGACGACAACCTATTCATTTACTCATTTGAACATAAAAAATGAAATTTAAATTTGTTTGTGTCCACTGAAAAAAACCTAGACACAAAAAAACAATCATTTCCTTGAAATTGATCTTTGGTAAATTTTTTTATATGACATTTTATTTATTTTTTTCAGTGGGTGATCTTTATAAGTAAACGTGAGACGCACATACTGTTCAGGGTCAAATTGACCTGCTGATTGAAATCAAGAAAAATTAGTCATGCAGAGAGTATTTATGCTTTCCTCCACTTCTGCTGAGTGTCACTCAGTGTGGGTGGAGTTTGTCCACAGGAACAGATAAGATTCCCGTCAAAAGTTGTATGAACACCTGCTTTCTCTCAGTTTCCTAGTGAAATAAAGAGAGTAGTGAGAAAGTGGGCTTGTGTGTGTCGGCGTGCACGTGTGTGTGTGCGGTGTGGTGTGTTTGTGTGTGTGTGGTGAAATATGGTTCATAGCTGCAAGGAAACATATAGAATTGGAATTTTTTTTAAAAATCTTTTTTTGCACTTCAACTTGACTGCAGGGTCAAATTGACCCGAACAGTATCTATATAAAAAGTAGACGCGGGGGGAGTTACAAATGTGTAAAATGAATACACTTTCAATTTATATGTAGAGTACACCTATTAAGACAAATAGAAAAAGTTTCATTCAAAAAAATACTTCCAACTATTTTTAAAAAATGTTTAAACTTTAAAACGGGTCAATTTGACCTGCAACATAACAGGAGGGTTAAAAAATATTGCACTACTTTGTGCATTATTTGCTGCCTCTCCAGATGCTACACCATCCAATAAAGATAAAGAAAATACACATTTTATGATTGTATTGTAACAAAATGTGTAAAAAGTTTAAATGCTATGATCTTATATATCTGTGATATGCACACATCTGCCATTTTTAGTTATTTGTTGCATGTGTCCAAACAGATGTGAGCTTAGTCAGCTAACGATATCTTTTCTGCAGCCTTGACATCGTATGGATGTGCCCCACGTCTCTCAGCAAAGAAAAAAGAAGAAAAAGCCAGCCCCCTGTTGGTCTGCGTGATGTAGCCAAGGACAGAGTGGGTTTCTGGAGGTGGGTGCTGCATTGTGGGGGCGTTGGGTTGAGGTGCCGGAGAGCTGATCGATCCACAGCGGCAGGTGGCCGAGCAGAAGAGGGCTCCCGAAACCTGCCCTGACTACAAAGCAAACGGCACGCAATCTGCAAACAGAAAAGCAAGTGAAGAGGTAGCGGATGCTGCGGCAATCATTGGATAACACATGATGTGGTGTCTTCAAAATTGTTTGGGGAACAAGTGTTTTTTCCTCATTCTTGACTCCATTCAGAGCAATAAAAAATGCTGTAAGGAACAAGTCAAGAAATGTCATCCCTACTCTACAGACATTAACATGATGGCAGTTGAAAAGCAGAATAATGTTTACAGTAGCTTCCAAACAAATTCAACATACTGGATAAATGATGGTGTTTAGCTTAGCTTATGATTCAATGGGGAATAGGAATGCTTTGTTCCTTTTGCAAATGTGTAATTAACAATTTGGAAAATGTCCCTTTTCAAACAGGGGATGTGATGACACTGAGATTACAGATTCCTCTTCCCGTTTATACTGGCCAAAATACATTATCTTAAACAAGAAACACTCTATACTCATGAGATACATATTCAAGTAACAAAGGCTTTAAAGCGATTCCTTTGCATGTATCCACAAATGAATGAATCATCAAGTTATCCAGGGAGAGCTGCAACTCCCCTGCAACTGCTTATTCATAAAGAAATAGGTTAAGCCTTGATGTTTAAATCACAAGCAGGGTGTAAATCTCTTAAAATCCTCTCATGCCTGTTAAGACAAAAGGGCCTTGTTTTGGAACATGTCTTTGAGATCATAGTTTGCAATGGCAACCGATGCATCTGAATCCCTATAAGGCTCTGTGGTGAGATGGCTGCAAAGCTGACAAGATAACAGAATGGAAAAAAAGAGTTGCACAGGACTGGAGTTAGTATTTTACCTTAAATTTCATCTTTCCAAAAAGCTTAGATAGTTTTGTAAAGAAAGAAGTTAGCCAAAAATGAATGAATGATTTGTTTCTCAGTCCCTAGGGTTGGAAACTGTCTGGACTGGCTGCGCATTCAATAGAAGATCAATATGTTTGCAGTGTCAACCAGACTAAACCTGGCTCCCTGCTTGCTCTATCTGAGCCACTGGCTACCTGAGATGAAATATTATTTGATGTTGCTCGATTTGCAAATGATTGAAGGTTGAATTATAGATTGAGGAGCATCTTACAGCTAACTGTGTTGACCTGTGCTGAGGTGAAAAGAGAGGGCATATTTATTGAAAGTAGAGTCTGGTCTAAATTCAACCCAATTGCTGTTCAGTTGCAACACCTTGTTATTTTAGGCCCCAGCACTGAAGGCCAGACAGTAAAGGGGAGTTTTAGTGCCTCTCCAGAATTGAACAAACAGGCTCTCTTTGCCCTTTCAAACTGTCACACTGAGAAATTATTATTCCTTACGTGCAGGAGTAAAGACTTGATATATAAGCAGTGATGAATTCAGCATGTTACAGCTGAGGCTACCAATCTGGCTCACGACTCCTTATAAGAAAAGAAAGAAGAGAAAAATTGGATCCTGCATGAAACTCTGGCTCCTCCTGATGAAAGCTATTTCCTGAGAAATTCTTATTAATGCTCCAAAAGACAGCGAAGATGAAGGAAAGATATGATTCAGTGACTTGAAAATTTTTACTGACTGCAACTGCCGCTTAAGAGATAAGAGGGTATTCAATTTCCCTCCTCCTTAGTGCAGATTCCTGTAACAAACAAAGACTCTGAGAAAAAGAGCGAAATTGTGTAGTTGATTAGATGAAATGAGTGAAATGTCAAGGACTTCCCTTCACTGCCAGAAAGGCCTTCGAAAAACTCTTCTTTCTGAAAGAGGTCTCATGAATAGGCTGTTGCATTCAGCCACCATGCTATGCAAACAAGTTGTCCAAGTACCACATTGTTTCAAAAGACCTTGTGACACAAAAAAAGCAGGCAATGTCTTGGACACACATGCTCATCCCAGACTCTTTCACACCCAGGCTAAACGTTTAGCCACCCCGGCTAATTAACTGCTGTGAAAGAGACGTGCATCAAAGGGAGGCGGAATTTGGAGGCTCTCTGACCAACCCTCAGGTCCAGGGGTCATTCCTTTCCAAGACAGAAGTTAGGACGTCCTGGCCCTAGACCTTTGGATGCTCACCCCTAACCCTTGCTGGAGCATATCAAAGCTCCAGTAGCAGAGGGTTGCACAGACGTCCCCCAACAATAACAGGAGGACATCAAAGACCTAGTTGGAAAAAGACGTGAGAAAAAAAAATAAAAATGAGCCAATATCAAACTCCCTCTTATTCTGCAGATATTCCAAAAGATGAATATAATTAATCTCTCCAAGTTGTCATGGGTCTAAAGGGCCCTTGCTGTGCTGCAGCCTCCTCGGGGCACTTGAGGAGAATTATGTGATTAAACAGACCTGTGAATTCTGGACACAGGCGGGCAGAAGAAAGCTTCAGTTCTCTTCATAATGCCCCTAATGAAGTGGCTGGTGGCTCCGTCATCCCTGGCTGGGCCTTGTGCAGCCTGTTCACAATCTGTCTAATGACAGAGCGGGGGCTGCAGAGCGCACCAGTGCTTCCCAATGAGCCACAAAGGGAGATCACAGGCTCCATTGTGGTTAGGCACAGGAGCTTAGCGCTCATCAGACCCAATAAACCTGTCTCTAGTCAGGGTGGGACACACCCCTCTGCCGCTGGCCAAGAGCCCCACACAGCACACTCCTTCAGTTGTCAGTCGTGATGTCTGTCATTATGACATCAGGGTGTCATGGCCTCATCATCCACCGAAACACAACTCGCACACGTTCTGACTTCTGTTTACATTTACATGTTGATTTTGGAATAACAGGCCTATTTTTCTTCCTTTGGCCACTGCCATTGTTTGTACTGTAGTCGAGATAATGTATGGGTATGTATCTGCAAGCACTGGGTGTTTACTTGCCTGCCCTTTTGCCTCCATTTTAAACGGGGGGCCACTCCTCTTGGCCTGTTCTGCCTCCTGGTGCTCCTGCCAAACGTATGCAAATAAGCATGTCCACAATGGCGCTCACAGCTGCATGCAGTCAGCCAAAGACAGAGGACAAGGCGGCCATCTCTTTCATCCGTAACCCCTGATCCTCTCTCAGTGACGCGTCATGTTCCCCCCAATGCTGTTCCCCGCCAAAGAATCATGTCGCCTCTCCACATACACAGATGAGCCTTTGGCCGGGTTCTTAGTTGCACTGGACAAAGTGTCCAGAATCTGCTCATATATTCTGCACAAACTTCAACGCAGGGAGTTACTCCTGGTCCTTAGTTGGGTAAAAGCAAACAGAAAAATTTGGTTAAAAGCTAATTTTGTTTCTTTGTTTTAATATTCTTCATGGGCTTTTGTTCATAGTCATTATTTGTGTTAAAATTACTGTGCAGGGCGGATGAGGGCATAAAGAGGGAGGGAGAGGGGAGGAGGACTATCCAGAAAGAGTGGGGGTAAAAGAGCCTGATTGCTTTAATCTCAGTGCTCACGGCGCACCCCTTCTTTCTTTTTCTTTCTTTTTTTTTATAAAACTCTTTGGCTGTGTGATTCAGTCCCAGGCCCCAATTTTCTGAGCCCCTCCATTGTTCTCACATGAAAATCAATTCCCTTGAAGACCCTCCTTAATCCCGTTTTTGGCGTCAACAATGGCCACTTGTGCATGGCCCTGATAGACTAAGAGCCGGGATGATGCGGCTGTCTGCTCTGATTCCAGCCCATTCAGGTAATGGCGGCCTGCGTCACTTTGTAGTGCCAAGCGCAGAACTCGATAGGAAGACGTTTGCGATCATAATTTCCTGCAGTGAAGAGGCCCAGGCACCCAACACCACCACGAGACTTTTAATTAGGGCAGACAACCACAGAGATTAGAGATCAGACTGTAACAATGACTGTCCCTTTGAACGGGCATCGGCCTCTGTCCCCACTGAGGCCATATGGAGGATTTAAAGCTGTGATCATGCTAATAACAATCACCTCAGCAACAGCAATCAGCAGTAGTTCCTACACCAAATGTTCTAAAGGTCTGCAACCCTCCTACACTGCATGGTGATGTGGCACTCGATGTCACACGTCTATTTTTGAAACAGGGATCAGAAACTGAGCACCTTAATACTTAAAGGAAGGTAGAATATTTGCAGTTCCTTCAAAAATGCAATGCAAATGATAAAGGTTGAAGGGATTAGCTCAGATTAGCTAAAAAACACAATGTTGATCAGAAATAATTACAGAATTTAATTGTGTAAATGAGTAAAAACGTTAAAAATCAAATCTGACAGGACAGTCAGTAAATAAGTCAGTAAATTTGCTGGTCAGGGAGAAAAAATTGGATTTTATTTCTCTGTAATTAAATTTTTTTTTCAGATACCGTTAAGCATCCTGAAATTCCATCTGTACATTTTTGATGTGCTGTGAAAGGTGGGACAGGTAGAATTTGTTCACGAATATGGATAATGCGGATTAATATATAATTAATAGCTAATGGATTCAAAGAGCTCAGATGAACAGTAGAGTGCATGTTCACATCTAGTTTATTACTTGACTAGAGACTTTATGAAAAGTACACCGTGATTTTATAAAAGTAAAATGTGCATATAAATATATTTATATGAAGCATTGAAAGAAGCTGAAAGTAGGGCAAAGTTAGTAAGCCTTCTACATTATTTTTGATTAAGCTAAATATTTAAAAATGTATGCTTTTGTCATTTATGTATGAAACTTTTGGACCAGCATTCTTACACATAAACAAAGTGTGTCTGGAAAAGAGATTAGGGATTAGAATATGCAGGCATATAAACCTTGATCCTTTAATAAAAGAGACTCTGTAATCATAGCTGGACCTTCACCTTTCAAAGGTTGATGAAATAGAATCCTGAATGGATACTAGCATATTTAGCAACTCAACTCCACTGTAAACTTCACTGCTACAGACACAGAACAAAGATAAAAATATAATTTAATTTGAAATTCAGCTGGTATTTTCTATATTTTGAAACTGTTGTGAGCACATTAGTTGCACATAAGTACTTTTAATGGTGGAGAAAATTGTCAGGATTGAGAAAAGGGTTTAATGGATTGGTGAATTATTAGTAATCACTAACAGAGTGTAATTACATTGCATAGATTTCAAGATGCTCATTCCTCTCTGTAGATGAAAAGGGGCATGTCAGGGTGTGGAGAAGTGGTTTTCCACAAGTTCTGATATTTATCAACCTTATTTATTAAATTCATACATCAAAACAAGGTGGAATGTTTGATTACTGGACTCAAGATACAAGCTTTGATGCCGGCTTTCTTTAACTCTCTAAAGAGCAATGGCGAGCGCAGCAGAGATCAACATCACAACAATCTGACTTAATTACAGTCAGTGCTATATCTAAAAATCCCGATGAGGCATACAAAGGCCTAGATTTCATTACTCGTTCTTCCCTTTACCTTTTCTGTGTTTGGCAAAAAAAGGAACAAAGCAGGAACCCTACTGATTGAGAACCAGCAGAACAGTGAAACAACAGGACACAACTGATCGCTCATGCATGGCTGGGATTAGGATAAAAGTAGAAAGAGCACAGAGAAGAAAGCACACAACAAACGGAACAGAGAACTGACAAACTTTTTTTTCTTCGTTTTCTTTTGTGGTGAAAAGGATGGAATGAAAGGTCTGGTCATACGAAAAGATAGAGAGAGATTACAAAACAGAGGCGGTCCTTTTCAGTCGCTGTACGCCCCCACTTGCTCTGTTTTAACCAGCTACATGAAAGATAAGACTCAACTCTCTGGTGACCAACATGACACAAACTCACCACCAATGAATTGTTTATGAAGATATTAGCATTCATTCATTCTTTCAGTTATTATTTGTTTAAAGGCAGGCCCACAGTGTGCCAGCCAATTTTAATGTGAATTTGTAAGAGCACAGAAATGGAACACTGTGATTCCCATTGACCAACTGGCTTGTGAAAGTTGTTCATTACACACCAACTAACAAGACAGCAGCCTTTTCAGCCCCTGCCTCCGCTAAGTGGAGATCATCCAACAATACTCTCAGTGCCTCCCCTGCCTTTGGACTCGGTTCAAATTGTGTTCTATTCCTTATTTATCTCCCTTAACAAAAAAGGAGGGGAAGGCAAGTGATTAGAATTCCTGTCTTTGACTTCTCCCCATTTAAGGGGGCATTTGTGAATGTGGGGAGGTGATGGCTACGCCTCCATTTCGGCCGGCTCGTTTTAAGTGGTGCACCACTAGTCTTCTCTTACTTTGGACCCAGGGTGAGAGGGGGAAATGGTTAACTTGTAGAGGGGTGAATGAGGTCACAGGGTGGGTATAAAATGAAGCACGAGATCTTTCAGATGCTGAGGCGACAAAAGTGAGGACCTAACACAGCTAAGTAACTTTTAAGCATTTGGCCTGCAACAGGTATTGCACATGGTGTGAATAAAATTTCCAGAATCCTTTAAAAAGACTAAAATCATTTGAAAACTGAGTTAATTTAAGTATTTTGTAAGTAATGGCTCAGACATCACACAAAAACTTACTTACCATCTTATCTATTAAAACTGATCCAAAATGTGAACATTACATAAATATTGTAATTCTGAGTCATTCACACAACTGACTTAAATAGCCATTACTAGTAAAAAATGCATTTTGCTGATGGATGTCTGGGAAAATCTCCAGGAATGCAAAACAGTCACATTTTTATGATCCAAATAAATTAACATAATGTCCACAAAATGCAAATTTACATGCATTACTTGATAGCTTAGATTAGCTTGTTAATAAAAGCACATGTCTGTATTCATGTGAATCCCTTTCATTTTACATTTAGTGTATTCAATAAAATTCAATTTGTATATTCAGTTAAAAGACTAGTGATATTTTTTTTCTTTTTGGAATTTTTTGGATTGTATTGATGCACATCCTTATTATTAAGTGAAATATAAAGAGTATCACAGTGCTTCAGCAACAAATAAGTCTTTTTCTTTAATGTTCTGTGATAGATGAGTAGAATACTGTATACTGTTAGAGAACTGAAATGGACTGAAGGTAAATTTATCTAAATCTGTGTTTATGGTGGCACTTTCTTGGAATTAAATAATGTAATTTGAATATAAGCTAGACTGAATTGTCTTTTCTATAATTGCATATGAGTTCCACCTGTTTGTCTTGTAAAGTACATTGAGATGCAAAGTCTAAAACTCCCCAAATATTTTTAGCTGTGATCAGTAATTGTCTTGACTAATCACTAGCTAAGCCAGTACGATAAATCTTGATGTATCTCTATAGTACAGCAAGATTTATTCAGCTACAATTACAAATGTGCACAAATTGCACTGATATGCAGACTGGTAGGCAATCAGTGTGTTACGTAGAACACACTAACTACATATAGTTGGTAAAAAAGCTGGACTCATATCTGTGATTTTTTTCAATTGAAAGGGAATTGGAAGATGACTACAGTCCCCACTAAGCCAGAGTCACCTCCAAAGTAACCATTGTTTTGGTATGTTTTTTGAAAGACAAAAAAAAATAAAAAAATATTTTGAATCACTTTTATTATAAATTGTCACATTTAACTTTTGGAAATTGTAAAAGGGGCAAAAAAATGACCAATCTTTTTAGAGAGACTTGATATTTTTGTATTTATTGAGTCATGCACAATTAAACTGTCACATCTTATTGAGAAATTCCACCTTTTCTTTCATTTCTGCAGAGGGCTGTCTGATAACAGAGGACACGCATTTGAAGAAACAACAACCATCAGAGCGGACGTGCACGAACTCTCAACACTCAGTCAACAACAACACAGACGGTGCATGTCTTTCATATGGTTGCTTAAGTGTTTCTTTCTTTTTGAAGAAGTTCCACCCATTATCCTGAAATATAAATCACACATGTCATTAAAGTGGCTTTTTTTCTGAAAACAATAGTGTCTGTTTTCGAATGCAGAAGACAGTGGGAGGCTTTCTGTGCCACCCCCGACTCTCTTGCATCTTGTCGATGGCTTCACTAATCGCCATGACTGACTGACCTTTAGGCCGGTCCCCTTCTGGGATTTACACCTTTCACTGGCTCGACCTTTGCCATCCAACCCTCCTACAGACACTCTCGTCACGTGAGCTCAGCATCAGCGCTGGACAAGACCTGCTGCTGGCCAATGTGTAGGCTGCTGCTGCCTCAGCAAGTCAAAACCTCTCTAGGTGGTAGGATTCAGCCAGTGCTTCATTAACCCACCCCCCAACCTCAACCAACTCATCTACCCCCCACCTGCATCATGAAAGTTTCCCCTATGGCCTGGAGCAAGGTAGACTTGCTTAAAGCTCAGCCTAATGACGTGTGCCATGGTGGAGGAGACCAAATGCCACCACCACATATGGGGATGATTACAGGAAGTGGTGCAGAATTGTAGGGGGACCTCAAGATTTTGAGGGGTGGGTGTTGGGGACTCAATTGTGGCACTGCGGCTGTGAATTCCCAGAGGCCTTTGTGTGGGGAAACTCAGCAAAAGCTTCATCCTGCCCAGGTCACGCAAATTTAGGAAAAAATGCACAGCTTATGGGGGTAGCGTTCTCTTTATTCCTTAATTAAACACCCATGATGCATTGCCTTTGCAGATTTAATGAAAAACAAACAAAATACTAGGCTGTGGTTTCCCTTAAATGGCAAACAAATAGATGCACTCGAAGTCAAGTCAACTGTCTTGTTCTGCTAAAGTCAAAATAACTTTATTGGTCTTTAAAACAGTGGATAAAGTAAATTAAGCTTTTCCTTCGTATAGAGGTTATTCGTCTCTGAGTCTGCATGTGCACTGGAGCATGAAAGCAGAAAGAAAGAAACAATTTATTGTACACTTTTTGTAGATACTTTGTTTTTCTCTACTGATCTGCTCTATGAATCTCATCCTAACCAGAGACTTTTCTTTAGCAGTCAGTCTGGTCCAGAAGCACTGATTTTACTTTCTTAATAAGAGTGAAATCATCACAAGGATTTCTTACTTTTTATACATCAAGTTTTTTAAGCATCACCTTACTGTGACATCATAAAAAGTGTATTAAACCTTTTCAGTTTTTTTTGTGTGTGTGTTTTAAATGAGTATTTGCTTGCTATTGTATTTTTTTTTCATGTAAAATTTCCTAGATCTAAGTTGTGAAAATTAACAGAATATTAACCCGTAGGTAAAAATTCCAGCTGGAACAGTTGGACCCTTTCTTACTAACCCAGACCTCAAAATCCAATATGGCCACCAGTCATGCAAAACTCAATAAACAACATTTTTTAATCTGACAATACTTTATTGATCACCAGGGTGGAAATTTCTTCTGCGTCGATTTTAAAAGCATTAAAAAAATGAAATATAAAAATAATAAGAAACCAACATATGAGTAAAATTTATATTTCACGAGTGTATTATGCAGAAATAATACATAGAATTGAGGTCAAACAGTTAGACAGGAGTTGTAGAGTCCAGTTGCCACAAGTTGAAAAGACTTCCTGTGACTATACTTTGGTGTAATTAGTTTTCTATTACATGTACTCCTGTGTTTGACCAGTGTGTTGTGGAGTGGGTGGGAGACATTACCCAAAATTGCCTGCAGCTTTGACAGCTCCTCTGTCGACAGTGCCATTAGAGAGTCAAACTCCACTCTCACCACATCACTGGCCTTACGGATTAGTTTGTCGAGGTTTGTAAAAAGGAAACAAGTCATTACTTACCTATTTTAAATATCTGCAGGACAGGAAGGACAATTTTCTTATACTAGTTTTAGTCTTCTGTTGTACCAAAGTCATATAATAGCTGTACTGAATTCTGGTTTGAACCAGTTACTGGCCTGATTGATAACCTTATCAAGTTTGTTTTACATTATCACACTGCAATGTTACAGTGCACCCCTCGTATTCTTGGGGATTAGGAACCACAGCAGCCTGTGGATAGTTAAATCTGGAAATACTTAAGACCCCCTTTAAAACATCTAAAACTGCCTATTTTAACAATTTAAACACCAAATATACCTTAGTATGCATTAATAAGCACAGTGGGAACCATCTTAGCACTATTGTAGAAGGTAGCCTTTATTTCCTCTCTTGGGGCATACAGCCAATAAGCATCAAGGGAAATACTGTTCTCGAATTGGTTGTTTCGCAAGTGCCAGCCAATAGCATGTCAAGTAGGATTATATATTTCAGTTTGCTGAACTGAAAATGCAACTATGCTATGAAGAACTCCACAAATAATTTGGAATTATATTCCAGAGATAAATCTGCAAGTACTGAATCGCAAATAGGGTCTGCTGCATATTAAAGAACTGCAAAGACAGTATGTTGTAAAATCACCAAAATGCTCAACCTAAAAGTCTTGTAATTATTAGTCTATAAACCCTGTGGTACCAACTTTTATTCTTAATCCCATTGCAATTTGGTTCTACTAACACTGAGGTGCAAAAAGCTGCTGTCAAACCAAGTGACAAGATAATCAACATGCTGAGAGTAAGGAGGGGAGGTTCACAGCCTACAGGCAGGATAGCAAGGCTTGGTGGATTCTGTAGGAAAGCATTGAGCTTAATTTGTTTGCATAAACTGGAAAAGCCAAAACATCCCCGTATAACTCCTGTGTTTCAGACAAGAAGATCAGAACTGGAGGTCTAATTACCTTGCCTTCAACCTGATGAAGAAGATCATCAACTTTGAAGTTCACACATTTTACATCTTGAAACTAAAACATGGTCAGCCTGGGTATTAAATTATTCCCACATCCTGGTTCAGAGGTAAATGGTAGAAGTCATTAACCTTTGTTCCTGATTCCAAACCTGCTTAAGTTTTTTAATGTTTTCTCAGTTGAACAATACATCCTTTTGTTTATTTGCACTTAGTAGATTGTAGTTAATTCTGTCTGTATTTATCTTGTGAATAACCAATTCCAAAATGTTTTCTGAGTAACAAAAATAACCCTTAAATACCATCAGTGATACTTGCTCCACAGTTTGAGAACCATTTTAACAGAAGCCCATCCCTCTGCTTTGTAGCCAAACTTAGTATCTTCCTTCCAGTTTCAGATTTCAAAGGTCAAAAGATAATATTTATGGCTTGTTTGACTGTGCCTAATGAACTTCCCAACGTCTCAATGAAGCAAGTTAGTTGCCTCCTTCTCAATGAAGTGGTCTTTTCCCCCCTCTGCTCTCACAGACAAACAAAAACAAAACAACAAAGAGAGGCGGTGCATGAAGGAGCTTTGGTCAGATGGGTCACATGCTGTCCATTGAGTCTCCAGTCCATCAAGACCATTCAACAGGCTGCATAAAACAGGCATGCTGCTTAAATACCTGACAGTAAGAAAAGAGACAAAAACAAAGAGAAAGAGGGGGGACAATAGACAAAATAAATAAGACAGCCCCTGTGACTGATGTATATAGATGGTGCCAAAGAGTCACTGACAATTCAAGAAATGTGGCTGTGGCCACAAAAGACGGCTGGAAAATACTGAAGGAGCTTGCTGGGCACATTTTTCAGTCCTTTCCCACTTGGACCCCCTTTTGAGTCTTTGTCTGTGTTCCCGGTCCATGAGAGAAGTCAATCACAGCCCTTGGTTGCAGATTCTTTCTTTTGCTTTTCTTTCATGGGGTCAATCCTACACTGTATTTGCATAACTAATTGAAGACAGGATTTCAGCAAAACAACAAATTCTTTTTTTTAAAAAAAAAAAAAAGAGTTACCACGCAGTGTCTTTCTTGTCATACCGCAATAAAGACGTTACTATCATTTTTGTCCAAAAGTATGGTGACATCAAAAAGACGAGTGGAAAGGAAAGATAAATACTGGGCAATCATTAAAATCCATATTTATGCAGCCCAATTTTCTGTGTGAGGCAGTTCAATGTGTTGGTTAGTTGGCTCCATTTGATCTGTGCAGCAAAAGGAGATGTCTGAACCTCCGGGGCTTGTGATCCCAGGCTAATGCACGGGCAAAAACAGTCAATTATATTGTAAATTATGGGGAGAGGGGCGTTAAAAATGTTTGATAGGCACAGTTTTTTAGAGGTTATAGAACTCTCTGGAACACACACACACACACACGCCCACACGCACACCCACCCCCCCACACACACGCCCACACCTACATAGACAAAAAAATGGTAGAATAAACAGGTTGGATCAGGGAGCATTTGGAGACTAAGAATTCTCAGCGCTGACATTTACTATAGCAAGGTAATCACACAGTTTGAGCACCGCTGCAGCTCTACACATGCAGACAAACAACCTTAAAATACCTCACCCTCCTCACAAACACAACAACAGTGACACAGGAGTTTTTTTTAGAGACTTTACAGAGCAAAGTTTACATCAATGTCTCTACAGTTTGATGGTTGTCTTCGGCTCCTTTTCTGTCACAGGGAATACGCCTAACAGTGAGATATTGTTTAGCTCCTTTTATTTCCCAATTCCAGGCAAGTAAACCCTCTGCAGCACAGACTCCCTCCGTCTTTAATAAAGCCCCGAAAGATTTCAAGCTTCTCCACTCAAAAGACTCTCTCCTCTCTAAAAGTAACGATAGAAACAGAGTTAACTCTCTTTTTTTTGGATGGGAAATGTTTGCATGTTAGATCTAAGGACTGAGTCCATAATTCTCCCAAAGTGTTAGCTTTAAATCAGACTGTATGTGCCCTGGGGTTGTGCTGAAAGCATTTATGTGCTGGGGTGCTCAAACCACGTCTGCATCCTAATGTGTGTTTGGAGCCCAGACACAGTTTGGAGGTTATAAACCTTAAGTGTCTTATTATACTATACCTTGCAAAAATATTCACAACCCTTCAACTTACATTTTGACACCTTACCACCACACAGATCAATGTACTTGATTGAGATTTTTGGTACTGGACCAAGATAAAGTAGAGCATAATTGTGACATGGAAGGAAAATTATAAAGGCAAATTATAAGTATGCATTTAAAAAATATATATATACATGTAAACCATGCCAAGCAGCCCCTATGATAAAATACTTTGTGAAACCACTTCTTACTGCAGTTACAGCCACTAGCAGTGTATGCCTGCATTGAATTTTTTGCCTATTTTTCTTTGCAAAGTAGTTCAAGCTAGGCTGGATAGCTAGAATCTGTGTACTGTAATTCTCAAGTCTTGCCACAGGTTCTCAATCTGGACTTTGGCTGGGCCAATTCTAATACATGGATTGATTCAGACTATTCCTCTGTAGCTTTAGCTGTTTGAATATAAATTAACTCTTTTACAAGCTTTAAAAGGTTTTCTTTGCCGAATATTTAGCTCCAACCATCCACCTCTAAACTCTCCTAAACATTCTGGTCTGCTGAAATAATGATGCTGCCACCACCATGCTTCTTTATGTTTATGTAGATCAATAGTAAAGTTATACGGCTGGACTTTATTAATTATGTGACTTGTGATGGCACTTGGTTGTATTGGATTTTATTTAGGACTATCAAAGTAAAGGGTACTGAATATACATGAGTGGAACACTTCAGCTTTTTATTTTATTGGAAACAATTTTCAAAACTATATAAGAAATTCCTGCCAGTTAACAATTAAAAGTCACTTTATATTGGTTTATCACAAAAAATCCCTCCAAATGCATAACAAATTTGAGTTATGGCTAGGAGACTATAAAAAAGTTCAAGCGAATTAATTATTTTGCAAACCAATGTTAGTTTACAGACACAAACCAAATGTCTAACCACCATCATTGCATTACAATTACTGCAAAAATTAGCCAGCAGAGAAAAACTCCACATATTAAAGCTTCACTGAGCTACGTTTGATACATTCATTTGGGTGCACCTCATAGAAATAATCTGAAATTGAAATTTGCTACAGTGACCAGTGGGCAAAAACTAAATAATGGTTAATTCTCTGCTTGAGGTGGCATATAGATGAGTAATCATCTGTCATAATCTTTGCTGTGTTTTCCAGTAATGGAATAGATATTATGTTATTTCTTGCATGATGAGACGTGGTCGGCTCTTCCTTTGATCTTGTGCACTCACCAGGAAGAGGCAGATTAAAAGGTTTGTGGATTCAAAATAAACCTTGAATTGGTTTGTGGGGAAGCGCCAAAGTAAGAGAAAAAAAAAAGGAATTAGTTTTATGCAAAACACTCTGGGCATGTGCACAAGATATTGACAACTGTATCACACTCATACAACCTGGTAAACATACCTGATGCCTTTATTTGAAATGCAGTTTCAGGGAAACTGGTGCAGATTTACAAAGAAATCACATGTTACTTGAAAACTCATACTTCTAGTTTATGCTTTTACATGTGCATAGAGATCGCAGTCCATAAAATAATAAGCATATCTTTTGGTCATATTGCTGTGTGGTCAGGGGGAAGATGAGGGCTCCTTTTAGTGTAAGCTAAAATCGGGAGAAGGGGTGGGGGGTATTTGAAGTGTGCACAGAGAACTGGGTGTGATTGGTTAAATCTAGGGCTTCACAGAGGAGTTGCCTCTGGTACACGAAGAGGAGGAGAAGAGATATAATATTTTTCCTGTGGCATTTCTCCCCGTACAAGGAAAAAAAAGATGGGCACTGGTGCTAGGCTGGAACGTGATCATAGGCCAGCACAAGACCAGAGAGCTCCCCATTAAGGTTTTGGGTTATAAACAGCATCTGTTTCAAATGGGGCTAAGACTACAGGAGCACTGATTCCCATTTCCCGCTGCCTGTTCCACAGATCTGGCACAAAGCATGAAGCCTCTCTTCTTCTCTCCCAAGCGCTTCCTCCGTCTCATCTCATTGCTTCTCTATTCTCCCCCCTTCTTTAGAGTTTTATATGCCTCCTGCTCATTATGGCTCTTTTCTTTTAAAAGAAAAGGATTTATTTAGTGCATAAAGAGAAAGAAATGATGCTCAACACAGCGTAGGCACACATTCTGGTTTGGGGTTTTTGTGCCTTAATTTATCAACCATTGAACTGACAATGTAAACCATAAAATTACAAGGATTCTAAATCTAAATCTTTTATTATCTCTGGAAGCACAAAATAATGAAACATGTGTATTCCAAAGGGAAAATAAATGGCCTGTAGCCCATTGAGAAAAATAGTAGCTATTGTATTTTTTATTATTATTTCAGGTTATCAGTTTTATTTTAAGGTAACTATTACTGTTATTGCCTCATACTGACTCTGACAGCTGGGGTCAGTTGTAAAGATCCTCTGTGAGGCAGGATGTTGCCCTCTGCTGGACAAGTTTTATAAATGCTTCCCACATCTCAAATTTCCCTTCGGTCTAACAAACTGGTGATTTTGGTCTCTAATACAGACATCTCAGTTTTTAATATATTCTTTTTGTATTTTTTTATTCAAGATCATGCTGAAATTGTCATTTATAAACACGGTATTGTGACATTTAAATTGAAATGCAACCACAGTATATTTGTATCAAGTGTTTTGCATTCATCCTGGGACATTGCCACGCTCGCTCGAGACAGGCTTAAGTGTCTACTGCTGAGAGTAAACAGGAAGTGAGTTATATTTACACCAAGTCCTCACTAATCCTTTCTCTGTGGACTAATATCATTGGAGACAAGCATGAAACTGTTTTTGGCATGTTGCCACTTCAAATAACTACTTCAGCCTGCTTTGTCTTGTTTTAACACCAACGGACATCTGGGTCTGTGGGCTGAAAATATCTGATAAAATACAATATTTAGATGAATTCGCCACCAAAAAGGAGCGATTTTGTTCAAATTTGGTGCATCTATGTTGGTGAAAGGTAATGTAGTTGATTTCAAACTGAAAGGGTGGTGAGAGGGTGGAGACAGGTCTTTGTTCCATGCTTGTGTGTGCAGAGCTCTAAGCCGCACCTATCGAACACTGCGTGGCAGGAATGACGCCCCTGGAGTGAGAGAAGGAGAAAACAGGCAGAGAAATAAAGAGCTTCCAGAAAGAATAAAAAATTCACTTCTTTGTCTGTTCAGAAATGACATGACACAAAGTTTCTGCTTTGTTCCCCGCTTTTTACCATGTGACAGCTGAGCTGCGAGGGAAATTTGTAAGGGGGGAAAACGTATGTGTCGTCAGCCGCTCTTTTTCTGTTTTTCTGTCACCAGTGTCAAAATGAGCTTTTGCGAAACACATTTTTGCTCCTTCACTTTTCTTCGAATCAACCAAAAGACTTGGGGAAATAAAAGGACTGCAAATTTCATTTAAAGGACTTTCTGACAGGTCTGCATCACGCTAATGGATTAGCCATGATGCTTGGCACGAAAGGTTGAGTGAGGACTAGCTTACACTGTCATAGGACACTGTCTGGACAGAGATAGGCCAACAGATGGTCACCTGGATTAATGGAGTCAATTAATTCATCTCATTATGTAATTAAGGATGGATCCTGGTGAGCAGAGAGTGCTGGCCTGGCCTTCCTAAGATGTTAAGCATCTTATTTTTTCTTACAGGAAAGCTAACTGGAAGATCTAAATATACATTTTTACAAAAGTTATTTTTTGTTCTTCTAAAATATAAATATCTACATGTTTCTAGGTGTTTAAAAAAGTTTACTAGTTATTCAAACAATCCCTTCTTTTTGTCATTTAAAAAAAAATCTTTCTTTGGATATATAAACTTCCTTTAGAGCATTATTGAATGTCCTACAATTTTCCGAGCAGGTCACACTCCACTATTTGCAAGATCGGTTTTCTCCACAAGAGGGAGCGTTGGTGCAGCACTTCTGATGTGGGTGCACACACAGAGAAGATCTAAGGTGAAAGGAGTGTTTCGAGGGCACAGCTGATGAAATGTTGGATCACAGTGTGGAAAGGATGACATGAAAGTGTAGACATCTAACTATTCACTGCCTGTCTTCCTTCCCCGAGATCTGTGAACACTTCCACTGCATCTGGATTCAGACAGAATTAAATAGTCGTCATTATGGGGCTTCCTGTGTCATTGCAGTTGCCTTTCTAAGTGTTTGCTTGTTTTCGTTTGAATTACTTGTAAGTTCTGTATTTACTCATCTGGTGAGGCTTTATGAAGACTTTCCTCCCTGGGACAGTAAATGAGTGATGTAAGATGGTTTCCTGCCAGAAACATTGCAGCCAGTCTGAAGCTGTCAATAGTTTTCTCATGTTTCAATTATAAATAACCCTCTCTTTTGTTGTGATGAAAGTTCCCTCACAATATGAGTTAAGAAATGCAGATAAGTTATAAATTATTAGCAGACAAATGTTTCATAGTAGTATTGTATGAAATGTACAAATAAGAAAATGAAATATTTTGTGAAAAGAAAACCCCAGAGGATTTAAACTCTGATACACATTTGTCTGCAGTGCCGACCCAAAATTAAGTTATTCCCTCAGCATAATTTTATTTTGAGACACACTGACTGCTTAGCACTACAAATATTATACACTTTGGAGGGTTGGAGAGATGTGGGTAAAGTTTTACAAATTATTCACAAGCAACCTTTGAAAGAACACCTAAAACTCGTTGATTTATTTGCAAACTATTGAAGTTTAAATGTGACCCCAGCTCAGGTTTTATAATATGACTCCCTTAATGTCATTTATAAATCATGATGGTGTTACTTACTATGTATCTAACTGTTACATTTACAAATATTTGGGTAACTACTCCAGCAGAGAGAATTAAGAAGTCGCAGCATCCTTTAATCTGATACCCCTAAATAAAATCCAGCCCAACCAATTGCCTTCAGAGGTTGCATATTAAGTAAATAGAGTCTAACGTTGTGTAATTTGATTTAACTCTCATTATAAGTACAGATACCCTGTGAAGCTCTCCAAGAACAAACAGCATTATGTGACGGAGGAACACAGCCAACAGGGCAGGGAATGACAGAATGAACCTTAGAAGAAGTTAGACTGGGCCTGAGATCCACCTTTATGAAGGAACTCCAAGAACTAGCAGCAGGAGCTGCAGTAGAGTGATTTAGATCAAAGCACATTCATATGCTAGAATAGCTTAGTCCAAGTCTGTATCTAAATCCAAATGGGAATCTGTTTTAAGACTAAAATCACAGATATTCTCCATCCAATCTTACTGAGCTGGAGCTACTTTTGCAAATACAAAAAAAGGAAAAAAAGAAAAGAAATGTGTTTCTAGATATGCGAAACTGATAGACACACCCCAAATGACATGTAGGTATAATTGCTAGTAAAGGGTGGTCCTACAAAGTATTAATAAACACATCTGGATGCCACACTTTTCAGATTTTTATTTGTTTAAATAGTGAAAACCATGTGTCATTTTTCTTTAACTTTGCATTTATCTCTCATTTTTTATTGGACTATCACATCATATCCAAATGAAATACATTGAAATGTGTGCACTGTGGGGGAATGCTCATAATAAAATAGCCTTTTCAGAATACTTAAGGGGTCTGGATGGTTTTCAGACCCCTCAAGTAAAAAGCAAAGCAGAAAAATAAGTTTGCCTAAAGCTGTTGTGATGGGGGGTCTGAACTCAGCCTTATTGTCATTGAGTATTGAGTTTTGTATAAAGTTTAGTGGACCTTTGCTCTTAAGAATACCAGAAAGCAGAGCAATGCTTTAGTCACTTTAGCCTGTCATGAAAGCATGTATGAAAATCTCTATGTTGGACAGAGTGAAAAACTCTGGTAATGCTGTTCAGAGGATCTTATTTGTGCCAGTTTGGTTGAAGAATCAAAGATACAGAACAGCCAAAAACCTCAAAAAGAGACTTTGGCGAGACATTACCCAGCAGGGGGCCTGCCCCTTGGGGGGTGTATGTCCGGCGGTTGACCTTTTGGACCCCTCATGAGGTTGGGGGTCACTCATACAAACACAGAGACACATACACACTCATACAAGCTTTTAGTAATCTCAGCTACTCCTATTAATTGCCACTGTGTAATCTCTCAGGGTTTTCACACATCCCGGGAGCCGGTCCTGTGCTCATTTAATTTAATGTAGGCTCGTAAGAGCCGATAAGAGGCGGGACAGCAAAGCTGATCTTTCTTGTACACCATTGGCCCCCCACTCCTCTCCACCCCTCTAACCCGCACCCCCACACTTCACTGAAGTCCATCCAGAACAGCATTCTGTCTAAGACAGGACTAATCTTGACACAAAATCCAGTCTGCTTACAAACTGTCAAATGTCTAAGAGTCGTGTTTCATCTGAATCTAGAAACCTCTCCTCTTGTTGACCCTGTAAAGATGACCTTTGGGGAATGACCGGATTAGACAGCCTGTCTAGCCCCCAGTATGTCTCTGCGGCCTTGAGCTCGTAGCAATGGAAGCAAAGACCTTACTGTCGTGCGGCTGCTTGGGTGTGTCACACACCCCTTAGCTTCATCGCGTTTGCTACATCAAAGGGAGTTCGGGTTTTGTACTCATCCCTGAGCCAAGCTGGCATCTAATGGGGAATTTAGTTCTCACTGGGGAGTGCAGGAAAATAAGGTTAGTGAAGCACACTAGGAGGTTAGAGGGGTGGAGGAGAGGAAAGGAGACAAGGCGTCATGGGGTGGCACCAAATTTACAAACTGTATTTTTAGCTTGCAGTGTTCAAAGACAACCAGTGAGGTGCTGTGCTTAAACACATCAGACTTCACTTGGCATGCAAACCTAATCACAGCTTGAAAGTGTTTACCTGACCCAGGAAGACAGGTTGGAAAGAAAATGTGTCTTCCTGTTTGTTTTTTTTATCTAAATGATGCACGACAAGCGTGTTCACTAACCCCCACATCCCCCTGTGAAGATGTTTCTGCAGGTGAAATTAGACTATGAATATGTTACTCTTTCATACAATACTGCAATATACATGTTATCACTGTTATCGTAGAAGGGCAGATACACTCACTGACTTTATTACATTTGTTTAATGGCTTATTAACATAAATAGGGAATGAATCAATCACATGGCAGGCACTCTCTGTATTTAGAAAGTTAGATTTGGTGAGGATGACCTACTAAAGTTCAATGTGAACACCGCAATGAGGAAGAAAAGGAATTTTAATGTTTTGCCAGAACCAAACTCACAATCACCCCTTTGGCTTACAGAGGATGGTCTGAATATAAGAAAAGATCCAGCAAGCAGCATCTTAGTGGATAAAAATGCCCTGTTGAGGAGAATGCACAGACTAGTTTGAGACTACCACGCTATATTTATTTAATGATATAGTGCTTAAAGAACAACAAATGGGAGACTAAAGTGCTTTTCAACAGGTAAAACACAGAACAGAAATAAAAATAACATTCCTCAAAGCACTAACAGCACAAGTCAAATCTGAAAAACTGGACAATCAATATCCAATTTCCTTTGCTTTTCAGGAGCATTTAGTCAGCTGACTTAAGGGAACAAGATGGAGAGTATGGTTGCAGCAGGTTGGACAAATATGCTGGAAACTTGAAAACAAGTAAAAGAACTGATGGAAAATAAAAAAAGACTCAGTGGAAAGAGACTGGCATTGGAGTTATGTGCTCTCGTTTCTTCATACATGTTGAAACCGTTTAGTCTCTTTGCAGGCATAACAGAATAACCTCGCCAATTCCTGTTAAAAGTAAGTTGTAGTTATCCAACAGGGAGGTTATAAAATATATTGTAAAAGGGCAGTAACTTAAGAAATCCATTGCTAAAGCAAAATATTATTCAGAATTCCTTCCCTGAACGTACAACACATCACAAGTTGAAACAAAACTACAGCCTCACCAAAATGGGACAGCAGATTAGAAAAGCTTTAAAGTTGGAAGAGTGTCAGTTTCATTTCTAAATAGTATTGTCTCAGTTTTTTCAATTTCAAAATATAGATCCATCTTACTGTGCAAGAACAGCTAATCATAATTGTGTAAAAGTGTAGTTGATTATATTTTTGGCACACCTTGGGCTCTTATTATCAATTAAGCATTGTTTAAACAGCCTACCTGGGTATTGTTGCTGACCATGTAAAATCTTCTTATGACCAAAGTGTACCCATCATCTGATTGGCTACCTCCAGCCAGTTATTGTTTCATGTGACAAAGCTGAAATAGTTTCTGGTGTCGTGAACATAATCATGACTTCATTGTTCTCCAATAGTCTGAATCCACAAGAACATCTTGTCATGGATGTCCCAGCAAATTGTTGAATTTATGCTTTGAAACAATAAAGCAGTTCTGGAGGTAAGACTCAGCAAGGTGTGGTTACAGAGTGTAGATATAATGGAATGTTTGTAGAAGGCAGTACAATCCTGAATAGGATTAAGTCTGAACAGAAAAGATGCACAGATGGATGGACGGGTGGGTGGATGTCACAAAATGAATGTTACTTTTGTCAGCAGATGGCAGCATTGTACATCAAATACAATAGAGAAAACCAGAACCAATGTAATTAATTCCACCTTTTCCAGTTGATGTATTTATAGCCAAACCTTGTTTTTTGCTGTACAAACACTTTTCAAAGAGGTTTTTTTCCAAGCTCATATAATAAGACCAAGCATGCTTTGACAGATGTCTCCTGGGAGAGTCACCATGCACACTACTGTCACCCTGTCATTTTACTCTAACAGCATCTGATCAACGCCCATGAAGACACGCTTCAAAATATTGTTTAAAGCAAAAAAGGGACGGTGTGCTTCAGTTGTCTTTTCCCTCAGTATCTCACCACTTGAGCTGAACAGAGTCTAATATTATTGAGAGTTGAAACTTGGATCCCTGAGGCCATTTAGTCCTAAAGAGCCTTTACTTGCTCTTGTATCTTATCACACTGGCTGGGTAATGACTGCTCAGTGTGAAATGGATCTGCATGATAGGCTATAACTCCATGGGGAACATTTCCACTTGTGAAGGCTAGCTAAGAGTCTGACTGTTAAAGTACTCATACAGACTGTGGCTGGCTGGTACCCTTAAAAAGTAAGGAGCAAAAAAACTCAGGACTTCGATGATGAGGTAAAGTAATGTGGCTGAATGTGTGATTGCTGGGTTCAAACAGACAAAACAAATCAACTTAACTTCAACACAGCCGTATGTTATTGATCCACTTAAATTTAAAGTATTTTAAAGTTTCCGTGTGTTTCTTTCAGAAGCAGTCAAATAAATTTGCCCCATTTGTGCAATACTTCAGTATAGCCACCATCACACATGTACGTTCATTACCCTATTACATTATCTCCTCAGACATACCGTTCCATGTCAATAAATTGAAAAAAGTAATTATTTCACTAACTCAGGAAAGTTAAACAGGTTTTTTAGATAAATTACACAGAGACTAGTGTTTTCAAGCCTTTATTTCTGTTAATTATCATGATTTTCCAATAAAAATGTAAAATGTAACATGATGAGAATATTGCCTCAGAGCAAGAAAATCACTTTCAACACAGAAATGTGGTTGTAATGCCTGAAGGTTATTATTTTAAAAGGTACTTATAATTTGACAAATGAGCCTCATCGGAACACATGCTCCAATTTACTGAAATGTACTTTTAATTGGGACCTGTTCTATCTCTTTATATGCAAAGCTGCATCAAAAGTGCTTACATATATTTTTATTTTCAATCTAAAAACCTAACATTTTTTACCAGCAGTTGAAGGGTTTTCACTTTTTTCAACAACAGCACAGATAAAGGGAGCCTTCATGTCTGGCTGTCATGTGACCGGTTCTCAGCGTTAAATGTGTGGCCACAAAAAAGGCTTCAAACTGAATTATCAATAATTTATAGAAACAGAGAAAAATCATGCTGGCATTAGCATGCTAGCTAACTGATTTGCATGAAAACCTCAACAGTAGAAGTAAGTTGTCTACAGATTATTTAAGATTGCACTTTAATCAATTGAATCATTGGCAAATAAGCAATCCTAAGTATTTGGAACAAAAAGGTCTTACTCTGGATTTACCTAGTTTGCACACTGTGGGAGAAACTCATGAGTTTAGCCCATCCATCTTTTATATAAACATCCCTAACATTATTACTCCTGTGCTTTATGTTATGCACTGTAAACATGCGAGGGAGATTAAAGTTTGCAGCTTTAGTCAAACCCTCTTCATTAAGTGAACTACTAATACTGGGAACTGAACCACTAGCCATTCCTATTCCAACCTCTTGTAAGTAAGCAACTAGGGACATTAGGAGGATCATTTCTCCTGCACCTTATGGTAATTATTTTTCCTGTGTTACTATGTGACACAACATTCTGGAGCACATTTGTTGTCTCTGTAAACCTGCAGTTTTGCACACACTTCCTACAAAATCATTCACAGGATGATTCACACTTTTCAGCTGTGGAAGGGCGAAACGTCCCCCTGTGGTTCATCTCTTGACATATTGCCTCTACCCACTTCTTTTCTTCCTGATCTAGGAAACAACCACACTGTTCAGCTCAGACGAGACTCTTATTAATGAGCTGTCAAAAACCGGAGTTTGATCCTGACGTGGCACACGCCCACACATACGAGACCTCAGGAATATTCTTAATATATCAAGATAATCAATCTCATTTAAAATGTGAAGATTGATTTCAGAAGTGCTCAGAAGTTTTAAGGTTTATATAAAACAAGATTTTGGCAACTTGAAGTCTGAAGTTGTCAGCCTCCAGATTTCTCCACAGATAAGCCATGCTCTGATTATATAACAAAGAATATGTGAGAAGACAAAAAAGGAGCAGGCTCTCCATCCCAGCTCTCTGAGATTATTGGATAATACTGACTGTGCAATTGATCAGAGACAAAAGAAAATCTGGTTGACTTGTAAAGGCTTTTTAGAACAGCAATAAATGCTATGTGAAAAAATATGACAAAAATGGTCCATGAGAACTTGAAGTTGAAAGTCCGCAGATATTGTGTTATTTGGGATGTCTCCATAGCCCTAAATCAGTAATGTAGAGAAAATTGTCAATCTTATAGCAATCGTTATTTCATTGATAAGTTTGAATTGAGTGTTCGAGAAAATTTGATCAGGGATCTCTAGCTTTTCAACAAAAGTGTTAGCAAACCACTCAAATGCTTCTAAATCAGTATTGCTCTAAGATTGCAAGATGTTTGCATATTCAACCCTCAACTCTTGATATTATCTTCAATTAGGCTGGGACTACAACAAGCAGCTGCTTAAATCCATTTTTCTTGAAATGTGTCAGGTGCAGCCAGCTTAGCCCCGCTTTCCAGAGGGGAAACGGACAATCAAAACCTTCTGAACCATCCTGACAAATGTGGAGAGTCCATATACTTTGAATTACAAAAGAAATATGAATTGTGATCCACCAGTTGGTGTAAAAATAAGACTTTTAGTTATAGTACAGAAATATTCCTTATTGTCCCACAGTGGGGAATTCAGGTGTAGCAGCAACATCGAGGCACACAAAGACAAAAAAGTATTAAAATACATAAAATGAAACAATCAAAATTAATAATAATGTGCTATGTGTTAATGACAAGATTATAACTTAAACATACTGTTCAGTTATCAGAAAGAGCATACTTTGATCAAAGGAATGTGAAACTTAGCAGGATCACTTCTCTTTAAAATGTGTATCATAAGACAATAGACAATGTATAAAAACTAAACAAATGTGCAAATAACAGTTGAAGTTTTATACAAGATGAGCAAAATTGTGCTAACAGCCAGGATATAAACACTTATTGACTTTGTTGGGAGCAATTATGGTTAGTCTAACATTTACTGGGAGGAAAGATCTATTTCACTCCTTTTTGCATTTAGGATGTAGCAGCCTTGCATACAGAGCAGAATGTACTTGTATTAACATTTTAGTCTAGCTGCAAATACAATTTCCCAAGCTCAAATAATTTGACATATTTTTTGTTTGTATCTTTTTTCAAGAATTACTGTTTTTGAGGTAAAATGAAGTTACTTTTTTGAGGTAAAGTCACTTCATTAGGTGGGTTGCATTGCCTTAAGAATTGTTTTCATTCTTCATTGTATGCATTCACAACGTGTTGGAACATTCCCCAGAGATTTTTAGCTACATTGGCATGCCAGCATTGTACACCTACCTAGAAAATAATCCTCTAATCATTACACCACCAGCCTTAACTGAGCTATATTTTTACATTATTTGCGCCAAATTCTGGATCTACCATCTGTACGTTGCTGTGATGCCAGACTGACTCCTTCTATGCCTTGTATACACAGAGTCAACTATTTTACAATCTGTTATTGTCAACTCTTGGTAGACTTATTAGAACTGTTCACTAGATTTCTGTTTGTTGGAGTACAAACTGGTGTCTTATGCTGCTGCGGTCCATCTGCTTCATGATTCTACCTGTTGTATGTTTAGAGATGGTCTTCCAAATACCCAGCATGTAGTTATCTGAGCTAATATTGGCTTTCTATCAACTCAGACCAGTCTCATTCTCCTCTGACCTCTGTAATTAACAAGGTGGCTTTGTACACACAACTGTTTTCACTTTCTCTGATCATTCCCCATAAAAAGAGATCTCATGAAATCAGTTTCTAAAATACTTAGACACTTATCTGGTGTGATCATTTTTAACCTATTCTGAGACTCAGTTTGAACATCAGCACCATATTTACATGACTGAATGACATCCGTAACTCCAATTTGATTGGATTTTTCAATGTTTGCATCAATAAACAACTGAACAGATAAGTGGCTGGTGAGTGCATACAAGAGAGAAAATTTCTCTGTACGCATTTCTGTTCTAAAAGAAAGAAGATACCTCTCTCGTGCCTTTGTACTTGAGCCAGAGTTTATGACACATCAGCTCCCCCAGGAGTCTGGTTTATAGGCATATCTGTGTCTCGTAATCATGGTGTGTCCTCTTGGGAGAAGGGAGGTTTAGGGGTTAAGTGCTGTCAAAGGTTAGGACAGGGTTAAAGCCAAGCATAGCATGACTGGGGGAGTAAATCACCAGAAGGGAGCAATGCAGCAGAGAGAAAGGAAGTATCAATCTGTAGAAAGAAGAGACTAGTACTTCACGCTCCACCTGATGCATAGACAGTTGTAACAAAAGACTTGTCGCCTTTTACAGCAATTTGGTGGAGAAAGAAAGAGAGAAAAGAGGTGCTATACCTGAGTTCTTTGGTGTTCCCCAATGAACTCAAAAGGCTGCACTGTGAACTCCTGCATCATAAATTTCCACCCATAAATCTGTAACTGCAGTTTCTGCTTTGGCTGAAGGACTTCTTGATGAAAGCTGACAGATGAAGCAAACCTTAACTGTCTGTGATAAAAGCTGAGATATACTTAATAATACATGGTTCTTTCTTGCATAGGACAATGAAAACAAGATTTACAAAACAGTTCATTATTCAAAATGAAACAATGTTCATCAATTCTCAAACCTTTTACCCATTAAAACTTTGGAACGGAGGCAGAAAATTAAGTTTTCCACAGAACATTTAACACGTTGCCGTGACAAAAGAACAAAAGTGGTTAAGCTTATCCACATAATTTCTTTTTATAGGCATAAAGAGAATGGTATCTGTTTAATGGTTGAAATTGTTTAAATTATATAGTCAGCTATTAAAACTTTTAGGAAACTTCACTTTTGAGAAAGTGTACAAGTTGGGGAAAAACACTGACCTCAGGTCTTAGACTTCCAGTCTGCTCTCTTTCCCTCCATCATGTGCTGCCTGATCCTCCCACAGGAACAACCTCCTTCTCAGTGTCTCCCACTGTGGCTTCTTAGCTGCTGTGCCTGTTGTCCTAGGTGGCATGAATTAATGATAACAGCAGAGGCTTCACAGACCAGGCTCATCCATTACATAACCCAGGCAGGTCTGCTTCAGCTTTGCACGGTTTCTGACACATAATGCACAAGTACAGTTCTCTGCTGCACTAACCCCTTTGCCCCTCGTTTCTGCTCCCCTCCATCATACAACACATGGTGTTGCCTGCATGAAACCAAATATTTGACCTGTAAGGTGGAAGTTACGTATAGTAATACAAAAGTTAGCTATTGTAGCATTGCAGGTTGTGAACTTGAAGCTAGCTGGTCTCAAATGACCAAATTATATTGTGTTTATGAGAAGAACATTATAACTATGCCTGCACTAATTTACTAGGGGAGAAAGCATTTTCAGTAAAGCTGCAAAATAAATTATGTCTTAATCGCCAACATAATTTTTATTTAACTGATTGCATTTTTGGGGGGTGGAGGGGGCAGAGGGGGTTTATATGACAGACCAAGTCAAGGTAGCATACAACCTTGAAGTGTTTTGGTCTATTTCACCATCAGCTTTGCTCCTCTAAATAAGTTTTTTGCCCCTTCAGTCATTTTCAATGGAGAGCACATGTTAATATTAGTCTGATTCTTAATTGAACTTTGTTCTTACCCTTGATTGAGTCGGTCTGTAAGGACACTCAGTGGGGACCCAGAAATTAAACCACACACAGGAGTTAGCAAAGAACAAACAAGTTTAATTAAAGTCTCAGACTCTGGTTGCTGCTCAGGATGAGGTCGTCAAACAACACTGAGAAGAGAGGGGAGAAGGCTGGTGATGCACTGATAAAGGAGGGGTATCCAGAAATGTTCAGTTTAACTGACCTATAGAGCAGTGGACGGGTGAAGCTGAGAAACCAAGGGTCTGACGACAGGGAGGCAACTGTGGAAGCAATTAAGATCTCTACAAGGAAATCCAAAAGGGACTTTGATGATAATCAGGCAGAGGTCATACACAGGAGGACAGAGAGAGCAAACTTAGCTTGAGGGGCAGGCAATACTCTGGTCGTGAGGCAAAGCTTGGGTCAGGGTCCAGAAATCCAGAACAGAAGGGATCTGTAAAGGGCTTGGCAGGGGGTGGGGGGGTCAATCCATGGACAGAAAAGGGTCGTAGAAACACAGAAGGCTTGGAAGGAAACATTGGATCTCTGCTGGTTCATGGCTGTTGATAATCTGGCAAGGAGGCAGAGGCTGAGAGGTGTTTAAATAGGGCGGGACCCAGGTGGAACAGGTTAGCAATCAGGCGTGGCAGGTGAGCTGAATGAGTGTTTAAGCACAGCATGGACAGGACAGAACATGAATCATGACACACCTGCATTTGGTTTGAGCTAAATCATGATGCTGTAGCTCTGGCTGTATTTTTCTAAAGCTGCTCTTGATTTAGCTTCATAAATTTTTGCCTTAACTCTGACCTGCTTCCTTGATGGGGTTGAAGAAAACAGGCACACTATGATGATGACCTGATTGACCTGTCCTCTGTGAGATGTTTGAAAGCTGGGATATTGTTTTATGCACCAAACCTACTTTAATGTCTCTATAACATCATTCCTGGTTGTGTTTCTTGGTCTTCATGAGTTGTTTCTTCTCTACTCATCCATCTGAATCTCACTGGGGACCTGGTGTCTATCTCCAGCAGTCATAGGTGAGAGGCGGTGTACACCCTGGACAGGTAGTCATTCTAATAACAGCCTGTCTCTTAACTGAAGCCTTTACAGCTGGATTCACACTTAGATTAAGTTGCACTCAAGCGTTTTCTAACTAGCAGACACGAAGGTAGCTGGTTGGATTTGTTTTCTTTTTCCATAGAAACACTCCTTTCAATAATTTTCTTTGTGAAATAAACCATATGATTGTTCTGCTTCACTCGAATGCGCATTGTTTTGGTCTCTCATGCTAAAAATCACAACAAAATCCATTGAGGTTTGCAGTTATATCATGACAAATGTGGGAAAGTTCAAGTAGTATGAATATCTTTACAAGGCACAATCCTATTTTTAGTGCTCAGCAGTGAAAGCTTTACAGTTTTTACCATGAAATCTTTAGACCTCCTTTCACGTTTATTAATAATAAAATCGCTGCTCATGCTGAGCTCAGTAAGATATCTGACATCATAAACTGAGATTCACCAGTAAGAAAAGCAGTTTGTTAAATGGCTTTTAATTATTACTTTTACTTTATTATTATTTTGTTGTTTTAAATACAAAGAACAATAAATTGTTTCAATTCAAAACAAATAAAAAGTGAAACAAAATCCTGTGTAATAAGCATAATAAAATATTTAATTACCTCCTACAGAGTCTGCATTTTTCATTTTATGGGGCTAATCTCATGATGTTTGCATAAAAGAACATGTTAGTTCATGTAACAAAGTTTCAACTCCTTTAAAAATGCAAAAGCAGAATGGTTGTAGCAATGTAATATCTGAAAAGAAAATCTGCTGTAGATACTTTAGAAAACTATTTTATATGTCAAGTAATGAAAACGTCTGTATTGCATGCACCTTATTTTTTAATAATGGTAAAATCACAGTTAAAAATAGCTGTAATGAAATAATTAGAATCAGTGTGCAATAATAACACGGAGAGTTCTGTTCTGTGGTGTCACTCTGTTTCACTGCACAGTATGTTCTGTGAAGAGATGAGCCCATGGACCTGGCGTACTGTCATGAGTGTTACTGGAACACAATGTGAGTTTCTTGCTTCAGCTGTAATTATGTGTTAATCTGTGTAACAAACGGACACTTGCCTAACTTTTACCGAATGTTCTAGTGAAATTTTTTTTTTTAAAACTGGACAAAGTGATTTTTGTTATCCAGTATGTGTCCAAAATAGCATGGAATACAGTCATGTGAATTGCTTGACACAGTGTTGGCAAAAATAAACTTTAAACTCTTCAGTTAATCAATATATAAAGTGTTTGCTTCGCAAAAGATCTAAGATTCTATTTAAAGGGGCAGTATTATATTTATAGCACATTGTGCCATTTTATAGCAGAATCAAGTAACTGTTACCTAAAGTTGTAGTAAAATTGATGTATATCAAACATAACTTAAAAGAATTTTGACTTTGCAATTTGACACTTCTAAATTGAGTTCTGTGCCTTTAAGAAACTCCTATTCTTACCAGCACTCCACCTTTCTTAGGAGTGTTGGACTGAGAAGTTTTACATTCACCCCTTGTGTCCCTACATAAAAGTGACTAATGCATTGCTTTAGATATATCAAAATCAACATTCTTCCACAGCCATCATAGTCTTTAATATTAAATCATTTGGGAAACTTGTGGGCTGGTGTGAAGAGATATGAATATAAGAGCACACCCAATGCAATGAGCAATACAAAGAAATTGTGAAAAAAGGAATATTCAGTGATTACACTCTATATCAGGGTCTGCAGTGTTAGTCCTTAAGTGCCCTGGTCCTGCAACCAACTTTTTGTTTTATTCTTGCTTCGAAACACCTGAATCAAAAGGCTGAATTATCTCTTTGTCATGTCAACAAATTTCACTTTGAGATTATGCTGCTGAAATAAAGATAAATGTATTTTTATGACTTTTACAGGCTGCCAGTAAATGTGGTTGAAACTGCAAACATAAAACAGTCTTGGGCACAATCACTACAGTTAAGTAGCATCAGCTCCTAACAATGCACACCTTTTTCTTTTACACCACAGTGGTACAATGTCCCAAAATGTTGTGTCTTGAGTTGCACATTTTTCAGCTTGGGGCAGCAAAACTGATTCTGAGGCCACAATTAGTGATGTTTCTCTGCACACTAACAGTGTTTTTACCTAATTGTACCCCTCTTGTCTGCCTCCTTATCTAGCTTCAGGGACAAAGAGTGCTGTTAAAGCTACAGGAAACCTGTGACAGCCCATTAACAATAGATTAGCCCTACCATTTTAATTTCCTCTTTCTCTCTGTGTGAATTTGTCACAGAGTCAAAGGTTCAAGCTCCTAATTACATGCTGTTTGAATTATTGTGTTAGGAACGAGTCCCAGGTCAAATAACGTTACTTAATTTATGATTTTCAAGAATGCATATAAAGTCCAGAATGTTATATCTATCTATTTTCATTTTCTTTGTAATTTGTTGCAAATTGTCAAAATAAGTTATAAAATAACACCATTATTAAAGTGCTTTCAGTATGACATGTGTGGTTCAAAATCCTAAATTTCTTATTAATTTTGTTTATTTCCTGTGTTGTCAAAATGTTTTTCTGTAACTTGTGAGCACATAGTTTTCTGTGGTCATACAGCAGCACACACACACTGAAAAAGTGATTTTAATCCCTTCTGATTTGTGCCAAGATGCCAAATTTGCACAGCTGTTAAAAAAAGAGTTGGAAACGCTCGTTGAATTGCTCCAGCTGTAATGTAAGTGCCATGAATAGTTCATTGCGGTTCTCTTGAAGGCAGAAACATACCTTGCTGCCTCAGAAATACTGCCTGGCTCTACAGTGGGATCCCGTCCAAAATTACATAACGCATCAGATTTATACTCTGCCTGCCAATACGGGAGCATAATGGAGCTCACACTGAATAAAATTCGTTCTTTCACATATGCCTACGCACACACAAACATTCTGTGTAAGTGCACAGTACATAAATATGCTTATGCATCCACTTCACTAGCAGTGACCACACCACAACAATCTGAGTTCACTGATTTATTTAAAGAGAAGAGAGAAATGGAGTATGATGGATAGGAAGATTGAGCTTCACTCAGAGGCTAGGGAAATGAAGAGTGAGGGTGGTCCAACAGAATGAACTTCATGGATGGTATTACATTGGACAGCCTAGGTTAAGAGACAACAAGGAGGAAAGATAAAGACAGAAAAAAGAGAAGAATAAGAGGATAAAGAACAGAGTAGGTGGAGCTGGGAGCATGAAGTAAATGAACAAGAACTTCTGGTCCTTGCGGGACTATGCTACTGGTTGTATTTTCTTCAATAAAGTTTTCCAACAAACATTTGGGGCCTTGACAAAACATTTGTATTTAAAACGGTATTAATTGATACTCAGGTGGACTCCTAGTCTTCTATTTACTTCCAAAGGCAATGGGTAAAACAAGATTTTATTTACGGGTGTCAGAGGGCGGGGAATAGCGATGCAAACCACTTTTTTTTCAGATTTTTATTTGTAAAATAAATATGAAAAATTTCTATTGTAATACCCTTCAGAATGATGAAATACTTTGTGTTGATCTATCATGTGAAATCCTAATAAAATACATACAACCAGGTTGTGGTAGTAATGTGACCAGTTGGAAAAAATTAAAGGTGCATGAATACTTTTGTAACACAATGTCAGTAGCATCTTTGAAAGAACTTTTACTGCATCCAAGTTACTCACCAAGCACAAAACCCATAGTAAAATAGAAAGTTATATTATTATTTCTGTATGACTCTTATTATTAGAAGAATATTGGAAATCCGTGATTTTGAGCTGTACAGCAAATATTTTGACCTAATGTCTACCAAAGTATCCAGAAATAAATGAAAGGTTTTGCTCTTCATTATAAAAAGGCATATGTGACACTATGCTGACAAGGTCAGCAAACTTCAAATATAGCAAAGAGCTCAAATGGGGGTAATAAGGAAAGTCAGTAATAATGTGGACATACTCAGAAAAATCCCCTGTCAAAATGTTGCCACTAAACAAGCCCATAGTTAAATATTACCTGGGGAGATGGCTTAAAATGTTTTCCTAAATGCCTATTTTGGAGCAGAATCCCAGCTGAGTGCTGAACATTTTAATTGAAAAGAAAAGGGTTGTTGGGAAATGAACTACTTTGTCTCTGTCACAGCTAACTGCTTCCTGTTGAAGCTTTTTTGGCAGCACCAATAAACATAAGCAGCAACGGTGATCCTCTTAAGAGGAATGTGAATGTAACCTGCAACCAGATAGAGCAGAGATGTAATTACATTTTTTCAGAAATATTTTAATATGAAGAGTTTTTCATATATTTTAAAAATCGTGCAGCAATGAAGACAAACAAACGTGCCTTTATTACAACAGGAAATAGTTTACCAAGTGAGACACTGTCAGTGGCATTTTTAATTAGCATTTATTTTAGATGGAACATTGATATAGCGCAGACTCACAGAACATGTGGCTGTTAATGCCTCACATGCACTGACTAAATGAAACTTAAAACTAAGACTAATACAAAGAAACCTAGTTGTAAAAATTGAATAAAGTATGTTGAGATGAATCACCAGTTAACATTTAATATCCTCCATAAATTTGTTTTATGTCCAAACTAATATAAAGTGTCCGCCATTAATGGATATTATGACTTTGCATAATAAAAACAACATTAAGGATAATAAAACTGGGAAATTACAGACTAAAATTATGTAAGTAAAGACTTTGATGAATATATTAAAACCAAATTTTTAGGGGAAGTATGACGTTTCTGTTTTTTGGGCAGCCTAAAAGCTCTCCTTTTGAGACATGATCAATGTGAAAAGATCCCACAAAATCTGTAAAGCTGCAAAGGTGAGAGCATAGTTTATACATTTTATGAGATGCCTTCAGCTTGCTTTTTAAAAATGTTTAGCCATAAAGTCTTTTAGGTATAAATGTGAAATTTATTGATGAGATTTCAGAACTTTGTGAGTCAGAATGGATTTAAAAGCTGAAGATGTAGGCATCCTGAAAGAAATGTTACTGGATGAAGAGAAAACTGATGGATTATGATAGATTTTATGATTCCATTGGCTGACTGATAGCTTGATGTTTTAAAAATCATAATTACAAGATCAGAACGACCATGAATGAGTTACATTTGGATTATTTTGAATCTTCTACATTCAAGCTTGTTTACATGCAGTTTCCCATTACTATTCATGCCGACTTGGAAAAAGTTAACCTCCTCATTTTTTATGTCAGCATTAGCCAGAAGTTTTATTTTTATATTCACAAGGTAAGTGTCCAGGACAGCAGCACTACTGTTTAATCATTATTAAACAGTTATTAATTTAAGTGTTCAAAGAAGCATATTTTGTTGTTCTTTCTTCTTCTCTGATGATTTGCTGAATAAATAAATTGAATAAAGTATTTTTTAATGTGTGTTTGATTTACAAACTCACTTTTCAAATCCGTTTAGATTTTACATCAGATGGCTTTGACAATGTAAGTACTAATCATATTACCAAGGATCCTAAATTTTACACAACATTTTGAGGGCTAGGAAAAGATCATATTTTGACTTGATTGTTTATAATGTAATCCAATACATTTTCTGCAGAGTTGCAAGGGCTGAACCCAAACGACCTGAACAAGGATGAATGATAAAAGCGGTGAGTGGCCGTTGTCATGTCAGTTTTCTCAGAAACACTGCACATTAAGCAGGCCATTAAACTACCGTTGTTCCCAGACACTGTCCTAAAAGCATATTGATTATGGTGAAAACCATAGAAAGTGCATCCTTCCCGACAAGCAGGAACAAATCCATATCATGTAGTCGTACCTTCCAAACGATGAATCCACAACAGACAATGTTTGTTGGCGCCTTAACACACAGTTAGAGATTTATGGGCTAATGTGAAGTAAATACAAAAATATAAATAACATTTGGTGCTTATTTATTAAACATAACAGTATTAAATGTTATTGTTCTCTTAAAAATGCTGTGTGTAAGAAATTGACTTTACAGATCATCCTTTTCTGTATCTGTCATAATAAGTTTTATTTATTACCTTAGGTTTGGGAGCAGGGCTATGCATCAATCAGTTCACATTCTGCTCACTTCAACTCTGTCATCTTCTTAAAAGTCCCTCTCTGCCCCAATCATTTACCTCCTACTCCCTCATCTCTACCTGTTTCAGTCCTATTTCTCCTTATCTTCTCTCATCTTCTCCCTCATCCTTTGGACATATTTCTTCTTCTTTACTCTATGTGGGTGTCTGGGGGTCCTTAATCAGCTCGGTGACCCAGTTTCCTGAGGCCAGCCCCCCACTCTGAGGCTAAATCTCTCAAGCTTCCAGCAGCAAGTCTCCAGATGATTCCATTAAAAATACTCCATTCCTCTTCTCCTACAGCATCCATTATTCTCTTCAATAAATCTTTAAATTCACCCTGCAGTTAAGGGCTGAGAGACAAGAACCGCTCTGGACAGGTTGACAGTCTGTCATTGGTTTAACACAGATAAATGCAAAATCAACAACCATTCATCTGCACATGTGTGACTTAATAGCTCGAGTTGAGCTAAAATAGATGACTTACAAATTTTGGGGGGAGACTGGAGTACAGAGGTCAACACAGAAGGATCCCAACCAAGATTCAAAAGCATGACCTTCCTCTCTGCGAGGCAATAGTACTAAGAACCGCACCCTTCTACAGTCTAGACAGCACATAATTTTAGCATCTTTCTATTCTCTCATTTCTCTGATGCTGTTTTTGTTGAATAACGTCTTCATGCAGATCACTTCTGCTGAAATTTGTGTTAATTCTGACCCAGATTTTTTAAGTTGTGGTTGATCATTACATTCCTTTAAAAAGTAAAAACTAAGAATATACGTAGCAGGCGTCATTATTTTAATGCAGATACAAGACACTGACCAAAGAACACCTTAGATTATCAATCTCATACAAAATAGAATACACTTTTATTCCTTTTCTTTGCAGGATTATCACATTGAATCACTAAGTTCAAGTCATCACATATTTACTTTATTTCTGAGGATTAAGACATGTGTATAATGATGGAGCGTGGGTTTGCTTTCACCTAATATGAAGCAGAAGCATAGCACAAACCAAGAAGCATCTATTTATAGTCCCTGTGGAATTTAGCAGATATCTTCAAGATAAAGTTGAGCACACTTGAAAAGATACGTGCAGAAGCAGCTACAGTCTCCATGACAGCAAGATTCAAAAGTAGGCGTCAAACTATCTGTGAGTGACTGGAACCAACAGTCTGACCCTAATAAGCTACTTGTTTGCATTGCCCTCGACCTTGAAGATAAATCTTTGATCAGGTGTTTTTCTTCTTGAATGTTCAAGTCCTTTGGGTGCATTATTAAAGAACACTGCACATATTTAACATTGTACACATTGTTTGGTGTTGAAGACAGAGGTCAGTGGGCAGAATGTGTGGGACTGGATCTGGATGGTGTAACTGTGTGCGAGCATAGTTTTAAAAAGTGCTTGACATATAAAACATGCATTTGTTTATAAGTGGGTCATAAAAATAGAGTGTCTTTGATATATTCGCAGATGTTTGCCGGATGCACCATTACGCTTTCTTATTTAGAGCTTTTTCAAATGTAAGTTTTTGTTTTCCAAAAGGATGTTACATGTTTGATACACATACAAATGGATATGGTTAAAGGCTTTGTTGTGTTATGAAAATATGGGGCAGTTTGTCAGGAATAACAGGCTGTTGTGCCAAAATTGTATGATAGACAGAGGTATGTTTCAGCCCCCTGTTGTGGCGCAGCAGGGGAGATGTAAAAGTGAAGTTCTGGGTTTCATTGCTCACAATGAAGACCCCCTGGGAAGGGTAATCACCATGAGGCCAGCAACAGTCAGTAGAGTGGTGGCCCCTTGCCACATAGACACTCCTTTCAGCCATGCCTCTCCAGAGACATGACTGCGCCTTTGTGCACCCTCACTCTCAAAGTGTGTCTCACTCCGGGGGGGCTTGAGAGGCACCACAGGGTGCCCATTAAACCATTAGAGGTGGAAGACAGTCCTGATGGCCAGAAATACAAACACACGTACACACATTCAAACAAGTTTCCAAAACCTGCATGGGTACTGTAAGTACACAAACGCTTCAAGATGACAAAAGTCAAGAATTGTTAGACTAATATCACTGTCAATGGTTTAGACACTCATTTTCCTACTTTTGATTTGTACTAAACCTGTCACCAATCTACCTAGCTAACAACATAATTTGGGGACAATGAAATGTTACCTGTAGCCTTTTGGCCATGATAGATCAAAGGATTAAAAGACTCATAAATAACATGATTCAGACATGAAGATGATGTTACCCTGGTTCATGGTATTGGTTCTTAGGTGTCTGAGTGTAAAATATTTCATGTTTTATTATAGCTTTGTCTTCATATGCGTTGACAAATCTGGGGTAGGGTTAGGGTTAACGTAGCAACTTGTACTGATAAGGGTTTTAATGTTCATCTGGATATTAGACGCTTTCAGGGGAAGTCCACCAACAAAATATCGCTCTTACAGTATAAATGAGGAACCACTCCAATAACAATACACTCGTGATGTTTCTCTCAGAGAAATTAACCAATTAAGAGAAATTAATTCTTCTACAGTTAATACAACAAAAGAGACCATTAATTTTCCAGATTTTCCATAGCAAATGCCATGTGGGCAAAAATTTGTTATAACTGATATACTCATAGACAGCATGGAGATCCGCCACAAGAAGTTGACAGAAACTAAAGAGAAGAAGAACAATCAGTACAGTTTCAGAGCCATGCATGTTTTTAACATAGCAGACCACAGTTTTTTGCAAGTAGTTCAAAGTTTAGACAAGTATTGGCCTCTTCATCATCATCCTCTAAACACCCTCCAGGTACCACTGCTGTTGAGAAACACTAGGTTACACTATACATAAATAAAACCTTTCCAACCAGTTATTTTATCTTGTTTTTTGTATTAATGAAAGAGACAGCCCGGGTTAAAGGAGTTTCTAAATCTATTACTCCAAATAAGAGGGAACCCGGGCCTGCAGGCAGAGGGCAAGAGCTGAAACTCATACCAAAGGGAAGGGCACAGAGAGGCAAGATGGAAATGACCTTTCTTATGACCTAACTGCTGAACAGATCAGATAGCGAGCTCTGTTGTAAACCCATTATTTTACCGCCTGTTTTCCCAATTATGGCTGATAACCTATGAACCAAAGCTGATGACTCTATTTTCTCTTGCAGAAATGTTGTCATTCAGTTGGGAGTTGTCATCCCAAGTTGTAAAAGCTAGACATCATGCAGGAGCTGAATCCTCTAAACTTAACCCTAAGAAAAAATGTAAATAAAATCAGAGAATACATTTTGAACTAAAAGTTCTTTTAAAAGATACATTTCAAAATTAATGTAGGTTTTCCCATATTTTTAGGAGCTTGCAAATTTTCATTGTAGCTATGATATTCCGTGCACTCAGGAAACTAATAAAATGAAATTTTTGCAGTTTGCAAATCCTTTTCTTACCCAGTTATATATGCAAGTCATAAAAGTGTTGTTTTACATATGTGTCAGTAGTAAATTACTTTTAGTCCTTTCTGGACTAAGTGCACAAACCACAAAACTGTTGAGTCTGTGATTAATCATTTATACATTTGAGTTTCTCAATGCTTTTAGTGCAACTGTCAACATTCCTTACTCTGTTTATACAGAAGTAATTAAAGTTTATCAAACACTTTCCAGCAAGTTTTGGAAATGACAAAATAATGGAAATGATTTTCCATTATTTTGTGTTTGTTCTATAAATATTTGATATAAAATACAAAACGATCTGTACAGTCTCATTTTCAAAATTATACTTCAAGTCTTCACACTTTTAACTGCATGGGGTAAACGATTCAAAAGATTTTTTTTTACAAATGAGTATATGTTTAGTTAAAATAATGAATCTAAACAATATATAAATGATTAGTTCAAAGTTAAACTTGGACTTGGTGTTGTGTCAGTGCAGATGGACTTACATTGTGCAGGATGAACTTGGACCAGTCTGTCAGCTGGTATATGAATGTAATTTCTGTCCAAATTGTATTGCCTCTTGCCCATTGACTGATGAAGATGGGCTCTAGCCTTTCTGGACCTACATGGATAAGCGGGTTTACACAATAAAAGCATTAGGCAGGATCCATTTGCCACTACAATATATTCTCGTGGATGAAGTCAGCTTTTTATAAACATTAGAGAACTTTCAGCAGTTCAGCATTAAACCTTATTCTGGCCATTACAAAGACAGCTATACCAACACGTCTGAAAAGGGAGAAAGAAATAAAACCTCTCACCTGGAAAAAACATTGCTAATAGGCAGTCATGAAAAATGGCTTTCCCTGACCAGTTGAAGGGTCACTTTTCATTAAATCCAGGTAGCAGCAGAATATTGGCACAAAAGTCCCATTATCCAGTCAGAGATTATGTTCTTTAATAAGTCTGCCCAGAAAAGGATGATAAAATGGCAAGATGTAATCACCAAGCAAAATCAAAAAACTGACAGTATTTCCCCCTCTGTCATGAAAACCAGCATGACTCAATATTTACAGATATATTATGTGAGCTGCTGTTCAACTGTTTAACACATTGTGCTGAAGGCAATTACAGAGGATGATTTATCGTTGTTTGGGAAGTGCATAGCATTCTTTTGAAATGATGAATTGCCTGCTGCATCCCTGGAAGTGAATCAATACATTGAGTTCACACAATACTACACAGCATTACATATGCTCTGTAAAAAATGTGCAAGTTTTGCATACACCAACTCATTATCTTCCCAGTGTTAAAGTGCAGTTCAGCATTGCCATTGGCAGCTTAAGCCGTATGGAGAGATTCTCAGCTTAATCTGACTGACCTCCTCCATCTTTGTCATCGAAGAGCCGTTTTTGGACCCAGCTACCACATTATTAATAACACTGATACATTCTCATTTTGCCTGCCATGGGAAACGAATTATCCTAATGGGATGTAATTCCAGAGTCGCTCCAATTCCTCCTGGTTAGCTTGGGAAGAGCAAGATGGATGAGAGGTGTGACTGAGTGGAACAGGATGCAACAATTAAATGAGCCACCATGTGGTGCTTCAGAAACACATTCTCGCGAGTTGAATTTTCTTTTAGAGGTTCATTCAGAAAAGACCAATAAGGGACAAAGTGTTGGTGTGCTAGCAGGGTAGCTAGTGAATAAATTAAGGTTCCCATCCAGTCAAGCTGTGGGAGGTTGGCCAAGGCAGCGAGGAGAACGCAGGAAGAAAGCTTTGTTTGTTTTTTGTAATTAATGCTACAAATGTTGTTTATTTTATTCTTTCCAACACTTCCTGTCTTTCATCCTTTTATGAAGGAGCTGTGTTAGGGCATCTGATTTCTAGAGAATGTTTTGCACCAGTTTCTTAGTTTGTAACAGGGGTGGCTCCTGCATAAATGATGCCCCAGACACTCATCTGACAAAACACATTCTGAAAAAAACTCTACTATATATACTGTATATATATATATATATATATATATATATTCAATTAATTGAAAACAAAGCCTTGGGTTAGGTATTTCACTGTATAAAATGTATTAATACAATGAATAAGATATAAACATAAACTTAACAATTATTAAAAACTTGTTAATAACCTCTAAAACCAGGTCAGTGTCAGGAAACCAATGGATTAAATTAAGTACCTATTTTGCCTAGAAGTGGCTACATACCAGATCATAATTATGGTAAAGGCTGTAAATGACAACAAAAACATGTGGTGAAGGTGCACCTGTCCAAGGGCAGTTAACCAAAATTTGCGAGATGTAGACATTTAAGAAAATATATGAATAGTACAAGACTTACCCATTTGTTACATCACAGTCCTTTTTTGTTTTGTTTGTTCTCACAAATAAATTGAAAGTTCAATAAATTACAAATATTTTGTTAAAGAAATAATGAATGTATAATAATTCAGTCCAGTTTTGAATAGCCAAATACTTTATATTTTTAACCTTCAAGTCAGAGAAAATTCAATAGAGCTTTAAAAAATTAAATGAACTACGTACTGTACATGTCTGGAATCAGATGCATTTCAAGCGTTACTCACCTGCAGTGTACCACCATGTTTTCTCACCGCGCTTACAACCTTGAGATTAAATCTGTCCTGTCACCAGCTGGTGTTCCTCAGTTTTGCAAAGAGACATATTTTAATTAGAAACAGTTTCATTATACTGGGCTCTAATTGTGCCTTCCACAGCAAATCATCCACAAAAATTGTGAGGTAAAAAAAAAACAATGTGTGATATTCTTTTATTCGTTTTTTTTCTTCGTTTGTTTCCAACCCACATAATACAGTATCTGTTGAGTTTACACCTTTTTCTGATTTAATGCCACCTGGCAAACTTTATGGTAGATTGGGGACGATGGGAGTGCTTTTGTGTGTCTTAATATCTCCTTCTGGACATCTATGTGAAAGCACAGTTCTTCGTAGTTATTAAAGTTCACAGTCGTGGGTTTTGCTGTTTTCAGCTGCCTCCTCTGCTTCCTCCTTTTTTCAACTTTAAAATAACACCAAGTAAAAAGATGCACACAGGAAAGGTTCTCAGCTTTATTTGAGAACAAAGGATGGAGACGATTTTTCAGTTAACTTTAATTTGGGTAAGACAAAAAATAAAACTCTCAACCTACAGCTCTGTAAAAACAGATGATTTTATCGAACAAAATGTTTATTTTAAATGCATCCACATTGGGGTAAGAAAAAAAATAAATAAAATAGTTTCTTCTGAAACAATTTCTTTCAGAAGAAAGAAATGTGTCTCTTGTTTTTAATATAACAGTTCTGTCTCTACTGTCAGACAGATTACATCACTGCTTTTTGTTATGATAGTGAAAATGATGCCGCATGAAGGGGTTACAGCAAAGTCATAGCTACCAGTGAAGTAGTAGTTACGGTAAATGTGTTTTGATGGAATAATGATGTCAGGAATGATGACCCACGTAGGCGAAGGATAGTGTCTGTGTTCTTGGAAACCTACGTTGCTCCATCTGCTGCTGTTAGGCAACCAGCTGCCAGCCTCCCATCGGCACCAACAGCCATAGCTACCCTGAATCCATGGCAACTGGCTCCCATCTGTGCATTTCCTCGGATGACTGACTGACCCACCCTTTTTCTCTTCCCCCATACTTTTTCTCTGTTTCAAAATAAAAATCGAATAATGCCAAAGGGGCTGAATTTATAATTAAGTGTTGAGAATGTATCCTGATTTTCTGATTTATAAACGGATTTATAAACATTCAGTGCTGATTTATGCTGTATAATGTACCTGCCTTGAACAAAACATACAGTGGGGGTATAGTGTGGTTCTGGAAGCTCACCCACATGAAACACCCACACATCTCATGTGTCCCATGAAGAAGCATACTCACTCAAGCACTGTTGCATAGATTTGACCTGTTTACACACAGACACTGTAACATTAAGCAACATTTTTGTCTTCTCTCTAGTCTGGAGTATCAAAACAGGAAAAATCTCTGCTGTTTGAGAGAACAGCGCTCAGTCCCCTGTTGAGAGATTGATCATCGACACTCAGGAGCCTCCCATGTTCATCATGACCTCATTTCATATTATTAATAGAAAAAAAACCCATTTTGTTTTAAATTGCAGTATTTTTTTTAAGCTGTACAATTATAACACACAGGCTCCACTTCAACATTTTAGCTATTTGTGACTCAGGATCATGATGTTTTCAAGACCTGGTGGGAAAAACAACAACTCTGCAAAGCAGGGCATCTAAGTCAGTATTTTTTTCTTGTTAATTCAAAGTAAGAAATCAATACAAAATCTCTCTACAGCTGTCTTATAGACTTCTTGACATAATTCTACTAATTAAAAATGTTGGAAATTCGAGTGTTTTTGTGTGGGCCAATATTTATTTGAGCACAAATGTGGATGTGAAAAACTAATGAGCAGTGGGAAGCAAACTTACTCTAACCTTTGACCCTATTCACTTCTGGCCGGCATAGAAACTCCATAATCCACCCTACAGTAAGTTTTAATTTTGTGCCTTCAGAATCAATTTTCTAATCAAAAATCATACATTAGTAATACTTTTAAAACAAATATATATTTTTAACTGTATAATTTTCTTTCTGTTTTACTCTAAAATGACAAGATCCTAGTGGAAATGTTATTTCCCCCAGATTTGGATGTCTCCCTACGTTGGTGGTGTCAATTACATAAAGTTAATTGACACCTGACATCCTGGTTCAATGAGCCGATATCTTGGGCTAATGATGAGAATTTGCATTTGCACTAAACACAAGGCCCGTTATTGACAAGTTGATTTGACATTTAACTAGTCAAGAAAACAAGAGGAATCTGGAAGGGCCAATGTAATTCACAGTAGCAGTCTTTCTGAAAGACAGACATGGCAATCATTATGTGATATCAAGATTATGGATAAGACATAGAAAGCTGCTGCAGCAGAGAAAGAGATTCCAATTGTGAATATGAGATAAGAGCAGGAAATTGCAGAGCAGAGGCGCAGAGAGAAATTGGTAAAGTGACGGTTAGAAATGGTGTGGAAGAGGATAGAAGATGTGTGAAGCTTCGTGATAAAAGGGTTATTGGAGACAAATGGCAGAAGAAGAGAGAGATCTGGAATGTGGCAGGAGGATGCCTGTGTAACGCCGTCATTATGACTGAAAGATCTGATTCTGACTTCCCAGATATATTAGAAGTTCGGACAATGTCTGTTAGAATTGAGCATTAACTTACTGAATAACTTTAGTAAAAGATGAGTTAAATATAAGTTGTGGATTGTAAAATGAATATTTTGAGTATTCTTGTGTTTTGTATATTTTACCTCTTCTTCTGTCCTCAAGGCATATAAATAAACATAAAATGTAAATAAAAGTATTCCAGTTCCATGGTTGTCCAGTGTTTGGAAGATAACCCTGTGGTGGCCGACGAAAAAATTCTTGGTGTTCTGATGTTTCAATAGATTTATTTTTCTAATCTAGTAGAAACATTCAAATATAACATTCTTCATGAAACAAAATAACATGAAGGGTTATATTAGCTAAAAGTATGAGGTCTGGTTATTTGCAAAATACAAAGTATTTCTCCACAAATTGGACACAGAATTCACCTGAGATGTGCTTTAGGCAGGAATTGTATCGATTGCGCCCAACGTTTCCCTCCACTGCATTCGAAGTAAGTAACAGCATGATTGGTTTTGACATAATTAGGACAGTTCTCTGTGAAAGCTCTCTCTCTTCTAGAGGTTCAGATTATTTTTCTAAACAGAAGGGGGCAGGGCAGAAAAAGAGAAATATCCAGTGGACAATCCTCATATAATCAGCTTCATTGTGTAAGACCAGAATTTTTAGGATTTCTAAAGGGGAAAACTGCAAATCATCATAGCATTTGGTAAATAGAAGACAAGAAAGACTAATTTCAACACATTATTCCAAACTCTGGCAAATTTTAAATTCATCTGAAAACTAAGCAACAGACTGAAAATAACACTCCCTCAATTACGGTCAGATCTGATTACCTCCAGAAAACCAGAACAGTGTGGACTCTGATCTTATTACTTTGATTGTGGGAAGCATTATAGCTGAAGTATAGATTTCGTTCTGTTGGAGAAAAATAAGAAGTTTGCCCACTTGGGACTTAATGAAACATTTCTCAGACTTTACCTCATATTTCATATTTAACCTCATATTTAAATATGAGGTTAAATATGATATTTAACCTCCCTCAACATTTAACAAATCACCTCTGAAAAAAGCAAAGAGAAACTCAACATTGAAAGTATTTCCTTGGTGCTTGATTAAGTGTTGTGCAAATATCCTCACCGCATTGCGTTTATTGAGAATAATGTAACATTCACACATTTCTATATATAATGCAGCCGCTTTTACTTAGGCTTACTACATCTTCCTCTGTACTGTATTGGAACTGGGGATAGAAAGAATATATTTATGCTACAGAAGCGTCATAAATATTGGATGTGGCCCCTGCCTGCCCGCCTGCTTCGCCGTCCCTCTCTTATTGCTTGAATCCGTGCTGAAAGAGGTGAGTGCTGCTTGTCTGACTCGCTCACTTTCAGTTACATAATGCCTGACCTCATCCACTGCAGTGAGGCAAGAGCTGGGATTCCCTCCTGCAAAAGCAAACTGGATGTGGGGAGAAGGGAGAGGGGTGGGAATGGAGAGCACCATGCAGGATGGTGGGTGTTCAATGGGCCGGATACATTCAGGTTGCAGATGACAGATATAATTGTACATGTATCTGAAAAGATAAAAGCAAAGGCAGAAACAGCAAGGTGGATCAGTCTGTTGCAGGTCTGATATCTATGCAAATGAATGTGATTCAAATTGCTAGAAACAACACAGTGAAAAGTGAAGCGTCATCAAAAGATGTTTCCCTAGCAGCCAGCTTCAGTTTAACCACTATGGGCTGAAAATATATGTAGATTTCTGTATTTGATGTAATTCTGCTAAATAACTGCAAAATAACACATAACTGTTCACCACTGCTACACTAGTCTGCAGTAGCATTGTGTCACAACCCCACAGTTTTAGTTTAATTTGACAGTGATAAATATTTTGTCCCAAACTGAGTTCCTCTAGGACAGCCTGATCCAACACTGAATAACTTAGCTTGAGAATGATATCATAATGTTTTCTGTGCAATGTGTGCAGAACCCAATATAGTCTCTACACTTTACTGTAAAGGGTTTAAGAAAGAAAAATGGATGAAAAATTGTTATGGAAAACCCAGTGTTGTATCTAGAAAATTATGTTTATTCAAAATGTGTTTGTTAACAATGAGAGACCATTGAATTATTCTGTCAAAAATCAATATAAATTATAAAATTATATAAAATTGACTTGATCAGGATCATCTCTAATGATCCTGATCAAGCACTTTTACACACAGATAAAGTGCTAAAAAATGTTCTATCATTTTCAGAAGTAAGCACAGAATTGTCCCTTTTTTAGCAGAGGATGGTTTATTGTATTAAGGGATTATTCCTTTTGTTTAGAGTAAAAATGGCCATCTGCCTTTCCTGTTAGAAACTGATTGCTTTTTTCTTGCTCAGACCTCCTGTTCACATTTGTGTTGATGTGTCTACAGATAATTACGTGTTCAGTTTAATTGCTCAGCGTGTAGTTACATAATCTTTGACATAACAATGGCCTTTCTGCAAAACCACCAGTGAGTCTTTTGTAAGGGATAAACCACCCAAAGGTCCAGATGTTCACAGATGTTAAAATCAGAATGTCATTACTGGAATTTTGCTGAAAGTTGCTGCAACGGGACAAAATGTTTGTCTGGTGATAATGGATTTTCACCAGCTTTTGTGTAATTTGTGATAACATGGAGTCCAAATCTGTTATCTAACACACATTAAAGACACAGTGCCAGACGCGACTAGATGCACATATGGCTTTATGCTTATAAAAAGGGTGAAATGAAAAAAGAAATTAAATCAGCAAATGCACTTTTCTCTCCTGGGAGTTAATACAGCACTTTCAGTCCCTTTTTATCTGATTTTTAAGGAGTGGGACTGGCTAAACCTGGAAATTATCCATCTGTCTACTAACTTGCAAATTTGTTGACACATTAATAAATGCATGAGCAGTTATATTTAGGAAGTAAAATGAAAAGAAACCTTTTTTTAAATATATCTTTCCATCTGGTTATCTAGTAACCAGCAAGTATTGAATCTACTCTAATCAGAAATTGTCCCAGTTAGTTCAGGTTTGGAGAAGTCTAAATCAACTGGACACTCAACAATGTCTCTGTGTTTCTGCATGGTCAAAAATGGTTCTGCTTCAAACTCTGATAAAGAGTCGACTACATCAATGGCCGACGAATAAAAACACTGTTTAACAGTGACACCAGCAGCACTGATGTTTGTAGCTATTTGCAGTGGATGTTATCAGCATGCACTCTCTGAGCACCGTGTCTTCCACGTCTTTTCTGCCTATCCCTGTTGCTTTGATGCGCTGGTTGTTCTGATAAGCAGAGGTGTGAGACTCTTTCTGCTCTGGGTAATCTGTTCAGAATGAAGCTGGTGCTTTCTTCTGTGCCAGCTGGAGGCACATGGCGACGTTGATGGATGAGAGGTTGTGAGAGGGACAAATAGCAGCCAACTTCATTCGGATTCGCTGCTGTCAGAGGGCACTGGGGTGTTGGGAGAACTGGGAGACCCAAACATCGGAGGTTAGCAGTGCATTTCATTTAATTTTATCAGTTTTTCAAACCTGACAACTTTTTTTCTTTCACAAAATGAAAGAAGAAACTGGTTTTTACAAAATAGCTGTTTTCTGTTTAGAGGATATCACCACAGCTCTATCTGACTGATTTAACTTATGTTTAAGCCTGTCACTGTCTCCACTTTGATTGCTTTGAACGTATATCTCTGTACTATAGTGATAGCTTTATGTTAGAACAGACCACTTAATTAAAACGCAATTTTTCTTATTACAATCATATGTAAATACCAAGTGAATCTGCAGAATAAATGACAACTTAATTTTTCCAAACCAACATGTAATTAAAGAGAATGAGAAAAAAGCTGTGGAGAAGCAAGTGAGAGCCAGACAAACCCCTCTCTGGGGTTAGTTGTTGGCGCCAGGCTGTCAGATAGATTCAATGCCCTCTCTCTCCTCTTTGCGTCTTTAAAAACAGTAATATTTCTGTGAAGCTGCACTTTACTCCTTTTAATGTGCAAATACAAAAAGCAAATTTCTCTCACTTTGTAGCTGGACGGAAGATTTTTTACGGTACAACAAATTGCTCTCATGCTGTAAACCAAATAAAGGTTAAACATAATTGATCATGCTGATGAATATATATATTCATGTAAAGACCTGTTATATATTGGTTTGTATTCAAATGTAATGTAGTACTTTTATGAAATTACAGAGAAAATGATGAATATTATTTAATGATGGAAGTCCTCGATATTATTTAAGCTAAGTTTTATATTTGGATGTAGATATTAGGATACAAGAAAAGATGATCACAATTACATACAGTAGATGAATTATGCCTATAAACAATTTAGGGAAAACCCAGATGACAATGCCTTTTATAAGCTTTTGATAATATAACTCACAACATTTAACTTAACTGGAGGAATTTCAGATGGTGCATTTTAAGTCACTATCTGAAACTCCAAGGCATTTCGAAAGTAATCAAATAAATTGTCCACAAGAGAATTGTGCATCTCCAAATGTTTGGTTAATTTTTGGGTACAATTCCCAGATGCTTGAAGGTGCCAGTTTTATCTATTTAAAACAAATGTCCAGCAGTTACACCGTTTAAGAATGAAACTTTCATCCCAAAATGGTGTGGTACTCATTAAGGATGGGGGAAATGAGACATGGACATAGGAGCAAAGAAATAACTTTCTTTGTGTTGCTGCAGTAACACATCACTGAAACACATATTTTATAGACTTAAAGAAATGGATTTTTACCAAATGGACTTAATTTACTATCCAGGTGAAAACTCATTTTAGACACTGCAACATGTGTTGCAAGATAAACATTTTCATTGTAACCATCCATCCATTTTCTAACACCCTTGTCCCTAGTGGGGTTGGGAGGTGCTGGTGTCTATCTCCAGCTACGTTCCAGGCGAGAGGCGGGGTCACCTGGACAGGTCGGCAGTCTGTCGCAGGGCAACACAGAGACAAACGGGACAGACAACAATGCACACACACACACACCTAGGGAGAATTTAGAGAGGCCAATTAACCTGACAGTCATGTTTTTGGAAAGACCTTGGGCCGGGAATCAAACCCAGGACCTTCTTGCTGCAAGGCAACAGTACTACCAACTGCGCCACTGTGCAGCCCTTTCATTGTAACCTAAATATAAAAGTTTATCAGCTAGCTACTCTCTCTTTGTTTCATATAAATATCTTCTGTGACATCCAAAAGATGAGCCGGCAAAAACAACACATTCAGACAGCAGGGAAATCAGGGAAATTTGTCTTGCGTTACATAGTTCGGTCCACTATGTTGTTTTCAAAATCTCAAATAAATTTTTTAGCCTCAATTGGCCCTTGTGTTTACAACATAGATGCCCTGGTGACATGTTTTTGCTACATTTCTTATTTCTACATCTGTCTGGACTACATTCTCCTCCATGCTGTTCTGTTTCCATTACACTCTTGCAACAGCTGAACATTTTTCTCTGGACAGCCATTACCCACCATTTGATTTCATCACTATGGGTCCTATTGTGAAAGCAGCAAGCAAAAAGCTGAAAAGGTCTAAAAATCCTGGTGGTAAGGAGTGCATCAAAACAAACAAAAAAAAAAAGAAGCTAGTCCTGAGGCATTTGTCACTCAGTTCTACAATAAAAAGGATAAGTGTAGCAGCAATCATAGGAAAAAATTGTTACAAAGCAATGGTAAGAATTCTGATGCAGATGGCAGAGACACAAAGAAAGAACGACTGTGTGAGCACAAGAGAAAAGAGGCTGCACAGCCTGCGCTGGCAGTGATAAAGGGTAATGAGTTATTGCATTCACAGGTACACAGTGCTCACATATATCACAGCTCTGTCAGCGCCGTCTGACTCGTGACTGAATGATTCAGGCTGATCTCACTCAAAATCACAAATCCTGGAGTACTTGTGTGGCGTTTATGTACGAACATTAGACACATCTTTGATTTGCTCTTTTCGGGTGGCTCCATGAAGACTCATTAGTCTGGCCAAGCGAAGGGGAGAAAAACTGACTGATGGGAGAATGAGGAAGAGAGGCAAAGAGAGAAAAGAATACCAAAGAGGAAAAGTGGCTTCTCCTCACATCACCATCTCAGAACAAGGCTGGCAGCCCACACTAATGAATTGGACTGTCCCGTGCTAATGAATGGAGTCTAGAGAGGAGCAGAAGGAAATGAAGGGAGTAGTGGGATGTCAAACTACATGAACGATGAAGTAACTCATAACAGGGCCTATATTACCGGAGCCTATTAGTTCTCCTGTCTCCACTAGTGGTGGGCGTAATGAGGTTGTCTCCAAAGACAAGACCAATTCTTAAAGATGATAGTTGAAAAAACAAAGTTATACTCTCTTTTAGATGCTATTTAATGAAGCAACCCACCAAACACATCCTCAGACCCGGCAACAATTGTATTTTATTACAACTTAAGGAAAGTTTCAAACTAGGCAGTTCTAAGATCTGTAATGATAATGTAATAAATCATTTCTCACTGGTTTTAAGCTCCTACTTTACAGATACTAAATAATGATACTGTAAAAAAATGATCAAACTTTAACATAAAAAACAAATTTTTACTTAAATTCACACATTTTCTCATTTGCACAGACAAGTTCACCTTTTAAAAAATACGAACATTTTAGATTGATTGCAAAGCAGAACGTCACAAGAGGTGCCAAAAGAGTTATTTTTCTATTTGTGAAATAGTATAATATATCTTCTATTTATATGATGCCATCATTGCAACTTTTTTCGGTGGCCCTAATCCTCTTCCGTACATTACAGCTTGATATGTTGCTATTTCTATTTTCATTGCTGGTGGTTCTTATGATATTCAGCAATTTGGCTTTCCAGACATAACGTCATCACTCTTTCATAATGTTCAGCAGTGTTTCTAGCTGCTTTGTGCTCATTTCAATTTCAAATGAATTCATTTTTTTTTTTTCAAAACCAGCCAATCCAGAAGCACCGTTTACTTTCCTTGGTGTTGATTGAATGTAAACCCAAGAGTGGAGATAAGGAAACTTAAGATTTAAATTTCTGTGGTTCTGCTTAGATAGTTTCCACTGTATGTATTAATTCATATGAACTTATATATGATGTTTAAACTATTGACTTTTTAGAGGGACCCTGAAGTATCTGCAGATTGTAGGTATTCACAGTGAATACAAATACCAGGGGTCCACTGCAATGCAATTTTAAGGTTTAACACAACTAACAGCATTTTTTTAAATTATGAAATATCCCCTTACCAACTGAAGCTTGATTCACACAGGAATTTCAGGCACTTAACAATTTGGACAAGTTATGTCTGTAACAGTGACTTTATTGATTAATTTATAAATCACATAAACCTTTATTTATGATCAATATTATGTTTACTGGTTAAAAGCAGGAACAGATACCAGAAGAAAATGCCCTACACTATTAAGAAAGGGATGTTTAAGTTACTGTATAATTTGCTAAATCAGCACATATTACTAAATGTAGGTGGAAACTAGAATCTCTGTCCTAAGAGGGATATTGATTTATTGGATTGGATAGTCTCTAAGTTTGTCCAGTTACTGTAATTCTGAGACAAACATTATAAAGCATTAACAGGCAAAGGAAAGAAGAAAATGTTTGTAGGTGTAAATTTAATGGTGTGGACAGTTTAAACCATAGCTGTTCTGAGGAACACAGAGCAAAACACAAAGAAGAACATCAGACACTTTTTAAAAGTATATCTTAATATAAACATTTTATTCAGTGCATTTTTGTGTATACAACAAATAATAAACAACTGGAAGCTATTAGACAGCTGTAGTGCCTGTCTGTATATGCTGTTTTATCAGATTTAGCCTGGTAGTTTGGAACACATGATCCAACATGGGTTAATACACATAGCCTACATCATGCAGCTCTAGACCAGTATTTTCCCTGCTTTCTCCCATGCAACAGATAGTTTCACCTAATACAGACCACCTCCAGAAGAAATCAAGAAAAAAGTCTCCCAAAAGCATGTACTAGAAATAAGTCATGTAGCTGAAGGAAAGAGTACGTAGCCCACAAAAAGGGTCCTTTTTGTACATATTTGTGTACATGCCCTGTGCAAGAAAGGGAAGGAGTCTGTTTTGTACTTTTTTGTTTGCTTTTCAGTTTTATAAATTTGACGTTTCCTATAAAATGTTAAGCCACCTAAAAGTCCACAGTATTCCTTTTTTAATAGAAAATATCAATCACCACAATAAGTTACTCAAACACATAACAAGCATCCTGGATAGTTGGGGTAGGGTGGGGTCCTCCACCATGCTCCTATGGTGACATTTATCAGTCAGTAGAAGTAAAGAAACAAGAATGGCTAACGGGGAGGAGGACTGAAGTATGACACGTGCACAAAGAAGAAACAGATCACGAGGACAAGAGCAAAAGACAGTGTGACACATTGGTAACAGAAGGGAATGGGGACAATAAATAGTCATTCCATTCTTCCATCATTGAGCATATCAGCAAAAAGCAAGACATCGAGCCGGGTTGCCAACAAGTTATGTTTTCTCAACAAAAAACCTTTACTTCCCTTCATCAAAAATGTACAATGAAAAAAGAAACACCCATCTTTATCTCTACTGTATGTTGGCTTGTTTTTTTAGCAGCTTAAAGGGACACTCTTTCAATCTGTCTTTGGTTTGCTGAAACTCATCCTAACAGTAAAGAAACAATGACATGAGCAGAGAACAAGAGGAGATTCCAACAAAAACCAGTTAACAATTAAAAACCTCTCAGCTAGTTCAGAAAATTAGCAACAAAAAAAAGTGCAGTTGTGGCATCTCTCAGACGGAAAAAAAATGAAATTAATAAATAAATAAACAAGAGAGCCACACTGCTCCTTATATTTCAGGTCAGTTGAACATAGGCTTCACTTTCCCATGCTAAAGAGCTCAGTCTCTGAGCGTGTGCATTAGGACGCAGGAGAGCTACCATCCGGCTGGCCAGGAGGACGAGGCTGAGCCATGCCAGGGAGTTTATAGGCTTTGTATTCACAGAAGCATGGATGAGATGGTGATCAGGGCTTTTTTTATTGTCCCACTGCAGCCTTTATGGACAAGAATCATTACTGGCTGCCCTGAACACCTGCATATCTACCTTGCTGTCCCTCTGTGACATATGCACAAGTGATTGGTGTTTGCATGACCCAAAAAAGTGATTGAAAAATGACAGTGTCATAGATAAGGATGACTAAACTCATTAACAAAAAAGAATGTGGTAACAATATTAAATAAATATTTGGCAAAAACAAAAATTTGGGTATGACAAGAGTGACCTGTGTGAGATTATGTTTGTTATTCTAGATGCTGCTTTGATGAATACTTTTTTCTAATGATATCTGGGTATTAATGTGTGGATTATTGTCATAGCTAGTCCTGAACCGTTGATCGGCGTCTGCTTGGATTCCCGCTCTGTGAGAGGTAAGGTTTCAAGGTTCGGCCCCAGGCCTGGGTTCGGCTACCGGGCTACGTCGACTCGTTCTGGCTCACAGCTTTGCCTCCGTTGAGGACAGCTGAGGCACTCCGACTCTTGGTGGGTGTGCCGCTGCCAGAGCGTGAGAACTCTGTCAAGTCATGGAGAGATGGCTCCCTGTACATTGCCACTGTGGAGAGACAAGGAAAGTGGAAATCAGACCAAGTCATATCAATATATAGATAGATGTTAACAGTCAAGAAAGTAAGCAACCGCCATTCAACTGTGCAAACAGACGTACTTTCTTGGCTGGCATTTGTAAAGAAGTTAATCCAGGAATGCCATTCATTTTCCTTTGTCCTGATCGGATATATGACCAATATATAAGTGTCTTCTAAGAGGGTTTACTCTGTGTGTATTTACTCATAATAAGTTATATTTAGTGTTTGAATTCTATTATAGTTGTAAAAGTTTTTATAAGTGTTTTTCAGATTTAGCTATTGTGGTCCATAACTCCCTCGAATACTGGGGGCAAACTGTGCCATGAAACTCCTTCTGCTTGTGTGTGAAATAAAGCCGGTGGGTTGCCGGTTCGAGTCCCTGTCCATCTGTCTCCATCTTTGTGTTCCTGAGCAAAACACTTCACCTGCAGTACCTGCTGGTGGTGATCAGAGGGACCGGTGGCACCGGTGCATGGCAGCCTTACTCCTGTCACCCTGCCCCAGGACAACTGTGGCTACAATCCAGTAGCTTGCCACTATCAGTTAGTGAATGTGTGTGTGAATGACTGGGTGTAGTGTAAAGTGTTTTGGGGTCTTCTGGACTTGATAAAGTGCTATTCAAGTACAAGCCATTTACTAAACACTGCTGCCTTATCTGTGCACCATCTTTTACACCATTTCCCTTCCTGCAAGATTAAAAGTAGTTTCCACTGTATGACTTCCACTCTATACCCAAAGTAATGCACATCTTCACTTGGATCGCAGATTAGTTTTAACTTTTGTTTTCCACATCAAAGCTCACACACAATAAAAATCAACATCAAATAATTTAATATTTTTAAGCAACAATAATTAATACAATTGGCAAACATTCAAGGATAGAATTTTTGGAGTAAAATACATCAGAAAGATTCCTTTAAAAAGAAAACATATACTATTTAAAAAGAATCTGTGTATTTGTGTCATACTAAATTAAGGCACAGCTGGTGCCTGGTGATTTAACTGAAGAAAATAAGGCATTTAGCTGATTCATCAGAATATTCTGAATATATCTGCACATTTCTCTGTATCCTTATTTTATAACACAAACAGGAACACCTCTTGCTGTGTTCACCGACACTCAATATGACGTGATGCCACAGATACACTCTCTACAATGTGCACAAAGAGCCTTAAATCTCCAGCCTTGTTGTACCACATTTGCAATCATTTTAAGATGTTAAAATTATTAATACCTATTTTAATAATTGGTGTGTAAACATCTGAATGTGTGCAGCAATTTCACAGTTGATTTTTACTAACAGGGGTAAAAGTAGTGAAGAATGGAAAAAAAAACACCTTATATGCCATTCAGTGTGAAACAGGTTATTTTCTTGAAGTAACTTTTGTCTCCTCTACTTAAGATATGTAATCAAAACAGATACTGTACTCTGCACATTTTTGTGAAATTTTGCTTTAGCAATTTAAGATTAAATTAAGACTTTTTTGCGTATCTTAAGAGTACCTACATGTTCGATTTATTCATATATTTTCAGCCTTTTAGAAATGCTCATGGTGCATTAGCATGATAAAGACAAAAACTACGCAAAGTTTTAAACTGAATTTCAAAGCAGATATTTTTACTTTATCAAAATGTTTAAAAGTTTTAAATAGTTCATGTTAAATATAAAAAAAAAACAGAAAAAATGAATATGCTTTTGTCTGATCAAATTTTCTTTAGATGTGGCGTATGTTATTTCTTGATACTAAAAGAGCATCCCCATCTTCAAACAATCTTCCAAGTTTTTTTAGTTGGACATTTTATGTAAAGATGATTAGCTAATGCACTTTGATTGTATTGAACTGGATTTGAATTAATAAATAAAAGCAGTCTTGTAGAACCCAAAATTTAATCAGCGCTGTGACAAAACCTTTGTTTTGCATTTATGGTTTACAAATAAACTGAACAGAAAAACTTAAATTGGGTAATTAGATTAGATATACTGAAAGACAGTTTAACAGATTAATCATAATTTTTAAATGTGAAAATGTTAACATTACAGTTAACAGATTTTTGTGAACAATGTATTGTTCTTTGCAAAACTGCTGATTCAAGAGGTCACAGTAAAAAGTGTTGGTGGTGAAGTAAAAAGGAAAAAAACCTATATTCCCACCATGCCATTATAAATTCAAGAGTTGCTAATGGTTGAGCTTTGCTGTGTGTGCAGGACTAACTCAATGTGCATCTCAGCAGCTGCCTTTTCAGGAGAAACATCAGTAATTTGATGTTCACAGTCTTTGGTTTCAGGATGTGTTCAACATCCTGCTGCCTAAAATGCTATTTGATGTTTATTCCTCAGGGGCCTGTGGCTGAAACTGCACATCCAGCCCTTCAGACAGTTCACTTAGACCAGCACTTTTATGTTGCAGCAGCAACCAGAGACCGCACCCCACCCCTTACACACATCAATCATTGGCAGCATTTCACTGTAAACAACTGACCATTGGAAGATAGTTCACAAGTAAATATATTCCATGATTATCTTAGTAGGGAAACAAACTTAAGTTTATGATTTTAATGTGTTGTTACAGTAAGTTTTCATTTTTAAACATGACAAATGAAAAGAAACACCAAGCTGTTCAAACTTCCCTATATTTGACCAGCTTCTAGATAAAAACACTTTGTGATTCATATTAGAGAGTGTTGCAAAAAGTGTAAGAGGATTTACATGTTTGGTTTGAATAATGTGAGCTTTACATGCTTTATCCAAAGTGGGAGGAAATGAGAGGCTTAGAGCTACACCTCAGACACTGGAACCAGTAGAGCAGTGAGTAATGTCAAGAGACGATGGCATCACCAGCGCACAAGAAGCTTCTTAATTGGTGCTCAGTAACGCTGTGGTCTCTGAATCTTTATGAGATGCTGGAACAAATTCTTTCTTTTTCTCTCTCGCTTTGTCCATTTGTTTCTTTGCAGTGGCAAAGTCTTTCTGAATGAATAAATATGACCAAAATATGAATTGTACAAGTAGCATAGTAACATAGAGCACAACTGGTGTTTTTATGTATATTTGATCTGGTATCACAGCACAGACTAGAAGAGAATCTTTCGCTTTAGATTTTCTTTTCTTTTTTTTACTACTAATTGTCTGTAGGGTTTTTTTTTTCAGATGTATTTTGGAAAATTATAATTTTGTTAACCAGTTTGCTTGTGTTTGAGAAGTCCTGAATAGTGTAGGTATAATATTAACCTTAACTCAGACATGGGCAGTTGAAATTCAGCTGCCAACTTCTCACTTTATTCATTCAGAAAAATAGAGTAAAAACAAATCAACCAAAAATATTATCTTGAAATAGATTAAGTATGAATAAAATCCTTCATACAAATCTGTTCAGGTATTTTTACACCTTGAATTATGATGCTGAACTGGAAATAATTAAAACACATGACCAGCATTCTGTGTTCAATTTGGTCATGAATATGTTTGCATTTAGGCTGTGACAGCATGCACTATGTGTGTAAAAAAATCTGTTTTTAAAGTATTTAGATTTAAAACATAATTGTCATCTTGGAATATGAGATTACATGTTTGTTAAATTTACCTGATTTTTAAAAATAAACATCTTTTCAAGTAGCACTATAACCTGGCATTTAAAAGACAGTAAACTGTGAGGATGTTTTTTCTTGCACACCATTTTCCTCTCTGAAGTTGGTTTCAAAATAAACATTGGTCATTCTCCAACTTGGTTTGTCACAGGTACAACTGTTTGAACATTTAATTATTGTTTTTAAAGTAGATATGAGTTAGTTTTAGCCTTAGTAAAATGCTTTGACAAATGGGCCTTTTTCTCAAGTTATATTTCTAATCAAGGCAAAACAGTATCAACATAGGCAGTGTTAGATTCCAAGACAGGTCCCTAATGAATGATGCTACAGGATTTTCTTTCTTTATCCTGGAAAGTAGTCCTGGATAATTATGTTTTTTCTCTCTGCTCTGTGCTTTCAAACTTGTCGGTCACAGCAGATGGATACTGTTACTGTATCAGAGTCTGCTGGAATAGATGCCACTAATCATTTTTCTGTTAATTTTAGTATAAACAATATTTCTTTTCTCTGCTGCAATCAGAATGTGGTCCAACCTTATTGCAATAAGGTTGGATTCTCAAAGAATGAAAGATTGCGATAGTGCAGTAGCAGATTTTTAAAAAAATTGATTTTAACCAAGATGATGGCAGGTGCAGAGTATAATTATTTATGAGTTAAGAGAAAATACATTTATTGACGTATAATTTAAAAGAAAGGGAAGTTGACCACATGTATGACATAATTTATTCAGGATCACCACTTTATATCATTTTCAAAGTTTACTCAAAAAGTGCAAAGTAATAATCAATAACAAACTGAGGCTGAGAAAAGCTCATATTAACATTTAAAAATAGAGGACTGTAGAGAGAGCACGTCTACTGGACTATGTTTTTGCCCACATGTGAACATGGTGACGCAGATCTACTGACGACGTCACTAAAACAGGTTGGTGTGAAAGTGTTCAACTGACACAACAGATGGTTTGAAACCATCTGAAAGCACGAACAGCTGTAAAAAAGCTCATTTATACAAAAAAAAAAACACTTGACAGGTGATTGAATCAGCCATACTTTCATGAATCACAAAAATAAAGCACTAGCCACTTAGTAAATCACTTTTGATGAAGCCTAAAAGTAATTGTAATTTTTGCAAGTGTGGGGAAATAAGCATCTGCAGAGCTAGAGTCTTTAGATTCATGTTTTTCATTTTGTTGTCCACTGTGCCGAAAGCAATAAAATCAAGGTTTGAATATATTTTGTATAGTTTGGTGGTTCCAAGACTTCAACACATTCAGGATTTCTTTGAATGTACCAATTTAAAGAACGACTGCAAACTGTCAAAGTCCCTCTTAGTGCCCCCGTATACACTGAAGATAAAAAAGATACATAGAAGACATACCTGTTCAGGGCATGAAATGTCAAAATACTTCTGTTAAAGTGGTCACTTTACTGCACTAGAACAGCTCGAGCTCCTATGAGATTGCTATGGATACTTGGGAAAAGAAGGTGCTTCACAAGCTGCACATTTAAAGTAATATTGGATCCACAGAAATCTACCTTACAAAGGAAGCTCTGTTACTAACGGACCTCATGTGAATGAAATGGTGGAAGGAAAACATATAAAAGCTCCATATAAAATGTTTACAGGTGCAAAAATATGTTTTTGTTTGACATGTAAAGTTAAATTCCATTGCTACTGTTTAAATTAGAACCAACAACTTTTATCTGGCTAAAAACCAAACAGTATTTCACTCGTTCTCTCTTGTCTCTGCATTGACAGAGTCTTGTTGAAGATGAAAGGACTGTGGGAGAACAGAACCCTTTCTCTCTCTCTTCTGGCAGCTTTCTGTGTTCTCCATGCTACCACACACATCGCCTGGGTGGGTGGGGTTTTCTGTAATTTCATTTAGTGAAAATAAACTGCTGGTGCTACTATTCAAAGCGCTGAAACATATTGTCCGTGCAGCTTCTGGTCACAGACAACCTCATTCTGTGCAGGACTTGTAACAGACTGTGACCAGCTGGAATAAAGTACTGAAAAGGCACATGCCAGCTTCTCTGAGAAGTATACAATAACAGATTTGACAGCACATTTAGCTTTTAGTAAAGCAATCGTAGAAGAAACAGAACATAAACCAATGAATAAATGTAAAAATCCTTCTAGAAAAACAGTAATTCTCAGTTAGAGATGCACACATCATTTATCCAGAGATCAGAATTGGCCAACTGTTCACTGATTGGTGATTGCATTATGTTATTTTTCTGAAAGTTAATGTTTTAGCCAGACACAGATGTAATCAGACACGGGTCTCTGAAAATATTCTACTTTCACAGGCCCATACATTTTGTATGGGATTTCCTTGAATATCCCTTTATGGACTCCGTAGACTTCCGAGCCAAAGTCAACAATTTCTGAAAATAACAAGTCTCCAATGTGGACAAAGTTCCCGTAAAGTGTGACATTTTCAAAATAAATGTGACTCATAATCCTGTGCAACTTTTCTTTTGTTCCTTTTCATAAAGCATTTTTTGACGGATGTGATTTATACTTACTACTTAAACTTATTAGTCTGAAAAATATGGTGCTTAGATTGCCGGATATTAAAAATTGGTTGATGATTGGAAAGCTTCAAGTGCAAAGAAATAGCAAAAAAATAAGAAGAAATCAGAAAGGATGCAATGCTCCCCAACTGTAACTGTGGTGTGCAGTATGAACCAATTCTGAACCTAAACATCAAGGAATCAAAATGTAATGGAGGATGTGTGCAGGCCTACCTTTCAGAGGTTTGGGGAGGAAGTGGGCTGCTGGCTTGTTCTTTTTGACATGGTTCCCCTTCATGATTTCTCCTTCCTTGTTCAGACCGAGGTACCAGCCCCTGCCTGATTGCTGCTGTCGGTAGATCATGGAGGAGTATGTCACGTAGTAGTTTTCAAACACAGACTCCTTAAATTTGCACTCTGCAGTGAAGTGTTCCTGTAGAAGGGGAGAAGCAGGGACAGTTTCAAGCAGTTGCTGGCCAGCACTTCACAAAGTCTCAAGAGTCTTGGAAATAACACACGCAGCAAATATACTATTGTTCCTTCTATACAAGGAGGGCTTAATAAAGTTGTGGTGTAAAGAAAACACACTGTTAGGAAGAAAAGAGCACATGAACTGTCCCAAGGCTCGAGGCCTTTATAGCAGCGTTCTAAATCATTTTATTCCATTCACTGTTATGAATAATGCAGCACCTCATAGTAGAGATAATAGTAAGATACCATTACCAAGGAGCATTAATAAAACATACAGGTCAAATTAATTGTACATTCATATTTGGTCTTATTTTTTAATTATGTATGGACTCTTCCTTGTCTTTCAGAGTTTTGTTGAATGTTATATTTTAATAGACAAGCATATTTTTTACAGCCATTACATTTATGTTTTACTGTATGGCTCTAATAGTCTAATTTGACAGATAAGTGTTTTAAATTCTTTCACAAAAGAGCTTTAATAGGTTTATATGCAGTGCCTCTGCAATTAACACAAAAAAGGTGCTCATTACTTTCAATCACTAAGGCACTGGCTGTAGAAAGACTATAAACAGGCTGTTTGAAGAATGAAGAACCATTAGTGATTAGTGTTGTGGTTCATTAGGCAATAATTCACCAGAAGAGTTATTACATAATTTATAATACTTACAGAATAATCAAACAAAATAATAACACAGACTTGTTCCTGTAACACTCACTCATCTTTTCTCTGTATTTCAGTCACTTACATAAACAGCAGTAATTGCTGCATCGTAGCTAACTACCATGGAGGAAGCCTTTAGTTTATTAGCTCCGAAACAGAAGGCAACATTTTTGTGTAGTCAAAAATACATAAAGCACAAACGTGACAGACTTTTGGTCATATCCAAATGACGTTAGTTAGACTATAAGACCAAAAGGCTGATCTTATATTAGAGCTACACCTAAGATAGCTCTTTAAGTGTAGCTGTAAAATCATTTTGTAGTCTCGCTTCAAAAAGATCGTAGTAGATCTAAAACTGATCTTTTATCACATCAGTTTTAGATTTTTGCCTTTATTTTCTTTGCAGGGGCAGTGTAAAACATTTTCAGTAACTTTATTTTATTTTCAATTAACAAACATTATCAAATGATGAACATTTTGGGAGGTGTTCATCTAGATGTTCTTGATATAATCTGGATTTCTCGGTCATCTGTTGCTAATTTTTCTTCTGTAACTTGTCCATCCATTCAGTTTTTCTTCAGTGTCAGTCTTTTGTGGTCTTATTTTTGGTTTGTGTCTTTTTTTCCTTCATGTTTTCCTTCTTTAACAATTCCAGCCAGTTAGTGATATAGTTCTTGAGGCCAAGACTTTTAGGGTATATCAAATGAACAGTATCACTGGGAGGAGGTGGTGGAGTTCGATCTCGTCACAGATTAACTGTCACATGTACTTAACTTAGCAAATATGCAAAAAACATTTTTTACTTCCTTTTATACTGTAACTGCCAAATGTAGCATGTGCTTCTGTTTTAAATAATTAATAAATATACTTTATCAGGAAGGATAGGACAAACATTGTCAGTGCAGCTCTCATATCTTCCATTTATAAATTTTTTCAAGTAAACATATCAGTTAAAATCTGTATTGGCAAGTAAAAGCTTTACAAAGCCTGCCAACTTATCCTGATCAGTGAATCTTTGCAAAACAAAAAAGAGAGACAATTTAAAAAAAAGGCTGCTTCAAAACTGGTATGAGTGACTCCATAAAATTGAGTCTCATTAGTTTGAGTCGTGTTCAACACAGCCATGTGTAGTTGTGCATGTCTTACCAGCTGGTATTTATAAGAGCTCCCCGCCCCTGGAAACACAACTGACAGGACTACTTTTAGTGAAAAAACTCTGATGTAAATACAGTAATCATAATCAATCTAAGATTAAGATATTAATCTAAACCTATAAAAGCCATCATTTTGTCTCTCATTGCTGTTTTTTAATCCTTTATAGACATTTTTTTTTATATTGTTTAGCTTCAATGCATCAAAGCCTCTTTCTTCCTTACTGCACCACTTTTTTGTCCAAGCTGTTTACCTTCAGGGTCGTGGAGAGACTGGGCAGCGTCCATTGCAGTTTTGCACAAACAGTAATTGGAAGCAAAACAACAAGCTGCTCTTGAGCTTAGTTCTGTTGTACCTCTAATAATGAGCTTATGTGGATTTGGCTGGTTACACGTGTCCTGATGAAGAATAAGAGTCTATTGACAAGCAGACAGACGCAGATGGATACTCTCACAGCCAGAGCCAAGATTCAGGAGAGGCTGCTGGCTGTAAGCGTCGAACTGGAGCGGATCTCTAGACAGCAGGCCTGTGCCAACTAACACAAAGAGGAACAAAAATGGCAGGGGATCCCCTTCTCCTTCCACGGTTTCTCCTAAAACAAGACTGTGATGGACATTAGATGCTTGAAAGAATTTAAGAAGCATCTTTTTCAGTGAGTCGCATGTCGTTTCATTAAACCAACTGGCATGTGAAATAATAAAATAAATGTGACACTTTTTTAATCAGTGCTTCTGTGCCAAATGGACTGAAGATAATCTCAATAGAAATAGCACAATATCTGCATGAAAATAATATATGCACACTCATCTTCATATCCTGAAGTCTCAATGGTGCTTTGGCCAAATCAGCTTTTAATGATCCGATTCCACTTCATGGACTTTTTTGCACAAGTAATATTAGCTTTAAATATGCGCATTGATTGACCTCCTTGAAAATGCTACTTTCTATGTTGCCTTAAAACTTTTATTTTGCTATGAAATACATGTCCAATTCAGGTAGAAATATCTACCGCCGTGCTAAAAAGAAAATATTACTTTCTTTTTCTAGGACTTTACATAACAATTACAAACCTAGGGCTTTTAGTGGCTTCCTCTTTGCTTAATAAATATTAAAATTGCAGGTTCTGTGATGTGTATACTTGGGAGTCAATTTATATATTTAAGAAGTTAGTAAAGACATTTCATCTAATTCATACATCTTTTTGGTCATCAGGTAATTGTGACATAGAGTCATTTAGATTGATTTTCTGTGCTATATGAAATTAGCACAATAATTGTCAGTTTTGCCAAAGCTCTGTAAAATAGCCAGTGGGATTTGGGCATGAATGTGCGAGTTAGGTGTTGGATGTCAGACGCTTTCTTAGTACTTTTGTTCTCTCTGAATATAAAGCTAGCTCCCAGTGAAACCTTGCACTGAGGCATATTTACAGTTCAAACAGCTCCACGACCTATTGTGTAATGCTTCTTTTATTAGCTAGGCAGGTATATAAACAAGAACTTTCAATTGTGAGTAGCTTTCAAATGGCACAGTTCTATTAACTTAAAGGAAGTAATTATACCTCTGCAATGTTTTTTTATGTGCAGCCAGCAGGAGGTGAATTACTGTCATAAAGCATTTAATTTCTCATGTAAAGGCAAGCCAAATCAATGCTAAGTTACAAGAGCTACAATATGAAAACTAGAACAACAACAATTATGCCAATAAAACCATAGCGGAGCACCGCTCAAGTTCCTCCCACCTACTTCAAAATAAGTGAAACTCAGAAAAAACAATTATCAGGTGGAGTAGCGACAATGTGTCCTTCTGAAGCCAGATGTTGAAAAAACTGAAATGGGATCTAAAAGGACTTTTTTTTCTGGCATTTTATGGTTTATTTGTTTTCCAAATGACTTTTTGCCTGGAAAAAAACAGGCAAAAAGTTACACCCACACAAGATTGAAAGTCAAGTCAGAGGCATGTAAACACTCATAAAACACAGCAATTTATGACAAACCCTGTAAATTGAAACCTTACAGTATTAGTGCTTCTTTACTAATGGCACTGTGCTGACTAAACAGCTGAAAAGAGTGGGATTTAATTACATATTTCATAAGAGTGCATTAAAACGCTAATACACATGTTCAAGTAAAAGAAGATAAGAATGTATTTTTCACCTGAATTTCAGAATGCTTATCTATAACTTAAAATATTATTTAACATTTTTAAAATATTTTTCTTCATTAATAATTAATCAACAAAGAAATTTATCACAAAATTATTTGTACAGATTTATTAAGATTTTATAGAGGTCTTCATTATATAATTTGACCTTTTATTAAAAAGGATAGGGTTTTTTTTCTCGTAGATCACTTAAGCCTGTTGATGCATATTCAACACATAGCATGAATCATATTGGAAGCACATTGCCAACATCTAGAGCTTGGAGTTGAACCAGGTTATGCTTAATTTAGTGATTTAGCATGCTAAACACCAAAACGTATTTGTTATATTTTCAGAAACAATCTGTAGTTTATTTAGAATCCGTCAGCAAAAATAGATCTAGTTCATTTTGTATATATTTGTAAAATAATGTCAGGCAGTAATTAGTTAATTCATGTTTTGCTCCCCCTGTCCTACTTTATTGCTAACCCCCCTTCTTGTGTCATTTATTTACTCCCTCATTATATTTAGGGTAGTTGTTGCATGCCAGATCGTCTCTTATCTCTGTCCTACTTGCCTTGTGTGTTTCTCATGCAAGTTATTGTTTTCTCTACTGTCACGTTCAGCCTATTATTTTATGTTTGTTTAGCATCTTCGTTTACCCAGGTAGTCTGACTGTGACTCAGGGTTCTTTTTCAAAAGAGATTTTAAAGCAAATTATCTGCAGGCGTAATTACCACAGGAAGACACAAGCACCAATTAAAATCTAAATAAAACACTAAAAATGGGAATTTCTTTTCAGTTACACTTTTTCATTAAAAAAATGAAAAAGTCTTACAATTAATTGTCTTAAAATCAATTAAGGGACTTAAAATTTATAATTAATTCTTGTAGCTTGTTCAGATCTGATTGCCTTCAGCTGGAGCTTTATGGGGTATTTAAAATGCCTTTGTAAGTGAATCTTTACTAGTGAAGACCAAGTGTTTGCATAGATCAGAAGAGTTAGTATTCTTATTTTCGGGTTGCTGTTGTGACATTTTAGTAGTTCTTGCATTTAATTTGTGGCAGTAGAGCATATGTGTAGAGTATGTGTGCTGACACTGAACTTTGCAAAATTGGAAAAAAAAAAAAAAAACATTACTTGCTGGCAGAGCTGATAAGTAACTTACATTTGAAAATGTATTAACAGCATTTTTCATGTAATATGTGATGGTAATAGGTGTGTTACTGGTTTAGCTTTTTTAAATATTAAATATCTGACATTGAGCACATAAAATTAAAAATAGTATTCTTGTTGAATCGCAGAGATTTCTTGATAAATATTTCCACCTCACAAAAGCTGAACGGTTCAGTCCACTCTCACTCTCACTGAGCAGTCTAGAGAAGACTCAGCTGGAGCCTCAGTGACTCACACTAATTCGAAAATGACCCACTAGGAAATTGATAACACCACTTGAAAGGCACTTGTGAGTATAAGAGTAAATGTGCAAATCGGCTCAAAAGCAAGCTTGCAGATATAAACGATGAATAAAAGGTGATTTCCTTTATTTTAGTTTGAAGGACTGTAACTGCAAATGTTTACAGATTGTAGTGAAACACTTTTCTCGAAGGATGATGCTTCTTCAGTTCTGATACTGCAGACCTTTCACTACTTTTTGAAATGAGTAGACCTAAATAGGTAGTATAATAAATATATAAATTCTTTCTCTCCCACACATTGATGGTGATAGATGAATATATTATCACTGGCGACTTCTGTTCACCTACACACATGCTGTTTATTTCGCATCACACCATCTATATATATAGACAGAACACTGTATACATAATGCATTTGTGAGCTAAAAACTGTCTTTGTGGGGGAAACGAAAATAAAATGTTTTAATTCAACAACTGGCTGAGATGAAAGAAAAACACAGGGCAAATTGTAGTATAATTAGACATGCTCTGACAATAGTTAAATGTATTCTTTCCAGGTAGTCAAATAACTGTTTACCTACTTGTGCTTTTTTCCGATCTCAAGACGAATTGAGTAATGGTGTAAAAAGTCAGGGATTGAAAAATGGTCCAGAAAACAAATGCTTCCAAATTCCTGAAAGCTGCCAGCTGTTTTGCTGAATTTGTGATGCTCAGTTTAAATGGGAGGGGTAGTTAGGTTCAGACATCAGTAGGCTTTGTTTTAGCATCCATAGATAACATGGATGCTGCATGCAGAACACAGATGAATGCAAAAGAACAAAGAGTCCAGACACCAGCAGCCCCCTAAAGCTGCTATCACACTGTGATTGTTATCAATCTTAGACAAAATCTATTGTCGTGGCTCGTGAAAAAAATCCAAAGAAAATTGCTGGTGATGAGTTGTGATTGGTGGTCTGGGGATTTTCAGTGAGAGAGGCAAACAGACTGCCTTTTATGTTTTCTCAACTAAAGAAAACCTATCGAGCACTGTCTGAAAATTTTCAGCTATTTTTTTTTTTTTTTTTTTTTTGCCAAGTTACAAAGTTTTCTCCTCTTCTCTTTTTTTCAAGATTATGACTGATATTAAGTGCAACAAGCTATTTTGCATTCGGTTTATTCTTGGACCAAAACTGCTGTTAAATCTTTCCGCTGTGAACCAACATTTTCCATCCTACCATATGACAGGAAATTCTAGATTCCATCATATTGAACCCAGACAAAGTGACATGTTTAATTTCCATTGTATTGTTCCAATTGCACTGTGTGTGGAAGAACTTAGACTGCTGTCACACCAAATTTCTGCAAAAATATATTTCTGCAGCACCTTCCAAAGATCTTTCCTCACATACCCAAAAGTGGACAATTAATTGCAAATCTTTCTCCATCTTACCAGTAAGTTGGCATACCCAAAATCACTGATACATGTTTTGTCTAAGGACTGAGTCACCCAAGTACATGTGTTTTTGCTGCTGAACTCCCCTGACACAGTCTGTGTACCAAAATCTAATTACATGAATGCTAGCAAGGGGAATTAGAGAATTTAATTTAAATCTAAAGAATCTATGTACATTTATTGCCTGGTCCTAATTAGAAACACATTTAGAAAGGAATGAAAATATGAACTTGTTTTACTTTTGATCACAACGTACATGCTCACCATTCAGTCAGTGTTTCTCCTTTTGCATGCATGTATGCGCAAACATGTAGACATGTAGATCTCATAAAAGCAACCATCCGTACACCCTCCAAACTGCGTCATTTGTTGTCTCTCTACTTTTGATTTGGATTCTTCCCAAAATACTAACTTGTGATTGGTTGGTTTAATGTGTGGCTGGAAGGCAGCACTTTGCAACAGCAGCAATCCCAGGAAGATAGGCACTATTATGTAGCAGGCCTTACATTCAGTACAATTTTCTCCCTAATTTAGCTGAAATGGGAAGCCCTGCAACCCATCCCCCAATTGCATTCTTCCAATTTAACAGATCAGTATCAACCGGTTTCCTTGTGAGGGTATTATTTGAAACGGCATAGATGATACATGGTGTCCAGGCAACATGGTTCCAATTAGACTTCAGCTTTTCTCTCCTCTGTTTGAGTAAGATTTCACACATTATTACATAACCAGCTAAGGCGATGAAGTACAATCCTAATTAAGCACATGGTATTTTTTGCTTCCAATTAAATTTACCTTGTGATTCCCTGTTAGTCAGTTTTTATAGAAACCATAACATTTTTGTTGCAATCCAGCCACTTGTTTACATGTCTCCAGTGATCAGAGTCTCTGACACTGGAATTTTTTGAAGCCAGGTTTTAGAGTGAAACTTTTGGGAACACCCCATACAAAGGTGTGTGAAATACAGTGCAAGTATGAAAGCGCACATACAAAGAACTCATTGCTGCAGGCTTGGTTCTATGCATGCTTGGGCAGGTAACAACAAAATCACTGGTGGACAGCATTGTGCTGTTTTATGCCACTTAACCTGTTCAGTTTTACACAAGTTCTTATAAGGAATATGTGTGTGTTATATGAGCACTTGTTTAATCTGATGGGTTACTGTTTTCAAAATGAGCTGGAAGCTAGTGAGGTGAAAACAGCACACGCATTTCAACAACATGATAAAATCACAGCGCCACATGGAGCCCTGGCATGATATCTACAGCGGATTCAAGGTGTCTTGGTGGTCTCATCTAATATAAATGTCTCATCTAAACCTTTCCCCAATCAACACCTGAAAATACCAGCAGCTTCCAAACAGAGATCAGTCTCATGTAAACGTAGTCTAAGTAAAGTTTCATAAAAAGAAACTTTACTTAAGCTCTCTAATTTAATTAAATTAGAGAACAGAAAGACATGCATTCATTTTAGTTGCAGGATCGTTCAGTTTCACATGTCAGAAACTAGGTGACTGAGGTATAGAGGAGATAAAAAAAGAAATACTCAAAAAAACGGACAAGAAGCATTTTGGGATGTGGTTTGTATGTCTCTATAGTGTGTATAAACCTTCTTGGCTGCATGATTAAATCACAAAATCTTGCAGTGCCAGCGTTATTGTTCTCTTATGCAAAATGTATCATCACATGTGGATGCACATTTAATTTATACATGAAATATTGCAGTTTTTACTATGTGCAAAACAAACAAGGAAAAAGAAAGCACTTTCACTGTTTGAATCCTTTAGTTTATTTTTCCACAAAGCAGATATGTCTGGCAATACTATCAACAAGCCAAACAGAAAACTAACACCATGGCTGTGGTGGTGTAGCAACAGATAGTGCCAGCTGTCCTGCTAAGGCTGTGGATAAAAGCACTTCTGCCAGCAGTCTCTGCCTGTAATAATACTGTTTGCAAATACTTTGCATGTTCAAAATTATTTTGTCAATTGTCCCAAAATATGGCACTGTTCAAATAACTTCATCATGTTAGAAAAATGTTTTAGTTTGTTGAAAAGTAATGTGTATAGCTGCAGTTACGTATCTCATTATGCAAAATAAACTTTTCACTCTTTTCAAACTCAGTGAGGGGATTCTTATCTTATTGGGCCATACAAAATTATAAACCTTTTCACTTTTGGTCTGGTTACGACTGCAACCTTTTATATATTTTAATTTTAAATTTTTTGCTTATTCTTCTTTGTGCAGAATCTCATGAAAAACATCCACTGTAACATTTAATAAATCAACATAAATGGGCAGATTTTGGTTTGCAAATCCACTCATGATCAAAAAACATTTTGGCGACATATAACACTCAACCGTGTTACCATGGTAATCATTATTATATTTAGATATAAGCAAGGAGGACAAGGAAGGATTGCACTGCACAACATAAAGTGGGTCATAAGGAAAGAACATTATATAAACTAAACTTTGAGAAGTTAAAGTTTAGGGCAAATTGAGTGAAAACAGCACAAAGTACTTTTTATGCTGTTATTTTCAGTTTTTCAGATCTCTTTTTAGGTCTATTGAGATGGACATTTTACATTTTTTTGTGTATTTTTTTAAAATGCGTCAAAAAGAAACTAAGAATATAAAGTAAAGGTAAAATCCAAAGAGTGTTTTTCTGCTTTTAGTTCACAGAGTGCTCGTATTATATACTCAATATCTGACAGAAGAAATCGCACAATAAAAAGTCACAAGATTATTAGATTTCAGATTTTGTTTATGTCTGTGCCGGTTGCAATCTGTCTGAAGACCTTTTCCTAAAATGAAAAATCATTGGTAATTTGACTCTTAAGCCTGTCTGTCAGTGGTGAATGTGTGTGTCTGCATCCCCTCCGGTCGCATATCCACCGAGCCTGTCAGTCTTGTTAGTGACGCCAATCTCACAGTGGCATTTGGGGAAAAAAGACTGACATTACTTGGCCGGTAACTGAATTATTCATAACCTTGCACATTTAATCAAAGAAGAACCGCCAACAACCACCATTAGAGATCTCACCGCTTGATTGGCTTATACAATCCTTGGACTATTTATTGTAAAGACAACAGCAAAAGGCTGTTATTCTTTCATCAGGCAACTTTTATTTCTCTATTTACTTTCTGGCCCATTTGTGTCATCTAAACCAGACGTTCACTTTGAACACAGGTGGACTAAAAACCTCCAGGGTAACAAACACATCCATGTATAAAGACACTGACACTGAGTGAAACACTCACCGACGTGTACAGGTAGCCCTCACTGTTCATTGCTAGATAGAGTTTGGTCTGCACCCCTTGGATGGCCACCACTCGCAGTCCCACCGGAATGAGGTTGAACATGGCTGAAAACAGAAACACGTTTATCACTTACAGGGAAAATACAACATTTTTAGAGCAACTAAAAGGGATATACAAGCTGAAGCTGTCATATGTAAACTGCTTTGTCAGAGTTCCCTACCTAAAATGTTCCATTTACTTTCAAGATAAGGAAATATGAAAGAATAAATATTTCACAGACCATGTCAATGCAACAACCTACATGATATACCAGCTTTAGGAAGAAAGTGTTAAAATTGTTGACTATTTATTTGACAGAATTTAAAAAATTTTTATTTGTTTTTTAAGAGTGATGTAATTAAACACATTTTGTGTCCCAATGATGTTTTTCATTCTACTTAACATGTATGCCAATTTATGGATCTTTTTGTAGAACACATCTAAAATATATGAAAGGAAATGCCACTGAGGAAGCTTAGACACCTATAGGCATAATACTACTTGATTTGTTATTGGTTGCAGCTAATAACAAGTCAATAACAAGACAAGTGCTATTTATTTTCCTGTACCCCCAGCCAAAGTGGAGATAGGGAAGACTTAGGTAATTGGCTTCTGCAGATGTGCTGAAACGGTTTTCACTGTGCGTATTTAGTGTTTGAACTATTAAGATAAAAAGTTAAAAGCATTTTTTCATATCACACAAGCTAAATATCAGATTAGCCACTGATAGCTGACAGTTGCCACTCTGAAAGCTACTTAACAGTGACCTGAATCACTCTAAATTTACTCCAACTAACCACTACACACGAGCACAGGATAAGATTTCAAAACCATTAAAATATAATAATGTCTTTGTGTGGTTCCTAACAAAGACTATTCTTTGTGGCCACACCAACATTTATACAGACAATAGTCACTTATATAAACACTGTGGATTGAACTCAGGCCAAAATACACAAAAAATAAATAAATATAGACCTGTCTGTGATTAGGAAGCTGGATATTGGTTTTGTGTCTGAAAGGAGCAGCAGCAACCCAGCTGGTCACTGAGGTATATCTCCACCTAATTAACATCCGCCTGTTCAGTGCTTTTTTATGCGCGTGCGTGTGGGCGTGCATGTGTGTGTGTGTTTCTACTTACAACTTACTCATATTGAAGTCAAAGGTTGATTATAAATGTCCACATAAATACCCGTCTCTAACAAAACAAACTTTGCTTTCTGGTGAGCTGACTACTGCAGGGACTTAATTAATGAAAAGCCTGGTGTGTTTTACTATAGTGGGTATGGAGATAAACATAACAAAGCTGATGTTATTTTAAACAATCCCTTTAAGTTTATGTCCATGTATGTTTTTTTTTTAACTTAAACTCTACTGAAGCTTTGGTTCAGTATATCCTCACTATAAATATCCACATCTCAAACTCTTCTGAGTGAAGTGAACTATAGAGGCTTTTTGAAGGGTCATTTTATTTGCTCTCGGTGTCTAAGCGCAGCAGACATCTCTTACTGTTTGCTTTATAAAAGCATCAGCCAGAAGAATGTATATCATATTTACTTTACAGCAGCTTTGAGAGATTAATTTTGCATTAATGGGAAATACATCCATTTCAAGCATAGTCATTTCCAAGAAAGGCTCTGTTCTTATTTATTACTTTCTCTTACAGCACAGGTGTCAAACTCCAGTCCTCGAGGGCCACTGTCCTGCAGTTTTTAGATGTGCCACAGGTACAAAACACTGTAATGAAATGGCTTAATTACCTCCTCCTTGTGTAGATCAGTTCTCCAGAGCCTTGATGACCTAATTATTCTATTCAGGTGTGGTGCAGCAGAGGCACATCTAAAAGTTGCAGGACTGCGGCCCTCCAGGACTGGAGTTTGAGACCCCTGGTCTAAAGGGTCTGGGCCCTTGGCTATTGAGAAATGATTGCTTCCTGGAGGTGTGGGTTTTTTTATTTAAAGATCAGCGCTCCTCTTATGAATCCTCTCCTAAAGCATTATATTTTATTGTCTTACAAAGTATGTTTTTAGATATACGTTTGTTTGAAATTATACATTTGGATTATATTTCTATGTACAGTATACAATAGCACATTTGTCTTTTCTTACTCCTCAGCATCAATAACATAAGATAGAAAATCCTTCAAGTAATTTTTGACAAATGCAATGGACTGTGGCTTGTACAATCATCTGCAGTTAAAAAAGAACTACATTAAAAATAGATTTATCTATTTTCACCAAAACAATTTTTCCCAGGGAGTAATAATCCTTGAAGACACCAGCGTCGACATGAACCAGATTTGCTTCTGAAATATTGTTTATCTTAGAAAATGAACACTGTGAACTTTTGTGTTGTACAATTCAGGGTTCATTTCAAGATTTTCAGTAAATAAGTCTGAATTCTTGAGTTATTTAAGTCACAGGCAGTCCATGCTTCTTATTGAGCATAATTCATGTATACAGTACATAACTTCCTTTGTATACTGGTGTGCAGTCAAGTTAGAACAGGAAGGAGGTCATCCCAAAACTATTTCAACAAAGTTTTGAAGCGTAAAATTGTTCAAAATGTCTGGTAGTCTGAAGCAGTCTACCAGAGCCAGTATTCAGTTCTTCAGCAATATGATCTAAAGTATTTCGTCTGTGGAACTGGACCAGATTCACGAGCTGTAATTAGTCACTATTGATAGATACGGACCTCTGCTGACCAGGAACTCGCCACAAGAGTTTTGAGGATGTTCTGAACTGTCATAATGGTCATAATGTAACCCTTATTTAACTTGCTTAAGTTCTTTTCATTTTTCCTACATCAAAAAGTTCACTTGTTGCCCAACATAGTTTGCCCACTGAAAGGCCAAATAATAGAGATAAATAGTATTAACATCACCTGACAGAGGTCATAAAGTTATGATTGATATGTGTGTATGTCTAGTTTTATTCCTCAAAGCTTAGGGCTTGATGTTCCCTCTCTTGCTTGTCATGTTGTATTAACAGTTCTTTTCCTTACATAGGCACCTTCCTCATGTCACATGTCTCCGCTCAGATCTCCCCCTTGGTGCCTCCAACACGATCAGCACGAACACATCTGCTATCTACTTCATTTCAGAGGGATTACCAGCCGGAGCACTGATGGAGATTTTTAAAGGGAGGGGTGGGGACTCAATTACTTTCTGGCTCCTTGAAACACCTGAGCACACTGAAGAGTGACAGGGCTGCCGCCCACGCACGGACAGCCTGCTGCATGGAGGAACATGGAATGAGAAAGAGAAGGGTGGCCTGAGGGACAGCTTTCATGATCATCTCTGTTCCACCTACTCACATAAACAGTCATGACCGATTCAATGTGACGATCAATCTGAACCTCCCAACAATAGCTGCAGTTCAAACTAGTAGCTGTGAAATGTTGAACTATAGTTAGTGTAAACATGAGACATCATTTTTAACTTAATAGTATTAGAGCCAATGTAGAAGCAAGAAAAATAACCTGGACTGACTGGAGTCAAAGAATTTTCGATTAATTTTACATATTTTAATGAAAAACTTTGAAAATGTCTGTTGAAAAGTTGTACATTTGTGAGAAAAAAAAATAATTTTCCATTATTCCAGGCATAAATTTACAATATTAAAACTAAGGTATTACTTACTAAAAAGATTTTAAGAAAAAACTCAGAAGTTCACTGAGATAAAATCAGAAATGTGTGCCTTTATCACAGAAGTCATTTTAGGTTCAAGTAGTAATTTTGAGATACCCATCTGGAAATTTCCCAGAGTGTAAGGAGTACATCCACACTCTTTTCCTGATTTCCTAATAAAAAAACTCACAAGAATAAATAAATTGATAAACATTTCCCATAATCATTTCCCGAGTTTGAAAAAAAGTAGTTGCTCTGTGCTTTCCTAGACCCTGTTTCTGCACTTCCCTCTATGCCTGCACTCTGTTTCACCTCAGTCACCTCTTACAAAACTTATCTGTCTTCTGCTTAAGCAAATTAAAGTTACCTTTAATATTACCTGCACTGATATGGCCTCTTTCAATTTAAAATTTAAAATATTTGCTAAAAATATCTGCTAAATGCGTAAACATATAGCTTACCAAAACTAACAAAGTTAAAAAAAGGCATAGAGGCAAAATGCATTGCACATTTTTACACTAAATTTCTAACTTCTTGTTGTAGCTATCTGTGCTACAGTTCTATCTCTAATGTGAACAACTACAAGAAGAGGATAATTGGTTAAAAACTGATTTTTTAATTTCTTTTCCCCTCTATGTCAGTGCTACACTTATTATCTCTTGGTTTTCTATAAAATGCTGCTCTTTGCTGCTCCTTCTGCAAAGTTAGGCTGTTTTCAGATAAGAAGCGGAATATGCTGCACCTGACACTTCATATGTTCAAACAGCCTTAAGCAGCTAAATCATTCAGCCACCATAATGAGGAGGTCGGCATGGAAACCTGCTATATTATAAAACGGGGGAGTAAAGTTGGAAAGGAACCAAAATCTGATTAAGAGAATAAGATTATGTTGGTGAAGCTTATGTGGTGACACCTTATATCTTGTATAACAGCAAATCCAACCTAACACTAGGGAAGCAAACACATTTTTTTTTAACTTTTAAATATTGTTGCTGCTCATATTGCAACACCAGGCTACTGCACTTGATTCTAAGGTAAAAGTTTGGGTCTTTAATCCCCAGTAATTTTTTTCTTCTTGCCAGTCACGACACACTGAGCTGTACTTTATGACTACTGTGCATTTAGTTTAATCAAAAAAGCCCATCAGAAAAGAAAGGCTTAGTTTTAGGGCTGAGAAGATTTGTAAGAGTCACAATTCAGTGCAAAAGTAAAAGAAAAATTCACTCTTTGAATTTTGTATTGGTACCATGCTAGTGATAAAGCACAAGACTGTGTAAGAAAGAAAAACACAAATATCTGATATTCAGAATAACGTATTCAAATAAGTGGCAAGCAATATGATAATTATATATTTGTTTTTTATGCAATGAAATATTGCTTCCAAACCTTTGGACTGTGTACAGTGCAATCACTGTAACAAAGTTAAACACAATGAACATGAGATATTAGATGTTCATTACTAGACTGTCATTTTATGTAAGTCCACTTCATTTTTATTTCCTTTCATTACTCCATCTGAGATTTCTTCCATTGAACTTGATTTCTCCAGTTGAATTTCAACCGGGCCAATCAGAAGGAGAAGCTGTCAATGACCTTGATTATCTGCTGTTTTAGAACTGTAGTCGGCATATGGTGGTAGTTTTAGCAAAGGCAACAAAGGAAAAGAACAAAACCATTCAGTCCATGTTGGCAACGCTTCCAAACATTGAATTAACATTAACTGCCATCTCGTCTGGCTCCGTCCTTCTCTCTCCGCTTGTTTACAGGGATGCAGTTTCCAGTAAGCATCACCGTGCCATCGCCTCCAGAAAGAAATCACTTCTCAATAGCTGAGGAAACACGGCGTAGAACAACAACAACAGGCTGGTTTTTTATCTGGCTTGATCATTACTGCTTTTTTAAAACAGTCTGGTTATGAGACTCTGTAATAACTTTAATAGGTTTAATTTTGGAGTTCAACAAAGTTATAAGATTGGCATTGTAAATTTAAAAATAGGTTGAAATTTATCTGTAGAGAAATGTAGCTTTTTTGTTTCAATAGTTTTCCAGATGTTCGGTTTAATTAGCTGTGATGCAATGCAATTGAATATCTGAGTTGAGAGAGACTATAACATTTATTTAGCTTTTCCCATCACATCTCCTCTTCATAAAAAAAATGACAAACTTCTTTGCTAAACAGTCAAGCAGGCGAGAATCTGTCAGCTCAGCCAGCTAGTGTAGCAAAGATCAAATCCTTCCTCGTATATGTGCTCAGATTTGAGGAGGTCCTCTCCCACCATCACAAGACACCACCAGCTCCAAGAGGACTGCACTCTCCGTCACCATGGAGACAAGCGCACCCAGTGCCTAACAACGCTATTTTTGGAGCAGCGCAAAGAGCTTCACTCCTTCTCCTCCATGTTCAGCATCTCCCTTTAATTTTCTTTTGACAAAATACTTTGTGCTGATGCAGGCCAGTTATTATGCAACCCAATAAAACACTGAGTCCAAGTACATTTAAGGTGTGCTGTGCTTGCTACATAAGGAGCGTCTAATAGGTGGCGTATGCAAGATTAAAACACTGAAACATCCTTTCTGTATCTTTATGCCAACTTCTGCTAATTGGTTCTCTGTGTTATGTTTACCTTTCTTTTCACTGTTGCAGTCTACTTAGCATAGATAACTGTTAGATCAAATATCTATCCTTTTGATAAATTATTCTTTTGAATAAATCAAATTTAATTAAGTCACAAAGCAGTGCACTGCCCCAGCATGCAAGGTTTTTATTGTACTTTCTAATTTGGAGGTGATCCATTTCTGCTGCATTGTTACCAGACAAGTGGCTTGGCTGTTTTTCCTCCACTCATCTCCTGTTTCAACTATTAAACAAAGAGCTGGTGGGTGTTGCGGCTACGGCAGGAATGCATCATTGCATGCTATAAGACAAAGCTGTCTCTTTTTGTCTTTCACACAGAGTGTAGGAGAGGAAGATGATGGCCGTGACCCAAGTTCAGGTTTTTCAACAGAGTGATTAATCACAGGAAATTAAAGTGCTTCTCAGTAATGAGCCACTTGAAGTACTCAAACTTTTGTTTTGCTCCGTGTAATGACCTATTTACTTAGTTTGAATGCTGCTGAATACAATGAATGAAACACTGAAAATTGAACTGTCTCTCTGCAACTTGAGCAGAAAGTTATGCTATAATTGATGGGTTGTTGGGAAGTATAGCAACTCCAGGGATGCCTGTGGTGCATCCAATTGTAGAGATGCACCAATCAGGCTTTAATTGGACGATAAAGAGTTCCAGGTGTTCCTTAGATTTTGGCACAACAATTAAAACTTTGACTAACTATAATTTATTTCACTTAAGATCTGAAACATAAAAATGAACAAAATGTTCTTTAGGTTCTTCAATAGTGGTAAGAATTTGGAAACCATTAGGAAATGGAGGAAGCGCAAGATTATCACCATCTACAGCTCTGGAATTAAAAAAAAAAAAAATCACTTAAAATGATTAGATTCTCTGATTTTAGAAGACATGCGGCAAATGTCGCCGGGTCCGGGAATCGAACCCACTACGGCCGCATTGAGGACTCAAGGCCTCCAAACGTGGGTCGCGCTATCCCCTACGCCACCACAGCACACCCTTGATTTTACTTTGTTTGAGTAAAATTAACATAATTTTATTTTATGAACTACTGACAACATGTCTCTGAAATTCTAAGCAAAAAATTAGTATTTATTTTCAGAGAATGAAAAATGGTCAAAATAACCAAAAAGATGCAGAGCTTTCAGACCTCAAATAATGCAAAGAAAACAGGTTCATATTCATTTAGAAACAACAATACTAATGTTTTAACTCGGGAAGAGTTCAGAAATCACCATTTGGTGAATAACCATGAGGTTTTCAATGGGGATCAGTGCAGTGGTCTCAATTTTTTTCAGATATGTCAAATCATATTTTTATTAAATTGAAAGTAAAGTGCATAAAAGTACATAGCATTATTGTGCTTATAGACCAACAAATGTAAAAATTCTTAGTTTTGACGGCTTTAATGAATAAGAGAAAATATAATTTCACTGATCAGAGCCATTCAATGGAAACTGACTGACTAATGGTCTTTATAGAATTGATATAGATAAGGTAAAGTTTAGTCTGGATCCTTATTTTGTCATCTGAATGCATGTAGAGGAGAAAACACCATTGAGACAGAAATTTAGGAACTTACTATAACTACTGTCCTCCTCTTTTGTTCCATCGATGGTTCCATCTGCCTGCAGCTGCAGGTGGAAGCCTTGTCGACTGTACAGCTTCGTTACAATCCCCTTTAGCTGGGGCTCTGTGGACCCACAGGAGACACAAAAACAGAAGAATAAAATGAACACTAGCATTACGCAACATTTAGAAAACATGCATTGTGAAATGAATATTGCAGTGATGACAGTGGCAAATAATCCACATATCTTTACTTTTCTATTACTTTTTAATCATCAAGTCACACTGCACCTCAAATTCTAATATTGCCATCAGGTGTAAGAAGAAGGTGCAAAATATACCAGCGGAACAAAAATAGCATCCAAATAGTCCTTTGCCATTGTGATTTTTCACCATGCTGGTGTTAAGATGATGGTTGTGAGTGAATATATTGTGCAGCTCTAAAGCGCATCATTAATATAAATAGCACTACAACCAGATAAAATGATTAGTGTCAAATCTAGCTGGAGCTGGGAAGCTTAAAATGAGCAAATTGATGATTTAGATTAACTTAGTCAGCCAGTCACATTTTAAATCCCAAAATAAAAACATCAACAATCCAAGCTGAAGCAATCTACTTGTTATGGGCTTTTCTATAGAAGGAATAAAAAGCATTTTGACTTATTTGTATGTATTAAGACTTCCACTTTAGGTAAAATAATAATAAATCATTAATTAATTGACTCATTGTATATAAGTATATAGGAATTCATTTGATTCAGGATGTTTTGGTTATGAAATCAATGAGCACTGGAGAGTTCTTTGTTATTTCTACTATGAAACTGAGTGGACTAAAAAGGGAGCCCCAGCGGCGCGACTTCAAAGGGAAAAGACCCCAGATGGACAAGAGCAAAGACTATCTAAACTAAAACTGACTCAGGCCACGGACATGTAACACTGCAGCTGTCAGAGATGGCTGAAGATTTTTTTTTCCATCTCACTTGTCTTTTTCTCCACTTCTTTACTGACTCCATGCATGATTAAACACCAATAAATTGACATATTATGTTTTATCATCAAAATACCTCAAAAAAATATGAATGTGGCCAAAAATATATTAACATTACTGCAAGAAGAATACTAAAATTAGGTTTAACCTTTCAACATGGTTCCAAAATTGAGGCATAACACATTGCTTTCAGCTTTTTACTTTAAATATGCAATAAAATGTCATGCACCACACTGAACTTAAAGAGGAGTACAAGAAAATTTGGCAAACAGTAGACAAAAATTACACTTAATCTTATTTGTAAATATCAAATGTGGAGGGAAGCTGAATCTCAAATTCTTTAAAAATTCAGACTTTATGCAAGAAAAAGGATAAAACAAGGTGATGATCATATAAAGTCATGATAACTGATAACCACGATTCTGATATTCAGCTTGTCCTTGTAGAATTAAATTGGCATCTGGATGTTAGTCTAATCCGTGTATATAACTAGATCAAATTGGTAAAAATAAAATTCATAAGATATTTGAGTGCAATTGCAAACTAATTTTTTTGTTTTGTAAAAAAAAACCTTGAGATTGTTGTGAACTGGGCCCACTAAATTGAGCAGAATTAAATTGAATCAAATGGAAGCAAATTCATATTTAGTGATCATCAGTATTAAGTCTGTTATTTATAACTTTAACCAAGAAAGTTTACATAAATTTTTTAGTTCCACCTGCATTGAGAAAGCCAACACTAAGGCGCTTCACACAACAATAGCAGGAATATTGTTGTGATGTAATCAGACTGGTGCATTAGCACGTCATCACAGCTAAATTACTGTAATAATAATCTCCTGTTTTTAATTTGGTCACATGTCACAGATGTTCACATGAAGGGGAATAGAACGCTGTATTTATTCTTGTTAGTGCTGTGTTACATCATGAATGTCCAATTAGAGCTAAGTGCCCTCCATTATCTGGTTAGTGTCTCTGCTGGGGTGTTTTTTTTTTTTTAGTGGTCAACCACACCTTTCATCTATTCTTTTGTCCTACTTGTATTTTAGTGAAACCATTGTGGGTTTACTAAAGTTACCTTTGCCAAGAATGACATTGAGCTTTAATTGTAATTGCAAACATTTTTATGCTTAATTGAGTTACTAAGCTCTAAAACAGAACATGTGTATATATATATATATTTTTAAAGTCTGATGACCAGCTGTACTTCTGAGTCTGAAAATTATTTAAGCCTCGTCATTTTCTCTATTTAAGGAAGATAATGGATGGTGCAAACATTCTATATTGAACAGTTATATAAACATTCACTTAATCAAATTAATCCATCCCTGAATGTCCATGCAGGCTTGCAGAGAGGCTGGTGCCTATCTCCAGCAGTGATTGAACAAGAGGCAGGGTACATCCTGGACAGGTTACCAGTCCATCACAGGGCAACACAGATGCATGAGACAAACAACCATGCAGCACACACATTCATAGGGTAATTTACAGAAACCAATTACCCTAACAGTCATGTGGGAGGAAGCTGGTTTACGCAGAGATAACCCACAGTTGCATGGAGAAAACATGCAAACTCCATGCAGAAAAACCCCAGTCTGGGATTTGAACCCTGACCTTCAAGGGTTTAAAATGAAAAAAGTGTTTTAAATATAACCGCAAAAAATAAATAAATAAATAAATAAATAAAAGTAATAAAAATACAACTATACTGTGACTTCTCTCTTTTAAAAATGTAAACCTTGATGGTAACTCCTGCAAAAATGACAACTTTTGCACCTATACACAAAACAAGAAAATACACTTCTGGCTTTCAAACAAACAGAATTATTTGCTTCATTAAATCTTTTCCTATCCCATGTCAGATTAAATCAGGGGTGTGATCTGTTTTGTCTGGCCTTCAGATCTGGATAATGGGTACAAAGCTAATGTTTCTTGGATGTAGATCCAACCTTTTTTTCAGTCATCTTCTCAGCAACTTGCACAAAGTTTATTACAGTCTATGTCTTTTATACAGCTCGTAATGGAAGAAAAGTTATTGAACAACTGTGGGTGTCCTGTTAGAGCTACACAACACAACAGACCTCGACTTGGCAGATTCTAATTTACTTTTTTAAAAGCACAAAAATACAAAGAGGAAAATATCTATTTTTTAAACATAAAAAGATCATACTCAAGTATGCTGCTGATAAAGCAAAACGTTTTTGTTTTTTTTTGCTTGTATCACTGATGGGAGCTGATCAAAGGGAAATCAACCGATTCCAGTCACCAGGTGCTTCTCTAAAATTATGGAATTAAGAACTCTTTAAAAGTTTGGTTTTGTCACAACAAATGTGAACTAATGTCACTGGTAACAGGGGGAAAAAAATACATATATTTATTCTTTTACATTTAACACTCAGCTTAGGAGTTAGAAATATATGACTTAGAATCAGTTCAATCATTTTGTATAAACTGAAGAATCATCTGGTAATTTTCTCTGCAGAGGCTCGTTAAACACTGCAAACTTTTTATGCAAATTATCTTATTGATATATAGTTGTCAAAGGCGAAAAAAAGGTCGGAGAACAAGCATCCTGACAACAGACCTGGTCTTCTCCTTCGTCTTTTCTTGGAACCAAAGAGTTTGACCCGTGAGAAGACATTGAGCCGGTTGGGTTTCTCACAGCTTCCTTTGGCTTTGCTGGGGCTGCTAACGCAGCGGCAGGCATTTGACTTCTCCCGCTCCCTCGCCTGCCTCTTCTGCCTGATGAGGGAGCTGGCGATAGCCGCCGCCATAGCCAGCTTGGCAGCGGTCTGGGGAAGAAAACTTCCAGAGAAAAGTGGATGAATCCGGAACCGTGGATTCTGGCAGGAAAACTTCCAGGCGCAGCGCTAAAGAAAGTCTAAGGCAACTACGATGATGCTCGAGATGAAGATTTCGCAAAGCGCATCAAACAGTGAAATGAAATAGTCCCACAGGGTAGGAAAGCCAACTCGCTCGAATAACCTCCTAAAGGATCATTTTCCACGAATCCAGGCGATATTCAGGAGTTGTCCGGTGTATCTCCGAGAGAAAAGTCAAGTTTGATAAACAAAAATTAGACGGTCCATAAGAAGATGCAAAAAGACTTTCACCAAAGCACGGTGCATGTTCTTCCAACAGGATCATCTTTCTAACACAAACCCTGTCTCAGTCAATGGGTTTGCGTTATCCCACGAAAAACACCAGAGCAGCGCACATGCATAGTAACCGGTTTGGTGAATGAAGCGCAGTGGGTGGAAAACACCTGTTTGCAGACGCCTCTGTGACTGTTCCCCTTAATCTCTCACTGTGAAAGTGCCGCGGAGAGAAAGACACTTAAAAATTCACAGCAGAGGACGTGAATGAATCACTTCGGAGATCCGGTTAGTATTGTTTGTTTCCCCTGTACAGTTAGAGCGAGGCTACCCCAGGTAGAGTCGCAGGAAGCGCCCCATGCTGAATCAGTAAATAGGCGTGAAGCGCAAACCCAGTGAGCCGCGCTGCTCAACGCGTCCCCACCTACAGCAACCTGGAGACTTAGCAGCGGGGAGGAGGGAAGACGGTCGGTCCGCGTAGTACAGACACAAACACAGACCAGAAACATCACCACTAACAAAACACAAGCTGCCATGTCACATGTTTCATGTTAAGTACCAAAAGAAAAAAAAGGGTGGGTGGGTAGTGAAGTGATGAAATCCAAACGAGGGGTAAAGGAACATCACAGATTGTTATCTATTAAAATGGCCAACAGCTCTAACAGAGTAAAACATTGTAGTAAATTGTGATGGAAGACAATTGCAAGCATCCTAACCTTACACACTGCCTTAATATCTTAAAGAAACTAAGAACTAAATGTCAGTAATAAGATATGTGAAAATAGTAAGAAAACAGAAGAGACTTTATTTGAACACATTTGTGGTTTTATAGTCATTTAAAATTCCCCTACAATTTTGTCAAAATTCAAAATTACAAGGAACGAAGCCAGAAGAATAAATCTAGAATTTAAAAAAGTGCACTTAACAATAATGAGACGTAATAAACTCCACCTTAAAGGTTTGATTCTGCGATATGCAAACATCACCAGGTTACCTTCACTTCCCACTGGACACTTTTAAAAGATTAACCAATGGTGCCATCTACAGTTGTAAGACCAAAAGTGACACTGAACCTTTTTTTTTTTTTTTTGTTGGTTTGTTTTACCTTTTAAAGAAATAGGAACGCCACACCTTACGGTGAGAAGCTGTCATAAATAACACAAGAAGCTCCATATACAACAATTTGAGGGAGATGAAGTTGAGATTTCAACAAGGATAAAACTGGTATAAGTATCACTCACACTAAAAGCTTTGTAAACAGCAAAAACTGTCAAAAATGTAATGCAAAGATTAATTTCAGAACCATGGACAGCAACATAAACTCAACCAAGAGTTGATCTCAGAGCAAAATGAAAAGCCAAACAAAAATAAAACAAAAAAAAGATATACAGCATGATGCCTGGCATTCCTTTATGCACGGCAACCAAGTCTTTGCATGAAAACCAGATTTCAGACGCATAATGCATAATTAAAAAAGAAGCATGAGCAGTCTAAATCTAACATCAGGAATAAATAACCTACCTGAAACAGATTTTCTCAGAGGAAAAGTCATCTTTTTTCCCAGATAAACCCAGAAGCAGATATTTTTATACTTGCATTAGTTGTAAAAATGCTGCTGAAAATAATAAGAGACTCGATTCTCCAAAGTTCAAAGCATTGTCAGACAACTGTCAGAGGCGCAGTGGAGGAGAAAGCATCGAGGCGTGGCCATCAACAGGAAGGATCATTACAGGACATTAGCGACATGCCATTTTAAGTTCTAAAACGCTCATTAAAGATTCATTTAGTCGTCGTTGTGGATCCAGCAAACACAGTTCTGTGTATTGTTGGGTTCAGATGGAGAGTTGGCGGTGGGAGGAGAGGGCAGATTAGAGAAAAGTGAACGAAAATGTGAGCTGCGACTGTCTACTTCCTTCTTGGGGCACTGAAGACTTTGCTCTCATGTTACAAAAATGATGTAAAATGATCCGTTAATGCGCTGTCTAAACTGGTTACTCAGACATTTCCACTTTGGCTGAACATATCGACGAGACAATGGTGAATCTTTACATTAGGCTGAATGCTTTTTCCAAAGACGATTCTCTGTTCTTTGGCAGTTTTATCCTATTAAGTCATAACACTCATAAAAAGGCGACCTCCACGAAATGTTCTTCCAAGACAATGTTCAGAAAAACCTATCTTCAAATATGCACCGTGGTGTTTAGTGTTTTGAAGAGTTTGACCCCATGGTAAACCCAGATTGGGTGATTCAGCAGCAGTACTCTGTGGTGTGTGTGCTCTGAGAGTTGTGTACTGTTTTGAACACTAGATGGCGCAATTGAACCAACAATCAACTTTTCTTGGTTGATGATTGGAACTTCATTATCCAAACTTGTCATTACAAAAAACATATTTATGATCCTATACCGTTTCAGTAATTACCTCAAAACACAAGATAACCTCAACATGTAATTTTTGTGTCTTCCAAAGATTTTTTTTTTTCAAATTTTGTTGTGTTCTTGTGCCGAGTTCATAATTTGGAAGTGGAATAGTTTTTTTTTCAAAATGCCGTATAATTAAAATATAAGTATGAATGCAGACTGTGTATATATGCATAATTCATCATCATTACCTTTATTACTGAAACATAAAAGCTCCATAACAAAGAGATAAAACAAACATACAAAAAGATAAATGAGAAAATAGTTATTTTTAATCCTAAATAGAATAAAGTGTCAGCAACTGCCCCACCTCTCAATATAAATACTGTTGTTTTTCAAAGGGTTCAAGGCTTTTTTATTCTTTTAGAGAACATTACTGAACAAAACATGATGAAGACCAAGGAACACACCAGACAGGTCAGGAAAAATGTTCAGATAAGTTTAAAGCAGTTGTTTTAAGTTAGGCATAAAACAGCATCCTAATCTATCAATAACTCACAGTGATTCAACCCATTATCCAAAAACTAAGACAAAATTGCACAAATCTACAAAGACATGGGTCCACCTAAACTGGCAAGCCATAAAAACAAATTAATCAGAGAAGAAGCCAAGAAACCGTTGTAACTCTGGAGGAGTTGCCTGCAGCTCAAGAGAGTGTCAAGAAGGAAGTCATTTAAAAAAGTCACAGAAAGTCCTTTTTACAGACTGGCCATGTAGGATACTCAGAAAACACATAGACTAAAACATTCATGTCAAATGAGACTATTCTGGCACTCACTGAAAGAAAGTGTTACAGAAAGCTAATGGCAATCTTGGAAGAAAGTCTGACAGAGGGTTCAAAAGTCCAGATGATGATGGGAGTTCAAATTAAACAGGAAAATTACCCTAAATATATACCCAGAGCTACTATAAAAATGGAGATTAAAGCAAAAATCTGATAAAACTCCAGACCTTAATCCAAATCAGAATCTATCGCAGGACTTGAAAGTTGATATAAAAAGGAAAGGAAATGTTCACAGATGCCACCCATCCAACAGAGTTTCAGATGTTTTACAAACAGGTGAAAGATCTCTAGATGTAATTTAGAAACTAACCTTAATTCACAGAATAAACTAACCTGCAGGCTGCAAAGAAAATTCTGTAAGAATGTAAAATCCCATCTTTGTGTCAATATAAATACTTCAAAATGGGTCAAATAAGATATTAATTAGTACAGAAGTTATAAAACATTCCAGAACAGAATAAAATTCAATCTTGTACATTACTAGACATTTTGATTATTACTGTTTGGTTCTATCTTAAGCTGTTTCCTAAAAGTAGATTTCCTCAGTTGGGATAATATGTACCACAGAAAGGACATTCAAAGTACCAAAGTAACAAAGCTATTAAAATGTTAATCATTAAAATACAAACATCTAGTTGTTTTTTCTTCTCAAGTTTTATGGTAAACTTCACACCAAGAGCAACCACACATGCAAAAAAAAAAACATTTTTCCTTTTATATGCGACAGCATTTTTTTTCTAGGGCAAATACAGGAAAAGACTTTAAGCTATTATGACATTTGATGATGTTTGTTTTTTTTATTTACAAAAATAACCTTTAACCAGTACCTTGTCAAGTTTAATTTGATGTTTTAAACACTTTTTTTTATAATTTGGAAGACCAGAGAGCTGTGAGAGAGCTGGAGAGTGATGTGTTAACGGTTCTGTCTACATGCAGCAAAGCTCATGTGAAATGTGTTAAATGTCAGTCTGGCAACTTTCTGCAAACGGCATGTTCATCAGTGCAGTCTATTCTAATGATCAACTGTACATTTTTGTAAGTAAAATCTTTTAAATAAAACTCTTTTAATTATTTTTTTTTAACCCTACAGATCTGTCAAGATAAAGATTCATGTGAAAATTAGAGCCTGGTCCAAATTTCATAGTTGTAAAAGTACATATTTAAATTGTAACATATTTGTATTAAATTATTTACGTTTTCACTACAGTGAAACACCTGTAAAGTAGAAATGCTTGTGCTCCCATATAGATAAAATCAGATTCTGTTCCCTGCAAACACACCGAGATGACTTGATTCACTTATCTCAGGTTTTGCATCGGTCATCCCCATGACTGATAAATTCAGACAATCACTCAAGCAGACAGTCTGGCCTTCCAAAAGAATGACTGCTTTATCACTGACAGCTCGGAAGACAGATAGAGTCAGGAGGTACTCTTCAACAGTGATGTAAGTTAAGCATTTAAAATGAGACAAAAAAAAAGCTACATAGGAAGAAACTACGCTTGCAATATTCAGAAAGCAAGAAGCCTGTAGTTCACAGATCTAACCAGGTACCTGTTGATTATCTAAAATCTGGAAGGGGTGTTTGTGTTGACTAGTTTTAGAAGAAAACAAAGCTTGTCTGCAGTGTTTTAAAATGTCAAAATTAAGCCTGTGCAATATTAGCCTAATTTCAAGTCTTGGCAATTTCAACAACAAAAGCGTTTAGAAAATTCAACAAATCTATACAGCAAAATCACTCTTTTGAAAATGAGTTTATGTCTTAACAACAAAAGAAAACAGTACTTTGGTTGTGCGGTGGGTCAATGATCCAAAGCTCAGCAGCATATACAGCCCGCAAAAGGACTTGAGCAAACATAGAAAATTCCTACACGTGGTATGTGTGTTGCTTGTGCAGCAATGTGTCATGGATACATTAATTACTGTACTGCCCCAGAATGCTGCGGCCTCATGGGGCCACAGTCACTGTACTGTACGCACACGGAGCCATACACGCTGCGGGAGAGTAAAAAAAATCATTAGGAGCAGCTCAAAGCATCCATGTTTGATTGAACCCAGCATGCAACCACACTAAGTTCAGAGAACTCATTTAATTTAGCCTAAACGACAGAAAATGAGTTCAAGGGAAATAAACTTCATATTTCCACCATTTAGTAGGAAGTTAAATGTGACACATTATTGTTGTTTGTCTACTTATTCCATAAATGTAAAAAGTATTCTAAAGAAACCCCATGGTTTTATTTTCACTTGTAGCTTCAGCTTTTTGCTGCTGTCTCAACATAGCTTTTACAAAATACAAACATTTTTACCTGAAAGTACACCCAAGGGAGGAGGACCCTTATGCCTTTAGACCCTTATGCCTTTAAACATGCCTGTTGAACTGAAGGGCTTGGTGTATCTGAAAAAAACTGCAGGCATCCGATCAAAGATGTGGCGTCCCTTTATTATCATTCAACTTACAATTCTTGATGCAGCAAAACAAACCAGTAATCAGAAAATATCGAACTTAGAACTCCTTTCTGATAATACAGTTGCTACAACTACTGAACTACTGCAAAAACTATATGAAAAACATGTTCTGCCCCCTTCTAGAACATTCCCACCCATTAAGGCTCTGATAGGTTGTTGTCGACCATGATTGACAGGCAGACCAGCCAATCACGGTTCAGACAAGCCTACAAGGCGAAGTCCAGCGAAGCTGTGGTATTTTCCACAGCCGCCCCCAAATTGTCTGTGATAATTTGCAGCTTGGGAAATATTAACTGAAGATCAGCCCTTCATTCTGGAATTTCTGGAAGTTTTACTAGACGTACGACAGGGCGAATATAGTTGCGCTCTTTGACCTGCACTTCAGCTGTGTGGATTCTCCCGTCTGCTCCAGGGAAAACCGTTTTTATCAAACCAACAGGCCAAAGAGCTCGTGGTAACTGTGGGTCTGCTATCATCACAACGGTTCCAACTTGCAGGTCTTCAGAGTGCTCTTGCCACTTATTCCGAGCCTGGAGTCCTGGCAGATAAAACTTTAGGAAATGTTTCCAAAAGTGGTCAGCTAACACTTGACTATATCTCCATCTCCTCCGACCAGCAATCTCTACTTCTGGGTATTTAACTTGAGGAAGAGATGGGTCTAGCCGCCCCATCAACAAGATGTTAGGAGTGATAGGATCTGGGTCAGCTACATCTGCTGAAACATAACCAAGTGGTTTGGAATTAAGTATTCCTTCAACTTCCACCAAAAGTGTGCGCAGCACCTCCTCTGTCACAATTTGGGCACCCAAGGTTGTCGTGAGGGCCGATTTCAGGGATTTAATTTCCCTTTCCCAACACCCACCGAAGTGCAGTGCTCCTGGAGGGTTGAATCAGAAGTCTATTTGTTGACCAGCCAGTTGCTCCTGGATTTGTGGCTGAAGGCTCCTGAATGCCTCGGTCAGTTCACGTTCTCCAGCTTTAAAATTGGTGCCTTGATCACAAAGTACTTCATAGGGCTTTCCTCTCCGTGCTATCAGACGTCTCAGTGCCAACAAGAACGAGTCGGCATCAAGGCTGGACAGCAGATCTACATGCACAGCCCTTGTGGTCATACATTTGAATATGATGCCCCACCGCTTCTCATGTCTTCTGCCAACTTTGATAATGTAAGGTCCAAAGCAGTCTACTCCAGTAGAGTAGAAAGGTGGTTTGAATAGTCTGAGTCTGGATGGTGGCAAATCAGCCATTTGGGGAGCAACAGGTCTTCCTCTCCATCGTCTGCAGCCAACACAATGTCGCTGATAGCGCCGAACAGCCTCCCTGCCCCGTAGAATCCAGAATCTTCTCCTTATTTCAGCAAATACCCTCTCTGGTCCTGGGTGGTGAAGCTCTGCATCAATATCCTTAATGATTAATTCTGTCACAGGATGACGAGAATCGAGTACGAATGGGTGGATAGAATCCTCTTCAAGTTCAGAGGCACGTCTCAAACGGCCTCCCACACGAATGAGTTCCATGGATTGGTCAAACTGTGGATCCAAAGGATACAACCGACTACTAGGTCCAACCGTTTGGCCTGATTTGAGCTTAGGAAACTCAGTAGGAAAGCTGTCCATTTGGGTTTGTCGCAATATTTCGATTTCAGCTTTTCGATAATCATCTGCTGTGAAGCTGCCAGAGGTGTGAGCCGCCCCATGAGCACGTTTCACTGTCGCTTCTACAAGATCCCTGAAAGTTTGGTACTGTGTGACCCCAGGGATGGTGGAATTTGGAATGTTAGAAATGGTTCCACAAAATGATGAATGTTTGAGCTCCTCTTCGCCATCCATGATGGAAATTGAGGGCATGAGCGGCCATTGATCGATAGGATCTTGAAGAAAGAGAGGCCCATGTGTCCATCTGGAGACAACGGCTAGGTCGGTCAGAGTTTTTCCCCTGGTTATGTCATCAGCAGGATTCTCCTTTGATGGCACAAAGTGCCAATCCTGGGCTGAAGTCAGCTCCTGAATCTCTGCCACCCGGGTCCCAACAAACACCTTAAAGTGGCATGACTCAGACTTTAGCCAAGTTAAAACAGTGGTGGAGTCTGACCACAGATAAACCTTCTGTATAGGTATGTTGAGTTCAGTCTTTAGCACATGAGCTAACTGTGCACCTGTGAGAGCTGCACACAATTCCAATCTTGGAATGGACAGCTGCTTTCGTGGGGCTACTCGTGACCTGGCTGCTAGAAAAGCAATTTCCTGGATTCCATCTGGAGATTCTGTGACCATATAGGCAACTGAGCCGTATGCCCGCTCTGACGCGTCACAAAATATATGGATGTCTCTTTTGCTGTCCGGTAGATCTAACTTTTCCGTGGTGTAACATCGAGGTAAAGAGATCTTCTCTAGGTCGGGCAGCTCTGCCTGCCAGGTTTTCCATGTCTGTAGCAGGTCCTCGGGAAGTCTTGGATCATCCCACTCTCTTTTTTTATCCCAGAGACGTTGAATGACAATCTTAGCTCTGGTGGTAAAGGGGATAATATAACCAAGGGGGTCATACAGGCTAGCCAGAGTTCTGTAAATGCTTCGCATCGTCACTGAGAGGTCACCAGTAGGAAGATGTTTGTAATGCAGCAGATCTGTAGGACAATGCCAGTGGAGTCCGAGTGTGGATTCAAATGTATCAAGCTGATTCTGATTTATCCACAAATTGCTGCTAGTTGATCTGGCATCTTCTGGGAGATGACTGATTACGGATGGCACGTTGCTCGCCCATTGTCTTAGATCGAATCCTCCCTCAGCCAGGACATCTCGAAGTTTATCAACTAACATCTTTGCCTCCATTTCTGAACTGAAACTGTGGAGACAATTGTCCACATAGAAACCCCTTTCAACTGCCTCTCGGATGTCCTCTTCAGGCAGGCTGTGATCTTGAACATGCTTTTGCAGTGCATAAGTGGCACAGCATGGACTGCAGGTGGTCCCAAAGGGGAGCACCTGCCACTCATATACACTTGGCGGTTCCTCCCTTTTTAAGTCCCTCCAAAGGAACCGCAACAGTGGTTTGTCCTCAGGGAGAAGTCTCACCTGGTGAAACATTGCTTTAATATCACTAGAAATGGCCACTGTATGTTCGCGAAAGCGAAGAAGCACTGCCAGCAAGGATGGGCCTAAAGTAGGACCTGGTAGGAGTAGTTTGTTTAAGTTTCTGCCTTGATATTGGAATGAACAGTTAAAAACTACTCTGCTTTTATTGTTGTGCTGTACCAAGTGATGTGGGATGTACCAGGCTTCATCAGATTTCTCCACTTCTTCAGGCTGTAACTTCAGTATGTAACCAGCATCCTCCAGTTTCTTCATTTCAGCCTTATATATTTCTGCCTGATCAGGATTTTTAGTAAGTCTCCTTTCTATGTTTCTGAGGAGTGGAAGAGTTGCTTCAGGAGTAGCATGCAGAGGTTCTGTGCCTTTAATGCGGAGCATTGGGGTAGCATATCTGAGTACTCCACCAACTTGAGTTCTGACAGTCTTTTCTTGAAGGGTGCACAAAGCCTCACTATCTTGTCGGGACCTGGTCACTTCCTTTGTGCTCCGATATGGAAGAACATCAAGTTGCCAGAGCTTCTCAACTTGTTGATGCAACTCAATGGTGGGAGACTGAAATGAGATGAAATTACATTGTTGTGTGTCTGATCCCGGTTTCACTCCTTCCGCAGGGCCCTGTAATGTCCAACCTAAGCGAGTCCTGACTGCTGCTGGGCCACCTTTACTTCCCAAGAGGACCGGTTCCATGGGAGTGATTAAATATGGGAAGTCAGATCCAATCAGGAGAAGTGGCTGAACCGTGTTTATCAGTTGAAGTGGTAAATCTTGCAGATGTTTGTATTTTCTCTGAAGAGCAACAGTGGGTTGACTGTGTTCTGCAAGGTTTAAAGATTTAGCTGTGAAAGCCCGGTTAATCCAAAATGTCTTTGCTGGTTGAGCTACAGGGGAGACAGAGAATGAAACTGCATGGCCATGGATGACCCTTGAGTCTTTTTTCACTGTGTGGAGAACAAGAGCTTCAGCTTCCCCTTCCAAACCAAGCTCACGTGCTGCACTGTGGAGCAAAATGGATCTCTCCGAACCATCATCCAGAACAGCGAAGGCTTCCATACTTTTGCTCCCGTTACTCAATCGGACCTTGACTATTTTTAGAAGAACTTTACGCTTGGTTAGAGAACGTCCAACATAAAGTTTGTCATCCACACTGCTTGTTAGACATGCACCCACAATGGTTCCCTGGTCTGGGGGTTTCCCCCTCTCTGCCGTCTCCTCTTTTTCCTGCCACTTCTCATTCTCTTTCAAACAGAGCAGAAGCAGAAGAATCTGGGTGCTCTAATCTGGAGATTCGGGATGTGACTGACCTTCTCGGAGCTGGCACTGGAGGTGTAAAGGTTCTCATTTTCGCTGAACTTCGTGGCGAAGGAACTGGAGCTGCTGATAGGCTTTCCGACACACTCTCTTCGCATATTTTATTTCCATACCTGTAGCCTCGATCTGAATGATGCACACGCTTCTCTTCGTGAGGGCCAGTAGACTCGTCTCTTATACTTGCTGAAAGTGCTGAAAGTGAATAATGCTCTACGTCTTCCCTCTCTTTCTGTAGTGTGCAAATCCTTGGCTTTGGGACAGGAAATGCTGTGGTGTATACATTATGGGCTGCGGGTGCAAAAGAGTTATCTTCAGCCTCGCTTGCTGTGAGTTTCTCCATTTTGTGTTCCATCACCTTCAACGTCTCCAGGACTGTGGACAGCTGTGCTGCTGTTTGTCGCAACTCCTGCAATTCCCTCCTCATCTCATTGTTACTGTGATATAGATCATCTCTATCTCTTGTGAGCTCCAAAATAGCTTCACGTTGGCACTGATTTTCTTTCTGTAAACACTCCTTTTCTCTCTCAGCTTCATCAGCATCCTCCCACTGATCCATCATTCTCCAATGGTTAGGACTAGGTTGCTGGCTAATGGGTGCACTGCAATGATCTTCCGCATCTGAATCGCTGATATCAGATAAGAGCATCTGTGCTCCAGAAGCAGGCTGATGCACAGGCTGATCCAGTGTATAATCTGCCGTATAGCTTCGTGGACGTGCAGTTCGTCTGGGTCTTACCACGGGCTGCATCTTGGGTTCTTCTTCTCTAACTGGAGTGCTTGTCGCCATGTCCTGCAGCATTTCCCAAATCCGGCTCGAAGGACCACAATTGAACTGAAGGGCTTGGTGTATCTGAAAAAAACTGCAGGCATCCGATCAAAGATGTGGCGTCCCTTTATTATCATTCAACTTACAATTCTTGATGCAGCAAAACAAACCAGTAATCAGAAAATATCGAACTTAGAACTCCTTTCTGATAATACAGTTGCTACAACTACTGAACTACTGCAAAAACTATATGAAAAACATGTTCTGCCCCCTTCTAGAACATTCCCACCCATTAAGGCTCTGATAGGTTGTTGTCGACCATGATTGACAGGCAGACCAGCCAATCACGGTTCAGACAAGCCTACAAGGCGAAGTCCAGCGAAGCTGTGGTATTTTCCACACCTGTCATCACCTGTATTAGCCACTAGAGAGCAGAACATCAGCAAAGAAGAACAGGAAGACAGCATGCTGCTGAGGTGAATTACTTGTGTTAACCTTTGTGTATTAAATATATCAAAACAGTTATACATATTTCCTCTTTTAAACAACTCAAGATTGTCAATATAGCAATCCGAGGTTAATTAAATTCTCAGTTTACAGAGAACTCAGTAACCTTGCTGTTTATTAAAAGGAAAAAGATGCTTTCAAGATTTTTCCTATTGACTATCACAGTGGTTTATGCGAAATTAAATCATATCTGTGAATAACTCCTTAATCCTGTAACAGGATGCACATTGTGGTAATACACAGTGGTGGATAAACGACAGTATTATTGTGAAAAATGCAGAATAGCTTAAAAGGTAGCTGCTTTGGTCATTCACCCCCTTGACAACAATATGCTTCTTCTCTCCTCCTTGTGTGCCATGAATTTGCCTCATCCACGACAACAGCAGCTTACAGCGTGCTCGGCCACCAGCTCTGTGGTGATACCACACGTTACCATGGATACAGCACATACGTAAGAGGGTGTGTGAGAAAGATGGGGTGGAGAGACCATGTTGCACACTGGGAATGGGGGGTTGGGTTTTTACAGAAAGAGAAAGCCATCAGTCGCTCAGGGTTTTAGGAGCTTCAGCACAGATAAAGTGTCCTGTTCATTTTAAAACAGTGCTGTATTCATAGCATAGATAAATGAGTTAGAGGATTGAAACGGAAGAATATGAGGCCCGTTATTTATTCTGGTTCATATAATATAATATAAACCTTTGTGGGAAAACGGCTCAACCACAAGCACAGGCAACAACCCCTGAGGATTTATGCCACAAAAATCAACAGAGAAACCCATCAGTAGAGAGGATTTCAATATAAAGTGTAAAAAAGTCTTAAATGCTCCTCTAAACTCATCATTGGAAAAGCTCAACTTTACCTTAAGTTGTAATTTGAATGCTTTATAAAAATATTTCAAGAAAAATTATTAGTATGTTTTGCATCAGTTTCCATTTCACACTTGTTTTTGATCATTCAGTGCAGTTACCTCTGGTGTCATGAACTTCTTGAGAAACTTGTGATACTGCTGTAACATTAAGGAGCCTTTATCTTTCTATTGTTTCAGGTACAGGGATGTGGTCATGACACATCCCCATTTTTTAATGAGTCTCTACATCAGTGTTATTTCTCATCTTAATGAATATTATTAGAGCCATAATGTTTACACACCTAACAAGTTAACCTATGCAACTACTACTTAAGTTATGTATCACTAACTAAATAATGTTTCTTAATCTCATGCAATGCTATTTGGATATTTTCTCTGCATTAAGAAAGATTCACCTCCACATGGCAAATTCCTAGTGGCTCCAACAGCAGAACTGTCTGACCTATATTTTGATGAATTCAGCTTTTGACCATCTATGGGCAGTGATGGAGTGTGTATACGGGCTTTACTCTCCAGCCCCTAATGGTCAGGTAATCATAAATATGGGAAAATACATTAAAGATGGTGATGTTACAGCAAAAATAATATACTCTGCTAACACAAAGGTACTCCATATTTCACTTCCATTATTAATTACACACACACAAACATCACAGACTCTGCTAATGTAGAAGAACTCTACAATTTACTCTCTTCATTAAATACACACACAAACATCACAAACTCTACATTCAATATGTTTCAAGATTAGAAACATCATGACAGCATCTTTCCAAAAAGTCTTAAAGCCTTTGATTATTGAAGCATGAAGAAGTTCAGTTATATTCTCAAACTCACTTTGATTTTTAAATAACTCAAAACGCAATATGATTTATTGTCAGGAAAGGTGTTTTAACTAAGGCAAAAATAACACAAAGCAAAACTATTTTTAATATGGTGTATTAATAGTCTCATCTCTGATCTTTGCTCCAGTTTAAATTACAGTATTAAACCACCGATTCTAGCTCTTTATCTCTTTAAAATGCCAGAAGTAAATGGGAACACAGAGATCGCCCGGCATTTATCTTGTAACCTGTAACCTTTTGTACAGCAACTGCCTTCAAAGTGTTCTATCTGCTTGTTAATGCCATATTTTCTTTAACACATTGTGAGACTGCAAGAATTTTTTCACTTTGAGGAAGTAATTCATCTCTGTTTCATATGTCTATAAAAGCTCATTTTTGGCAGTGAGACCCAGAACTCACACAAATGGAGGACATTCACGTCTGCCAGCCATTTTTGGTCTGTTTGGTGTGAAAATGACACAAAAAGCCATTGTGGTTCACTGCTGAACGCTTAACAGGTTTGGAATCTGGGAACTTACAGCAAATGTGAGACATAAAGTGTAAGTAAGGCCATGATCACCTCTGAAACTGAAAATGTAATGAATCTTAATTCCTCAAACTGTTGTTAAAAAAACAGAATAAATTTTTATGCAGTTATCTAATTACATACCACAAAAAATAACTACAGACCACAGCAGTTGCTTGTATGGTGATCATACTGTACTTCCAAAACTGATGCCATGGAAATATAAAGTGCAATAAACAATTTCAGTTACCATGAACATTTTTAAGAAACAGCAAGAAAACAATGACATTTATTTACAAATTCACATTTAAAGTATTTCCTTTTGCATAAATATGTTGCAGTATATGTTGCACAATGCCTTTAAGAAGATAAAATTGGAATATTATATTTTGCTATCCATATGAGGCATAATGCACTTTGAAACCTAAGTAGTGGTAAATACCAGCGAAGGTGAAAGGTTTAGAAAACATTGGCCCTGAAAAGATCTCTGTTTGAATATGAAAGGATTTTTTTTTTTACCATTTTAGTCAGCGAGTTTGCTCTTCGTTTTCCAAAGTTCTTCTAAGACTCTAGTGACGTTATAAATGTTGATAGGCTTTGATAGGGGCTAACGCTGATCTTTTGAGCTCCACTAGTTTAGCCCCGTTCTTTGAAAATAATGGCGGACATTGCAATGGAGGGTTTTCATGAACTTTCTTTTGAGCTCAAACAGATTTTACAATTAGCTGACAATGTAGAAGCAGGAGATAGCCAAGCAGCCTACTTGATGGATAAAATCAAAGAACTGATTGAATGTCAGCTTCATGGCAAACAAAGTTGTCATTCAATCAGTTCTACAGCTTAAATAACAGAGTTTAACAGATCATTATGTCCCAATAGCTCCGCCCCTCAACTTTGATGGATGAGTTTGATCGATACAATTATTTCAAAGTTGTGCTACAGGAAGAGGAATCATAAAATACTTCAATAAACCTTTAGTAAGTTGGGGTGTGCTTTTGCATTTTAATAATTTAATAACATTATTTAAAAATATATTTTCCATTTTGTGGTGAATTTAATTAATAACTTAATGATGTATATATTTATTTGACTTTGTACATTTTTAACCCTCTGGAACTAGACTGTGTTTTAATTAAACACTGAAAACACACTGGTGTATATATTTATACAACTTTGACTGCACAATGTGGCTCGTTAATTCCACTGCAAGAGAAGTTGATAATTTATCAGGGAAGCATACTGCGAGCATTAACAGTCTGTGATCTCTGGTCTTGGTGCTTGTGTGTGTATTTCCCCGTGTTTGTGTGTGTAAGTTCTTAGGCTGTAATGGCACAGAAATCCCAATCAGAGGCACCAAACGGTGTGTGAAATGGCCAGAGTTCAGACAGCAGCCTGCTTGGAATGAATAATGCTTTAGCATTCATTACCCCAAGCAGTACACACAAAAGTGTGAAACTACAGGCTACAGAGGCTCCCTGTGTCTTAGAACTAAAACCAAATGCAAATTTCCACTTAAGCCTTCAAGTTAGTAATAAAAAGCTTCTGATCTCAGACCTTAAATTACCTTGGACAGGGATTATAAAACTTACTAACAAAATCTGACATATTTTGTATGCACTTCATAACAAAACTATCCAAAAGAAACTTGTTCATGTTCTATTATCAAAAAATGAGAGATAATATCAAGGGCCTTGAAATTATATTTGTTGTAAATTGGTGCTGTGCTGTACAAATAAACTAAATTAAATTAAACTTGGGCCTTATATAAAACATTTATTATGTTTAACGTCAACTAAACTGCTCATTCCCTTTTTCTAGTTTTTAGAAGGGTGTCCTTCAATGACCTAAAAGAACTGTAGATAGCACAAACTACACAAATGTGGGAACTGATACAAAGCTTATACAGAATAAAAGTCGTTTCCAAAGGAGACTACATGGAAAAACTAAAGAATTCAGGTATCTGGAGCAGCTTTTTCAAGCTTTAAAAGCAAAAACTAAACAGTACTGCATATATTTTCTTCCATCATTAACAAAGCAATGGTAGCAAAGGACACCTTGTGCACACCTTGGAGACTCTAAAATTTGACAGCCAATGAATGAGTAAAATTTACTTTGCCATTTACCAGGTCTGTGTCCTCATGGTAACCTCCTCACTAGCCTCAGCATATCTGTGAACATTATGCACGGAGGTCAAATGTGCAGTGAGGCAAACTGGATGTGAACATTAATGAAGCTAATTTTAGCCTGGTCACACACTCCAGCTTTCTCCTGCATTGGAGTGTCCTCAGTGAAGAAGTTGGTTGTTTTATTTCCCGGCAGGAAGGCTCCCGATGCCCCAGCACAGATAAGGAAGATTATGCGTGGTGTGTAATCCGTGAATGGTCATATCTCTTACTGTAAAGGCGCCACACATAACATTAAAATGATTATGCATATTTACAGAACGATCAGAATGTGTGTGAATGTGCCGATGTTATTGCATGGTTTCAGTTTGGCATAGATTATTTCTGCAAAATCATCATGCGGAACAAATCAACTAGGCAGGAAATGAAACTGCAGCAGACAGGAGTCAACTAATGGGAGTGGGTGGGTAAATAGGTCATGTTCCCTTACCAGACTGTATCCCAGTTATATTGTGCAGACCATGTGCCTGGTGAAGACGGCCCACAGAGAAATCAATGAAAGCATAATGATAGTGAATTGTAATGAATCCCAGTTAGAAACAGAAAAAGTGAAAAGAGCTGATTCGGAACCTTACATCTGTGTTAAAATGAAGGGAAAAGTCCAGACGTGGACCTCCGTGGTCTTGGCAAGCATATTGTTTCTAAATAACAATAACTTTTATTTAACCCGATAAAAAGCTCGTTGAGATCTACAATCTCTCTCTCAAGAGGGACCTAGCAATACAATCTCACAGAAGAACAGAGCCAGTGAGAACTAAATGTTCTGCTTTCCTCCTTAAAAGTGGGCCGGATTAGGACAGATCCGGGGAAATTACTCTGAAAATGACAGCATAGCCACTCCATTTTGGTTACTCTCTGCAGTGTAGAACAAATATTTCTTGGATTTCTACTTCATGGAAGACATGTGACAGATCAAATTTAAGATTTTTTCCACTGAAAGTAATGTTTATATACTAACAGTCATAGGAGTATTGCCACCTGCCTAATATTGAGCTGATCCAGCTTTTGCTGCCAAAATAGTCCTGAACCACCAACACCCTAAAAGATGCCTGAACGGAGTATAGTGTCTGACACCAATAGGTCCTAGAGGTGAAGGGTTTGCAACTTTTAGATGTTTCTATGCTTCAACACACCTGAGTCAAATAATCAGATCATTAGCAGAACTGGAGAAATTGACTGCACACTGAGGAGACAATTCAGGTATGTTGCAAGAAATCTTGAGAACTGGAGTTGCTTACCCCTCCTTTAGATCCTCCAAGTTACAAAATGGACTCTCCATTGATCAGACAAATTTTTGACATCTGGAGAATGTTGGAGACAAATCAACAACTTATGTTCATTTTTGCACTCCTCAAACCATTCCTGGGGAAGGGCTGGACAGAATAGCTTTAGATCATATCAAGAGAAAAGCATTTCTTATCAGTTGACATCACATCAATAATTATTGATTATCTTTTTGTTTTAAATATTTGAAATATTTCCAAACTGGTGACTTGACTTTTCCTGTTTTATCCACAGTTTTCAGTCTAGCTCTTGTTAATTTTTAAGCAGTTATGAGGCAGATTGGCAAAACCTTAAACTTCTGTTGCACAAGTTAGTCAAAAGGCTGTTGCTAGGAAACCACAAGTTACTCAGCAAGTTGTTGCTAGGTAACAAAAGAGTGAGTGAGTTAGTTGATGACATCAACTTTGCTTAGCTGGCTGTGAGAAGTTACGCAGCTAAAGCCTTTCCTCTGTCTACATCCCCCAGAATGCTGTGCGGTTCAGTGAAATGACTGAATATTCTATCAGATGTAGTTATTACCTGTTGATATTGATCATGTGTCCATATCAATATACATTGTTATTGATGTATTGCCCAGCCCTATTCTGGAGCACATCTGCTTTGTATTAGGTATCATCCTGCTGAACCAAGCAGAATATTACAGCTTTCTTTTTTTCTACAATCTTGTCTCAGACAGATTAATTGAAAACATAGAATTTTCATACTGGTGTAAAAACTTCTGGCCTCAATGAGCTGCCTTAACCTGGGACCCAATGAAATTTGTTTCATTTTGTCTAAATTCTCTCTTCCATTTTCAATTTTCAGAACTGATAATTTACAAAATACCCTTTTTGCGAGCGACATGACAAGTTGAAGTGGGCATTTTGGTCTACTGGTAAGTTAATTGTGTTAATGTCTTTCCTCTTACTTCTGTCATTTATTGCTCTTCCTGTCATCAGGGACACAGCTGCTGGGGAATGTGCCATGAACAGTCCTGGCTGCAAGCCTGGCTGGAGCTGGCTTACCCAGCTGCAGAAGAAAACTGGCACCTGCACGCCTGTGTGTGCTGTTTCTCTGAAAAACAGGCTGGGAAAACATATGCCCCTTCTCCCAGCGGCAGGTCCCACAGCTGCAAGGGGAAGGCAGCAGACAGTGGTGTCCACTGCGTCCAAAGGGCACACAAACTGGGGAAAAACTCTGCGCGTCAACCAACAAAAGCTATCTGGAGAGGTTTCTAGCCGGTGCCGAGACCTCCCCTCATTTTGCTATGGACTCCTCCAGCAATGTGTGGCTGGGTGCGAGTCAGCAAGGCCAAAGCAATTCCAGCAGCACCTCACTTAAAATAAACTAAGTGCCAATGTGATAACTTGTTATGTGAAAAACCCATTAACCTTGTGTTCAGTGAATTAGAGTTAGAAGCTGGATGGTTATTTAATTGCTGTTTGTTTCTAGTAATAAAACCGCAGCAGGGCGAAGTTTTTAGAGTTGCAGGAGAGATTTAAAAAGCACTAAATCGTGAGATGTGTACAGGGCCACAATCACATTGACATGGATCCCCATTTAGTGAATGAAGAACAAGAAATTTGTATGGGAAATAGTTACATTTTCGTTTCATGGTAGCTTCTGACTGAGTGGTATATTTCTGCAGATTGCAATAGGACCACAAGAAAGAAGCAGAGGAGCTGGATTTTTTCACAGATTATCTGTCCCATATTATACTGTCATAGCTTTAATAAACATTTAAAGAACATGTGCATGTCACAGTTTCCACTTATCTGCTATTATAACAAAGTATGAATGAAATACACTGGGATTGATGTTTAACATCACAAAATGTCAGAACAGTTAGAATACTTTGGCAAGAAATTGGACTTCTGACTTAAGTAGCACTAAATGTTGTAGACTTTATTCTGTTTTTATCCTTTAGTGTATTTGGAGTGTATAAAATCAATTATTTTCAATTGTATAGCTTTGTTAATTTCATGCATTTTTAAAACTGTGGAGTTTTTTTCCAACCATTTTTATGTATAAGGCTGGCTCTAGACATGCTTCTGAATATGAGAATTCTGAGTTTTCATAAAAGCAGCGCTGCAGTCATATATATTTAATATTTGTGTCTGGAACAGTTAAATAGAAATTAACTCTTTGCAGTATTGATGTATTCCTGAATCCTTAAATTTCTATAAAACAGAATAGATTTGGTCCAAATGCAAACAGTGTGGAACATACATGAAGCCCAAGGTCATTTATGAGTCAAACACTTCTGCTGGTTATGTTTTGTAATAAACATATACGTACATAGTCGCTGCATGATGACTACTGTGGCTTAAAGCTTGAAGTTAGGGACAATTAGCGAGTGAAAATAAAGTAAAATATGTTTCTCAAGGCACAATTTAGCCTAGAGTGTTCAATCACTGTGCAGATTTCTACAGTCACTTGATCCATAGAGCGCATGCTTTGAATACATCTTTGTATAGATGCTGATCTACTGGAACATTGCCATCAAGGTGGGCACTAAAATAAGAACCGTGGATACCAGTTCCCCTTTTTCACAATCAGCTCCTCTTTCTCTAAGGCTCTTCTATTCAGCTGATCCGTCAGTAAGACAGAGGTTATGCCCAAAATAATTGATTGATTGTCCTGGGCCATCTTTACCGATCAGTACAAACACTCATAGCCTGTATCATATTACCAAATCTGTGGTTCCCAAGCAGCCCAGCTGCTGCAGTGTTACATGTCTAGAGCTTAGCCAGCTTGCAAAAGTAACTATCACAAACATACACTCATACTCATCAACGAGTCAGAACAGGTTCGTCTTAGTACTGCTGGCTCAAATTTGAACCAGACTGGGAGAAAATGACCAGAGCCAAATCTCTGTGCACAACCCATGGTGTACAGGATGAGTGTGTGTTTGCATTTTAGGAGAAACTATCAGAAGATTATGACATATTAAGCAATGTTTTGGCAGTCAGAAGCCCAGATTAGATGAGGGAGGTTGCGTGACACTGGCCTGTTGTGATGACTGCTTACGTGTGATGATCAGAACCGTTAGAGCTCTGGCTCACTGATTGTTCCCCATTACATCATTCTGAACATAGATCTAAGGGCTGTAGCTTTCTGCTCATACACACAGCAACAGAGCTGAGCATTTGCTCTAAGAAAGCAGCCAAGCTAGTCAGAAACAGACACTTAGCCATCTTCCTTTTCAGTTTAGCATTCTTACTAACCGTAAGCCTTTTGTACTAATGATTTGACCTTTTGTTTGGACATGTAACTGTGAGTGAGAGAAAACATGAGTGGAAAAATGTGCAACAGCTGTCAGTGAATCCAGTCAGAGACTGATGTGCATTCTCTAATTATATCTCAAAGCAATGGATTACCAGGCAAGACCAAATATCTGCCATAGAGTACAGCTGCACAGGAAGACAGAATTTCAAAAATGTAGATCAGACAGACATGTCAGGAAATAGTTTTTCCATTGGGAAAGAACATATATCACTATTATCTCTCCTAAATTAATTTATTACATCTGAATAACAGATGTAATTCCAGGTGTTGCCTGGTAATCCATTGCTTTGAGATATAATTAGAAAATGCACATCAGTCTCTGACTGGATTCACTGACAGCTGTTGCACATTTTTCCACTCTTGTTTTCTCTCACTCACAGTTACATGTTACATGTCTCTCCTAAATTAATTTATTACATCTGTCCTGTTACACTGGTGTGATTTCTTTAGTTGTGTATTTGATTAAATATAATACAACCTAACCCAGGTTTGAAATGCTAGTCTTGTGATACTTTTTCTAAAACTGATTTAAAAAAAAAACTGTTTCAAGAGATCAGAATCTGAAGAAGTTACATTTATTTAATTGTCCTGATTTGTTTTTTATTTAAAAATATGATCAAGTGTTTATGCTTGAATAGATAGTTGTGATTTGACTCAGACATTTGTGGAGCCTTTGTTATACATTCAGGCAAGTGCTTCAATTTTATCCCTGATACGTTGCATGTATGCTTCCTAGGAAATTAGACTTAAGGTTACAACAACAGTCCTATAACAACTCATAGGATATGGTTCACAGCATATTAATGCCAAACATCCAACTCAGGGTTTGCTTGAGTTTTAAAAATGAAGAGAAAGGACACAGGAAGACTACATAAGAGCTTGTTGAAAGTAAAGGCCATGTCATCTAGAGAAACTTAGTTATCTAACAGCTTATAGGCAAAAATACAAGTTATGTGCAGCTCAATAAACAGAGAAGATTGCTGGAGAAAGCAGTTCAAAAGGATAAAATTCTAGAATAAAAAAAATAAATCTATATATCTATAGTTTCATATGTTTAGTGCAAATATATTCCTTAGGCAGAGAATCATGAGAAATTTACTAGATTGCATAAATGTAAGCCCAACATTTAAGGTACAATTTCATTGTAAACAGAAATATAATCCATAAGAAATAAATTATTTCTAGCTATCTTTTAGAAATTGCTGCTTCTGCAAAGTTGAGTATGAGACAGAGATGGACCTAAAGTGCTCAAATACTCAAATCATCCCCAGCCATATATGGAAAAAAATATAAATAATGTGTCTTTTGTGCAACTTCCAGAAATAATTCTCAGAAGATTTCTTCATGGTGTGTGAAAAAGTCTGATGTCTTTTCAACACTGAACTATAAATATTCTGAAGAGTGACTCTTTGTCAGATTTGGCAGTATCATTGTAAGGAACACTCTCCTTATGTTGTGAGTATAATATCTTTTAGTCCCAGGTCTGGCCTTTTTCATATATAACTTTCTTTATATTCAGAGCTGGTTGCAGGTGACATGATGGAGAAAATTGGGTGTCTGCATGAATCCCAGCCAGCATTTGCCCTGTTGGCAGGCTGGCACTTTACATGAAGCACCCTAAGATGAAACATGCAAGGGTTTTACATAACCCTGCAAGTATCCAAGATGTTCTTCCAACTGTCTGTGTGAATTGTTCTCTCAGTCTTTTCTAAGATTGCACTTAGACATTTGCAGCATACGTCTGTGAAGAGGGCTAAAAAATGATAGATTCAACTGTTACAGGGCAGGTTTTAGAGTTACCTTAAGAATACAAACACTGATCTTTTTTTTAAATTAAATCAAATCAGCACTTTATTGCTTTACATTTATTTAAGTAGAATAGCCTGCTTAAACTGTAGTCCATTGGCACAACATATTTTGTGCCAGCGGACAGTGACAGGAACATTTACATTTGTAAGAATGGCTAGAATTTGGGAATGAGGCCCAATTTTTCCTGTAGACTGTAAAACCAGTGGGATTACATGCCTCTTGAGCAGCTACTTAAAACAATAGCAATGCATTTGTTCGCAGCTTGTAAATTTAAACATGACAGGCACATGTTCCCCAACAGTTGGTGTACAATATTATGTGTACTCGATTCAATGAGATACAAACTGCAAATAGTTCATCACGGCAACATCACTGCCTTTATAATCATGGCAGTCATAGAGTTAATGAAGAAGTTTTTGAATTTTGACTTTAAGAAACATTGGATTTCTCCAGCACAGAGATCCTAAATTCTGACTGGACTGGCTGAACTGTGATTGAATCAATATTGCTAAACAATACATACTGTTGCAGATGTATACACTGCCATCCAGGTAACATTTCTTCATTGAAAAAGCATTGCTTTTGAAATCACAAGCTGCAAAACTTACAAAAGCATAACTCAATGGTGACTAAAAGAAAGCTTGGATGCTGAACTAACAAAAACATTTTCTGAGTTTTCTGCAATTAAAAAGAAAATGTAATGTTGAACTACCAAGCAGGAATGGACCAACATATTAAATTACATTAATATTGCCTCTTATTCATATACATTTGGTTTAAATATACTCTGGACATTTGAGACAGAGTATTACTGGACTTAACACATAATTTTCAAAGAAATATAACATTTTAGAGTAATTAAAAGTATATGAATCTATTAGTATATTCTGCATAACTCCAAATTGTTTTGTGACATAATAATAATGTAATGTTTTTTGTTGTTGATGTTGTTGTTGTTGATAAAAGGGATGGACTACTCGAATAATGCGAATACTCTTTGATCTGACAGGAGGTAATATAGAGACACAAAAATCATTCTGGGAGCCAGGAAGTTGCTTCTGCGCTTTATGGTTGCTCAAACAGCAGCAGTGGAGCCTGGTAACATCTCTTCCTGATTTATTCTCCATTCAACAAGCCAAAATAAACCAAAGATGAAAAGCTAAAAGCTATAACACAGCACAAACTTATGATGAATATAACATGAAGTAGTGGTGAGTAACTGAAGCAACCCACATTTTTACAGTGATCTATTTGTGAATATTAAAGGACATCATTGGAACAGTTGCCATTAGCCAAAAAAAGAGATTTTTTGTTCCCAATTCTGATCTAAGTGATTTAAGATTAGCCATCTGACCATCTATTTTTTCTACTTAATTTTGACAAGCATAAAAAATAATGACATTTTTAATGAAATGTAATTAAAAACAAGTTTTTTTGTCACATCAATGCTCTTTTTTCATTTATTCATTTATTACATTTGGAGAGATACCTGGCTTATTTCCTATCATAAACTTCTTGATTGAATTCAAATAATTTTTCTACCTAAATCTCAAAATCCTAAATTTGTGTGAATACTTTAGAACTTTACTCTGCAGTCAATGAGGCACTGTCCTGTCACATGGATGACATATATTTCATGTGAACCATTATTTTGTAAAGTGTATCTGATTAAGATCAAGAGCAAAGAACAATAATAGAAAGTGACGTCTGGAAAAACAGTTTCTTTCACTAAGTAAAGTCTTCTAGGAATTGTCACAGCAATGGAAAAACAAAATCACAGTTGCTTTTGGGAACCATTTGGTGGACAAATTGTTTAAATTGTCATTTTGAAAATAGGCTGTGGCTTGGTGGGCGGAAATTGGAATGGAAAACATGCAACCAATGTATCACCAGTTGTTTCTGCTGAGAACAAAGAGGATGTTGTGGACAGAGTTACAACACAATTTAAGGGTTAAAGTAAAAAGGATATCAAACTGCAAGAGCAATCAGAGATCCAGAATTGTAAACTTTATGTGGAGTTGCGTTTATCATAAAAAGGTAACATGATAATATCATATATGTTTATGTGTGAATTCCATCCTGGCAGCAGTTGAAGCCACTTTGCTGCTGGCCTCACATTACCATGCTGCTGACTCAGCAGCGTGCCTCATTGCACCTATTAAATACCTTAACACTTGTTTACTCAGGAGAAAACACACGCATTGCTGGTGTCACAGTTACTTTAACATGACAAATGTATACCTCATTACAGTCAACTGTAAGCAGGACTCGCACTGCTGATGTAAGACTGATATATCCCTGCTCTCAACCTCTCAAATCACCAAAGGACATTCTTATCCGCATGATTTATTCATGCATCAGCTATTTATGTACTTGTTTAGAGAAACAGAGCTCATGAAAAGAGATCAATTTAAAGGAAAGAAGCAATTTATTTGACATGTGGGCATCATTTAAGTGTGTGTGTATATTTTTACAAGACAGAAATATGTAATATAAGAACAGCAGACAGGTTACACTGTCATGAAAAGTAAAACCACTTTCCTATAGTATAATTGTGTCATCTAATTATCATAGTCACTGTCAAGAGTTTTCTACTTGGATCCAGTAAATAAATGGTGCTGCTACTCATTCATCTAATCAAATAACTTTGCTCATGGAATGAAGTGAAGGTTTCAGGATTGAGCACTCATAATGTTGGACCACATTCTATCTCTACCTGATAACTTTTTTGAGTTTTGTATTTGGTTTTGTTAAATTTAACTCTTTTGTGGTTAATTTCCTACAAGTGAGTTCAGCAGTTCTTACTGTTAGTTGGATTGTGATCTTTATTTGTTATGGTTGTTATAACAAATGATAACATTTGTTAACAAATGTTAAATGTCAACAGTGTAGCATAACTTCACTGTTTGTTAACATAACAGTGAAAGCATTTAAAAAGCTGGTTACAACTTATAAAAAGGGTTCGGATGCTGTAATGACAATAGAGACTTATTAGACTCTTAATTATGAAATGCATATATAAATTTTAAAAATGGATGCGTTATTTTTACAAGTGATACTTTATCTTACGAGATATGTTTATGTTATTATGTTGTGGTCATTGTCTCACTCATCAAAAAGAGATGCCAAAATCAAAACCTAAAATTTATTTAAAACGGGTGTTCTACAAAGAGTTTGACTAAATTTCCTTTTACACCAGACTAAGTCCACTCTGTGCCATTAATAATCCGCCAGATCATGGATGGTCAGTGCAGAGACTGGAAGAAGTTTTATTGGAGCTTGAGAGTCTCCTAACTTGTTTGAACAGACACAAAACCTCAGCGGTGGTTAATCATTGTGGTGGCAGCATGTTTGGATCCGTGGTGCTGCATGGAGGAGCCTGGCAGCAGCAGTGGCAGCTGATTCATGATGTGTGGGTTTTTCACACTGGTGTGGATTAGTCATCAGGGAATTTAAAGGAGGATGCAGGTCCTTTTCCAAGGCCACAACCTAATCACACTCACACCTGGATGGCAGCACTCCAGGTAGCTTAATTTACTGCAGTGCTTTCGTCATTGCTATGTGCATGGTGTCCTGCCAATGCTCATACTGCAATGAGGTGGATCTCGCCAACTAGCTGAAAGAAAGAATCCACGCCCTTAAAAAACAGGAAAAAAGTGTCATGCTCAGCCCCTTCACACATAGGGATTGGCAAGCTCTGTGTTCGAGCTGGAATAGGCCTCACAGCAGGGAAGTAGAAAACACAGAAATTGCACCTAGAATCAGGTTTCTGAGAGTCCCAGGAATGTTATGAGCTGTCCATGCTTCAGACTAGTGAGAATAAGATGACCCAAATTTAAAATTTTGCATGCATGATTCCTCTGACACCACACAGCATGACAAGAGCACACACTGTTGTGCTAGATTAAGATTAAAGTGCAAAACAGTACAGTATTAAGCACTATGCTTTGCACAGAAAGTTCCCCTCACTTCCATCCTCTCATTCTGCTGATATGAGAAAACAGTGATATAATTTCCATGAGAATACTAAGATTGAAAATGTTGGTAGATGTACAGAAACCTATAATATTTAAAGGGAAATTACTCAAATTGTAAGAAAAAAAATCATCTTGCAGATAAGAATCTTGTGTTGATATCATTGTGATGACCAATAAAATATTGAGGAAATACCTGTGTGTGAAGAACTAGAAGTACAGTAGTGCCATCCTCAGTTTCACATTGAAATAAAGTTTTTAACATGTTTTGCAGTAAAGGCACATGGGAATGAGCTTGGGAATCCTGGACACCATTGGGTAGTTTTAACCTGCTGTGAGGCCTTATAAACATAACAATTAGCCTTCAAGTTGGAATATTGAGCCATATACCGCATCACTCAACAGGATTAACACTTCACATTATCTTTTAAACAGAATTACACAAATAGAAAACATCAGAAGCCTTTAATATGTATTTAGATTTCTTCAGGGACTCTGACTTCCTTTTCTGTATATTGCATGGCCTGGAATTGTAAACAAAGTCTTGCAGTTGAGTGAAATATGGATGGATATTTACACAGATCAGCCCCCCTCAGGCACTATGCTTTTTTATTTCTTCTGTAGAATAACAAAACAGAGTCAAAGAGCCAAACAAAAGGGGAGGTAAGAGGACAAAATGATTTCCAAATCAGCCATGAGGTAATGACACTGACTAATCCACAGAGATCATTACTGAGCTCAAACCAGCATAAGGTCACAGATACAAGTCTGGGAATAGAGAGGGAGTCCAAGGCTTTCTGTCCTCACCTCTCTGTAGATCTACAGAGACACACTGATATGTGTTGAACTCATCATTTACAGTGCTATTGCCTAAATACATGTACCACTGCTTTGTTGTGCATCTTCCATTTAAAATCTAGTAGTTATTGTGAGATTAAAATTCAATCATGCAGGTAAGACAGACAGCCAGGCTCGGTTCTGACAGCACATTTTTGCTGCAGTGCCCTGTGAATTACAAACTGTTTACAACATAGCCAAATGTCATAAAATCTAAAATCCGTGATAAGCTTTAACTAGAGCAGTGCAAACCAGTTGTAATAGTGTTGTCATGGTAACACTGCCTTAAACTTAAGATTTTACATCAAAATCCATTTTCTGATAAAAGTGAAGACAAATACTATCTTGTGTTTTTTTTTTTTTTATCTTCTGTCCCAGTTTTAAACCGGGGACCGCATTTCCATGTGTCATCTACACACACAGTTCTACGCAATATCCATCCGCATTATACATCACCATTAATGATGTCTTCTGAACCGCTTACGTAAGAGCTGTAGTCTCCCCTCCTTGCTTTGTAAATTCAGTCACGTCCAACTAGAGCTACAGACAAACTGAATAATACATCTGTGCTTCTCCAGGCAGACCTCTGCTCGCACATCATTTCTGTATCTCTTTACCCTCCTCTCTCTTTCCCACAAGCGTAAGTACATGTGCTTGAGCTCTTCAGAGAGTACACAGGAAGCTATCAACAGGTTAACCGATGTTTACTGCAGATACACAGCCAAACATGAGACATTTTTAGATGCAGCAAAAACAGACCAAAACACTGCAGCAAACGCATCAGAAGTGAGAGAGTTCTTACCTATCAGGAAGTCTGAAAAAGAAGACAGTTTCTACAATCTTAGCACTCAGGGACAGATGAAATGCATGGGGAGTAGAAAGCTTGAGAGCCAGACAAAGCAGGGTATGGCTACATGCTTGTTATTTAAACATATTTTCATAACTACACATCCTTATCTGAACAAAGCCCGGAAGCAAAAATAGTTTCTGCAAATTTTTCATGCATCTGCAAACTTCAAAGCAGAAAAACTAAATAAGGGAAGAAAGTGAGAGACGGGAAATTATGTTTGGCTGGGATGGAAGAAACGGGACCGTTAGAACAGGGTACCAAGCAAAATTATTCAAAACCCTGGAATTGTTTTATATGTTATTTATTTTAAAATATTTTGCCATGTAAAAACCATAGATCGTGACACGTATTTTATGTGACAGATCAACACAAAGTTGTGCATAATTGTGAAGTGTAGTAGTTGTAGTAAAGCATCATGTGAGGGATTGTTCAAAAAAGAAAGAACATAAACAATGCTGATCATCCTATCCATCAGACTGTCATACAACAGTGTCTTCAGTCAGGATCTTCTTCAGACATTGTAAAACTGACTGCTACAGGAGATCCTTTGGTCTGCAACCATCTATTATGGATATACCTCTATGAGATCTGTATGTGGAAAGAGTGGAAATATTCTCCCTTCTTTCTTTTAAGTAGATAAAACTCAGATTGCATAGACAGAATTATGGTGATGCATTTTCAAGTCTTTCCAAAAGGTTCTGCCTGGACTCTAGTTGTCTAATGGGTTTGTATCCTGCAGCTCCAGAGCCACCTCAGGCCGTTGGACACACGAGGAGCTCTTAAGTTTGGCCAAAAATTATATAAAAATAGACAAATTATTTGTTTTGTTATGTAAAAGTATTAAAAAATGTTAAGTTTTAGTAGGTATCTCTTAATGCAATGTCTGCACAAGATTTCCATAAAAACAGAAACTACCTGTGCAAGCAATTATTTTTTATGTTATTGGACAGCTTCTCTGTCCCTGCTGAAGAAAAGCAATCACACTTGATGCTGCCACCACCACGTTTCTGTACTGGCAGAGTGTATCTTCAATGACGTACAGTCTTAGTTTTCTAAAACATATATTTTACATTTTGATAACATGTTTACATAGTTCCTTCTTCCACATTTTAGCCCTTTCTAGTTCTCTATTTGAGGCACAGAAAAGTTGTGTTTATAGAGGCTAAAGTACAGATGTGTTTTTAACAAATCAGGTGACATATGAAGGCAGGTTACACTGGTGGATAGATACACATTCATACATCACTTTTCAGATTTTCATTTGTAAAACTACACACTGTTTTATGTTAGTTGATCACATTAAATACCACTGAAATTCATTGAAGTTTGTGGTTGTAACATGACAAAGTGTGAAAGGTTTTAAGGGACATTAATTAACTTGATAGACACACCAGCTGCAGAGCACATGGATTCATAGAATGAAGGAAAGGAGGCACATAGAACAATTTAGGGTGGGAGTCTTGTTGACTTGCATTCTCTAGCTGAACTTATCATTCTTTAGTCATGAATATAAAGTGTAATTCCCCAGAAGGGGTGAATAAAAAAAGTGCCTCATTTTTTTATGAGGCTTTTTGAAGTAGATCTTCCTTTTTAAAATTGCCTAGTCACTGAACTCATTAGAGTGGCAGCAGACTCCATATTTTACCCCTTTTTTTTGCACGTTGTATTGGTCTGAGCATGTGCCTCAGGGTGGCAATGACCGAGTTAATGGGTTGACATAAGGGTGGGATGTGCAGGAGCACAACAGATGCTATGCTCCTCAGACCAACTTAAGCAGTATGAAGGCAGACACAAACACACACATGCGTTCATTCAAATGCATGCTAAACCAGTCTGTTTGCATGATAAAGAGAAAAAAATGTCCCAAAGGCTCTCTGCAAGGAAATACCCCCTAAGCATTAAGTTGTACGCTGTGCTCAAACACACACGCACACATACAAAGTAGCACAAGTGAACCCATGGTACAGCTGGCTAGAAGCGCACGCCATGCTCTCTAAAAATGGTGCAGAAATGAAGGAGAGCCTAGTTTGAAGGGCTGGAGAACTATCACCTTAGACAGAATATGAAATATGGGGAGGGCAAGAAAAGAGCAGCAACTGTGAGCATCAGTAAATCAAGACAAGAAGGTGGTGCACACAAACCTTCGGGCTCTGCACTTTCTTTGAGGACAACTTGCTTCAGTGGGCAGCAGAAGATTTCGTGACACTTAGCACGAAAAGGGGACCCTTTACTCCTTATATCCGCAGAGTGGATGGAGTCCTGCCGTAACATAATGTACTCCTGGGTACCTGGGGCAGCATCATCCTGGACTGCAGCGGTGCCATGACAGAATGAACTGGGGTTAGAAGGTTCACCACAGAGGATCAAAAGAAATCAACAAGAAAAACACAAGGCAAAAACGCAGGCAAATGAAAAATATACAACATTAACAGCAGTAGTAGCTTTAAATATGACTGCTGTAGGAGAGGACAGAAGGAGAGAGAACTAAAGTCAGAGAAATAAATAGACACACTTAGATCAAGAATACTACAGTCAAAGAACAACTCAAATCAAAAACAACCAAATAAAGAAACATATACTGTATCTCTATATATATCCTGCTTGCTGAATAAGACAAGGATTAAAATAACACAAAGAAAATATACAAGACAGCGAACAAGAACAGTTCAATCTGCAGAATCACTATTATGACAGGTTTTAAAATTAAACCAGGACTTGCTGCAATTGAATGAAGTTGTGGGATAGCAAGGCAAACATGCAGGTTAGAATTGCTGGCACTGAGGTAGCCTTAATGGCCCTCAACTGGATTCATGCACTTACAGGTCACACAGGCAGCTGGGATGGCAGATTTGCAGTCAAGAAGTCATGCATACCATGATAGCAAGGAAAACTTATATAACACTTCTTCATGTGTTTAGGAACTCTGGGATCCTGTGAAATTCCCTGTGTTTCTGAGGACGTTCTGCACAGTCACCTATTATTTCTTCCAAATATTTCTCAGGAATTAACAAATTGCTAAAATATTCAAAATACTGATTTCTTCAACAAGTGTGCAGATCTCCAAATCCAACCTCAATGTCTTGCAAAAATATTGAAATTTCCGAGAATTTTTTTTCCGTTTACCTCAAAACTCAATATAATTTATTGTGATTCTATGTGATAGGACGACTGCATTGACATTGTGTTCAAAATTCAAACATGCATTTGAATTTACATAAACTATTTGACGTACATCTGCGTGTGTTACGTCACGTTTCATTGCTGTGAATAAATGTAAACACACTGCGGTAAGCATTGATTGATTCTTTTAAAGCTGCTTTATCTTGGTCAGGGTGTTAGACACAGTCAATAGGTGAGAGATTGAATACAATCCATCACATGCATGTATGAGAGCAAGAACTGCTCATATTCAAGAGAATTTAAAATCTCAGTTTACCTAAAAATACACTTTTGAACTGTGGGAATAAATAAGAGAATCCAATAAAAACCAACTTGTGCATGAGGAGAACATAAAACTAAACACAGAAACCTGGACTGACATTTGAACTCTGGAGCTTTAAGGTAACAGCAGCAATATTTTTAGTTGCTCCTTCTAACTTTAGATTCCATCAATATTAATTAGTTATAAAAAAATGCTCTTATGGTATTTTCTTCTGTTAGACATTTTAAAAACGTCTGCGATCAGAAACACAGTAAGAAACATGCTGTTGTGCTGACATGTTTTGAGCTACATCAATTAGCTTTAGAAATACAGACCCATTGTGAAAAGCTTGAACAACTGTCACATGGCAATGCTCTGTGTGCAGGTTGCGTGTAGGCTTCTAGGTTGGTGGGCAGTGATGGGAAGCTAGATTTTTGAAGAATAATCATTATAATTATTATAATATTAATTGTCAGGGATGAAATCTTACATTTTTATTCATTATTCATTTAGGTCCTTTCTTTTACCATTCCTTCTGCCTTTTCTCTTAATGATTAAATATTTCTATTTGAGCTCAGTACTGCAGTAGTAAAAAGCAATTTTCCTTGTGCAAAAGAAAGATTGTATAAATTCAGGAAAACTTAAAGAAATATCTAATATCAAGCAGCATTAATTAAAGAGTCAGCTAATTATTAGATCATCAGGTATTATAAAAGTGAGTGAAAAGAAAAGGGAAGGAGTTTTCACTCCATCTTTTACAGCTGTCCTTTTTACTCCAGCCTTGATGAAGAACGAACATTGGGACTGAAGGAAACATGATGAATTAAGCATCAGAGCCTGGGACCACAGTCTGCTGGAGACTAGTGAGCTGCCACACAAGTTTATGATGGCTGGTGATCTATAGGTAGTAGTGTTGCTACTAGACCTTCAGCTGAAATTAATACACTTGCCCCAATGACATGAATAAATCTTACATGAGGAAGAAACTGGCCCAAATAAGGCTGTGTTGGTGAGGGTTGGTAGTTTAGTTTGGTTAGTTGCTCATCTGTTTCAGACCACTATTGCAAGTCATCTTTATGGGTTTAGATCCAGAGCAGTGTGAAAGTGATATCTTCCCTTGTAGTAATTTCCATGTGCAGTATAAAGTAAATGACATGCAATTTCTGAATGACTCTGCAGTGCTTGTCCTCGAGTGGGGACTTCTGTGACACAGGGGAGCAGGCCTAATGTGCCAAACCTTTATCATGTTCACTCATGTTCACATATGCCGCTGTTGAACTGGGGTTCAAGGACACGTGTAATCAACTAAAGCACAGTCAGGTCAACAAAAATGAACCACATTCCCGAATGCAATTTGCACAATTTATTCAAGTCATAACTCATATGCATCAAGAAGGTGGAGCTCAGTCATCATGGTTTGACAAAAGGCATACTCACTGAATTAAAATCTGAATTAAGCACAGAAACAGGTCTGTAGCCTGGGGTTTTTGTTTCAGAAATAGCCTGGCCTAAATGTGGTTTTCCAAGGAGCAGAATGTAGCACATTTTCTACTAAGATGCACATTCTCAGCACAGCTCTCATATTATATATTTAAATTGTATATTTTTAGTCTTTATGTTAGAAAAAATCCTTTAGTTTCCTGCAAGAAAATATCAAAATACACATATAACCTGTATTATCAACAGATATGTTATCAAAGTTTGGCATTTGTAGTTAGAATAAAGAAAATGAAATCAGTAAAAAATAACTAAAAAAAACACCAAACATTTGCTACAACTGTTTGGTGTATAATATGACATGGCAATATGTCGTCACTGTTGAGAAAAGGCCTGGAATCTCTGTTTCTGGTTATTTTGGTTCCTTTGTGAAAATCAACTCTATCGGTCACCTTGAACATCTGTTTGGGTAGGGTTAGGAGGAAGCATAGGATAGCGTAGGATGGTTATTATGAAGTAAATTGTATCTTTTAGAAATGTTGAGACATCAGTCTGAAAGAAAGTAAGACATGTTGGAAAATGATTTCAAGCATTTCTGTTCTCTTGAACAGCAAGAGAAACTGCTATTTTAGTAATGCTAACCACAACATCTGCACTAATTCCTACTATAAGTTGACAATAACAGCTGACAGTGTCAACTTTGCTCATTTTGTCCTTGATTCAAAATAAAATTTAAATGTAATATTAAGTATGCCCCTTAATAAACAATTAATGGACAACCCAAGAAGGCTAATAAAATATGGAGTCTTCAAATATCTTACTCTAAAGTTTGTAAAAGGAAATCAAAATCAGATACAATTATTATCAGCATGTATCTCTAATTTGAACTCATTGTATAAAAGAAATTATCTACCTTACATGATATTACGTAATATAATACCATTAGATTTTGCTTTATTTAAACATGTTGTATCAACATCCAACCATGCTATTACTTTAAGACAGAAAACAAGGTTGGTCGATTAAACTGAGAAGAAGTGATGCCTTAAATTTTACTGTTAGGATTATATGTGCCTTCACACCTTAAATTCAGCGAGAGATATGGAGCTGACCTTGATGGCACACGATGATCATATAGGTTGCTTCTGTTCTGAAGGTTGCATACATTGCAGTACAGTATAGAACAGTACTGATAGAGGTCTACTATTTATAAACCTGTCCTGGCTGAGTGATGATGACATGATCAAAGACAGGAATGAGACGACCGTTTCAACCAATTCATCTGAGAAATCTTTTGGTCACTCTGTTACACTGGTTACCTGTGGGAGTGATGAGTATTTTAAATTTTAAATGAAAAAAAGCTCTCAAAAATTGTTAAACTTAACATCCATAACAACAATTATTTATCTGTGAAAGAGTCAGAGAGCTGGCTTAAAGATTCTATTCTGAGATGTTTTAAAGCCTTTCTAATATTAGTCTGTGCTCACACTAAAAAGGATCTCCTTGGTGATTCAGAAATATGTTTAGTATGCTATCTGTGTGTGAGCATATGTGCATGATGAGTCAATGCTGGCTAAATATGTGGAATAACACACTAATTCAAAAAGAATATAATTTAAACAAGAAAAAAAAATACTTAGTAAAAAATTTGCCTTGAAAAGAATCTCAGAATATTTCTGAAGTGCAAAATGGAATGACATTTAACAAAGTAGAACAGAAAAAGACCAATGAACCAAAGTTTTGTAACACCTGTAAATATTCTTGTTTGCTAATATATTAACCAATAACTGTTCATAAATAGTTGATTTAACAGTAACAATATTTGAGTTAAAAATATCTACAAAAAATTTAAATGGCCAGTTTGAATTTATTTAGATTAAATAACCACTCTATTTTGTAACTTTATTTGATGTATTTTAATATAATTACACTGTAGTCAATCACCATAAGCTTTTTTAACGCTGGTTACCTGCCAAGCTCGTTCAGAAGTGCAGTAAAAGTTTCTGTAATAATATTTTAGTTTTGCTTTACTGGCTCAAAGTTATATCCAAAATAACATTTTAATCCACCTTAAAGACTTTAACAAACTAAGATCATGAACAGTATTTAAGAGATCATGCTGCTATATTTTCACAACAGCTGAATTCTTTTCCAACTTTCAGGTTAACTTACACTTTTTTGAGTTTGCAAACTTGACTGAGCTCTCGGTTATCAGACTCTTCTCATGTGGAACAATTTCCAGTTTGGGTTTAAGAGGAAGGCACCCTCCCTTTGGCTTAAAACTTTTCTTTGTGATAAGGCTTATAGTTGGGCTTACAGTGTGACCCTGAACAATCCTGTTACTTTCGTTATGCTGCTATAAGGTGAAGCTCCTCAGGAAACAGCTGTGTTTTCTTCTGGCTGATATTCCTGACCAATGTCTTTGTGTCTGTCAGAAACCTGTCCTTCCAACCACCCTGCTGGTCATGGCATAATTCTACATTTTTGGAGTGATTTTACTGAAGGTCTCTTGTTAAAATGGGTTATATTCTTCACTGTTACCTCCTGCGATGTTTTTGTCCAATATGATATTAAATTAAAGTGAAAATTCATTGTAATTCTTTTTTTATTGACACTACATGAATAAATTAAAATGAAATTTGAGGCTATTTAACTGAAATCTAAATAATATTTTACTGGATTAACATAATCTCTCGCTATAAAATGTAGAAAATTCATCTGAGTTCATTAATTTAGTGAAAAAAACAATGCCATATGAAGAAATACCTCTTAACAAAATCACTCATGGTGCAATTGAACCACTGAAACATCTGTTTTTATATTTACCATTTACATTTTTAAGCTGATTTTAGTTTTATAATATTTTAATTAGTAATCTACATTGGACTTTGGTTTTCGTGGGGTCACGGACCAGAACCGCCCGTGAATATCAAAGAATCCATGAATACTTCAAGCCCTGTCTAAAATATATCTTATCAGCTTAAAAGCCAAATATACTTTAATATGAATTAATACACACAGCGGAAACCATCTTAAGACTACTGCAGATGCTAATATCTCCAGTTTTCCTTATCTTTGTTCTTTGGGGTACAGCCAATCAGCAGCAAGCAAAATGAATGGTGCTTTGATATTGGCTGCTTTGAAAACGGCAGCCATTAGTCAGCATCTTTGTGCCTTGGTATTTCAGCTTCCCAAGCTGCATTTTCTTTCACATTTTTTAGATATGCTCTATAAAAATATCACCTAAGTTGTATAGAAAAACGTATGAATAGCAGGGTTCCCCTGTTCTGGGTGTAACCATTATGCAACACAGAGGAAGACTTCTTTTTGGCCATCGGTCACTAAGCTGGATGATGACCCAGGTTTATCCTCTCAGCCGACACAGTGAGAAGGTAAAATATGCCCAATTGTCTCTCAGCAGGATAATGAACCCAAATACATGGCCAAATCAAAACTGATCCACAGACACAAATTCAATCTTCTTCCATTGCCATTTGCCATCTACCTCAATCAATTGGAAAACCTGAAGTAGTTCATTCTTTTAGCACTATAAATGACAATAAATGATTTGTGGTGAAGTTAAAGCAGGTAAACCCAACAACATCAGTGAAACATGTATGAAGGGAACATCAAGTACAGCAACAGCAAAATGTTTACAGAAATATATCTCCCACTTTGAACTATCGAGAGAAAGTTTACAAAGATTAATGATCAAAAATGGATCTCGGGTTAAAAGTTGCATTTTTTATTTTTTACTTTCAGCGTAAGACTGTGCTATATTGAATTATATTGAAATTAGACTGAACTGGACTTCAAATAAAATTATTGGTGAGATAAGGCAGCATTCATTTCACATTAAATTTGATATGTTGCCTCTTTTGTAGTTTAACTATTGTGAACTTGGTGGTTAGCCCACGTAAATAATCTAATTATTATTAATAATCTAATTTCTCATGATGGTGTTATTGTAAAACACCATCATGTGTTTTACAATATTGCCTCCAGATATTTAAACTGGAGGCAAAGAGCGAGATGTCCTGTAATTTGCTCTTGTCCCATTTATCTATGTGAAAATATCTATTTCACATAGATAAATGGGAAAACTAAAGATGCAACAAGAAATCAGCTGATGACCAGGATCATCTGATTTTCAGCTTGACCTGCCCTCATCAAATTGCCAGCACACATAACATTTAAATGTTTATAGAAGAGGCAAAGGGATGTGGTTGCACTCAGTATGCACATAAATGACATAAACAAGCTTCATCCCTGTCATAGATCCAGGTTTTTCATCTTGGAAACAGGCAGGAATAAGGGAAAAAACATCCCCCGTAAAGCTGCTTAATGCTTAAGATCTTTTTCATTGCAATTAACACCTGACATGTGCAAAGAGGATTAAAAAGCATGTGGATTCAACCTGCTGCTGTCTGCTGATCATTTGAACTTTACATTCTGAAGGACTGGATGTAGTTTATCCAATATTACATTTATCATATCGACCTTTTCAATTTATTTGTTTCCATTCGTGCTGATGCTTACATCGCAGTTGCAGATTCCATAAAGCTGTTCAGAGATGAGTTGATGCATCCAGTCTTAAATGACTCCCAATAAATGATTAACTAAGCATCAAACAGGACTGATTTTTTCAGAGATTCTCTAGAAAATCTAAAGGTAACTCAAACGGTTGTCCTTCTATAAAGTACACTAACCTAAGTAATATTGTTCAGACAAAAGTGGTTTTTAGGTTGCATGTTATCACAGTTTTTAGCACTGTTACCTTGCAAAAGGAAGATCCTGGCTTTTGAATCTCAGGCTGCAGTTTTTCTTTCCAGTTCAAAATCCTGCATGTTAAGTGAAGTTTTCTCCCTAAATTGCCTTTTAGAGGGATCGGGGGTGTGTGTGTGTGTGTGTGGATGTTTGCCTCTGTGTTGCCCTGTGTCGGAGTAGCAACCTGTCCAGGGTGTACCCAGCCTCTCAACCAATTAGCACTAGAGATAGGCACCAGCCCCCCTGAGACCTTACAAGGATAAGCGGGTATAGAAGATGGATGGATGAAAACTGGGTTGTTAATTAACTACTTAGGTGAGGCACCTTGATCTGAATTTCAGGAGAAGCAGAGCAAGCATTTAGCCTGTCGGAAGATAAGCCATTTTTTTCTTTTTGTTAATAGATTTTTTTTCTATAATCTTTTTTTGCTGACTTGCAGTTTTGCACCCCTTAAAGATGTGGACTTGGTGAACTTTGGCCATTTAATTAACAACTAATCGCTGTCATTGTTATGCTGCTTTTAAGTATTGACATGTATTCAGTGCTTGTACCAAATTTACTTTGGATGGCTTGTATATTCTTCCCTTTTACCCACCTCTTTAATTTAACAATGCACTAACATTTGAAACTGTTTATGGAGAACATACATATTACACTTTTTTGTAATTATGTGCCTCTACGCAATAACTCCCAGCAATAAGGAATGACAAAACTTAAATAGATAGAACTTGTTTTATCTTAAGACTTCAGTCTCAAAGATCGCAAACTCTTAGCATTTATCCCCCTCTGATCTTTTAATTACAGCTAAATTGTATCACATAATCTAAAGTTTGCATATGTCCCAAATTTGCTCAGTACTAAGAAATACCTGATCAGATGCTCAACATGTATGATCCAAGCAAATAAAGAGTTTGGTAACACTTTATTCATGTATAAGACTGACATGACGCTGTCATAAACTTGATATAACATCTGTCATGAACATGAAGGAGTCTTAATGAATGTTTATGACTGTTGTCATGAAGTGTAATTCAGTAAATAATGACACTTTTAATGTAAAGTTGGCACTTAATGGACTTTAAATGCAACTTTTAGTACAACTTTGCATTAGAAATGTCTTCTTCTTTTACCAATGACACTTCATACCATTTGTTATGTTTATGTTTCATGACTGTCTTATGCACACTACTTCAAATAAAATATTGTAAAAAATTTTCATAGACTGATAATATGAAACATCAGTGTTTGATAAATTATTATTACCCACCAAATGTCTTCTTTCTTTGTGTACGAACTAGCTGCATTACGTAACATGTTGACTTTATTTGGCTTCTGCTCTGTACTGTCAGGGCCAGCAGAGACCTGTCCCCATGTTCTGCTGTTTTACGATGCTGAATGCACAAACTGATGTCTAAACGCATGGATGACCCATGGATTGCATGGGTCATTTCTATCTCCATCCATTGCTATGAGTTTATCTGAGGATTCAGTAGATTTTTGCTTCATAATTTAGACGTTTTGCACTTTGAGACACTTATCTTTTCATGACCTCATTGTCTCAAACACCTTTGTTCTGGGTCATGTGATAAAACACCACATTCAATCAATTAATAACTTTTCAGATGTCTGTTACTTAATCTAGATAGTGTTTTGCCACCATATTATTAACTATATTATTAGTCATGAGCACTATGTAATCATATCACTACTAAGTTTTCATACATTTTGAGAAGCCTCTTTATTAATTACGTGACCAAAAAAAGTGCTTGATCCAAAAACCCCTCTGCCAAGAACGCATATGGAGTGCAGCATCTTTCTCTGCCAACCAGATCAGCTCCCAGATGGGCATCGACTGCTCACAGTTTAGTTCATAAATGCAGATTTACAGCCTCTCCTGTTGTTAGAGGAAAGAAGGTAACAGAGGGAGAGTGGGTGGAGAGTGAAAGTGGAGGAGTGAAGTCATGTGCAAATTGTAGATCAACGAGTAAAAGGTGGAGTGGAGAAGATGGATTTGACCTTAAAATCTCATTATTGTTGGTATTTTATCAAGATTTTCTCAATGACGATATGTGAGGCAGGGAAGGTAGAGTTAGGCTTTCATTATTAGATCTGTGAAAGAAGAAAAAATATAAGTAGGCATGCATATTTTTTGTACTGACTGGAGTTTTCTAGCTAATCACCAATATTTAAAAAGTCTGATTTGCAAATTCTAACTTTGGCCTGTGCTGACTGTTTTTATCTGAAAAATCACTAAATACAGTGACAAAGAGGCTAAGTTGGCAACAGTGTCAGCAATGGCAAACTTTCAAACCTTTGCGAAGGTAGGAAACATCGGTTTCTCGTGTAAGTAGGCTGATCACCGAATCCCCAAAATTAAGGAATTCAGTTTAGGGATGAACTAATAAATCAGTAGCCCCCTAAAAAGGATTATTGTGTTAAATTTTGTTTTCTTTTGAATCATGGAAACTAATACTTTCTTTCAATGATAAAAATGATTGTTAGCTGAAAATAAATGTATCTCTGTAAGATGCATACTTCATATTTCAATTAAAGTGTGGAAAAGATTTCAAATGGGAAAAAAAATTAAAGTAAGAATGCAACACAGGATAATGGCAGCATCTTAAAAATAAATCCAATATCAAGAAAAAGATTTTCCACTATGGCTTATGCTCTCCTGGTTTTTTTTGTTTTTGTTTTATTCAAAATCATGAATTCACTTTCAATATCAATTGATCCAAGAGACTCAACTATCTTAGCCTTGGTGCCTAGGATTACATAAAGGATTCAAGTCCATCCAAAGGTAATTAACGAACAGCTAACATCAATATCTGAATCATCAAATATTTACGATAAGTATTTGGTGATTCTATTTCCTCATGATGCATTTAGAGAAAATTAATTTCCTTTCCTTCTTTGTTTGTGTCAAGTTGTGGAAATATTAAAAGCATTTGTTAGCCCAAAAGACAGGAACCAAACCCTAAAACTTGGAAAAAGATATAAGCAGGCAGCTAAAGCAAGTGCAAAGCCAGCATTTATCCATTTCCAGTAGATGAGACGAGCTGAAACAGTTACAGTTACAAAGATAGACTGCAAAATTTGGAAAAAATCCTGTCCTTTTCTAAACCTGCACCAGGTACTTACTAAATTATTTTAAATAACACTTGTCTTCTAACTCACTAGAAATATATATTTGTTCTAAATTAATCATCCATAAATAAATCTGCCATGTACTGAGCCTAATTATTCAGCAAATAATTAAGTTGTCTTAAACTAGAATTCACCTTGTTACTGAGCAGAAACAATCGCAGTACCTTTATTTAATTAATGGTCATTCATGTAAATTGCTTTAAAAAAGTCAACCATTCAAAGGGTGCAGCAGAGTTGACTAACTTATCTATAAAGCACAATGTACCATGTGCTTTATAGCTTAAATTTTTAAATTCTTATCAAAATTCACATCTGTATTTACTAATTTCTGGAGGTGATCAGATCAACCAAGTTGGATGTTGGTCCCAGGACTGAACGGGGCCAGTGAAGACATGAGTGGCTCCCAAACTATCATGATTTTAAGATCTGATAGCATCTGAAAAGTTAAACTCTATACCTAAGCATTAATTATGCAGCTGGGCCATTCAGAGTTGTTTCCCTGTAGTTTTCATAAACGCTTTACAGAGTCAGAGTGAGTTGAGTTAATATTTTCTCCCCCACTTTAGCACAATAAACAAAGAAACAGAGACAGACAAAGAAAGAGAGAAAAAGAGAGAGAGAGAAAAGAAAGAGAGAGAGAGCGTTCTCAGCTGAAGCTTCTGGCACAGCAGAGATAAAAAAGTGACATCCAGGAGCAATGCAGGAAAAAGAGTTCATACCATAAGTCTTATGCAGGCGCTGCACTTGAGGGACTTAAAAAGTGATACTTAAATTTCTTCTTCTCTCCTATTTGAACCCAAATGTAGTGTTCATAAAAATAAAAAATAAAAAACAAGCCTCTGTCAGATGTAACACCGCATATGAAGAGCTGGCATCCATAGAAAGAGCCACTATGTTGAACTCTTTACGAACATCATACAAGGCAGAGGCTTATAAGTGAACTGTGTAACTGTGTTATTGTAAAGGCACAAGTATTTCTGCGTATTTTTGTTTCTACTTGCAAGTATGCATATACAGCAAGATGATGCTGGCCGGCTTTGAGACAAGCTGCAGGCTAAGTTTACTATCTGGTGTTTACGGCGTGGCGGATCAGAGGGATTACAATTACACAGAAACTGCTTAAGACAGCTGTGTTACTCAGCGATATCAAACCGCCCACACATGCCGTATGCTGACACCGGGCATCAACCACAACAAGTGGTAAATAGAAATCTACACCCTTCCTGGTATTTATGAGCACTTACTGGCAACAGGTGACTATCAAGGGTGCAGGAGCTTTCATCGACAACATATCATAAGCAATTATACAGATGCTTCTAATAACAGCAGAGCCAAGAAAAACATTATTTTTCATTTTATTGTATAATAAGTTATAAGGATTCCCAACATCACAGACAGATCTGTAGCTTCTGGAAATTCTGTATAGCTGCTGTGTTAAGATAAAATTACTTTGTTGTCATGCAAAGGTTTTTATATTTCTTGAAATTCAGGCGCTGGTGGAGGAAACATGACTTGGTGTTCCTCTTTTCCACTAAATCCCAAAACATTGAAGTTTGTGGTTGGAGAATAAATGTAAACATTTAGGGAGTATAGATACTTTTACAAGTTAGTTATTGAAACAGACAAATATAAGTACTTTTAGAGTTGGTCTCAAGTATTTGTTGACTTAGCTATTCATGGATTGTTGTGATCCTTGACCTCCATAAAGGAATGTAGATCGACAGTAAATTATTATTATTATTAATATATCAACATTCAGCAATTATAGAAAATTGAAGGAACAAATAGGAGTGGATACCAGCACAGTCTCTGTTAAGAGATTTTTTTGTGTTTAATTGAGGATACTTAAAGCTAATTGTGACTAACATGATTTTCTTAAATATTGCGCAATATCTTTAAAAATGTAACACTGTGATTGGGAGTAGTTTCTGGGAGGAATGTATCGAGAAAAAACAGTGAATCAGCTAAATACATTGCTCACTTATAGCATTCATGCAAAGGTTTAAAATCTCTTTCTGTTTCTACTCTCATTATGATAGGTAACAGATTTAAATTGCTTCAAATGAAATTGAAAACTACCCTTCTGCTGCAGGGTGCAGTAGCGATTTTACCCCTGCAGAAACTATCCCATTATAAAGTACAAAAATAGCTGGCTCAAAGAGTGTGAGCAGCCACCAGAAAAGCTATTTCCAGCAATGGTTGCAAAAGAGTTGACCAACTTAAATATTAACTAACTTTTTCACAAAGTAAAAGAACTGACACTTGCAGCTAAGAACTAAACTTTAAGAGTCAGTGTGAATCTACTATATAATGTAGGGAAAAGTTTTAAGCATTGAATTGTACTAGAGTAGAGAACTATTCCCCCCCCAAGCAGTCCATTATTTCACACACTAACCCAGATTATTCTCCACTCACTGGTCATAAGTCATGAGAAAAGTGACCTACAACCAGTGAGCCCACTGGTGCTGCTATAATGCAACTAAAAGCAGCAGTTAAAAACATATCTTATGTACAAACAAAGCCGGACTCTCTTAAGAGACCGGCTTTGTTGACTGACTGAAGAAAAGCTATTTCTAAAGGCATAGAAACAATCTTTTGTAGCTGTAAAATGTGAGGAAGAAAATTTACAAGCTGCACTTTGTCTACCACTGGGATTTTATGATAGCAAACCCATCAAACAACACAAAGTGGGGAGAAAGTCATCAGAAAACCATGAGGCTGGTGAGGTTGGAGTAATTAAAATGTAATTATGAGGAAACCTGAGATACAAAATCATGATGTTATTCACCAACAAAAAAGTTCTCAAATACACAATAATTTACAACTCAATCAAGTAGTGAAAGTGACCTGTTTTGAAACCTGATTGGTAGGCAAAATACATCAAATAAATCTATAAAAATAATAATCCAACACTTGAGGTTAACACAAAAGATCCGAACACGTAATACAGACACAAATACAGTGAGGACAAAAAAAATGTTTCAAATGTATTTATTTTAGTTGTTTTTATTTATAATGCAACTAATACTTTTAAATTTAAGATTAAAATTTACAAAAATTGCAAGATTTTATGACAAAATATAAAAACATGTGGCATGTTTTGTGATAAACTGGTTTCATGAATTGGTCCCAAATTTAACGTCCTACTCCTGAGCATAATCCCTCTAATCCCTCCATTCCTTGGATGCATCTTATGTATTTTTAACTTGTTTTAGTTTTTCTGTTTGTTTTGTTTTACCTCTCTATCTCTTTTATTGATGTGCATGATGTTTATACATTAAAGAGGTAAAAATATTCATCCACCCATCCATAAGCAACTATGGATGGGTTTAAAAATTAACTACCTTTGATTTTGCTGCTGAATCAGAATGAATTCTCAACATATTAATTATTTTTCTTCTTCAGAGTAAAGTTAAAAGTAGAAAATGATGCAATGCAACAAATCAATTTGGGGGCTTCTGGTTGTCCACCAGCTATTTTTAATCCAACACAAATGCTGTCAAAACAAGTATTGACAGCATGTAAGATTTACAACAGCCTCGGGGAACTATGATGTGAGCAGAGGGAAATCAGCAGTCGCTGATGATCTTCATGTGAAAATAATTCTGTAACTGAGATCCAACCCCTCAGCCCCCCGCTCTTTTCCAGAACAGTCCACACTGAGGTGTTACTGGAAGCAATGAGAGAGCCAAGTCCCATCATACTCCAGTACTTTGCAGATCTCATTCATGTCGCACATAGATAGATGGATTACTGATGCATGAATGGATAACTGAAACGAATCAAATAAATTCTCGTCCTCGTGTTTACAGTCTCTTCCTCCTGCAGAGGAAGATTACAGTGTTACCCCGTCGCTTATGGCCCCACCAGCTGTTTGGGTGCCAGTGTATATTTGAACAGTAAATGCTACGTGCAAACACAAAAGGCCACAAAACACTAAACTGCTTCTCTGTGTTGCAGATAATTACCATGACAACACCCACACCAAGAAATGAGATAGAATTGCTGGAGGAGAAATACTGCAATCTGTGTGATTTTATGTACAAGTCACCGATCAGATTAGGCTGGTTTTTCTCATGGGAAATGAAATATCAATGTATCAATCAAGTATTCATCACCAACTGGTAATTCATCTTCATTTACCATTCTAAAACTGGGATTCAATTCAAGTTGTAAAAACCCAAAGTCATACCTTCTTTGATTGTGCAACAAAATAACGTGTAAACAGGGATGACTAACACAAACACTCCTGACGTAAAAAGGCTTGTTTGTCTGCTGCTACTCTGCAGTACAAGTCCTTGTTAAATATTTGATGGCCATATATGTGCAGCAAAATGCTATTTGGAGCAAACAAGAGCAGCTTTGGTTCAATCGCTGCTGTACTGAGTATTAGTTACAAAAGATTTACTCTGAGTAATGAAAGCGGATATTTCTATTAAAGTCATTCCTCAAAGGATGCTTTGATTTCTTTGAAGTGAGTTTCACATTTATGTTCCAGTCCAGTGTATGCATCACCTACAGAAACTGTCAGCTGCAAGAATAGAAAAAAACCCCAGCAAGGTGTGACAGCAGATTTCTTTAGCCACGTATAAATATCTGCTTCTCAAAATACTCATAGGTGTTCATGTCATTGCTATTTTAGAAATATTTTACCTATTTTGGCTCCCATTAGACTGCACTCTTTAATAATAACTGAAGCAACTGTTATTTTCTTTTCAAGGCCACCATAAACATGACTTTTATTAAAAACAAAGATTTAGTGCTTGATGGTGGGGACACAAAAAGTAGACACATTGCACTGGAAGATTCACAGCTATGGTGGATCTGCTTTAAGGATGTTAGCTATGTAACCCAAATCAATATACACACTCTGAAGGTTTGAGCAAGAAATTTTTTTCTAATATTTCAGAAGAATTGACTGATGCAAACATGGATAAGAACCAACGTCAAAGGAAGGAGGAAATGGAAAAAGAGTTTTGGAAAATAATATGAAATACAGTCAAATGACAAAAAAATTTTCCTGAGAAATGTTATGTCATAGTTTGTCAAAATACTATCAATCCAATTTAAAAAAACATGCAGATAGAAAGGTATAAATCAGCTAAAAGGTAAATTGTTCTGGAGAAAACAAAAAACCTGAACTTTAAAATGTTCCCTCAAAATCAAATCTGTCATCATAACTAAAAGCTTCCTCATCTGGTTCATAGGTGGGTTTGCAATAGCAGTTCTACCATTTAGCTTTTACTCAAAACCAAGCAGCACAGAACCAAATGCCGCACTGAAGCAGAAGAGATGGCTCAGAGAGGGAGAGATACTTGATGAAGCATCCATTTCCTCATGTTATTATGCCTGTAACGCTACCATGCCAGATGTCCCATTCAGCTGAGATGAAGAGATACTGAAAATAAATCAAGGATTCTGTTATTTGCAACTTTAAAGAATGAAAGAAACATCCAGAGTTCTTATGAGTCATAGCCAGCATCTTGGGAAATATTCTCTTATTTTCTTATATTTTTGCCATGCATATCATCACTTATAAGTTACTATTTAATTTCTGGTCTTCTGCCTTTGGTCACATTACTTTGCTCTCAGAGACAGATTGCTAAATCACAGATGTCTTTAAGAGGGGTTATGCACTGTAGGGCAGAAAATCACAGAAGTGTCTCAAATTGGCTCGTTTTCAACTTGTCTGGCTCTAACCACTGATTTATGGGGCAGGGACTCTAAATTCAAATCATCACAGTGAACATCACTGAACCCAACCCACCATACCTTACTGCTACCAGGTTGCTATAAATACTACACTCTTTGGTGTGAATGTTGTGCAGGAAGTTTAAAGTAGCTATTTTCAGTATCAAGAAGGTTTTCAAAAATGAAGAAAGCAGTAAAGAACAGAGGACCCACATGCATGTAGGCAGCAGGAAGATTGAGAGTAAAAATAGGGATATTTACTAAAACAGCTAATAAAATAACCTTAAAATACATGACCAAATCTGATAAATTAATTAGGGTAAATATGACTGATTTTCAGGGATAAACAAGAGTAATTGTGTGTTCCTAGAGTGGGATATCTGAGTATTCAAAGAAAACAATATATGGCATAATGCTGACGATGCAATCTGCCAGGTTTCTAGAAAATTTTTAAACTACTTTGAATAAATAGTTGAGCTTTCTGTACTGTTCGATAAGTAGGATCAAGTGAACTGAAATAACTTTTTTTGTAAAGTGCCTCGATACAACATTTGTTGTGAATTGAAGTAATCTGAATTTAATTGATGTCGACAGGTGCGGAAAAGAAAAAACTGATTTATCTTGTTTTTCTGAAATTTCAGATCCAATAGTATAATTTTTAAAGGATTTAATCCGGTCTGTTGCTGTGGCCACCCAGCTACTCTATATATCTTGTCCCTCAATAATATCAGCGCAGTAAGCCAGCAAACAGGAACATGCCACCACTGGCAAGTGTGAGAAGAGCTTACAACTGTACACATGATTTCACAGTGTTACAAGTGGATTTCCCCCTACAGTTTATCAGATTTAAATCTAATGCAGACTGGATTAGCTTTTGTCCTTCTTGTGACCCAACCCAAAACACTCCATTATAGATGAAGACCATAACCATCTGAGGGACAGAATTTACTATATAACACACCTCTGATTCAGCACAACACCCTTTCCCGAATCTTTCTGCATCTGGGACCAGTAGGAAATGCAAAGAAGCCATTAGAGCTAGCTCATCATTCTGCATAGTGACTTTCATGTGTGATCCTCTGTCTGCTTTGTGAAGTCAGTCACCATGCCCTTTATTAGAAAAGCCTCAAAGAGAGACGAGGGAATGCTATCAAGTACAAAGTACCGGTTTCAGTCAGGATTGAAATTATAGCTCTGGAAACCCTATCAGCAAAGTGAGCAACAGTGGTTTTCTATGACCTTTTAAGCTGCTGATCTGCAGTTTCACTAGTCACAGAGGGTTGTGGGTAAAGCAGAGACAAGCTAGTTATTTCTCATAAGGGCAACAACAGAAGGAGACTGGCAGGTACAAACAGTCTCCTGAATATTTAAACAGTAAATCTTCAATAATGTCACTTTTGTTTTGATTATTCCAAATGTTTTTGGGTTTTTTTTTCAAAAATAAATGACATTTACAGAGGTCAGTAATGCAGAAAGATGAGATAACCACCTCATTACTGCATCCATCATTGTATGCCTGATCCCTGGCATGCCCTCATTTTGCTCACTGTGCTGACCTCTGACCTGCACCATAACCAGACCCACTGAGACTCTTCAAGAGTAAAACTGTGAACATTGAGGTCCATGGCAGACGGCATGGAAGCAGTTAACCAAACATCAGGTGCTCTAAATACTCTAAATCTGGGACATCAGGGCAAGATCAGCAACCTTGGACTTTTCACATGTTGGATTGATGGGATTGATGTAATCAGGTTAATGGACATAGCCGTATGAATACAGGAAAATATACTTTGTACTGTTTTGTAAAGGTTTGAAATCAAATTAAACTAAAAGATGCAGATCAATGCAGTAAGAAAAAGCAATTTTCTGGATATTTTTCCAATTTGTTGTTCCTTTCGATGCAAATAACTTTAGGTTTTGTTTCACAGTTGCACTCTAGATTTATTGGTATTCAGGATTTATTTCTGGTAATTATATAGAGAACAGTTGAATTTTTAAGATTTCCATTTGAAAACTGGCAGAAAATCCAGTCAAATAAAATGAACTTCTCTATGAAACTTTCAACTTGTATAAGTTGACACCTTTGTTGGCACTCTTCTGTACTTAAAAAGTTTCAAAATGAAATTTGTATTACAGTTGCATAATCTGACACTGAAATCAATACAAAAATCTACTATTTAATTTGAATGGCTTTATTTATTCAGGAGAAATCTTTACATAAATAATTAATTGTATATTAAAATAGATACAGAAACACTGTTGGAAATAACCAATGTTGGTGAACATTTCTTCTCTGTGTTGTTACAACCTTTGTCTTGCACCAAGAAGCTTTTGCATTCAAATCCCGGATATGGGCCTAAATATTTGGTTAGCTGGTCACTACCCATAGATCTGAAAGTGTGTGTGCACGGCTGTTGTATAGAGTGTCTGTGTGGAGTCGTGTGACACACTAGCGACCTTTCCAAGGTGCACCATACACATTACTCAAGACTTCTGGAATAAGCTTCCAGCCCTGCATTAATTAGGCAGATATACAACATGAACACCTGGTTTGGTTGATTTATTGATGAACTATTTCAAGCAGAATCTATAAACATTATAGACAAAAGTGTTATAAGCAAGAAGCAAAAAACTGTTGCTGTTTTATTTTATGTTATGCACACTCAACCTACCAAAGTGCCTTAAACTCTGAACTATGCAAGTGTTTTTAAATATACTCAGATCAGAACACCACAGGCTGAATCCACTCATGGAAGTAATCCTTCATTCACACAGTTAGACGTTGTAATCTGCATCCTATACAGCTTGCAAATAATTTAGCAAAGAACTTTCAGGTGAGAATACCCTGCATGACACAGCGCGAGTGAGCTGCTCTAAATCAATCCCTTATTTACAGAAATGGATCCTGCATGTTGCCATACTTGGAGTATACTAGCCCTATAGCCTACATTATGACCTAGATGGAAGAAAGGGGAACAGCAGAGGGACTCAAACACTTTTCTCTCTATCTGCTGTCTCACTGGAAGAGCACAGCTCTGCTTTTCAAACTGCTATAATAATCAAGTAAGATAAACGATCTATGTTAGTCACATGTCCACCAGAATATTCCTCACTGGCCACTATTATAAAAAAAAAACAATACATAAAATCATTTGCCTGTAATTTCATAAAATGAATGGTTTTATTGAGAGATGTTTGCTGTATTGAGCTCTTTGGTAAAATGGGCTGAGCTGTGCACATTTCAGAGTGCTGCGGGTGAAAACTGACATGTAATGTAAAAACTTCCACTAAAGTAATAACTGAGGCCAAAATGACCAGTCTGAGCTTAAACAGACTGAGGAACTGGGCTAGTCTGATCTGGTCCAATCTGGGCCGGGTTGTTCTGCGTATGTCTGTTGACTGTCCCCTGCTCAGCTCTGTCAGAGTGTACCCAGAGGGCCTGTTATTTTGGGAGCTCAGCTGAGAGGAGATGACAACATCATGGACTGTTTAAGCTGCTTACATTTCCTCAAGCACTCCCAGTGCACCCTGGGATCTACACTCTTTGGGTTGCTGCTGTCACCGTAGCTCCACATACGTCGAGTGCATGTGAGCAGGCACTGTGATGAGCGCACCAAAGCAGGTCAGAGACACAAAGCTGCGCAGCGAAAAGCATCTCCTCCTAAACGCCATACAGAGCGATATCAGTGGAAGGCACGTGCACACATCAGTGTGTTTGCTAAGCCTGAAGATGAGAGCATCCCAGACGTCTGTGGAGAGAGGTGGAACGAGGTACCACTGAGGCATAAAAATAAAGTTTTGTGTGTGCGTGCAGGGGTGTGAGTGCGTGTGAGTGTTAGAGCGTGAGTTCTTCTCACATCTGCAGAATTTCTGTGTGGACTGAAGCACAGGCTTTAATTTGTGAGTCAGCAGATCCATTCTTCTGAATTGTATATTAAAGTAGGGGGTTAGGAACCACAGAAATGACTGAACAGCGAATAGGTGGATTTCCACTGCAACGTTATAGTGTAATATATGTTTATGTCATGGTGGAACATATAAGCCATCAGTGTCATTTTAATGTTGAACTAGTGAAAACTGTCTCACACTTGTTATCTTCACAACATCTTTGAAATCAATCCGAAGTTCAGTCATTGAGTCATGATTCATTTTTATAGACTCCTTATGATGATTCCTCACTGTTGTTTGTGCTGTAATGAAAAGGGGCGATTTATATATATATATATATATATATAAAATATCTTGCCTTTTTTGTTGTTACAGAGATTGTTTCAATTACAGTGTGACTCCATATTTAGTTTTACAGTCTGGAAATAAGCTTTCCAAAAACATATTTTATTTGATCCAAAATAATGCAATATTCAATATAAATGCATTTCAAATTTAATGTACTTCTATACATTAAAAATAGAGGTATTAAATAATAGACTGTTTTACATGTGCAAGCACATCAGTAAGTTTTTTTCTAAAATAATTGAATTAAATTACTTATATATGTGAAATGTTAAAAAATTACCAAAGAATAGACCAATACAGAAATTTCCAATTGAATATTAGTTGAGAAAAAAAAAAACATTTTATAAATTGGTTAAGAAAGAGTGGGAAGGATGAGACATAACTGGAGGAAATGTGGATGGAATAATAAGGTCAATAGATGCATTATTTTATCAATTACTAGCAACTATTGCTTGTTTCTGTTTATCTATTTTATTTATGAGTCCTAAACTCGGTGCTTCAAAGTATGAAAAGTCCTTTTTCTTCCCAGATGAAGGGAAAAACAGAGAGGCACAAATTTAGCTTTAGTGGGAACTAATTGTGAATTAGGAACCCAAGTTAATTTTAACAATACCATTGGTATTCAATAAGCTATAATATTTCAGCATCTCAAAACATTATACAGATCAGTTATACAAATACTTTCTTCCTGTTAATAATGATGATTTTCTGCTTATGGCTAATAAATATATGACATTTAGGATTAAAATATTACATACTGTAAGTCCATTAAAAACTATAAGTACAGAAACGCCGGATTAATGGAAAGTATGTTTATTACCTGCTCTAAAAGTAGTAGTATTTTCAAAAAGTACTTTTACTCTGACAAACTAGCCTCATCAGAACTAATATTTATTGATTATGACAGTATAATTTTCTTGCATGGTTTTTATAGACTGTATAAGTTTTACAGTGATTGAACATTCAGTTCCTATGCAACTCATTATGTCTGATAATATTTTAAAAGAACATATAAAAGGTGCCATTACTGGCACAGATCTCTGCAGTTACAACCACTCACACTCCATAGAGCTCTAATAAGCAGCAACTGAACCTTGTAATACTTCAGAGTCAGAATATCACAACGTTTTAGCCAGAAGAGAGAAAACATTTTACAGCTTCACATGTAGGAAGAAGAAAAGCAAAACTAAGTGTAGCACTTAGTTTTTATGTACAGAAACTAATATAGTGAAGAAGTAACTGCAGGGAAAGATTAGATATATTTAAAAAAAAAAGAGCTTTGGTGAGGAATAAGAACAGTAAATTGAGAGTGGAGATTTAACGACAAAAAAATCATAAAGAGTTTTAAGACATGGGATTGTAGTGGGGTATTCTTAGTACTAAACATTCTATAGGAGGTAAATTTCTAAACTCTTAAAGCCTCATCCCTGCAAGAAAAGTTTTCAAAAGCTTCGCTTGAGTTGGTGTACTCAACAATCATCCTGTGGATGTTTGGGAAATGGTTATTGGGGGGTCAATCTGACGTGAGATACAGAGAGAGAGATAAGACAGAGTATTTGTGCAGACACTCGTCAGCCTTCTGACTGCACCTCAGTAAGACAGCTTCCTACAGCAAGGCACGCTGCAGAGTTGGAAAGACAGGGAGAAGAAAAGGAGGAAAGAAACAGGAGTGAGACAAAGTTCACAGTCAAAGAAGTTACATGAAGCAAACTTACAAAAACACATGTAGTCATGCAGTATTCAAAGAAAGAAATGTGTATTAGAAGAGATTCCTAGTCACACGATAAATGTATTTTTATTTTACACAAGCAACATTCATGCTTTATTTTGTTCTTCTACTCAGTGGAAGTGTTTTTCACATAATAATTACTGATTTTGTCTTTGCTGCTTTCCTACACTTTGACATATCAACCTTGAATTAAACTTCCATCAACATTTATGGAAGAAAATCTTCTTATCTCATTATGGACTCTCACTCAGTTGTCCTAATATGACTGCATGTTTCTGAATCCACACTTACACTTTCTTGACTGTAATAGCTTTGCATTGTACCTTAGTAATGTTGCTCTATGAATAACATGCACTATGCGAGATGAATCCCCCAGTAGAACCTAAACTGACACTCCCTAGACGCAGCAGACAGGACCGTTACAACACAGTTTTATTCTTGGTTTGCAAGGTTTACTTTTTGTGCAATTATACAGATTCAAACTTCAACCTTTCAAAAACAAAAGCCAGAACTTACCTTTTTGGAACTACTAGTGAGAATCTAACCCACTACTCAACATAGGATGACTCCTGTGCCTCAGTCACCTTTGTTGACAGAAGCCAAAGTCAAAAACTTGAAATAATAAACTTACTTTAAAGTGACTATTTGAAGTAAGAATCTATTTTTCTCCTTCAAATGTTGAAGCCTTGAAAAGGTGTACAAAATTGCACTAATGTGTTTAACACACCAAGAGATTGTATGTTTTAAAAAATATTACAGTTTTTTAAAAATAAAACATACTATTAATTTGAAGCGTTTTAACTACCAATGTCCCAATCCAATCTCAAGTATCACTTTAGGGTCCCAATCGAGGCATTTTACTCGACTGAACTCAGTATATTAATAGATATTAATGTCCAGCTTAAAAAGAACTGCATTTTTTTTATGCAGGTAGGCATTTTGCAGGCATTTCTTTGTGTTTTGGGGGAAAAAACAAAAATGAAGCAAGCAATGTAAGGTACAGTCCAATTTTCAAGTCCAAGATTTCAGGAATTCATGTTTTTGTTATGAAGACTAGCCAATTATATTGAACAAAAGGCAAACCTAATCAAATATTGTAAATATATTGCCTACATAAGAAGAGGACAAAAAAACAGTTTTTGAGATCGATTTTGAATGTTCCTCACATGTTTCTCAAACATACAAGAAAAAGTATGATCTCCCTTTTTAGAATCTCACATTTTGTAGCTGCAAGAGGTTTCCATAGATATGCATAAATAAGCTCGTGAAAGTCCAACATTTTCCTTCATAAGGTTGTATTATTGAACAAAATTTTCAAATCAATACAAGTAAAACTTCCACTATCTAAGAGAAAAATGTCTGTGCTTTCCAAAACCTCCACAAGACACTGCAGAGGCCTAACACAACCTCCAGTTAACAAGCCCAAACAGGCCCAGCTAGGTGGCTCAAACGGCAGCTTCAGTAATGACTGTTAGAAAATCTGCCATCACCAGGTCACTTTCCCACCATATTTCTGCTTTCGTCTCCCCTTCAATTAATAGGCAGGGTGCTTTGACACAACCACTTATTAGGAAGCAGCAGTGGGCAGGCAGAGATCGCTTTGCAAAGACAAACAACTTAATTAGTGGCGGCAAAGCCTTAATAAGTTCAGCTCAAAATAGTTAGGAAGGGCTGGTGAAAAAAATAAAAAACACAAAAAGCACTGTAATTATAGCTGGGCAACATTTTGACTCCTAACTTACCACCCACAACTTCCCTGTACTGTTTGTCCTTTGTTTTCAATGTGACACAATACATACATACATTAGATTTTGTTTAAATATTATGGAATAACCAGTTATAATAATATGCCATCTATATATTTAGAGGACGCGCAGTAGAAGAGAGCTGTTAAAAACTCTTATGCTTTGCCTTGTTAATGTGCAAACGGAATGACAGAGCATAATACCCACATCGTTGTATGCATCTGTCATACTTTCTTTGCAAAGAAAGAAATGTGCTTTGTTTCCTGTGTGCTGTCAACAACTTAACAGAGCTAAGAATGAGCTGCCAGAGAAAGCAAACTAAACTAAGGAAATAAACGCTTTTACATTCAAAACAACTGCTCAAACCTGCAGATTTACTCACAGCCTTCCAGCAGCTGTAACTTTATTCATAACATATAGAGGCAGCAGATCGTTCATAAAATTGAATATGATACAGTATGTATTACCACTCTCTAATCAATATAATACTGACGGAAATTACAACACTCAAATCATATACCTGAACTTTTAAACTTATTTTAATTTTAATTTAGTGTGAACTTCCAATCTGTTAATAACTAATGTTTCACTCTATAAGGTGAAAGCTACAGTCACTTGAGACTCTCTTGCTTCCAAGATTTTATTTTATTTTTTTTGGACATCAAAGCATAAGTTTTCATTTTGGAAAGATACCACAGCGGGCCCCTGGTATTCATCGGGGTTAGGGAAACAGCTACATACCACAGTTTTAATGGTACAAACACAAAATATGTCATGATATGCATTAATATGCACAGTGGAAACTGTCTTGAAACTATTGCAGCAGCTGAAATCTATAGTCTTCTTTATCTCCATTCTTCGTTATACAGAAAGTGACACTCGTAGATTAGGTGCCTTGGAAACGTCAAAAATTGTGTGTCAAGTAGCAGTGCTTCTAGGTATTTTAGATTTTTTAAAAATATTTTAGAAAAAATCCAAACAATTAAACGTATAGTCGTTAGCATCCATTATTACTTCCCTAAGCAGTGCGCTGCTATGTGACTTCTACGTTCTTCTTCAGCACATGCGGGTTTATGTGTAAACAAATTGTTTACACATAAGCTTGATTCGGGTCACTTTTAATTATTAATATAAATAACAAAGTAAAAAAAAAAAACTATTTTGTCCTATTTTAGGACAAAATTTAAATTGAGCACCAAGACCTGCTGTCTAAATATAATCTAAAGCTGCTTTCTCACAGGAGCGGCTTTAACCGGTTTTGTCCCAGTCCGCCCCAGCCAGATTTGTTTCCATTAGCAGGTCCTCCTGCTGGTTTTTTGCAACCACTTCAGGGGTAGAACAAGCTGCACTAAGCCATTATTACACTCAAGTTTGATTGACAGCAATCTGCACTGCTTGATTAGCCTGTGATCACTGCATGAGCGAATGTCAGACCTTGCTAACTCCAAACAACAGTGGACCCCTGCCTATACATGGTTCAGTATTCAGAGATTTTTCCGTAGAACCCAACTCCAGCAATTATTTGCTGAAAATCTCTCTATTCATATTTTTTGGTAGCACATATCTAAAATATTCAAAAGAAAATGCAGCTAGGTAAGTCAGTGAAGTATGGAATCCATATAATAAATTGTATTTAAGTATGACAGTATTCAATGTATGGAGTTGTATGCATTGCTGCTACATTAATGCCAAGTCAGAATGGAGACCCTGTGCCAAAGCTAAGAAAGCAGTGGAGCAAAGAAACTAAGCAGCCATCTGTCCCTCAGGGTTTTGCAGTGCAGAGCGCTGAGCTTCCAATCACCCACACAAACATATCCAATCTCCACCAAAACACACCTCACACATTTACCTGGTATACACTCTGCATTTGCAAAACATGCGTATGACTCAATCCTCAGAGTTAGATGTTGTAAAGCCATGTGAAAAAAAGCTTTTTTTTTTTTTTTAATAGATCCATAAATGTGAACTCTGTTTAAATGGGGACTTCCCCTTGTTTAGCTACTGAAGTAAAGTTTTTGGTCTGAATGAATCAATCACATGAATCAATGCATGTACATAGTGCTTGAAAATGGAAGAGTCTCAAACTTGTTATGTTTGCCTTTTACCTTGTTAAACAAGAAAGGATAAAAACTCAATGAGGTTCAATAACCAGACAAGTAAATATTTTTAATCATTTGGCTTTCCTTTGTCTCGCAGATATAGAATCATGCATGTTTTTATTTTTTGAGTGTGATGACTGATTTTAGAGAAAGTGTGAGGTCTGCCTCCACACAGTGTTAACAACATCCCACCAAAGATGCCCACAGGGTCCTCGATTCCGAACAAACAACCCAACATCCTTCCATAAAAGGGAAAACTGTGGAAGCATCAGGGACTTCCGATGATGCTCAGATTGACTATGTTTGAAAGTTATTTCATCTAAGTACTTAATACTAAAAATCTGAAAAACCTTTGAAAAACACAACTCCTTAAAACGGAGCATCCTTATTGTAAGCGGTGACGTGCATAAAGATGTGTGAAAATGTGCCAGTGTCTATGCTGCTTCATATATTCTGAATTATTTATTATTGAGACTGAATGTGTTAACATTTCAAATGGATGAAGCCAGACAATATTTTGCAGACATAAAGAAAGAATATCTGCAGCAAATAGTTTGAGATTCTTGCTTTTCTATTTTTTTTCTAGTCAGTTTGAATTTATCCCATTAGACAGGAGGAAGGAGCATCAGAGATGTTTTACAGAGAGCAGGGGAATGTGGCATGCAACCCTCTTGTACACGTGCAGCCATGCACATGGCAACAACATTAATCTTTATCTTTTTTTTCCCATCAATTATGCATAGAGTGAAAATTTCAACAGAAGTCAAAAGATTAGATTTTGAAAATCAGAAGATAAAACTTTACACAATGTTTAAATATTAAACATCCATCTTCACAGCTGCATCAGATAAGAAAAGTTGAAAGTTTGTCCTGCTGATAATGCACATCATGTGCTTCCTCGGATAAAAGGTGTGGGATATCAGAGAGTAAACTCTGTGACATAATTGTGCTTTACTGTGATAATTTTTTTTTTCCCAAATCATCAGGTGTAAATTAGCTTTGAAGTTTTTTGTAACAATAGATTACCAAATAAACTAGATTTTGACCACTCTGGCACCATTAAATGATTGTGACCACTCTTTACTGTTAGTGCAACATCCACAGTGATTTGGCTTGAGCCAGCTAAGGTTAGCCAGTAAATTTAATAGCTGTGTACATAACTTTTTTATATTCTTCAACTGCAGAAAAATGTGTGTACAGACTTGTTCTGTTTCTTAGGTTTACACACAGAAGTTCTCCTCTTAAGCAGTAAATAACTCTACTAAGGAACTTCCGCAAAACAGAAGATTACATTTTTAGTGCATAAATAACTACAGTACATACTTTGATAGATAAGTTGATGGGCATCACAAGGCAAAGTGAAGCACACAACTCGTGCTGTGACTTCATGCTCTACATGTAACGTCGGTCAAGCTGAGAACAATCTTTACTCCTTTACTTAATAAAGTCCTAAGTTTATACAACTCTGAGTTTAGTTATTACATAAACTCAGAGCAACAAAAAAAATAAATAAAAAAAACACAGGCCAAGAAAAACTGTACTAACACAGGACTTAAATCTAATACCTAACAGAAAAGCAAATATTTTTTCTCTAAGGTGGCAGCTTTAGTTTCTAACTCTATATTTAACCAGTTTTATTTTAAAAAACCCCTTGAACTTCTCATTGGGTAAACATCAAAATTAGGGGTAGAGTTTCACAGGGCTATAGAATCGGGTCAAAATGTCACCTTACATATTCACCTGTACGAGCTGTTTTTGACACAAAACTAAGATTTTAAAGTATTTAAACAATTTTCTGTCTTCTCAATGGTGATCACAGTAAAAAGGGTGCAGGTATTTCATTGAGTTAGGGGAGTTCACACCTGGACAGGTCACCAGTTCAACACATGGTCCAAGTTTATTGTTAGCTGTCAAACATGAATATATGAATATAAAACTTCAATCCATTTCTTCTGTATAAAAAAAGCACAACTGGAAGGTATTAAAAGCAGAAAAAAAGAACAATCTGCTCAAATAATCGCTTTCTATTCCTGTCTGTAAAGAATAAGCAAAAAGGGAAGCAGGACAAAACCTTAAAATAGCTGAAAAAGACACGGTAACATGAGCTCAGAGAGATAATCACAAACCAGTATGCGACATCTTGTAGATTTTCAGCACATTTCCATCTCTGTCAGATATATTCTGAAGGTTAATGTGATGCAAAGGTTACTGTGCTTATAATAATGCAATGTAATATTCAAATGCAGAGAACACATCAAAGCACTGGCATTAACAACTGACCATTTGATTACACAGCACACCAGACACACAGACATGACGTAAAGGTCAGTACACGCAAGAACCACTTACACAACTCCTGAAAATTAGGCTACCTAATATAGATGTGTCATGGATCGCAGTTTAATCAAAACAAAAAAGACACGTTGGGATTTGAAACCATGGTGAAACACATAAGATGTTATTTAAATAAAGGGATTGACGCATTTACACATTGTCCCTGTCCTAATTATTTTGCTGTAAATTTCAAGCATAGATGAAGGAAGCATTTTGTTGCATGTAACCTTTTCATCTCCCCTAAAGCACTATTCATCTTCTTTATGGACGCTGGTTCTGCTGGTATGGATTACTGTTAGATCACCGGCTGCCATTTCTCTCTTACATTGCCTCTCTTTATCCCTTTGTTTAACTCTCCTTCACTTCATCTGTCCCTCTCTGCAGTGTAGGCAGAGACTTGTCTCCTCTAATTACATTGAAAATGATGTGATCATTCACTGCAGAGAATCTCTCTGACATCTGACAAAACAAAGAAAAAGTTTGTCAAGAGGGAAACTGAATCATCCTAAAGTCAGAAGTTGCTACAGGTCTTCTGATCGTGATTTTAAGGGTTGTGAAGGAAAATATCAGTCATTAGCACTACTGAGGGGTTTCGGGAGCATTCAGAACACTACTATGTGCTCATTTACTTTTTCATAAGTTTACAGAAGCTTCTTAGCTTACAAGTTTTACTTGTTCCATGTTGGAGCTCATAACTGAATTTACGAGTATGCCAAATCAATTTTCCAATTTTTTTTGTTCGAAGTCTTTGAGTACAAAAACACACTTAGAAATAACCAATGTTGTATCAAAATCATAATGCAATACAATATCTTACAATAAATTGTTTTCAAAATTTATCATAAATAGCTCATCTGTTCTTGCAAATCATAGCCTATGTGGAGAATTATCCTTTCTCCATTAGGTTCTTGATGTATGAGGTTGAAGAAGAGTCAGTGAGTTGAATTCATGAATTGCATGTATTAAGACTAAAATACAGCTGCTCCATTTGTTCATGCTATGGACCTTACCAGAGCAGCCGCTTTTCATTGGCTGATGTCCATTCTACGTGGTCACGTGCGTGACCGTCTCACAAACACACTTAGCTTCCCGTTAGCTAAGTACAGCATAATAGCAGAACTGATACAACTTCTACACCTTGAAGCCTGTCTGCTACACAGTCTTACGTTAGCTAAACAGATCAATATGCAATGTGTACTGTAACTGACATACACTAAAGATTTTATTTTAGCAGAAAAGGCTTTGGACTAAACTGTTACTTCGTGTTAGCCACGTTAGCACCAAGTACAGCTAGTCAGTCAACCATCGCTGTGTTCAGGGAAGCGCTGATTAATAATCGAGAAATAAATATCAAGCCTGGAAACTTGATATCGTAACGGACTGAATGTTATGCTTTTAACGTAATCTTTGCTCGTCTTGCGGGGCGCTGGCGGTTGCCACGGTAACAGGTGTGCTTAAACTACAAAGAGAGAGAGAGTAAAAAGGTAGGAGTGGTTTTGAGTTGATCACCTGTTCGGGTTATTTTACCTTTGTTTACCTTTGCTGTGGCGCATTACAGCCGCTGTAGTTTCTAAACGTTGGACTAATTACCTCGTTCGTTTGTGAGTTTATGTCATTCACAACAAACATCAAATAGAACAAATATATTTCATACACAACAAATGGCTTCTACCGCGGTAATTATGTGAAATTAAATTAATTATATCCCAGCTTCAGAAGATTTGCCTTTACCTTTACAGAGCTCTTTGGTTCCTCCTATCAGTCTGTAGCTTCTCATATTGACGTCATCAAACCAAAGTTCAGATCTACCATAACTGACTGACACCTGCTGGCCTCAGGTTTGCAACCAGCTTGTCACTGAGAAACCAGTAACCTCCTCCCAGATGATCACATGAACTTGTTAGTTCCTCTGTCCATTGTAGTAGCTGATATATTGTGAAAATCCGGTAGAAATGATGCACTAATCCTGTCATGTTTACATAGAAACAATGTGCTGCGAGGCTTTGCTTGTGAGACTTGCGGTCACGTGGGTCGGTTGTGGGCGGAGCTTGGTAAGGTCCATTCTTATGGGCTAACAGAGCAAAATGGCCTCAAACAACAGTTTGTAATTCTCTTTGTTAGCCTGTACCTAAGCTCCGCCCTAAAGCGGGTGTTCCCTAGTGTGTTTCCTTTAACCTTAGCTTTGCGCAATGCGCACATGTGATCTATGTAAATTCATGTATGTGTATACAAGCATGCAAATAGCTAAAAGAGACAGAGGAAAACACAGAATTATTTATTCTCATCACCTACGAGCTGCTTCTCCATCAACCACACTATCAACAGCTTCTTCATATTTTCATGAATAGATGTCCATTGTTTAAACACTATTTTAACTCGTTTGGCTGGTATAACCTTTTTCATCTTTTTCTGTTTCAAAATGGTGCAGATGGCAGATGTGCTACGGTTATACTGCTGTGGCAAGTTGACTACATGCAAACGTTGTCATGTTTTTTCAATCATTTCTTTATTTAATTCAATGCACATCATTCACTTCTCAGTGTTTTTGCTCTTACGTTCTTCATATCCAAGCAAAGTTTTGCAAACACAACACTGATGCATTTTTTGCAGGTTAAGCACTTAAAGCGAATTAGTGCGACAGAGGATGCTAGGAGGATGTTGCGCTCCTCAATGTGGCGCTAACTAGTTCCTTGCACCAACCAATGGGAATACATGTCCTTAGCTCCTTCCTTAGAAGTGAAAGCATATAAGTGTTAACTAAATGGCATTTCACATATGGAGTTTGTCTTGGTAATTTGCTCACAACTAATGTGTTGCACTATGTGTGTAATACAGTATGCATGACTTGGCATAAGAATAATCCAAGCTAGCCAGGTATCCTTGACTGATGACTCTCATGCTTATTGGGGTCTTTTTAGCAGTAGCTGCATGTCGTTATGTAAATGAAGACTCCCTGATGAGATGGAGGCAGAAGCAGGCATGATGCTCATTTCTCCAGACTGTAAAATTGGCTTCATGGACTGGAGAAGGATTGTTGCTATATTTAGCATCTTAAAGCTATCTTCTCTATTCGTTCTCAAATCAAAATACGTTGACCCTTGCTTCATCATTTTAACCTCAAGAAATCTGAAATATTTCTCTCTTAGCCCCTTCTACTGTACATTATAATTGTAGGTTTGACATTTATCAAAGAATCTGTGACTTTCTTCAGCTCACTCAACTCTGTTGGTTTTGATTTCTACAAATTGCTGCTGCAAATTCTGTCATTATTATTTATGAATACGTAAGCTCTCTCTGAGAAATGGTACTAACGCTTTGATACTATGTTTTGTCTTGTATATTCTAGCTAAAGCCAAACTTAGTCCACTAGTTACTTAGCATAACATCAACTTTAGATCAGAAATAGCCTCTCTATCTTTAAATGAAGCAGAAGTGTTGTTTTGTCAGCATTTGTCAGTATTTAAAAGGTCAGTGATTATCATCTTAAATAACATTAATATCTTAAACAACAGTATAAAGTGTCAGACACAGTTTGATCAGTCAAGAAATCTCCGAAAACATGGAGTAAAGTTTATATTGAAACACGCTTATAATTGCTATAATAAGTCATTTTATTAATCATAAGTCCTGCAGATGAGTGCTTTAAACTTGACATCTGTGCACCTGTGATTGAAAGATTTAGAAGTGAAGAAGTAGGAAGTGTGACATAATCAACAACATTAGTTCCAAAAGCCCAGGTTACAAAAATACTTTGTGTTTTAGCATTTTGGGTATTCAATAGAAAAAATAAAATGGTGAGGGAGAGCTAGAGAAGAATAAAAATGATTTATAAAGCACTGTGGGAATATGGTGACTGGCTAACTGTTAGCAGTTAGCAATGCTGAAGTTAGCATGTGTGTTATAGCTTCTCTATAGTTATGTGGTTTAATTGTGGAAATGTAGAATCCAAATGCAGTCAACAGGCATAATGTAGGTTGAGTGCAAATAAAAAGACTGAAATGTTCAAAACTTCAAATCCAAACTATAAAATCAAACTAGACTAAGAACACAGAGCAGAAAACACTAAGAATTAGGAGTAAACTGAATGAACTGGATATATTGTGTGCACTCAGAGAGCCTACTGGAAAAGAAAAGGTAATATTATTAACAAGGTGGAAACAGAAACCACGAACCTAAACAATCACTAAGCAGAACTAACCCTAACTCCAAAACTAATCAAAATAGAAGCGAAACAACACTGTACTAAAAGAACCTGACTACCAAACTAAACACTGCAACTCAAATCTGTTGTGATTTGAGTTCTTTGTGTGTTTATTTTGAATTTCTGTGTCTTTGAGTCGCTGTGCTGTCCTGTCTTCCCCTCGATTGTTCCCAGGTGTGTCTCGTTCCCTGATTACCTCCTATGCATTTAATGTTACCCGTGTCTCTGTGTCTTTGTCGGGTCCTCGTTTCATTCGGCGTCTAGTCTCTGTCGTACTGTGTGCCCAGTCGGTCCTCTCATCTCGTGTTACAGGTTGCTACCGGTGTCGAACCCTGGCTTCCGCTCGGCCGTGCTGCCCGGTGTTCTGGACTATGTTGGACTGAGTTTCTCTGGACATTCTGCATTAAAGTCATTTATGTATCTCATCCTGGGTCTACTGCCTGCTGCCTAACCGCCTCACACCACACTTCATGACAAAATCAGATTCTTAACCAACACATAATACACCTAAAGTACAGTACAAAATAAACACAAAGTTGTAAACATAAAGAGAAAAATCAAGATGTAATATACTTAGAATAATCAAACCTGAACTGAGTCACTCTACACTGAGCAGTCTTTGAAACATACATGCGAAACCGATAATTTTTTATAAGAAGATGAAATTATGTTTGAAAAGGTTTTTAAGCATTAGGACCATCTTAGGTTTGAAAAAGTATAAAAACACAGACTGTAGTTTGTGAAACATTTGTAAAGTAAAGTTTACGTTTTTACAAGAATATCTTTGAAAACATTTTCAGCCTGTTCTTGTGAACTGAATGTTGTGTATCCTCCCTTTTTATGAGCTGCCTTTATCATTACACCACTACTCAACAGTTATAAAAATAGTTTGAGCTAATAAAAACCAAGAGATCAATTTAGTTAGAGATGTTACAGCAGTATCCGTAGTATGTTTATCGTCTGGAGTGCAGAGTCACAGCGGGGTGACTTCAGCGCAGTCAGTCAGACTTTAATTAATAAGCAAACTGCTTCCCTATTTTAACACCTCCAGTTTCCATCAACATCCACGAACAACTTTAAAAGGCAAAGCTTCAGCTCATTAACAAATTACTTTTGTTTCTCTGAGAAAAGCTGTTAGTGATCTTTTTTATGCACCTGAATAAATAAATGTTTTTCTGCAACAATGACTTAAATTTGTTCTGACCACTGAGGGAATGAGAAAAAATATGTTTAGCTAATTAATATTGAATTAACATTTATTTTAATGCAAAACGATGTAGAATTCAGATGCAGGGTTGCATCACAGGGAACACAATGTCTAAGTCCACAGTGTAAATCTGTGTTCAAGCTGATGAGTGTCATACCAACATGAAATTACAGTATGTTACACTTTCTACACAGCTTAGATTTAGACTGCTTATTTTTCCAATGTAGCAAACACAATTTAAATATCACACATCCAGCTTTTGGACAATTTTAACTGGATTAATTTACAAATAGATCTAATTTCATAATGCCATTTTCACTGTTTTAATTTTAAAATCAATTTTATCTAATAGTCCACCAGGTCAGTTCAGGATCCTGTTTTCCAGGGCTGTGAAGTTTCTTTTCATAGGTACAGTGCTCTTGTTAGATGAAACATTGATGCAAACTGAAGTGATGCGCCGCCTGTAACCTGCTTGTGAAATCAGCTGCAGGACTGGAGAAGACCAGGAAGCGGATAATCCTGTTAACTACTCACTGCACGTTTTGAGAGAGCACGGTGTGCCTGCTGATACAGAGAACACAATGTTGTCAAGATTTAAGCCAGTAAGATCAGATGCAACATTTGGTTGTATCTCCTTTCAGGTCAGAATAGAGCTGTTTCACCTTTTAGGTTTTTTACACCTTCCTCACTGCATCAGGAAAGGTCAGGAATTAATTTTGAACATCAATCATCTTGTACTTTCGCTTTACATCAAAATCTGCTTTTAATAGCCTGTTTTAAAAGAACATCTGTGAATTCAGAAGGCTTTTGAAATCATGCCTTAAGGTTAGAAGAGGTTAGAAAACTGGAAGGAAGCAATCTGCTCTTTACTTGCATCCCCAGGCCATCATTTGGCCCGATCATCTTCACCACAGAGGCCTGCCGGCCAGACTCCCAGACCTGTTCTGTTCCAGCCAGATATCTTGCTTATTGCCAATAGTTTTCTTTTTCTTACCCCACCTTAATAACCTTTCAAATCTTGACAAACTTCAAGCAACTGTTGGACATCGAGCCATAAAGGACTGAAACTGACTTAAGACTTTTATGATAACTATTTATTCATCCATACAATACTTTAAAACTCTGGTTCCAACTGCAGCAAGAAGACGAGTTTCAGTTTATGTGTCAAATACAGTAGAAAACGTTGGGGCATTTTCCCACCTTGACATTCAAGATATTTTGAATTGCAAAAAATTGGTAAATGTGATTTAACTGAGTGAAGTTGTGATAATAATAATTTTAGTCACGATTTTTCCTGCTACTTTCTAGACCATCTCAGCAAAGCGATACTCCCACATGTATCAGATCTGCATCTGGGTGTGCCTTACAATCTGCAGAATTTTACCAGGAATATGGGAGGTTTCTGCGCATGCACCATAAAGTTAACTGTGCAGTGCATGAGATGACATAATCAATATTTTAGTTAGCTTACAGTCTGAAAATGCAAGTGGCAAAGTCACAAAAGTTTTCCGCACTAATGTAGTCCACTATCAATGTGCAATTTTATGCAAAATGTTACCCTGAAAAAGTTATATGTGTGTACTGTATATCTTCGCAAGTGCAGCCAGAACTGCAGTCACTCTGAGCTGATCATCACACTGTGACTCTGAAATCTGAAGTTGTTTTTAGGTAATGGTAAAGTTATATAATAAGCACTGTAATGCACAACATGTGGTTTCTCCACCATTACTTACTCTCCTTTTATTACTAAAAACAAAACCCTACTAAATATAAGCAACACTTTTTTCACAGTCTTACAGATGCATTTTCACCTGCAGCCTTGAGAATTTACAGCTTCCCTCCATGAAACCAGATGCACAATTTGGAGTTGTACATGCTTCTCACCAGCTTGGAGCCCTGTTCCACAGGAAGCATTTGCATATCTATAATTCAGGGAATTTCATTTTTCATAGCCCAGAAGACTGTCACAAAATCCTGAAGAGACAGTTGACTTTATGGCTGTTTTTAGTATCAAAGTACGTAACATGACTTGAAGTCAGTTCAGTACAACATTGATAAATACAGTTTGCTTGCTGCACACCTAAAAAAGTTATTACAAGTATATTCAGTAATACTACAGTTTGTCTGTTTAAAACTTTGAGTTAAAAGAAAATGCCAAAACAATTATTCACTGCAGCAGATAGGGAGTAGTTTAAAAACCATTTTTCTGCCGATATTTTTGGTTGAGTATAGAAATGCTTCAACTTTTCACCTTTACAAAAACTCTAATCTGCAACGCATCTGTAACCTTAATTTGCTTTGTACCATCGTAGAACAGGGAGCAAATCAGTCCGCCACACAGTTCACAATACTGACCTTGAAGATTAACATAATTTATTGTTATCTGACACATGTAACCACAATTATGGAGGATTATAGTTAGATGAGATTATATTCTGAAGTGCATATCTGAAAGTAAATTGCAGTAATCCAAAGCGTACAGGTATCAGCAAATTCCACTGTATTTTTTTAGTTTGGATCCCCAATTATTATAATGAATTAATTCAGGTAAATAATTAGATCATTATAATCATCTTTGATTAACCTCAACGACCTCTGATAAATCTGAAGCAGAAAAGCTCAACACGCAATCATTTGGGTAGATCTAGTGTTTAATACTGATTAAAACTAAAATAATCTAGTGTAATAAAAAAACAGTTTGTAGGAAAAAGTATGATTTTTCATAAAGGTTATTTTTGACACATCTGCAGCTAAACATTTATTTCAATGTCTTCCCTGTGTAACACAACACAAATACAGCAGATTTAAACTTTGCTCAACTGTCTTTTCCAGAACAAAGGCAGCACTGGTTCTCAAAGCACTGGGACTCTAGGAATTGTTACTGTTATTGTCTGGTGTTATCTGAAAATATCACAGCACAAGTGAAAGATTCTGACTATAAATGTTTCTGGTCACACCCGTCCCTTTGCTCTCTTCAGCAGTACAGCTCCATCCTCACAACAGAGCCTGCAGCCATAGCACAGGCTAGTTAGCATGGCCCCTGACGACAGTGGGTGAACAGTTGTCATGTTGCGAGAAGTTGTTTCTCTGCCGTTATCACAGCTGGAGCACATACATGAGCATGACTGTCAGCACTAAGACACTTCCCCTGGCTCCTGTTGGTTGTTGCTGACTGGGAGCAGTTCATTTATGCATATAGCATAAATAAACCACAGGGAGGAGGCGCAGGAGCTCAATTTGTTCACAGATTATTTGTTTTATGTTATACTGTCACAGCATAGTGAGAGTTTTAAGAGACAAACATTTTTTAAAAGTTACATAATGCAGCTCTAAGGTAAGTTTAAAAGTTCCCTTCACCTCTCAAAGGTAAAAAAAAAATCACTGATGAACATTTAGGAAAGAGGAAGGCTTTCTTCACCTGATCAGAAAAACACAGGAATACATTTGTTGCTATGATATTACTAGATCTATTAAATAGCCTATTTTTTGTTAACTCTTGACCTCTTTCCTTTATTTTTAGTTATTAAGATTAGAAAATAAGTAAAGATGGAGATGTTGAAGATAATGAAGACATTTAACAGAAAAAAGCTTGAAGGAATAACTAGAAATAATTAAAACGCTGTTCTTTGGCCCCTACAAATTAACATCTACAGGAAGCGTGTTGAAATCTCAATTGAGGACAACTCACAAAGCCTTTCACCTCAGAAGCCATGCAGCTTTGTGGATTATTAAGCTGACTAATGCATTTGAGCTTTTATGGAGGGAACACTTCGGCAATGATGACGTCAGACAGAAAACGAACCATTTCTAATCCAAGAACTTATCATTATGCAATAAAGAACTGTGCTTTATCAGAAGATGTTGTGGATCATCCCAACAAACCAAATACTGGAACTACAACACACTGATCTAAGGCCATGCTGGGTCACTGACAGAGATGGGTCCTCAGTCTCAAAGCAATCAGCACACAACTGAGAGATGAAGAGTGGCGGATCCCTGACGCCATTCAGAGACGGTTTCCTCCAGGCATGATCATCAGATCTGCGTCAGTACCAGGAAGGAATCTGACAGGGAACAATTTCACCGCTCTGTCGTCAGGAAATACATCACATCCTTTCCAAACACACCGGCTAAATCCGGCAAACCTCATGAAATGGAACAGAACAAACACTGATCTGTAAACATATCTTGTTATAATTTGTGTAACCATTCCTGACAGTAAATCCTTACACAAAGTAACATAATAGCTTGGTGACAATTAAATTATCCTAATTTATTTGTAGTTTCTGAAACTGCTAAGTGACAAGAACACTAATTGACTGATGACCTGTCCAGAGTTTACTGAGCTTCTTCTCAGCTACAAACAGACTCTAGAGATGCTCCCCTCCACTGATGCTAAACAGGATTAACCAGTGCATAAAAAAGATAAATGAAGGAAAGAAAATGTGCCAGATGCATGAGTGAACATCTTACAAAAAAATGTTTATTTTGCTATGTAAACATGCTCTATTCAAATATGATTGGAGCAATTTACAAAACCACAAATATACTATGGAATATATAGTGCCTTATCCATACTCCACTGGGTTTTACCACATTAAAACCTCAGCATATTTTCTAATTAACCTAAAACAAGCTCCTATTTCTTGATGAAAAGTTACTTTTAAGTTATTTGTGTACAATTTCAAGTGTACAAAGATACTAGAAACACTAAAAACTAGACAAAAATACTTGATAACACTTTGTGTCTTTGCATATGCACAGCGTGGCATTGATCAATCACGTATCATCCCAAATAAAATTCTTTTAAGTTTGACATTGAAACATAACAAAGCATCGAAACTTCAAGAAACTTCCACATTCAGGGCTGCAAGAACTACATTTTAAACTCTTTGCAAGACCTTAGAGTTAAATAAAACCTCTCAGTTCGGGTGCTGACATCTAATCCTGTGTCTTAATGATTATACCGTTAAATCTTCTCTTAATTATTACCAGCTGATCTTCCTTTGACCACAGGCTACTCACGGTATCTCCTCAAAGAGCAAACCAGGGTCCTAATGACACTGTGTGCAGTTCTGCTGATGAGATTAGAGCAGGTGTCAGTGTTGCGGGGAGCAGAGCTGCCGCCATTGTGATTAATGAAGCAGCTACAAACTTCTCTCTGGGCATCCATTGATTCAATGACTTTTCTTGCACTGAATTAATCTGCCAGCAAATATGCCCCGTGCTTTGCTCATATCTGCAGTTTGGGGCAGCAGTGAATCGGCTGGCTGACACTTGGAGCCCAGGAGGGGAGTATATCAGCACCCTGCACAGGGATGAGGCTGGAGTAGAATGACCGAAGAGCAGAGAAAATTATTTGCACAGAAGCAAGGCCGGCCCAAGCCTCCATGGGGCCCTAAGCAAAATTTGGTTATGGGGCCCTCTAGTTCTGCTAACCATGTGGATTGGCTGCAAACAGCAGTCTGATCATTAGATTATTCACACACCTAGCATAAACCTATTGCATCTCTGGCATTGCTGTTTACATTATATACATGTATAATAGGATACATTTATTGGCCAACTGATTTATCGACCAGTTGATTTCTGGGCGCCGATTTCCTTAATTTTGGGGGATCGTGATCTGCTGATACTTACATGTGAAGCTGATCTTATTCCCTGATCTTGTCTTCGTGAGCAAAGGTTTAAAAAGAGTTCATAAATCGGGATAGGCTTGATCTTTTGTGACATGAGACTACAGTGAGGACAAGCAGAGTGAAAATTCCTGCATAACTGATGCAAAATGCTTCAGTGCAAAACTGTTAAATTGCATATATAGAAGTTATCTATCTGTGGGTTCTGAGCGAGAAGAGACATGAAGCTCAGAGTGTGTACGTCCTGTTCACTTTGACACATCACTTTGTCTGCACAGCTTACCTTCACAAGGACAGAGAAAACTAACACAACATGATTCACTGATGTTGATACCGCAGCCCAGATTCACAACATCCCCCTCTACCCCACCAGGTTTCAGCTTCCTCCTTTCACATGGACTGCAGAAGATAGGCAGTACATTTTCTGAGAGGTGAAGTGACATATTTGTCACAAAACTTAAAACTTAAAACAATGGTATGTCTTTTTGATATGATTATTACTGGAACCACTACTGAGAAAATAGTTACTGAGGAAAAGTTCAAGTGGTTCCAGTATCAGTTACCAGGATATTATTTCTTTGTTAACCAAAGACCAGGACAGAACTGGGAAAGAAAGCTTTTAAATATGCTGCTCTTCATTACGGAAACCAATTACAGAAGGATCTAAAGACTGAAGAGATGGTTTCACTGAACAGTTTTAAAGCTCTCTTGAATGACAAGGAGACAAAAACCTCTAGCTGTAGATGTTTTATGTAATTTGTTTTATTAAAGTATAATGTATTTAAAATGTTTTAAAGGTTGAAGTTATCTTGTTTTTATCTTGTTTTGCTGTTGGATAGCCCAAATTCTTGTACAAGTGTGGTTAAATAAAGGTTATAAACAAAGCAGATGACTTGAGTATTATTATAGTTGAAGCAAAAGAACTGTGAAGGTTTTCTGATTTAGTTTCCTGTGTCCAGAATATGTGAAATCATACAGAAACATAATGAGATGATCATGAGTTCCTGCTGATATATTTAATAACATTTTTATTACAGAATCTAAAACCACTCACTTATTCTTCTGCCAAGTTCTGCGGAAACTAAGATGGACTATGAGACTGACTGTGAATGTGAATTATGGCAAATCAGTTACTGGCTTTAATAACTGCATACAAGATTCATTAGAAAGTTAATCTATTATTTAAACAACAATGATGGTAGAGATTTGAGGGTAATTTTTGCAGCTAGTGAGTGATAAATGTTTTGAATGCTTCTTCTGCTATGAAAGAGTGGGAGATTTAGAAACCAGTGTAGGCCAAGAGCTTCCAGAAAAACTGCCACGGAGATGGCAGGTGCTTCTGGCTTATGGACTGTTTCTCTGAAATAATTTGCAGGCCGGGTGGTTGCCAACATTGGCAGGGTCAGGAGTGGTTTTCTCCATGCAAGTCCCTGCTTGTGTGCCATTCAAGTTCATGATGAAGGGCAGCTTTCACCGGCGTGATCATGTCAGTGATCACTGGGGTGAAAGCTAAGGGCTTTTTTCTAAATTTAGAAAACAGTAGGGAAACTTTCATTTGGTATCTTATAACTGCTATACCTTGAAAAACTGTATGTACCTTAGTTTATCTCAAACTTCTTCTTCTTTTTCTGGAGTTTAATTTTCACTCAGTCAGTCAAAGTTTGGCTAGATTTAAGGACGGAAGGTGACATACTTTGTAGAGTTACAGATGATGATAATTTAGAGTTGCTGTGAGCATTAACATGTTGTTGTTTTCATGGTATAATTGTGCGAATAAATGAGTGTTAAAAAAATGTTTTTCTTCTTGTTCGTTTTGTGGTCGCCACAGATCATCTGTCTTCTTCTGCCACCGTCCATCATCCATAAACCTCTTATTTGCTCATCCTTCACATCTTGCGTCACCACATTTTGCATGCAACTGCAAAGAGGAAGAGAATGCTAATCTTTTTTCTTTTTTTTTTTACAAATTTCCTAAAATGAAACTCTTTATTGCCAAGTTAATTTGAAAAGTGTACTCTACTTTTTTATATGCTTTTTAAGAAATTATCTATTCCTCTCAGTGGTTTTTCAGTCAGTGGACTTGTTTGACTGCGGCTAATGATGCTCATTTAACACCTTCAGCCAGAATCTCAAGTTTTTCTGCCTTGCATCTGGGGTTGAGTCACAAGACAAAACAACCTCTCCTCTTTCTGAAAGTTTATTTAAACTTGCATATAATTGTTTGCTCAGATGAATGTGGCACCATTTGCATCTGAAAGGATGAACCATGACGTCACACAACAAAGAAGAGTGTTTTAGATCTGCTTTACATTAATACCTTTGCCTCCAGTTTTCACAAATTGTGTGAATTAAACTATCAGAAGCTTGCACAGCCATAGCGTCCTCAACCGGATAACCAAAATTGAATATTATGTTTGGTGTATGCAAACATTTGAAATTGAAGTAAAAAAACCCAATCTGCTTCATTTTCTGTCGTTTAACAGTTAGAAATAACCAACTGACCTAAATCAGCCAAAATTTGCTCTTAATTTAACATCAGATAGTGAAAAATATATATATAATTTTTATAATGTGTATGTAACCATCTGGCTTACACTGTAGCTATTTGTGTATTATAGCCTTCATAATAATAACAACAAGTAACATGAATCTCTTAACTGCGCTGCCAATTTAAGCCACTTAGGTTATTGATTTGTTTGAACACCTTAAACTGATCCGGAACGTGACAAAAGGAGATCCACTTATATTTCTATGTATTGTAAATAAACAGCGCTTGCTCCGGTGCCACATTACTATTGCTGCTTTATTACATTGCACTTTAAAAACAAAAACTAATTTACTAATTTTCCATAAGCATCTAAATACTTATCGGTGACGTTTAACACCTTACAGTATCGCTTTAACGTTCTGGGAAATAAAGGTATGTCATCTTAAAAATAATTATCGCCGTATACATACATATTTTATAAGTATCGTGTGTTTAAAAGAAAACAGAAAAGGTGCAACAGACGGTAAGAGTCGCGCAAATACACGGCGTGGATGAAACGGGTACACTAATTAGTCCTGCCATGTTTCTCTGACAACCTTGTCTCTGTGGCAATGTACAAACACTTTTATTATTATTATTATTATTATTATTATTATTATTATTAATATTAATATTAAATATAGATATGTTGCGTCACAGATCACAGGTTCAGGCTACGAGATCTCACGCGCTGCAATGACGGCGCGAGCGAGAAACACAAAAGGACCTTTCAACAGGATGCCAGTAACACAACAGGATGAAATAATTACCATCCCAGCGTTAGAAACATTACTGTAGATGTGGGTTTCTATTCAATGAGAAGGCAGCCAGGTCCATAGAAGGATGTATTGTCCAAATTGCCCACGTTTGTGAATACAATTGAAGCATGTGATCTAAAACTAGTGTGCAGCATGTAGGCCTACAGAAGCAAATGCATTGCTCTCGCGACCCGAATGCATCATGCTGGGCATGGTTCCCCATCCAGTGGCTGCTCTACAACCTCAGAGGGGGATTTGATCATGCAGGGGGAAAGAATTGGTGCATGTTCCCCTTCAGGGATGAAAGCAGTCCGTGCAAGGCAAGGCTCGTCTCTTACCCTTGGAAGCATCCTTGTCTTCTTTAGCCTTCGCCACTTTTCCGCTCATAGATCCCAGTTTGGATGTGTAATTCCCGATTTAGGTAAAAATCGAAATCCCCCTATTTGCTGACCGTCCTCAGTGAAATCCTTCCCAGAGATAAGGGTTCTGTGAGGAGAGAAATGCCGATGAGAGTCACATTATTGTTTTATTTTCCACAAAAGAGCAGAGCAGCGTTTGGTGACAGACACATCATGAAGCCTAACAAAGGACAGTGGGGGGTGCAACCCAATTCAGTTCAATTAGGTATCAATGAAAACATCCAACTCTTGCTGTCCTCTGCACACACTCACATGTAACAAGACAAAAGGAGTAGCACAGTTTCATTAAACATCCGGAACCAGGACTGTGAGCATCTCCGTGCCTACCTTATCTCCTCCACTTTTTCTCCTACATCAATGCACATTGATGAAAGGACCAGAGCAGATAAAAAGAAAAGAAGAAAAAAAAAGCTGCGAAATGGAGCGCAGCCTTTCTCCCCCCCAAGAGGTTCTGAAGTCAAAACAGTGAAGCACACCACCTAACAAACCCAGAGAGGAATGCCATCCAGCGCAGCTCCGCCACCAGCTTTTTGTTTTTGGCGTCTGCCTCTTTGTTTTGTCTCTGCCCTGCTCTTCTGATCGCTCAGCAGGCACAATCAACAGGATACACAAAGTGAGAGCGCTCCGCCCGTTTCAGCGCCGATTCACGCAGCGGACGTTGGTTTTTGGACCTCAGTGTCACTGCTGGGATGTAAACGAGCTGTCCCATCCATAAAAGCGGTGTGTGTGAGCCGTGCTGTCGATGCGGTGAAGAATTACAGCAGGGGGTTGAGCTGCTGCTGCTGCATGGCGCGCACCATCTTGCTGTTGCTCTCATTCAGTCGCCTCAGTGGCGGAGCATTGCGTTTTCCCATTCACATCCAGGCTGCGCATTCTCCAAACACTGGCTTTATTAAAGGCATAACTTACAATGCGAAGCAGTGGCTCTGACTAATATAACGCAAAACAGAAGATAAATAATTTAAGAACTGTGATTTATAAGATAGTGTTACCAGTTCATACTGTAAAACCTGTGTGACCTGCCAGGTGCCTAAAGTTTGGAAATCGGGCCTAAGTAGCTGCATCTCAGTAAATTAAAGCAAAAAGGTATCACTTTGTGCAATTTAAGCTCAACAAGCTTATGTCTTATATAGATTTATTACATGCACAGTTGAAGCTTTTAATTAAAAAGAATTTACAAACATTACTGCAATACAGAAATATTAGGCTTCTAGTATATTATCTATGTCATATAATATATGCCCACAGGGCTTTCTTTTTGTGATTTATTGCACCAATGTGTTGTGGCCTAAAGGTAATTGGGAGTTCTGAAGCCTTTGGCTTATATGCATTGTTTGCCCTGGTGTCTGTCGTGTTCCTCTTGACTATACTCCTTACATGCTCTGTGGGATTTAGGCCAAGCAAATTTGCTGGCCAGCAAAGCACAGCAATAACCGAGTCATTAAACCTGGTAATGATGGTTTTGGAAATGTAGGCCAGTGCCAAGCAATGCTGGAAAATGAAATCTGTGCCTCCATAAAGCTCGTCCGCAGAGGGAAGAATGAGGCGATCTAAAGTTTTCTGGTAGACAGCTGCTCGGACCACAGACTTAATAAAATACAAACAAAACCAGCAGATGGCTTCTGAGATCGTCTCTGGTTCACGAGTGTCACGCACAAGGAATGAGATCCATGTCCAGGACACGTCTTGTTGCGGCTCTCGAACCGCTGACTCCAGGCTTTATAAATCTCCCCCAGGTTTTTCCTCTCCAGAGTGTGGTTAATCCATGTTGCTTCTCCCAATCAACTTTCCATTAATATGCTTGGATACATCACTATTAATAGCCAGCATCATTTATGGTTTGTACTTATCACGGAGGGTGTCAATCTGTAAATATGTGTATCAGTTTATTCACATTCACTTCCACCTGCACTTACTCTTAATGTTTGCTTATGTGAACAGCCAACACTTGTGTTGAATTGTATCTTATCTTAGGTTGCCATCTTAATATCCCATAGCAATAGTGGCTAAGTAATGTATGTTAACTGTCAGTTAACTTTCCATTGGTGTATTTTTCCAAAACCAATATACACTGACACAGCGGGTCATAAAGTCTGAATTTCCACTGTGAAATTTCACAAAATGCAATGATTTTAAAAAGCAAACTGGTAAAGAAATCACAAGAGGCACACAAGTCAAGCTGAAAATAGTTAACACTGTAAGTGTTAACTATTGGTGAAGAAGAAATGGGATTAGAAACATAAAAAATAAAAGAAAGCATAGTACAAATGGATAGACTCAAAAAAAATTGTAATTAATTATTTTCCCCTTCAGTGATGTGATTGGATACAAGTTTATGGAAGCTCGATTAGGGTTTTGTATTTTGTTTTACAGCTAAATAGCAAAGAAGCAAACAAAAAATACTAAAACTGACCACAGGATGTTGATCTTCAGGAGACAAACTACATCTAATGTAAGTTGGGTTAATTTTACAAAAAGCATGCAGCAGCTATTTGACTATTTCTTACCATTCACTAATAATTGTTTGCTTTGTGTGACTAAATATGATTAAATTGTGATTAAATAGTTTTATTCCCAGTAACATTCGATTTTGAAGGGTATGGATATTATAAAGTCCTTACCTTTACACTGCGGAGAAGCCTGGAAGCTGCAGCTGAAACTTCCTGTTAAAGTCTCCAGTTTCATGCAGTAACGTCACCACATGGAAAGTTCACTTCGACTTGTCATTAGAGCTTCAATGTTGACGTCAGAAGACAACTCACAGCAAAGTTTTAGCTTTGATCCAGAAGTCCAGGCCAATCCCAGCTGGATATTTTCAGAGGTGATGTGACATTTCCATCCAGGTTGAGCAGGTCTGTGCTACTCAGTGGTGTACGAGGAAACAGACCTGTAGTTGGAAGGTCGCAAGATCTGTTATTTTTAGAAGAAACTTGAACCTCTTTGAACTTTCTTGACATGCTCAGATCTTCTTCCATTTGTCTGAGGACACTCAAATGTGTTGTAAAGTGCTTTTGCCTCAAATGGTCAGTGCAGATTTTACACAAAGATACTTTCTTTGGTCTCTGGATTAAAAGAATGACCTACGCTGAATTAAAAAAATAATAATTTCAGAGCTTAAGTTGACCTGAGTTATAAAACAAAGAAAGTTTATACAGAGTAACATAAACACTGAAGTAGTGCAAAGATCTGCCTCACAAGATGGACACTTGCACAAGCTACTGCATAAAATGTGAGGGTTAGAGAGAGTGTAAATGTCACTGGATTGTGTTCCCACTGTGTCCACGGCCTGTGACCTGTTTTGACCTTTCCAGCAGAGCTGCGTCCGTCCTCAGTCTGTTTAAAGCAAAGCCCAGAGGCATGTTTGATTCGGCAGTAGCAAGCTCCTGACTCACACTCTGTCATACCCAGGCAGTGTCCACCCATGTCACAAAATAACTCTGAATCACTTGTTTTGAGCTGCTGATTGCGATATTTCAGTCGGATAACAATGACAATGCTTTCAGCTAACGTTATGCCACACACGCACAAAGACAAGTTTGCTTGCTTGCAAAATTACAATTTTCATGTAACAGACAAATCCCTTCAAAATGCTTAGCAATGTTAGAAAAATATCTTAAATGTCTGATAAAGTTTTAAAATAATTTAGAGCTGTGTGTATGTTATACAAACTTAAAATGAAAGTTTTAAGTTTGTATAACTAAAATGAAACTGACAACAAGGTCTTTAATAGAGGTGTCTGTGTAGTCAGATGTGTGGCTCTTCTAAATTATGAGATTGGTAACTCCAAAATAAAGACATAATTTCTCAAGAAAACAATTACCAACTCTAATTTCTAGGTCTGAAATTGTCTAGTCTAATTATTTGTTTGTTTCTTTTATACTCACCATTGTTTGACCCATTAGATGCTACAGCCAGAGCAGGTGAATGGGAGGGGCCGGCCCAGCATTTCCTGTTTAAATGATTGCATGATGTCACTGATTGCATCACTGTGTGCAGCCAAATGGAGGGTTTTCTTTTTTTTATTGTACTGTTTGGTTTCTTTCATGTAACCTTTTGAATTTCGACACATTAAATTATTAATTTAGTTATGCAGATGAGATTGTAAACTAGATTAATATTCTGATTCCTGTTTCTTTGTTTAGATTTTGTGGTTTGGTTTGGTCTAATGAAGTGCAGATGTGTTGCCAATTCTAGTAAGATTTTAGATACATGAGAGGGACGTCAGAAAACAAAGATGTTAAAGAATAAAACCCACCAGAAAAACTTGAAGCTGGCTGCTGGTATTGTTTTCTTATCACCTTTTCTGACCCAATGAGAACACAGTGTTATGTTTTTTATGGTGTAAAACACTTTGAAGCTTTACTTAAAATCAGAACCATTGCATAGAGAAGCCAAAATGAGTCATGTGGATAAACTTAAAGTTCTCTCTCAGGAGCAAGCTGTTGGTGGTTGAATTTTGATGCCCACTTGGATATTGCTGTGTCAGTTAGCTATCAAATTAAACAAAAAGTGCCCACTGTATTCACACTCAGGGTGGCGCTGATGAGGTAATCAGGCTGCTTCTCCCACACGAGTGTGGCTAATGACAACAGTTTCCAGCTTTAATCAGTGAGGTCAAGGACTGTTTGGTTGCTACCTAAGGTGACATTTGAGAAATAAAAAAAAAGAAGCTGAGTACATTTAAGGAGGTGACTGTGTAGAAAGAGATTTCATAATCATCATCAATTTTATTAAAGACACAAGTAGACTAAATAAGTAGACTATATACTTTTCATATATAAAAAAAATGTCATGAGGTTTGGAAACAACACTTAAAGTTGGCATTCACGAATTTACAAAGGTCATAAGCACAGACTGGGTTAAAATACTGCATCCCATGCTCACTTATTTATTATAAATAAACAATATGGAGTAATAATGTGCAACAAAGCCAAATTCAAACTTGAAAAGAAAAATACAGTAAAGATGGCATACACGTCTGTGTATTTTAATATACAGGTGTTCAAAATGGATGACTGCATCAATATTATAGAAAACAATGTTTTACTATCAATGGTTTTTTTTAAATGTATGTTTTACATTTCAAAAGTGTCAAATTAATTTCAAAGACCATGAAAGAGTCAGCAAATAAAGAAATATTGCTGGTCAGAGTCAAAATGTAACTAATGCTGTCATATTTCTCTCCCATATGTCAGATAAGTGACATAGCAGCTACCAAGATCACATTTTATAGCCGTCGTGTCAGAACACCACATGAGCCACATCTGCAGCCTCTGACCCACATCAAACCTCCATCCTCCCACATGTCAGTGAATAATTACTACCTGAAACGTGTTTATTAGTGTGACGACTCACCCATTTCTACCCAATTTCTCTAGTTCAATATGTTTTTTTTTTTAAATTTGTGTTTCTGACATCAATCTAGAAAACAACAGAGCTTTGAGGGCATATTGTGACCAGGAGCAGTGGGAGCTCCACTTTTCATTAACGGTGGCTGAACATCACAAAGCCGCCAGCGACTGTCAGCCTGGCTGCATCACAGCACACAGCACCAAGAGTGGATCTGAGCTTTCATTTTTCATGAAGTCACAGTATAAATGTATCATCAGAACACTATGAGGAAACATGAGCTTTGTTCACTTACATTAGATACTGTCAGCTTGTGCTATTGTGTTTTCTAACATCCTAAAATTAGGAAGCGAATACTGATAGCTCACTGGCACACTAACCTTTCTCTGACAATGACTTAAACTAAATTCATATTCTCTAACTTATACCTTATTTGTTTATAAGTAAAATAAATTTAAACGAGTCACTGCCTTTACTTACAGTACCATGCAACAGCATTCATAACCCTGTAAGTTTATTTGTTTTTTACATTTAGCCACTTTAACTTTAAAACTTCTCGCCCGGAACGTTAGCTGGAGATAGACACCAGCTCCCCTCCCGACCCCACTAGGGACGAGGGTGTTAGAAAATGGATGGATGGAACTTTAAAACTACAGACTTCAATACATTTTGTTAAGATATCATGCAATAGTCCAACACAAAGCTATAATTTAGTGAAATGCAAGGAGATACAAGATTTTGATTTACATTATTTTGCCAATGAAAATCTGAAAATATTAGTATGCATTTGTATTAAGTCCCTTTTAACTCTTATACCCCTAAATAAATGTAACAAGTCAAAACTTCACATATGTTCAGGTCATATATGACGCATACATTTAAAGTAGAAACAAAAATAGTCAAATAAAAGTGTAGTTTGTGTATTGTGTTCAGCCCAGTGAATCTGCACTATTGGCTTTTATAGCAGCGATCCGCATCCACTGAATGAAGTTTTCACCAAAGCATGCACAGCTTTCATCAACAGGTTTTCCCCTGCATTTAGCTGACTCCATTTTCTCTTTAACTTTGATGTCTGTCCCTTGCAGAAGCAAAGCATCTCCACAGTATGATGCTTCAAACTCAGTACTTAAGTGTACAGTATGTTCAGGGTGATGTGCAAAGTTAGTTTATTGGCATAAATGGTTTGATTTGTTATCGCTGACCAGAGTACTTTCTCTGACAATGACTTAAACTGAATTCAAATTCACTAACTGAAACAAAGGAAACACAAAGTGTGTTTGTTTGTGTTTATAGGGCTATAGGACCAATAGGTCCTGTAGGAGCCAATAGGATTCCTATTGGCTTTCTTTCAAAAGCAGATTTCTGTCATTCTTCAGTAATAAAGAAGTGTGATATGAATACTTTCAAAAAGCAGTAAAACTTTCTTCAGGACAACAAAACATAATTCCTTTTATGCAAAAGGGCATTTGTGCAACAGGACAAAGGATATGCAGCTTTAAAGTCAGAAAAAAATATTAATTTATGTAGTAAGCTATCTGAAATAATGTCAATGATTCATCAAGAGGACGGGGAAGTAGGCGTTTGCCTTGAGGGACTCTCTGTCCCTCTGGATATTACTGCACAACCTTAAAAGAGGAGTGTTGTGAGGAAGGTTCGACAGTGCAGCTCCACTTTTAGTTTTTGAGTATAAAATGAAAAAATAATTACATTTTTAGTTCTCTAACTCTTTAAATGCACATTTTAAAGATCGAAACTTAATCTTTAATGTCTCTCTATTGTTATCCAGGCTTGAAGAGTCACAAAATCACAAAACAAACACAGGATTTTGAGAAAGAAAACTACCGTACAGCTAAACTAAACTAAAATTAAATAAAACAATAACACAGGAGTGTTAGAACGGTTTGTTTAATAGTTATTTGGGCTTTCTGGATACTTTTCAAAGCTTTTCTTCAGACATCAGCTGCTTTCCTACCTGTCAGCAATAAATATTTAAGAGTGAATCATAAGAAATGTGTGGGGTAAAGATACAGAAGCCCAGAGATGCATCAGTCTTCCACTGATCAGCTTTTCAACACCAGGTTTTCCACTATGAGTGCTTTGAGAATCACCTTCTGGTTTTAAAATATCTTTTTATATCTGTCAAACTGTTCAACTTCTGTACTTTTATAAGTAAATGGTAAAATGGACTGAACTTATATAGCGCTTTTCCAGTCATTTTGACCACTCAAAGCGCTTTACACTAGAGTCACACTCACCCAGTCACCCACACAAACACACACACATTTATACACCGATACGCAGATCGGTAGGCAAAAAGTAGACTCTACCAGAGTAATTTAGCATATCTCGATATTCTCAGCAATATAAACTCTGACTCAGCAGTTGCAGCGGGATAGGCTGGATGACAGCTGGACAACAGAACTCTCCTCAGCCCTCTGCACAAAACGTCAAAGGCAATAATTTCATTGCAAATAAAAAATGATAAAACTTCAGAAGCTGAAAACAATGTGATTTAGCCTCAGGTGCAGGAAGAAATCAACCAGACGAAGAAGTAGATCTTTATCTGGAACAACATGACAGTGACGCTAATGCTAAAAACCTGGCTGCCAAAGCCGTTCTGTAAGCCTGTGCCCAAGTCAAGTCAAGTTTATTTGCAAAACACATTTCAGCAACAAGCCATTTAACCGTGCTTTACTTGATAAAAACATAATACAATAGTTTTTAATCATGACTAATTATGAAACATTTTGTCAAATGCCATCTTCAAAATCATCAAGCATAATCATCATCAACTATACATCAAATATATTGATCAATGTTTCAGTTATTATTAATCAATTGAGACCCTAAACGAACGGAGTTCTAAACCGGTGTTTCAGCTGTTTTGCAGTTTTCTGGAAGTTTGTTCCAGATTTGAGTAGCATAAAAACTGAATGTTGCTTCTCCATGTCTGGCTCTGATTCTGGAGATGCAGAGTAGACCAGAACCAGAAGACCAGAGAGGTCTGGAAAGTTGATACCATGACAACAGGTCAAGTATTAATGAGAACACGAGCAGCAATAATCTGCAGCTGTTGCAGTAATCAGTTTGACTAAAGATAAATCCATGGATGAGCTTCTCAAGATCTTGCTGGGACATAAGTCTTTTAATTGTAGAAATGTTCTTCAGGTGATAGAAGGCTGACTTTGTAACTGTCTTTATCTGTTTTTGCATGTTCAGGTCCCAAGATATCTAGGTAGAAGACAAATATGTTTTAGCGAAGGTCCATCACAGTCAGCAAGAAAATGTAGATCCAGAGTCAGACTGTGCAAAATGTCACATTTTTAAAGAATGAAAAAAATGGAAAAAGGAGGAAAGCAACAAAGCTCCCAAGAAGCTCAGAAAGATTTCACTCTAAAAATGAGTTTTGTAATCACAAAAAAATATAATCAAGTTTTGCAGAACAATATCCAATATTAACACTGGAAAGGTCTAGCTAGAAACAACAATCTTACAATTAGAAATATTAAATTAAGATCTGCAGGCAGCACTTCCTGTTCATGCTATATCAGCGTTTGACAGGATCAATCAAGTTTATTTGTGTACCACATTTCAGTAACAAGGTTTAAGGATTTGGTTTTTGTGTATGTTTCTACATTAGAGTCTCTGTGCTGTTGTATCTTCCCCTTAACTGTCTCCAGCCTTGTTTCCCCTGATTATCTCCCTGTGTATTTAATCCCACCTGTGTCCCCTGCTCCCTGTCGGATCCTTATCATGTCGCTGCAGTCGTGTCTCGTCTCCTTGTCTTTAGTTCCTCGTGTTTTGGTTCCAGTTGCTACCAGTGTCTGGGCGCCTTGCCTTTTTGCTCACCTGTGCTGCCTGGATTTTGTACTTTTTGCTTGGACTTCTGTTTTGTTCGTTATCATTATTAAACCATAATTTTCACCATAGCCAGAGTCTACCAAGTCATCCCCACCAACATCAAACCACAGTTCATGACACAAGGCAGCTCAAAGAGCTTTACATCATAAAAACACAACAGTACAAAGTCATAGAACACAGTTAACAATTGAAAAGTTACATTTTACCAAGTGCTGTCGTTGCACATGAAAATGTTGGTTAGAGTTTGATTTATTATGGTTCAGAAGCAACTCTAAGCAGATGGTGTTTTACTCTAGATTTAAAGAAACTCAGTGTTTCAGCAGTTTTACTGGATGAGTCTCCAAGGTGATTGTTAAAATCATACAGCATGGTAGCAAAGGATCACAAGCTAAAAGACTAAAACATAAAAACAACTTACTAAGCTTAAAGGAATAAATAAAATACAGACAATACATTCTTGGAAAAACAACTTAAAGAAGTGCCTTATGTCTAAAACTTATCAGTTCAGTAAACGGGCTTGAATTTGGCTGCATGCTTCAGATTTGCGGTCATCAGACCAAAACAGTATGTTTTTTTTGCTGCATGCCTTTTTTCTCTGCTCATCGTTTCTTTCTGTGCTCTGAGTTCACCTTAACCGGACGAGGCAGATGGCCGCTCATGCTGAGCCTGGCCCTGCCAAAGGGTGCTTCCTCTTAAAAGGAACCATTTCCTACCTACTGATGCCAAACGCCGCTCAGGGAAAAGGAGATTTTCGGGTTTCTCCTGGTCTAATTTTAACCATGCAGCCATAAAATGGGACGGTGTGTAGGTTATTGTATTGGTTTTGTATTGTGTAAATAAATAAAAAATGTTAATTAAAAAACAAAACTATTTGCTACTTATATTAAATCAGGTGTGATTTGTTGATTTTAAAGGTTTGGAGCTGAAGGTGTGACATTTGTTCACTCTGGGACTGCTGCTTTCGAAAAGCAACTGTTCATCACAGCGTGACAATGCAAGTAATTAACAGGAATCCATCTTTTACACCAGAGCATTTAGCTAATTATACTAAATAGCCTGAGGGAAGGTGATAATGCATGTGCAGTCACTTTAAGCTTCAATCTTTTATTCTCTTTTTAAAATAAGCTTTTTTTTCTGACAGCAATGACTTTTGATATAAATTAATTTAATGAGTTTGTTTTTATTTTACCACCAAGTGAGATTTTGTAGATAGTCTCGTAATAATCTAGAATATTAGAATTTCTAGTTTGCAGTTGTCACTGGAAGAGATATTTCTCCAAATTGCGATACATTTTCCATTAGGGAGCTAAATCTTCAGTCACTGGTGTCAAAACTTAACTGCAGTTTAGGTGAAGAAATTAAGACTATCAATAAATTATCACATTTTTACATTTCAACATGTTGAAACCCCAAACTCCAAGTTATTTAAGTGTTATTTTAAGTGATGGACCAATACAAAGTTGTACTCTGAAGTGGGAGAAACTAAATAAATTGCTTTCTTAATTCTTTGCTAGCAAAAATTACTAACAATGCAGCTGCTCTGTGAAAAGAAGGTTCAAATAAATTATAACATGAATAGATATGTGCAAAAGTTTGAGGTGTTTGATACATTTGCAAAGCACCAACTCAACATTTCCAACTGTGGTGTAGTTTATTTGATTCTCCTGAGTCAGATCCACAAAATACTCAACAGAAAATGGTTTTACCAGAACAAAACATGACCCGTTTGTAGACAACAACATGTTCGTGGTGAAAAAAACCCCCCAAAATAAATAAAACAGAAAAAAAGTAAACCTGGGCAGCCTGAACTCCCCCGCATCCCAAGAGATGCAACTCAGAAACAATCAATAGAAGAGAGCGAGCATCAGAGATTTCACTCTGCGAGGTCCTGACATGGACCTCCTCTGCGGTGACTAATCTAATTGGAGTCGACTCAGACTCCCCAACTGCTAAAGAACAAGGGAAGACAGACATGTCTGGGAGATCTTCTCTAATCAATATATGTCTACGGATTACTTCATATTATCTTCTCCATTTATACATCCACTCTATCTAAAATAAAAAAGTCAAGTCAGCATGTACGTTTCATGATTTTTCATAAAATTACTGAGAATTATTTTTTTTCTGCTCACTGAACACTGAAAGCCCAGTCATTTAGAGGTTGTTGTCCTCACTGCTGTTAAACTGGGCTTAGACTGTGTGGAAAGTATGACATTATGAAGCCCACATGCTCTCCATGAGGCTCAGCAACAGATTTACATTTAGAAATATGACTCAGGGAAGGCAGTGCAGGGTTTGTTTTGACTGAGGCTGAACAGGAGACATCAGCTGTGGCGAAAGTCTGTTATTTAAAGCTCTGAAAGTTTTAAAATCATGTTATAAACAAACATATTTACTGCTACTGAACCCTGATACTTGTGTGTGAAGATTGAGAAGCTCTTGCATCAAGTAGACAGCGTTAATTACTCAAGCATGAATTATTTAGCTTCTAAACGATTGAGGGAAATAAAAATGCCCGCAGTCGATAGCTGTTAACACTTGAGAGGACTTTGGACTCCCTGTGGGGGGATTCCACAGTCAGTGATGGGTTTCATCTTATACACCGGACCAGAAAATGATACCACAGCTAAATCTTTAGCTGGCATGCTGAATCAGCATCCAAGGTCCCTGAATGCATCATCGTCTTGAGTATTGACTGACCATATTGAATGATCGGTAGATGGTGTGAGGACAACAGGTAGAAAGAAAAAAAACATTAGACAGTTTGGGGTTAGTTCACATGATGTTCAGCTTGCGATTGCTTTAAATAATATAAATAATTAGCATTATATCTTATTGTTAATGCCTTACATACTGTTCTCTAAAATGGGCAAATAAATTAAGAATAGTGGGGGATAAACACTTTTGATCTCAGGTACATCGGTTCTATGAAATGTGTTGGTACTGACAGGAAAGGTCCCATCTCCCTTCAAAACAATAACTGTATAACTGTAGCAGGGATGGGTATGTAATGCCAGGTCAATAGGTCTGGTGTATATATAGGGGCAGGTCCATTTAAAGCTCTGAAGGTGAACAGAAAGATTTTAAACTCAGACATGAAGTGATCTGAATGTGTCCAGTTGTTGTGAAAGAAAGACATTTAAAACCAGCTGGAGAGCAAGGATTTGACCCAGTGGAGTTGAATTTGTCCCAACAAACAAGCAAATTAAATTTTTAACTAAGTTTTCACATTTACATTAAAAAATATTTTAATTTACAATGTATTTCAGTAAAAATATCCGCACCATAAACAGATCATGCATTTTACACAGCTGTAAGAACTACTGTCGTCATTAACGTTTTGGACTTGCATTGTTCATCATTGAACTAATATTAACTAATATTTCTGTGGAGGTTTTTCTATCAAATCTTCTTAATGCCATCTGATGGTCACTCATCCTGAACCAGGTTCTGCTGAGTTTTCCTTCTATTAAAACAAAAAAGTTCCTCTCCACTTTCACATGTTTGCTCAATATGAACAATGAGAGCAAGTTACAAACCTGATGCAATTGCCTGCGCTTCAGTTTGGTTGAATTTAATTAAATTATGTGAACCATAAACTGAAAGCATGAAAGACAATGCAACAGTATATCCTAAACTTCACTGATTTGGTTCAGTTATTCAAAAAGGAGTGAGACTTGATGTTTCTGCAGTGAACCTCATCTAACAAGTGATGTGGCGCCACCTTGTGGTAAATCCTTCAAAGTACATTTTTAAAATTCCTCTGGCTTGGCTTTATGCACTAGAGATGTTTAAATTTTATGTTTTTCTAAAGAGATGGCAGCATTTACATTTCATTCACATTTCATTGTGAGAATATAAACATTCCATGAAAAAAACAGCATTGGAGGAATTTAAAAAAAAAAATAAAGTCTTGCTCAATTCATGCCTGGACCTCAATGAAGTTATATTCATTTAATACAAAACTGTTTTTTAATTCCATAATGGTCACCCTTATTCAAATATGTCACCACCATATACTCAGTATGAAAACTAATGCAAATAATAATAAAAACACTTTATTATTGGCAACAAGCTTTTTCATGTCCATTATTTTAGTTTCTTAAAACTTGTGAACATGAAGAAAACACAAAGCAGTGGGATGGCTTCTTTCAGTTATGTCACCCCATCCAAATCATATATTAGCGATTTGTAAAATTGTGCTTTATTTATCCTTTATTTTTCATTATTTATGCAGATTTTTTTTCTCTCTGCAAAATGTCTCAATGTTTGACATTGAGGCATTTGTTGTCCAGCAGTTCAGGATAAACCATAAAGAATTGCCATTATTTGTCAGCAAACACACTTGATACAAAGTGGGAAAAACTGTCATTTTTATTTCACATGGATGTTGACTCAGTCAGGCAGATTGTTTTTCTTTTTCTCTGAACAAGCAGGCATCAAATTGTGAGTACAAGTGCGCAAACACGGAGTTGTACTTTGGAGCTATGGCTCAAAGTGTTTCTGTTGGATTTACGCTAAAAGTTAGGATGGCACGAGTTTTTCTGTCTTTGCTGCTTTTGGACTTTCACCTTGGCTTGGCAGGTATTAAATAACTTTCAAAAAAATTTTTAAAAGTGGTTATAAGAAGATCCAGTCTGTATATTGTGTTTTATATCTAGCCCCAAACAATGTGCTCCTCTCTGAGAAGACAGCCGACAGCTTCCTCAAGAGACACAAACGTGAGAACACTGGGAGGTTCGAGGAGTTTCTGCCGGGAAACCTGGAAAGAGAATGTATAGAAGAGAAATGTAACCTGGAAGAAGCCAGGGAGATATTTGAGAATGATGAAAAGACTGTGAGTATTTAATCATTGTATTTGGAACAAATTCTAATAGTTTGTGGCCATGGTTATGACTTACTCTGTGTTTTAGATGGCATTTTGGTCAAGATATGTAGGTAAGGGATCTTTTCAATCTGATATTTTAGGTAGAAGAAAGTGCTTATTTCAGGATAACATGGATGACGAAAAGTTAAAATCCTGTGTTTGACTTTCTTCAGATGGCAATCAGTGCGCATCGAGCCCATGTCTGAACCAGGGGTCATGCAAAGACCATCTGGGCTACTACATCTGCACATGTGTGTCTGGCTTCACTGGCACAAACTGTGAGATCGGTGAGTGCATTTTTCTTTAGCTGGACTCTAGTTTTTTGGGGGGGTTTTTACCTAAGAAAATTTTATTTTTCTCTGGCATACAACTCAAATTTGTTTACACCATGGTATCAGTGTCAGAGAATGAAAAAAACAATTTCTCTTGTTTCTAAATTGAATCAGTGACTCATATTGAGCAACAGTCTGGCTTTAGGTTACAGTATTGGATTGTTTGTCTTTCTCAATGTTCTGAAAACATCGACTGAATGTTTTGTGAGCTGCAGTCAAACTGAAAATGTTTTGTTTCTTTCGCAGCATGAAAGGTAGCAAAATAATTTTTTTAAAATTGCAAAACAAATGTGTGATGACAGACATACAAAGTGCAGTTTGTCACAAGGTGTGTAATAAACACAGATGAGACCCAACATGGCCTAAATAGTACAATACATGCCACATTTTACAGGTAGTGCATATCACCCTGAACACATTAGTTCATGATGAAACATGTTGGTGGCGGGATCAAGCTGTAGTGATGTGTAGGAAAGCTGGTCAAATCTGAGGTTTAGTGTTGCTAAATAAAAAATAACTTTATTATAAAATCTTATTAAAAACAAAGCTATCTTTGAAATTCCTAAAATTGTTATTTTAAAAAGTATTGATTCTTGGGAGTTTATAAAAAATGAATGCTATACTTCTCAGACATTTTTAAAGGATTTAGCACCAGGTCTTTGAAAGCAGTGTCAAAGGAGAAGCTTAATCCCGGTTCCTTTTTTCTTGTCTACACAGTCTTACAAAAAAGATGTGACGTAAACAATGGAGACTGCAAACACTTCTGTGGCACAATAGGAAACTTTGGGGCAAAATGCTTCTGCGCGACAGGATATGAGTTGATGTCGGATGGGGTCAGCTGTGAAGCAACAGGTTTGGATTTAAACAGCTGAATATCATGAGAAAGTAGAATTGGTTCTTATTAAAACCTCTTTTCCTTCTTTACCAGTTGAATTCCCCTGTGGGAAAACTGGACTAACCGTTGTGAAGCCAGTCATAAGGTCTTTCTACAACCCTGGGCTTTCAGACCACCTGAATGCCACATCTCCAACCAACATGACTCTTACAGCAGCAGCCAGCACCACAGAGCCAGATCTGGATTCGTATGACTATGACGACTTTGGTCAGAATCAGTCTCTTAGTGACCTGCTTTTATGGGAATCCAATCACTCTGAAAACATCTCTTTGGAGCCACAAATACCTTTCAAACGTATAGTTGGTGGGAGGTCAGCCGCTCCAGGAGAGATTCCCTGGCAGGTACCGTTTAGACGCACAGATATCAGGGACATTGTGGCATCCTGCACAACATTCTGTTTCTATCCCCTAGTCTGTTCATCAGTTTCATTTTTCCAGGTCGGACTGATAGCAAAGCCCAGTGGTCAGTTATTTTGTGGGGGCTCCATCCTCTCAGAGCGTTGGGTCATCACTGCTGCTCATTGTCTGAAGGAGGCGTCCGGCTCCTTCTCAGTCAGAGTGGGTAAGAATCACAGACGACACACTGAGCTGCTATTTAAAGCTAAATATCTGCAACAATACAGCCCTTTCCATTTCCTTTTCTTCCCTGATAAATACATTTACTCAATTTTAAATCGGATTTTCTGGTGTGAGATTCTTTGCAACAATATAATTTATTTAGTGGCTTTTTTTTCCACTGGGCAGAAATTGTAAAAGCCACTGTACGTGCAGAAAAAAAATATTTCTTTTTCTATTTATTGCTGTCAATTGGGCTCCATATGATTTCTATTCAAGAGCACAAATGGTGGTTAATTTGTATGGAGCTTAATTCATATCAAATTTCTCTGCAAACAGGGGAACATAATACTCAAATCACGGAGGGCCGAGAGCAAGACTATGAGGTGTTGGAGAAACACGCACACCCACGCTACAACGCAACCTTAAACACGTACAACCACGACATTGCCTTGCTCTACCTCAAAGACCCCATCAGCTTCTCAGCAATGGTCCGACCGATCTGCATCGGGCCCATGGCTTTCATCGAGGCCTTAATGAAGCAACCTTCCCCGGCTACGGTGAGCGGCTGGGGCCGCACTCGCTTCCTGGGGTTCACTTCCAACATTCTGCAGAAGATTGAGGTTCCCTTCATAGATCAGACTGAGTGTAAAAAAAGCAGCAACGAAAGGATCACTCCTGTCATGTTCTGCGCTGGATTCTACAATGTGGCCAAAGACGCCTGTCAGGGCGACAGCGGAGGTCCTCATGCAAAGAGCTACCGGGACACTTGGTTCCTGACGGGGATTGTGAGCTGGGGGGAGGAATGTGCAAAAGAAGGGAAGTACGGCGTGTACACCCGGGTTTCTGTTTACTACAGCTGGATAAAGTATGTGATGAGTGTAACTAAGCGCAGGCTGGGTTCAGATGTGGAATACCCAGACTCATGACTGTGCATGGATGTTGATATACAGCGCAGGCCACATTTTTGGCACATCAATTAGCAAATCACCTCAAAATAAATCAATCTTTCATTACAGCAGCATAGGATCCAACTTAAATTTCTTTCAGTGAGACATAAGTATGAGACGAACCATTTTCATAACTTTGCTGTTAATACCATACTACCAAAAATTCTTTATGAAATACGAAAAGCACTTAGTCGTATCCTAAAATGTTTTTGCATTCTTTTTTATACTCTCTCTTTACATCATGTGTCTAACTTCAGTTCTCAACTTCTAATGTCCTGCATCGCTTTGAATCAAACGGCTGGACTTTGAATCACAAGCAGAACTTGGTAGAACCTGATTGGTGAACATTGGTTTAATATTCTACAATCCTCTCTTTAGATCACCTCTCAGGGTTTGTAACAGATTCTGGACTGAGACGGTCTTGGTAGAATATTGAATGCGATTCTGGTCAATCATTTCTATTGTGTGTTTTGGAGCAAGGACTCAATAATGATGCTTCTTAAAACAGTTTGTGAGGCCAATGCCATGAACTCTAAAGGGCTCCCACAGAAGAGGCCCAATGCATTACAGATCCTCCACTGTACTTTTTAACGTAATTGTCATTTGCTTCACTCCACACCAGGGATCTGCTACAGAAGAAGCTTTTTACAAAACTTTTAACATTTCTCTTTATTTTAAAATCTTAAAAGAAATAAAAATGTTGGTTCTTTAACAGTGGTTTTTATTAGATATTTAAAATATCTCATATTACATTTGCAGCTCTAAGTGAGCCTTATTTACCTTAATAAAGGCATAACTGGTTCTTTGGAGTGTAAAAGTTGCAGATTCCTGTTCTAGACCCATCTGGAGTGTTTGTTTCCAAAAACTCAAAAATAATCAAGTTTCCAATTAAAGTTTACATTCATAACAGTGAGAAAGGGAAGTTTTTTTTTCTGGCATTTATCCCAATCAACCAGTTGAGTTGGTGGCTTCAAGGTGTTTCTTTTCTACAGTTCTCTAAAGATCTATAAGGACAAAAACATGAGCAAGTTTAAGAATAAATAAACTGCGATAGCTAAATATATTCTTTATATATATTATATATATTTAAAGCAGCAAGAGCATCAAATAGGAGCCACCAGGCAACTGAAAGAAAACAAACCTTTCAAGGCCAAAGCTTCAGATACTTTCCAAACAATTTTAAAAATATCCAGGATAGATTTATTATTTACATGTTTTTCTGAAACAAGAATACAGACATATTAGTTTACATCCATTGTGTTAACAATAAAATTCAGCTACACTAAAACCTGTTATTGCAGTGTATATGTTAATATTATTAGATTACTTTTAAAAGAACCAAAGATATTTCAAAAAAACAAAATTAAATAAAATGCCATGCATTTTTAGTATAAAAACAAATGTTCAGCGTATGTTACATGGCTCAGCAGGATTCAAGCAACTTTTTTGCCTTCTGTAGCGACATCTGTGCAAATTGTGCAGCATTTTGGATTAAAAAAAAGGGAAACCATCTTGATATTGTCACATCACTTTAACTAAATGTCTAAATAGTTATGCATAGCTTCTTTGTACATATGGAGGTGTGATTTTCTTAGGGACTTAACAGATACTTCACAAGATGACAGGAAAGAAAATAAATTACCATTTTAGGAGGTGCAAGGTGTGCAGCAGTCACTGCCACTTTCTGGACTCGTTTCCATTTCAACAACAGCCTATTGCAGCCACTCAATTTGATGTGATAAATTGTATAAGTCTGTAATCAATATTTAATTAAGTGTTCAACACAAAGCATATAAATTTCATGTTGGCTCTAAGGGATCCCTTTTAACGGGGAAGGAAAGAGTTACTGAGCTGTAATGCTGAGAGATGATTAATTTTTCTTCTGTTGATTGAGCACAGCATCGTTTTCTCCCACCCTTCCTCCATCCTTCTTGTCTGTGCTGTGAATGACAGTCACCTCCCAGGAAAACTTCAGTAAGATGATGGCATCTTGCGCTCGGCTACCCTCCAAGGAATACGTTATCTTCAGTCTCTATCATGTTAATCAGTGTTTTACAGTATCGTCCTTCAAGTGCCAATTGCTGCCGTCCATGCAGGGGGGTAATGTCTCCCCTGCATTTCCAGTACCTTAAACATTTAGGGATAAACAAAGAAGCACAGCAAGAATAACGGAAACACAGTGAAAGAGGTAAAGCAGCAAGCAAAGAGCACATTCAGTAGAGAGCAGGTGGATTTCTAGTTAAAGGCCAAAGATCAACAAATTGTATGGCTGGAATACCTAAAAATGTTAAAAGAATGAAAAAAATAAATTACAGTGAGCTTTTACATTGGTTTTCCAATGAGATAAGTATTTTAAAACACACTTTTATGAAAAAAAGTAGTTTAAAACATCTGGAAGCATTTCTGCTTCGATACATTTTGCTAAGGTTTGCTAAGTCTCCAAGTTACAAACTCCCAGACAACATTTCACCCCATTTCCTCCTCATAACTTTACAAATCGGCATACGGATCTTCACCTTATGAACTCACATTCCAGCTTGAGACATCTCTCTCCACTTTCCGTTTGGGTGGACATTGTGCCATGCGGTGGCACCTGCCTTTGGCATTAAACCATAGCATCATCCATCTTCAGCAACTTTTAACTGCATATTTAATTTGTTTTTGCTTTTCTTTCATAGTTCTCAATTTGAGAGAATAATATCTATCATGAGCTACAAGCCTAAATGGTGCAATAATGATAAATGGCCTTGAACCATAACAAAGCCACCTTTTTACAGTGCCTGATGATGTTTTGTGAGGTCAGTTAGAACCAAGAAAAAGTACATACAAAGACTTTTAAAGAGCAGGAATAAAAAGGCAATAAGGCATGGCACATTTTGGCATTTAAACTCTTAACTGTACAGAAGAGTGGCGACATGAGGAAAAACAAATATTTTACACAGACATGAACATGAAATTCATTAAAAGTTTTTTAAAAAAGGATGCAATTTGTAAAACAGTTTAAGGATTAAATCCTGGCTTTCATCCTTTCGAAATAAAGCGAAAAGACAAACTCTTAGAAACAACCTCAAGTATTTGCTGGGAAACACTGAGTCCACAGTTTGTGAAATGAGACACTGCTGCAGTGGCAAACTCACATGCTGACTGCATATGTTGCAGAGGAAGCGCCAGAAGAACAAGAGTTATCACCCATCAAAAAGTGGGAAAAACATGAACCAGGTCAGCTGTTGATTGTCCAGTAGGGCTTTAACTGCTCCTGTGATTGCTACAGTGATCTTTATCATCAGAAAACGTCTGTTCAGAAGGTCAAAAAAAAAAACCGAGAGAGGAAATCGGCTCATTTGATTCTGTCTCTTCTTTTAAAGAACTGAAGTGTGCTGAAGGAAGAAGCCTCTATGAGGAAAGGAGATATTGGCAGCCTCAGTTATGAGACAACAATGACTCAGTCTGCTCCATCTCTGCTCATCATCCAGCATGAGATTCATCCTCTGTTCTTTGTTCTCTATGGGGAGCTCAGCTTTCTCACCTTTAGGTTCCCAGGGTCTGCAAGAATAAAGCACAGGTTTTGTAAAGAAGATATCAAAATAAAACGGTAACCATGACTCAACAAAGAAGATAACGTTTCTTTACCTCCCAGTCTGGGAGAGCGCTCGTGGCTGCTGCTTCCTATAATGAGCTGCAGGCTGGCAGCTGCTATGAAGCCCTCCTGCTGCCGACTCAGATTTTTCACAAGCCTTTCCACCACCATGATGAATGGGGGAATTGTTTTGAGAAATATGATGAATGAACATACAGTGCATTTTGCGTGGTTTCATTGTTTTTAGAGGCTTTTTAAGCCTAGTTTATTGAACATTCCAGTGAGGCTCACCAGCGCCCCCTGTTGTCTTCACATTGTAGATGGATAACATCTCCACGTTTGATGATGATGCTGCCTGGTCCGTTTTGGGGACAGTCAGCCATAGCTCTGTACTTGCCTGGAGTCTAAAACAGATTTTAAAAAAAGCTAGTGACACACAAAAAACTAATTCAACAGAAAATTGTATGGTTTTAAAATATACAAGAGGCACATGGTAACGGGACGTGCAGCGCAGATTCACAGTTCAGATGTTGACTGGGCTATCTAGTAAATCTGTAAATCTGGCATTTATTGAAGAGTGGCTACAAAAAAAGCTGTTGTTAAAAAAAAAGCAATAAAGCTTTCAACTCATAGTTTGTCAAATTATTTAGTAAATAAAGAAAACATCTGGAAGTAGGTGCTGGGGTTGTCAGTTTTGAAACTGTCACTTTTTGGCCTATAAAGACATTTTGTTTGGTGAAAAAGTGAAGCACATCCCCCTGAACACATCTCCACGGTGAAATATGATTGTTGGTTTTTCCTGCAATATTTGCATCACACTTCTGCAGAGAATGACACTAAAAGTACCAGTAGAGAATGTTTAAACCTGTTGTTGAACTGATGTGGAATCTGTGTGCCTTTCACATCATTTTCCATCACACAGAAGAAGAAAAAAGGTCTGTCTTTTTTTTGCTATGTTTTATATTTATCTTTCAATTAAATCAGAAAAATACAGATACAATGTTGGTTCTTAAAAGAATGACAGCACATTTTCTAGAGTAGATATTTATCTAAAATTCTAAGTTGGCTTTTTTTCAAAGAAATATTTTGACTTTTGTGGTGCTAAACAAGTTTAATTTGGCTGACCAGAGAGTAGAAATGGCACTTTAGGATGTAAAGGTTGCAGATACCTGCACTACTGCATGACATCCTGAGCAAAGAATGTTGATATGTTAGAGTAGCCTAGCCAAAGTCCAAACCCTAATCCTACTTACAACCTGAATGAACTTAAATTGTCTTGCAACGAAGAATGGAAAAATCTCTAAATCTCCAGATGTGATACCATACATTGCTGCAAAAAGTGGTTCAAATGCACATGACTTTTAAAAATGCTTACTGTAAAAGATCTTTAAAAACCATGCATCATGCATGTGCTATATTGCATTTGTCCATCACATCAGGGGAGCAAATGTCTTTGCAAGACAATGTAAACAGGAATTTACTTTTTTTTTTGTCCCCTTACCAGTTTGACCATGTTTTTCTCCTCCTGTCTCAGATGGGAGGAAGGCGTCCTGATCTCCAGGCCACTCCTCCAGACCCTCGCAGATGTCTACCGAGTGATGAGCTCCGGGCCAACCTGGAGACAGACGTTCTGCTATAGCTTCTCAAAAAGCCTTTTGTGTCTGCAGTACACCATAACCAGCACCATGTAGATACTTAGTAACTATGTTGACATTAAAACTTACTGGGACATTAAAAAGAATGTAGAATCAAAAGCTAATCTCAATAGCTTTTTTCCACAAAGTCCTCGATGTACCTGGTTCTTCAGATCAAAGTACACTTGAACTGCTGAGGATGAAAAGTCAAATATTTAAATTAGTTTATGGCGGCGGGGCAAATCAGCACTGCAGCAGTGTGCAAAGCAAATATGTTGGGCATCAGCTCCCCTAAAATTGATTTCTATGATTTTGTTACTAAGTATCTACTTGATTATAAAACATGAATGTTGCAGCAGAGACATTTTACTCACTCCGACGGTTCGGCTGGTGTTTAGGGGAGTGAGACTGGGGCTCTGGACTACTCCTCCCTGACTCAGTGTCCTCTGAGCTCACCGACGCCCTCTGCTGTTTGCTATGAAAACAAACAAATTAAAAAAACACCAACAGTTTTACATCGCAGTCATGCTCAGGATAAATGTCTTCCTCAGGGGTTAGCTTTATAATAGATAATTGTCAATAACAGCTCTGTCCTCATGTTTTTCACGCAGCCACAACCAAATATGCACCAGCCAGGTTACACAGAGCCTAGACAGCCATTTGTAAGCCTCCCAGTTCAATGCAGAAAGCAAAATTTACAGATCTTTAACAGGGTGATCCCTCAGGATTCACGTGTTCACAACAGCTAAGATCTGGTCTCGATTTATAAGGATCCAAATTTAAGGAATTGATTGTCTTCTTTATTAACTACTTGGTTAATAAATGATCGATCTTCAACACTGCAAAAACAAACAAAAAAAAGCTTACCAAGTATTATTATTTAGTTTATAGTGAAAATATCTTAGTGCATTTGAAATAAGATAAAACTAACATTTCAGCAAGAAATAGGAGCTTGTTTTAAGTTGTTAATGTCGATGAAAAAGTTCTAGTTCTACCGGCAGATTATTTAATTTACAACATCGGAAAAATGTCTTGTTATAAGTGTAATAATCTACCAGTGGAACCAGCACGTTTTCATCAATGTAAGGAGTTTGGGACTTAAAGAAGCTCCTATATTTTGCTGAAAAGTTACTTTTAAGTTAGTTTTGTCTTATTAACGAATTGGAAGGATTTTGTGTTTTGCAATGAAGAACAGTCTCCCTGCCTAAATTTGGAAAGCTCTTACCTAAAAAAAACGAGCCCAATCTTGATAAAATAATACAGAAAACTAATAAAATTAAACTAAAACTCCATATTTTGCATAACATGCAAAACAGCAGTTCTAAAATCCCCCAAAATTTGGGAGTTTTTGATACAAAGCAACAAAGCCATGGAGGACCTGCCAAGACACAGATGCTGCAAGGCGGAATGAGTTATAAACCACAATGGAGGCCATAGGAAAGTAAGGGGGAGCAGAAAAGGTTAAGTAGTGCAAAAACACAGCAGCAAAGGGTTTCCTGTCCTCATGCCATGATGAGGCGAGCCAGGCAAAGTTTACCACTGAACGTTACGGCAGGTCAGTAGCGCTGGGAGCAGCGGGGCCGCGACCGGGGCCGTTGCCTGGGGCTCCGGGGACGGGGGCTCCGGGACCGCAGACACACAAACACATCAGCTGACAGAGAGACAAAGTCCAGCCCCGGCAGACAGCCCCTGGGGGCCCCTCTGGATGGTCGCATGCCCCTGCAGGGGGGGGGGATTTGAAGGAGTGGGGATAGGCAACTACACAGCAGTGAACATGAACAGAGACGGGCCTTTGCCTGTTCACATAAAGTCACCATTGTAACATGAAAAAGAAATCACATTCACTGAAACTTCGATCTCATATGACAAAGCAAATAGTCTTGCATGGCGGTGCCTTTGTGTTTTGCAAATGGTTGTATATTTTTATGCTTATACAACCCACATTCACGCTCCTACCACACTAACAGCTTCCAACGGTACTGACCTCTCAGTGAGCGAAGGAGAGAGCTGCATGTGTTCAGCCACTGGGCCATGTTGATATGCTTCATCTAGAAGGAGAGGAGCAGCTGGTTGTGAGGAGACATGCACAGAGCTTTTTCTAAAAAAAGACTTCAAAGATGCTATTTCAAGAAAGAAAGAAATGTGTCAGCAGAAAAATCTGTAATCTTATCATTTTGGACATTTTGTTAACATGTGTATGTGCAAAGGAAATCAATTAGTGTCTTTACAGTAAAGGCCAACTTCATTGTATTTTTAAGAAAATATGAAAAGACATCTAAAATCAGATTTTAGCAAAACCGTCAAAGTAAAAGTCTTATTCATATTTTTATATTCTTTACCTTAGTTTGGATATGCATGCTTCAATTTACGTTTACCATGCTGCTGGTACTCCTGCATATCCCCACTGTGGGACAATAAAGGATATTCTGCTCTACTCTATATTTTAATATACCAGGTTGTTGACGAACCTCTAAGCAGCTTCTGTTGGTTGGTCAAAATTCGACGAAGTTCATTGAGCCAGGCCATCTTTACCTCCACGGTGGGAGCCTGAAAGACAGCCCAATTTAAAATCATTCCCATTTTATGAACAAATATATTCTGATTATTTGACGATTCTCATTATTTTGTAACATTTTGGTGCTTAAAATGCAGATGTTGCCTGAAAATCAATAATTTAATACAATCAAACCTCTTACTTGAACCACATAAACTTCCTCCCTGCCGCTGTACCAGATCTCAAACTTCTTCACATCACCTTTGACATTTTCTGTGATCCCCACAGCAGTCATCTGCCCAAAGACAGACACAAGGAGTTTTATTACGAGCAACACAAACAATGCCTCAGAATTACACCACACAGCACATCTGTCCCGTTTCAACCCAGAAACTCCTGCTCTTTCAGTCACACAGCGCTTCCTTCCCACATCCTCAATAATAAATCAAGGAGCTGTGGTTGGTGAGAATAACATACCAGATGTGACTCTCTGCACATCAACAGATTTTTAAAAAAGTGTCAAAGGAAGACATCCTGCTCTGTGACCAGGAGGGTGGCTCCATGTTGAAGACACCAAGACTGACACCACTTTGATCTGAGTTATCTGCAAACTGCTTCCTTTCATCTACGTATATATTATTAGTGAAGGGAAATGAATGTATTTTGGAGGATTTTATGAGAGAGCCAGACACAGTGGTATAAAAGTGTAAAATATAAAGAAAATAATCCATAGATTTAAGATTCTTCATAAAACAATATCTGAAACATGTGGCAGTCTATGTTCTAAACAGGGTTACAAATCTAGAAAGACAACATCCAGAAGTTCCACCAGGATTGACCTGTATATGGGAGGACTACACATTTATCTGCAACATAATTTTACGCATTAATTTTGTGAATTCCCTCGGATGCAGTAAATGTTAGCTAGTTATTTAAGTACCATACATCAAGGCTCTCTGTGTCTTCAACACTTCTCATTGATCTGCATTCAACCTCTTTACTCTGATCCACCTAAATAAAATACAGCCTTTAGCTTTAACTTAATTGCTTAATGCATATCTATGGTTTCTTTTCATAAAAATGTTTCTTACACTTTACAATTATGGGCTACTTTGTGTTAAATCCCACAAAATCCACAATTAAATACAATGAAGTTTGTTTTTGTAACAAGACAAATTGAAGAGGTGTGAACACAAGGCGTTGCATCGTCCATGAATTACTAGATTATGATGGAGGAGAGTTTTAGAAAATAACAGTATTCAGAGGTTAAATGTGTTTGGCTTCTCCTTTTAATAATTCCCTCATGATTGTGATGATTGATGGGAACAAATAAATGCTCTGTCATCATCTCCTTGTCCAAGACTGGTGAATCACAGCCAAGCACTTCAATCCAAAGCAGCCTGCAGTGCACAGACCAACCTTGAGACAGTGCTTGAAGCTGTAGGAAGGCGTCTTTTCGCTGCCGTCTCCATGATCCTCTCTGCGTTTACACAAAAGCAGAGCCCTCTCATACAAGAAGAAGTGTCTCTGCATTGGTTTGAAGCGAGCCAACTCCTTCATGCGTGTGGAGCCTCTCTTGTGGCTGATCCACACGCTGAAAGAGCCCTGCATCAGCACACGGCCCAGCTCGCAGATTTCCCCCTGAAGTGGAGAAGAAAGGACTTCAGGTTTTTGTAAATAATACTGAGAATTAAATACAAGATAGGAATTAAGACAAGAGAAGAAAAATAATATTTTAACCTCGTATCCTGTAATGGCAATCTGATGCATGGAGTCGTTGACTGATTTGAGCAGATCCAGCATGGCTGTCAGCGCCCCCTGCAGTTCAGAAGTGCCTTCACAATCTGGACTGTACTTCAGCAGCTCCTGAGAATATAAACATGCAAACATATAGGAAAAGATGCACATAAAAAAACATAAAACACACATAAAATATTAAAACTAAGATATTTAAATTAGATGGGGGTTTTTTTGGAATTGGAAATTGTATGTTTAATGAATTTCCAACCTTGAGCAGCAGCTGGTATTTTGTGAGGCGCTGGACCGGTTTGAGCAGGTAGGAATCCAGGCCCAGTTTGTGCTCCAGCTTCTTCTGACACTCCTTCATGTGGGAGATAAACATGATGATCAGATGCAGCTCTGGTCTTAACTTACTGAATTAATCACATTTATTGAAATCACATTTATTTAAATTATTAGCATTTGTTAAACACACACTGTGCAACGACTACTCAAATATTTTCTGAAATATTTCTTTGATATTCCTTTTTATTTTTACTATTATTTGTTTTCATTTATACAGCCATTTTTATAGTAATTTTTAAATACTTAAAGTTTCCCCAGACAACATTAGGACAGTTGAAAGAGTAATTACAACTGAAAAACTTACCTGAAAAAAGGCACAGTCTGAGAATTGTCTCCATAGCGCTTCAGAACGTGGCTTATTCTGACAGTACATCTCATACATCTGGAAGCTTTCTTTCTGAAGTTTGAGAAAAAATACTATTTTTAAATAAAAAAGGAAAAAAATTCCCAAAAATAATAATAAAATTTTTTTTTATAAATATTTATAATCTCACTCGCTGGAGAAAACAAGCTCCAACAGTTTCAGGAGCCTCCAGACATCCTTCAAGGTCTTGTAAGAAAACGCTAAATTATCAGAAAGATAAAAAAAAAAGGAGCACATTTAGTCTCAAGACAAAGCAAGTGAAACAAATATGAATTATATCCTGTAACTCCGCTTTCAGACATAGAATAATACCAGAAATTGATAAATCTCCACTCCACCAATATCAGTCATAAATGAACCTCTTGGACACTTTAGTCAGTATGAAGCTTGAACAGTAAATTGTCGTCTTGTTAATGTTAATTTAATTCTGCTGATTTTATAGAGTTGTAATTTTACTTAATTTGTATATTTTTTCCTATTGTATTTACTGTATTTATTAATAAGTATTTTTTAACGTTCTGGCCCAGGGTATATTGTTTTGTATGTGTTATATGTCTAACAGATACATGATTTAACCAATATTCAACAGAAGATTAAAGATCAGAAACTCTGAAACAACAACTTCAAATAGATATTGTACGTATTGATCTTTTATTGTGTTTTTCTTTTTTTTTGGCCGCGATGACAAAAGTCAATAACTGATGCAGAAAATTATTTTTGATAAGTTTCAAAATTTTAACTAATATTCCAAGTCAGATGGTAGCCCTAAGCAAAATTACTCGTAATAAATCTAGAAAGTAAGATTGAAGTGAAATTAAAGTTCCATTTACAAAAAAGTTTGTTGTTTTTCACTGGAACTGACAGGTATGGACAATTTAGTTATAATAGGTTTGATATTTGTATTTTTATATTTATCTATTTAATTAAGACATGAAACTTTACAAAATGTGCAGTAGGGTCTTAAAACCTTGCTAAATCATTTTGTAATGTAACATAGTTTAGATGTTCAGTAAGCCAGTGACTTTCCAGCGACAGCACCAGTGTTACTCTGTTTTGGGACTCGTTAATAAAACACACCTGCTGTGAAAGTTGTAGATCTCAGGCATGTTTCCAAAGAGAATGTCTTTCTTACTGCGTAGTATAGGCGGAAGAAGCCCCGACAGAGCTGGGTTATCCATTTCAGCTCTGTAACCCTGCAATTTTTAAGAACAGCAAAGTGTGTTCAGGGAACAAATATAGGTGACAAAAACAAATATCATGAGGTAAAATCCAACTATGAGCCTCTTTGAACTGATTCCTACCAGCAGCACTGACAGCAGCTCCTCCACATAGATTCTCTCAGTCTCTATAAGTTCCCTCATTACATGTCTGAGACACAAACAAACGCAGGAAGACAGAGAAAGACAGCCAGAGGGCATCGTTAGCACAAAGCAAAGAGAATCACAGACTAAACATCAAAAGCAGTGCTGAGGACAGACAGACAGACAGACAGATGGATGGACAGATTTCTCCTTACCGCTTTAAGAAATCCGGGCTGTCGTCTCCATCCAGACTGTACGCGACGCAGCTCCGACTCTCCTGGTAGTCATGAATCACCTCGATCTGAAAAGACCGGAGAAAGGTCAGCACTGAATTTACTGTCTGATATTAAAGGGATAGCTGGACTTTTGGAGTGAGGTTCAAACGTTACAGGCAGCTAACATCATTCTTGCAGTGGAATCTTTTTTAGTATAAATTCAGATTAGTTGGAGCAGGAGGCTAAAGCTAATTGTTAGTCTGCAAGGGATCAAAAAGATCTTCAAATAAAACAACTTTAATCTCAGCAGTGTCACAGCGGTTTGACTTCCAATCCTTTAAACTGTTGTCACATTTCCTGTTTTAAAATAATGTAAAATGCCATTTAGATGAACTGCTGTAATATTTTTGAGCTTGAAGTTGTTTTAATTCAATAAAAGTCCACTTTAAGCCAAGGCCCCTGTTGGACTAGCTGTTGGCTTCAGCCTCTGGGTCTGGATTTAATCTGAATTTAACATAAAAGAAGATGACAGGAGATCTTATCTACTGCAGGTAAGACATTAACTGTTTATACCCTTTAACAAAATCTCACCTCACAACTCCTGAACTATCCTTTTAAGGAAAATATCATAAGGACTAATCATTAGATTAAACTGACATTTAATATACAATTAAGCAGAAGTAAAAATGAAGAAACAAAGTTTTCTCACTTTTCTGGGATTTGGACTTTTGCGGGATGATTTCTTGCCAGGAAGTGAAATGTCAAATGTGAACTTCAGGCCATCACCTGTAAAACCCACAATGATGACTCATTAGTTTAATAACTGTGTTAATAGGAGTCAAACTGAGAACCTATTTAAAACCCCAAGTTCAGAACATAAGACAATAAGTGTGAATGCAGCAGACTCAAATGGATTCCCGAGCTGGTAAAAAAGAAAGAGATCAACAGTATATCTTCCCCAAAAATGAAAATATCTGAAGATGTTCTTGCAATAAAAGGTAATTGCTAACTTTTGGCTCTACTGTATGTTTGTTTTGTTCAGCCTCTCTAGAGGCACAGGATGAGGCAAAAAGTTATTTAAGTACATGAACAATTAAAGGTAGCATGGAAGCTATTAAGCAGCCACTTGTTTCCCTCTGGACTGACTGATGATAACATCTGTCCTTTTTCTAGCTCATTTTGTAGGGGTGGCAGTGCAAACCCCCAAGGCCATTCAGGCAGACCGTGGAGAGGACCTGTGATGTGATAATCTAACCATGGGAGAAAAACTGCTGTCACTGTGATAGGAGTTGGATTGGACACTATGTTGAATCTAAGAAAACATCAAGGAGGTTACAAGAGTCACATGCACAAGTTGCCAGTCTGGTTACCTGCCAGTGAGGATCAGTTTTATATTATGTCTCTGTGTGTTTTCTAATAAAACCTGGTCTAATTTGAATACCGTGTTTAGGGGAGAAGAGCGGTGACTTGGAGCGAGGTTGGTTCTCGGGTCTGGGGGCCACCAGCTGGATTGGTCGCACATGTTTGTCAGCCAGCTTCCTTAAAGAAGCTTGTCGGTTCTGGATCATCTGCTGTACTGCTGTATGCTTTTCAAAAACATTCCCAATCTGAGTCTGACAAGGAGACAAAAGAAAGCAAAGATGAAGAGGAGAAAATGGTGATTAGGCTTTTTAGATAATGACTTGTAGCTAACCTGTAGCTGAGGCGTGATGACAGCCTCATATTCAATAGCCAGAATATCATGACCTGAGCTCAACATAGACGGCGCCCCCTCCAGGAACTTCTCAATTTCCCTGAGAGACATCTGGGCGCCTTCCTTGGACTGGGACTTGTCTACTAATTGGTTTGCTAACAAATACGCTCCATCATCACACCAAGTCTGGGCCTGGAGGCAGAGAGCAGAAAGATGCTTTGCAATTTCTGCACGTCTTTATGTGTTTAAAAAGTAAAAGGTGTGTTTTTTAATACCTGCCCGAGACAAAGCAGCAGTTGGTGTGTTTGCATCAGAAAAGAGTGCTTGGACTTCAGCGCAGCAGAGAGTGTGTCACAGTGGTGGCGGAGCTCATTGCAGCGCTGCATGATGAGCCCCATGGCGTAATGGTGACCCGCCGACAGCTGGTGTCCGTGGAGGATGATGATCTGGGCTCGAGACATCACTTCCTGGTAGAGGCAAAAGGAAAATATATATTTTATCCAGATTTTATTTCATAGACCAAATGAAAGTGGTGCAAAAAGTTCTTTTACATATAGAAATCTGAAGAGTGACGTGTTTGCATTCGACCTCCTTTTCTCTGAAACTCCAAAGTAAAATGCGGTCCAATCAAATACCAACTTTGTAGACGACACAAAGCAAATTTCCATGGTAGGAAGTTAAACTGAACATCAAATTACGCTATCTGTGACGGCAGCATCATGATGTGGAGATCATGACGACTAAAGAGCACAGCAGACAGGGAAAGTGGAAAAGTGTGGAAAAGTCTATAAAATAATATTCTAAGCTTTGGACATTTCACCAAGTGAAGATTATGAAACAACTGCAAATCCATCAAGAAATGCAGCTTCACCTAAACTTACAGGCCAAATAAAAAAATAAATTCAGCCCCTTTTTAAGAACAAATGTTCTTAATTTAATCCTAAAACTAGATAAATTATAGAATCAAGTGAAGTAAAAATGCAGTACTTGATATGACATATTAAGATATAAAATCAAAATAAGCTGTATTTGTTTGGTGAAAAAACACATTAAATACATGGAATAAGAAACTGGAAATCAGACTTTAACATTGTAACTGGAGAAATACTGACCTGTGCATTAGCTTCCAGGTCGTTGAGTCTTTTCAGAAGCTGCTCTGTTTGAGCCAGAGTGTTCACATTTATGGACAATTCTCTCTCCTGATGCATGAGGTGTTCAAGACACAATTCCATCTATACAAACAGATAAATCAGACATGCAGACATTAAACATTAGTGTTAAAACCCTGGTTTTAACATGTATCTTAAAGCACGTCTGCTACTACTGCCTGCTTAAAACTTCAGAAATGACTGGTACAGAAAAAAATATATATATTTCTGTCTTTCTGTTTGTAAGACATTTGGCCAATTTCTGGTTTGCAAAGACCTAAAGACCTGCAATAAAAGTCAACTTAAGATATAATTTCCCTTTTTTATTGTTTTGCATACTACACAGAATTAGGGTTTTTTTTGCATATTTTTATCAAATGTACACAGATTTCCCTCTAGTGCTCTAACAGTGAAAATGACATAACAACATCACCTCCTGAAAGCTTTGCTCATATCTGAGCAGCTGAAGGTACTGATGCAGTTTCAGATGATGCTTCTCAAAGAAGCCGTCAAAAGCCGACTCCATGTCTCTGAGCTGTGCAAGAAGCCTAAAAGAGGAACTGTCAGTCCATTGTAGCAGAGGTGTAGTGAATAAACATATTATATGGATGCAGGGAGCATTAAAGACACCATTTACCTCTGTACTGTTTCCCAGTCCAGCTTCACATCCCACTGGGAATCATCATCCTTCCCAGTTGTTTCCAAGTTGGACAGAAGATGGCGACCCTCCTTTGAAACAGACCTTATTGCATCCTTCCAAAGACCAATTTACATTAAAAAATGCAGGTCGAGATCAGATTTGGTAATGTAAGTAAATGCGCCTTGCATGCAGCCTTACCTTGAGCTTTTTGTACTTTTCAGTGTGTGTCTCTAGGAGTTGCTCGATGGCTTTCCCCTCATCCGGCAGCTCTGCCTCTGCCAGCTCGGTGCCAAAGCCCTGCAGCATCTGAGCGATGTCTTTCACTGTCACGGCAAAACTTTCAATAGCCTGTAGTGAAAAGCAAACAAAAAGTATGTTAAATTCTCGAAGACTTTCTTAGACAAAAAATCCTGTGATGACTTAATAAAACTGTTAATAGTTATAATTTAATGTTGGCCTCAAGCTTGTTAGTGAATCCTTTTACCGTCCGTAAAACAATCCAGTCACTGTGACAGTAGTCCAAAGTGCCTCCAAACTCTGATGTCAGCTGGTTTTCATCAATGTAGCGCAGCAGGTCTGTGACAGAACTCAGCATCACCACCTAAACATTAAGACAAACCTGAGAGCTCACAAAAAGACCTGCTTTCACGCGACTTTTTAAGTCTTCAGTTATTCAAAAACACTGTTATGGTCAAAAATTTGATTTATGCCCTGTTTATCCACTACGATGGATAATATGAAACATTTTTTCACTTTGAACCACCAAAAGTCTGGCAAATATCCCAAGACAGCATGGTATAGCATGATAAAAACAAATATTGAAACTGAAATTTGTTTACCAGAAAACATTTGACTTATGGAGTTCCGGTTTGTAACAATAATGAGGTGTACCTTGTCATGAAGTGAGACAAATTTGGTAACTGAAGAGTAGCTGCCTTACTGGCATCTTGAGCATGAAGTCATCCTGGCTGAAGCGGAAACCAATATCTGTTACAGTACGGTGGAAGAAGCTGGTGGGTCGCAGCACCAAGACCAGGTGGAGGTTCCCAGGAAAGGAGGCCTTGAAGAGAGAAAAGAAGAACCAAATATAATCACACAGTTTTGCCTTTGGTGGACATCATGTTACCAATAACCAAACTCATTGTTCTTTTCATGAATGCATTACTCCTGATATCCTCATTGACTTTCTCAGATGTAGTCTCAGATGCACTGTACTCCATTGTGCACTTTTGTTTTTACTGCAATGTATGAGACTTTGTTGCTTAGGCAGTTGCATTTGATCTGGATTTAAAGTTCAATTCCCACCTTTTTTTTAAACACCATTTCAACCCTCTGTTGGTTGAGGTCATTGCTTGACCCCCAGATGGCATTCAGACACAATGAGGTCTAATGAAGACAGCAGCACAGTATACTGAACCTATAGAAAATTGAGTGAGCCTAAAGGAAATGTAAGGTTTTTTTAAGCTAACTCATGGAGCAACATTTGAACGTGTGACCATTACGCAACGCTTTATCTTTGTTTTAGCAGGTTGCAACTTCTTCGATTCCTTTAGACTGACGCATTTTTATCTTCTTATTTGGAGATAAAAATGTAATCTATCATCGGGCTTGTGCAGGACGTGCAGACAGCCGGCTGCATGACTAAGCAGAAGCTCCCTCTGCACCGCAGTGCTACAGTCTGCGCCGCTGCAGCATACACCCTGCCCGTCTAAAAACTTAACCCCAAACTCTTAACACCTAGAACCAGAATACAGAAGGCGCTCGTTACCGGGCTCCTCCGGATCTTTGGCATCCCTCGGTGAAAAAAGCAATCGGTCATGGTGTCGGAAGCCATCTCTAGACAATATAATTTCCCGGTTAACCGCGGGAAATTCGGTGCCAAGGAAAGATGTGCGGCTCCTTTTCTTGACCGCCTGGCAACAGCCGGAGCTCTGCTGCCGCCCTGTGCTTCTGCGATGGAGGGCGGCAGCGCATCTCTGCAACGTTTCCTCCGCCCGCCCGGCTTCCTCCTCATCCTTTCTCTCCGCCTGAGCTTCCCGCGTCATCGCACAGTTTTTGCTTATTCATGCGTTTGCAGCGATACGCACAGGGGACTCTCCCAACAGACGGCATGAACAGGATCCCCAAGAAAACAATGCTTCGCCCAAATCAAGCAATTTTATCATTAATATGCAGTAAAATGAGAGGAGGAAAACTTGACCTGACAAAGATCTGCGTCAGGACCATGGATAGCAACTCCTCAATACAGGGTTCGGTTTAAATTCAAACCTTTTCCAGACTCACATTTTCCTGGGTTCATTTTTAAAAAATAATACACCACTGCACAGTGAATTTATATCAAATATTGAACCTGTTAAAGCAGACAACAAGAGAAAGACACAGTGTGAAAGAAGAAGAGAAGGAAGGAAAGAATCAAAAGAAAGGAAGAAACAAACAAAAACGAAGAAAGGAAAAGAGCGAAAGAAACAAATTAACAAAAACGAAGAAAGGAAAACAGAGAAAGAAACAAATAAACAAACAAAGAGAAAGAGTGAAAGAAAGAGAGAACTTACTGCTATCCTGGCTAGAGCGGTTTTGATAGAGGCCCATGTATCCAGTCTTCGGTCTAAAATGATGATAAATTTCACTCCTGGTTGTCTTGTTCTACAAACAAAAATATCCACCCTTGTTATTAGTTTCAGTTATTACATTGCTTATGTAATGCTTATTATAGAAACAAAAACATGAATTCAAATAATACTATTTTATGTAATATCATATTAAGTGTTCTTCATCTAAATGGATTACAGTCTTTGAATAGAACATTTGAGAGGATAATAAGCCTCTGACCTTACAGTCTTCCCTAATCTCCACAGAGACGAGGTTATGACAAAAAGGGCATCAATAGGACATTTGACTCTGAGCTACAGATCAGCAGCGCCCGCTGTGCTCAGAATACAAGGATTTGGTGCAGCTGCAGAAAGAGGGAGAGAGTCAGGGAGGAAGAGCAGCTAAACGATGGAGGACGCACCGAGGGATGAGGGTGAGGTAGGTAAAGACTTTGGCTAAAGCTTCCTCTGGAATGTCACTGAACGCTGAGCATTCTGGGAGGGTGATGATGACGCTTGAGTCTTCCCCGCGCCCTCCTGGAGAAAAACAACAGCATGAGCATCACTTTTTATAACATACAATATGTGGCACAGGTAACTGAATCATGAAGAAGAACTTACCTGACAGATATGCAACTTGTTTCTCTATATATCCTCCCACTTCCTTCAGGCTCAAAGGGACAGTCACCTCTACAGCATGACACAAGTAGAGAGAGACTTGAGATGCACCACAGTGATACTAACTGGGAATATTTATGAATTAATTTAAGTGTTCCTTAAGCCACTCAGTATTTAATTAAATAAAAAAGTTTTAAACCAACACAATTTTTTTATACTTTACTTCCAATGAGTCAGACCTCTTGTAATTTTTCAAAGTGGTTTTGAATTATTGCTCCTGCAGATTTCTCACAATAAATTTTGTTGGCTTCTTTTTGACTCATTTTTTGTCTGTTCTCCAGAGCCAAGTTTCCAGAAAACCAAACCTTGTTGATGCTAAAATGCAGCTTCAATTCCCATCTTTAAAGCTTCATAGTTCCAGTGATGAAATGGAAATGCATGTCTTTTTGACATTTTGCCAGTCAGTCAAGGTTAAACTTGGTGAATAAAACTGATTCTAATTCAAATTACTATTTCTCAAAAACACAAGTGCTGCCCACTGAAACTTCCCCACTGAACATATAAAATAAATACTTTGTTTATACAGGATATGATGTTTAAATCAGTCTCATTTTTTCTCATGAAGTCATGTGCACTTGGAACTGCAAGATATTTTATTTATTTTTAAGAGTTTCTCTAAACTACAACTTCAAGAGGGCAAATAATGTAACAAAAATCCTAGTAGCACATCTGACTGCTGAATGCTAAAACTGAATCAAGGACTGATTTCTCAGGATCTTACATTAAAGGTGTGCACATTTATCTAACCTCATATTTTTTTACTTCACCCCCATAAATGTGTTTTTCAGTTTAATTATGCAGGATGTATATCACTCTGAAGGCAGAAAAAGTTGATAAATTGTTTAACATGTCAGTTTCTTTACATCACAATTACCAGGGTTGTGTACACATTTAAGATCTCCAGTCCCTGCCTGCATTAAGAGAATTTATTAATTGTATAGCAACATATTCTAGGATAAAGCAGCATTTATTTGGCCATCTTAATTCAGATGATGTTCCTCTCAGTACTGGAGAGATAGTCATTGTAGTTTATACCAGGCTATTGTCTGCACACTGCAGTGCTCAGTCTGATAGAGAGCAGATGCACAATATTGTCATGTCACTGTTAGCAAAGGTTAAAGTTGCGCTTCCAGCTCTTCTAATGCAGATCCTGGTTGATCCTCAAAATAAAGAGAAATGCAGCAGAGACTGCATTACACAGTATGGATGTATTGGTTTATTTGAGTCTTTTAAAATATAGCCTTCATCTGCAGCAGATCGGAGCGCAACGATTCTCTCAAATTTCATCATTTCCTCATAAAAAATTAATCAGTGCAGAGGAGCAGAAATAGGCGAAAAAAGACGAGGGAAGGCTGGAGAGCGATTATAGGAGCAAACTAGGTGTAATTTTCCATGAGGCAACTGCAGTAATCCTGTGCAAGTAATAAGCTCCACTAGTAGCTGCTGAATATTTCATGTGTGTCAGTAACAGAGAGAAGCTGAGCAAAGACAGACCAAAGCAGCAGAACTGGATGCTGTGCAGACACACACATCCAACATAAAGTTACTGTCACACTTGAGCTGTGTGATCATTAATATCCAACCCTGGAAGACAACAGCAGAATGGGGAAAGATTTTAAACAGACATAAATGTTAAAGATTATTATTAATTCAATCTATGCTGTAGGGTGATATCTAGCACCACAGGAAGTGCAGGGTTAAGTTTTTGCATAAACTGGAATGGATAAATAGAAACTTTGTAAGCACATTTTCCTGACCTTAAGAAGGTAGTCGGTCTAATTAAGTCAGCCTAAAAAGTGCAGAGCTCCAGTGTCTATCAAATGAAGGAAGTCCTATGCAGAAAAACCGCAGTGCTGTTAATAAACTTTGTAGTTTTTTGGAAACGCCACACTCGCTCTTGACCCTGAAATACTAGCAGCTCCTTTAATGATTGATTGCTTCGTGCTACTTCAGCGATCTTGCATGCTTTCGCTATAGCAACCTATCTATGTAGTGTGCCTTTCATAAAACTTATTCAAAAGTATTCATAATACTTTTTCACATTTTGTCATGTTACAAGAACAAAATATTTTTGCGTATTTCATGCCACCGATAAATTGAAAGTAGTGCATATTAGCAAAAAGAAAAAAAAAATGCATTGTTTACTTTCTTTAATAATAGAAATCTGGGATGTGATTTCTGCTGCATAGCTCCAATTTTTCCCCTTTACTCAGACAACCCTAAATAAAATAAAGCATGACCAGTTCAGAGGAGAGGAGCAGTCAGAGGTCGTATGGTAACCACCAGTAAGTAGAGTAATAATCCTTAAGCTAGGGCTGAACAATATGGCTGAAAAACATACAATAGCATTTCATATCAGTTCATATCAATAATTATTTATTTGTTTTAAATATCTGACATAATACCAAACTGGTGGTGTGACCGTTCCTGTTTTATCCACAGCTTTCCATCTCATTGTATTTCATTTCTAAGCAGCTATGAGGCATGGTGGCAAAACCCTACACTGTTGCTACACCAGGTTAACAGGTTGTTGCTAGGTAACCAAACAGGAAGTGAATTAATTGATGCCACAAACCTTCTTAGCAGGCCATTACAGGTTTAGCGGCTGAAGTCTTTCATGTGCCTACATCAACCAGAATGCTGCGTAGTTCAGTGAAATGATGGAATATTCTATCAGGTGTATTATCTATTGATAACATGTGTATTGTGATCTACTGTATATTGCTACTGATTTATGGTCCAGCCCTACTGTAAGCTGTAATAATCACAATTACTTGAAAGAAAGGCTTTCACTATATATCTTTATAATGTACAACTTTCACTTTCTGAAATGAGTGATTAAAAGTATTGAACTTTTTTGGGATATTCAGATTTTTTAAGCTGCACTTGTATGCATGTCTTTGTGCATTAAAAAATTAAAAGAATATCAAAATTTTTCCGTTTTATTAAAAACAAACCTGGGCGTGCTTTTTTCACATTGGAAATGTTTGAACATGACCTCTTTAGCCGGCATGCAGCACGCTGTAGGACACAGTGTCCAAAGCTCTGCTTGCTCTTCTGTTCTTACATAGATAGAAAAAAGAAAATGTGAATGGAAACAGTGATTTACTTCAGACGAATCCCTTCAGTGTGCTTACAAAGCTAAGGGCAGGAAGCTTATCTCTGTTGTCCAAACAATGATAACCATCCACATTTACTTCATCACATGCTGCACCTGTAACAAGCACTCTACATTATATAACTCCACTTTTTATCCATAACATATATTTAAAAATTAAGTAAAATCATAAGTGAAGAAAATAAGAGAGAGCGACCATTTTCATTTTGTGTGCTCCTGTTTCCAAACATTGAAAAAGAAGATCCAGTGTAGTGAAGAGGGTCTGGTTGAATGTAGAGCGCACAAACCCATAAATGCTGCATCTGCTCTGATTTCACAGACACCAAAAAAGCAGAACCTCTTAATCCATGGCAGGCTAAGAAGCACACTCTCACACACAAACACTTTCATAAAACGCTGAGGCTGAGCCTCATACTGATTTTAGGTCATGAGGTTTTTGCTAAATTAAGCTTTAAATGCTTAAGGGATTAGATTGGTTGGTGGCAGGATTCTGGTAGGAACCAGAGTGGAGGAAAAAAAAAACATCCACTGGGATACATGAAAGCTAGATTGGTTTTAGATCAGAAAAGCCAGAAGAAGAAACTGTACAGAACAGCAAATGAAGTGGAGACGATGCTTTAAATGTTCTCTTTTATGGTCCTGCATCCAATAAAACAGTGGTCTCAAACTTCAACTTTTAGATGTGGGCCCTCTCCAACATGCTTGAATTAAATAGTAAAACCGCTTACTAGCATCTACTGAGGTCTAAATGAGCTAACATATGAGTCAGGTGTGCTTAAGCAGAAAGACATCAAAAAGTTCAGGACTGGAGTTTGAAACCACTGCAGTAAAATAATTTTCCTGCAGTTTTTAAGGATATTGTCTCTATAGTAGTGTCATTTAAGTAGTTCTTAGAGCAATGCCTGCATTATTACAAGCAGTGTGTTCCATCAACTGTAAATGGATTTTCCTGAAATGCATTTTGCTCTTGTGTTTTCTAATTTCTGATTTCCAGCAAACCAAGTCAGAGCCATTATCCACAAATGGAGAAAACATGGAACAGGAACCTTGAAAGAAATGTCCAGCTGACTAAAACTAATAGAAGAACGTGTTGACGACTCATCCATGAAGCCACAAAGAACCTAGAAAAATGTTTAAAACATTTAAGGCAAATGAGGCTTGCAGCAACATCAACATTAATGATGTATCAAAAGATACTGAGCAAAAATAGAACCCATGGGAAAAGTTTCAAGGTGGAAACCACTGCTAACTAAAAATAAAACAAAACCCCGTCTCAAGAAAAAATATCTTTGTGATCACCAAGACTGTTTGGAAGATGTTCAGTGCATTGATGAGAAAACTAACATGATTTTAGAACCAGGAGATAACATGAACAGTCAAACAGTGATGTTAATGTGTTTGGCATTATTTGTTGCTTCTTATCCAGGAAGACTTGCTTTAACCAATTGAATCTTAAATTATCTTCTCAACAAAAAAATCCTTCAGTAAAATGCCCACTTAGGTTAATCAGCATGTCAATTAATCTCGATTGAGATTGTTGCCAATAAAAAAACAATTAATGGATTTCAGGAGGAGGTTAATTCTAAGGCAGATTTTGGTTTGGATAGCTTATTTTGCCAGATTAAAGACTGTATCATGTATTCACTCTATTTACCTTTGATAGTCCAAATTTGTTTGATGATTTGTGACAATGTGAAACAGTTCTACACACACTCTGCAAGAAGATTAGGGTGAATAATGAGTGGAAAATGTTAGAGTATTACTCTCAGAAAGCCATTTTCAAATCCAGGCCAGATTCAACAAGCAGAAAATCTCAAAAAGTGAATCAGCCAACATGCACTTTTTCAGTCTATCCTTCATTTTTCAATGTAAATCTCAACGGCCTTGTGCCCCAACAATAAATATCAACTTGGTCATACCTACTTTTATGAATATTTGATGAAAACTACGGGGCACATTAATCTCTGTAACAGTGATCTACAATATACTGATTCCGGCTACAAATCTTTCCTATAGATTGAAAATGCATCCATCTGGGGTGGCTGAAAATAGCTCACATAATCCCTGCGCTGGTCCACCGCTGAAGCAAAGCTACAGGAACTAGTACATCAATAATAGTGAAGCTGCACATCTCCAGTTACCGTCTGTCGGAACTTGGGGTTAAAGTAAGCAGAGATGTGTTGCAGTGCGTCTCTTTTTGTTAAATTGTGAAGAAGAGGATGAAATTCATAAAGGATTATACTGAACAGCATGATATAATTCATAAGGTCTGTCAGCATCGATAACTTACGCTGCAGGGTGCTCTCCAGCTGGGAGCCGGCCTGCAGAAGGCAGCGGTAGCACTCCATCTCTGCAGACTCTTTGGCCAGGTCCCTCTCCTCCTGCAGCGAGGCTGGGCCCATTCCCTCTGCTTCTGTCACAGAATCAGGCTGGGACAACCGCTTTCTCAATCGTCTTCTTGCTGGTCCGGCCTTCCATAATACAAGCTTACCGACACCTTTATGTGCTACAACAAGAAATCCGTGAAGTTTCCTAAAGGGTTGTCGACCTTGAAGCTGCAGAGAGCGCCTCCACACCAAAACACACGACTACATCACAAACACACAGCAGCAGCAGTTCGTTGACCCATCGCAGCCCCAACTGGGTGTGATGTCTTGTTCTCCTCTGGTTGATACACACCAGTCGACAGTGTGTCCTGCTCTCAGCAGCAGTTAGCTGCTTCAAAACAGAGCTCCATCTGGCCACGGCTGCCTGTCCCTTCCCCTCCCCTCCCAGAGCATTAGTGCGTCAGCTCTGCACCGAGCAAAGCTCAAGAGTCCGCTCCTGACCGGCTGCCAGCTCCCTCCCTACTTTCCCTCACACTTCTTCATGCAGGCCTCACTGTTTAGGATGACTGCCTATCAGTTAATCTCCTGTTTTATTATATAATAAATGCATGTTGAAAAGAACAGATTGACTGTTGAAAATAAACATCTTTCTCTCCCTCTGCCAACAAGTTTGGCCTATGTGAAACAGACTTTAATACAGAAATCACATTCAAAACCGCAGAACAAATAAGAAAGGGTGTCATTGTGTACATACTGTTACAGAGAGTCTTTCTCAGCTGAACTGCCCACTGCTCAGCCCACATCTCGTCTAAATGGATCAGCACTCAGCAGCTTTATACACACTGAAGAGAAAGACACAGAGGTATGGAAATCTCAAATATCAGGCTGGAGGTTTTCTTCCTTTGAGGCCACACACGGAGCAGCGGCACGCCGACCTCATACGGCAGCCACTCAGCTGATCCAGCTTAGCCTCTCGGCCATCTCATTACTGCACAGCATCTGCTGAGGGTGGCTACAAACCCTGCACACACACAAATCTTTGCACCAGACACAAACTGCTGACACACCTTCTACCATGATAAATCACAAAAGAAGGTTGTTTCTTTAAAATGTTTACCTTTATTACAGAAAATCTTCCGTTATTTTTGATATTTCAAAGAGGTACATTCAGCTCGGAGGTTTGGAGTGGCGAAGCTGGAGACTCAAAAGGCTGGAGGCGGCAAGGAATCCCTGCCTGAGGTGCCTGAAAGTGTCCACCTCCACAGACACAGACACTCACAGAGCCTCTTACTCTCTCTCTTTTCTTTTTTTTTCTTATATCATTTTTTTCTTTAAAAAAGTGCCTGGAAAAAAGTTGCATTAAAAATACAATCCATTCATTTTTAACAGGCAAAATATTAGATTTAAACATATTTAAGCTCTGAAAATAGCATTTCTGAAGTTATTTAAAGGTTTCTCATTTGCTAAAGCAGGCAGCCCCATCCAATGTGACCTTTTACTTCCTGTATTTTCAGTGACGGCTTAAGATTTTCCATTCTAAATCTTTTATCATAGTGAGTAACAATCTAAAGATTTAAACAAGAAAAACACACAAAGATTGTTACAAGAGCTGGGATACAAATCATAAGCAGTAATCAATTTTACATAAGTGTTACTGTTCTGGTCAAAAGTTTACATACACACTTCATCTGCAAGAGTGTTAGTAATTTGGGGCTTTAAAAGGCAAATTTCTAATCAACATTGCCAGAAGTATCTATATAGACCCCACTAATATTTGGTTAAATGTGTTTTAGCTTCTCTGACTTTTTACAACCTTCTGGTGTTTTCTGAATTGGACATGTGAACATTCATCAAATCAGAACTGGATGAGCTCATTTAAATTGGTTGATTTCCTGGCACAGACAGCACAGTTTATACATTTTGAATATAATTAAATATTCCAGAATCCCTTTTTAATCTTTTCCAAAACCAGTTTTGATGTGTGTTGTTTGGGATTGTTGTCCTGTAAGAACAAAGCTTAAGGCTGTCGATTTGAGGAGAAAAATTTAGATACATTCTCCTTCCTTCATGATTCCTATCAGTAATACTGGCAGTAAAACAATCCCACAGCATGATGCTACTACCACCAGGATTGATAGTTGATTTCTCAGGTTTAAAAGCTTCTTAGCCATTGGCAGTACAATTATATTATTATTTTATCACTTTTTTGTTTTTTTAGCATAGTCTCTGCTGCTATTCTTCGTTGTCTTGCACTGTCCCTTCTCTTATTTCAATTATTGATTTATTTTTGCACTCAACAAGGTAAAGGAAACTAATATTTTGTATATATATGCAACAGTATGCATATAAACATAAAGTAAAAGTAACATAAAAAATAACAGATTCGTCCTGTCAATGTTTTGTGATGTGTAACATAAATACGCATGATCATTTATCTTGAATTGACCCCAAACACGCCAAAACTAGTTCTGGAAGGTTAACTACAAACATCCTGAATGAGCCTCACTTCAGTCCCATTGAAAATCTAAGAATTAATCTTAAAGAAGGACATATGATGAGAGTTACCCAAAAAGAAAAACATAATAAATGGTTTTTTATTTTAATCATAATGCTTGTCGCTATTACAGTAGTGCCACAAAATATCCATATATATATCCAATGTAATTAAAAATATCCTATACAAGTCCCACCACTGTCTATAAAGCTTCAAATTAACATCACATTAAGCCCACAGTGAGCGTATGTAAACCTATAGCCAGGACTGTACTTTACATAGGAAGATGAACAGAATTGGATATTGAATTGGGGAGCTGGGGGGTGTATTGGGAAGGGGCTGCCTGGTCTTTACAGACACAACACAGACTACTGAATGGGACTGATATTGTCTCGAGTTAGAGCCGGAAAACAACACATGAGCTCCACTGGTACAAAGCTTAACATTCTCTGAATAATAAAAAGATACATGTAATAAAAATATAACCTCAGTGAGAAAAATTACACTTAATAATAATAAATATGGCAAGTAGATTTAATATGATAACGAGAGAAAGTAAAAGATATTACAAAAAGAGTATCAAAGTGTCTGAAATCATGTTATGTTTGGATGGAATGTATAAAGAACTACAGATTAAAAGTTAAAGGAGGAAATGTGAACAGTTCACACTATCAGCACCTCACAGTGACTTTAAGCTGTGCTGATTCTACTCAAACACTTTCAAACCGAAATTCATCCAAGGAGACAAAATATAAACACTAATGATTATAAATATCTTATTTTTGTGTACAGTGTGGGATGATTATTGGCTATGTGACATTTCCTTATCTAACAGATACCGTATGCATGTGATTCGATTATAACTAACATGACCAGATTCATAACAAAGAAACCAGTTTCCCTAATAGTGCAGAAAATGTCAAACTGACCCGAATCAACGAAGTTCAAGTACACCTGCGCTTCTTTACACACAGGCATTTGTGGCTATTCTCATCCAACACATGTATGACCTTCTGTACAACACAAACACACGATATGCACAGAGGCCTGTCACCGTAAAGGCCCAACCTGATTGCACTACGTTCATCATTTTGGCTTTGAGCAGATGTTAACATACATGTCTAAGCTATGTACCTTACAGCACATATATTAATTTTCCTGTCTCCTACTAGAATCTATTAAATTATCTTTGAGGCTGGAAGATTTCAGCTCACACGCCAAGTAACGTTTCATTGCTGGAGCGTGCTTTGAGTCTTAAATCTATTGCTCAATCTCACACAAACACACTTTTTTGGGCTGAGTAATAATATTTGACCTTTCTTATAAATTATCATTTGAAACTCCTCTTTATCCACAAAAACAAAGAAATAAGCTAAAACTACACTAACAGTCTGTGTGCTGCTTTCAGCTGCACTGATATCACATTTAGTAATGTTTTACCTGGGATGATTTGGATTGGAAGGTGTGAATATTTAATTAAATATGAAAATAATTAAAGAAAAGGAAAAGAAATATTGCAAAAATACAAGTGCAGCGATTAAGTTTAAATAAGATTTGCAAAACACAGTGACTAAATATCAGAGAAGTGTTTTTTTCTTTAGCCTTCATGCAGATGTACCATTCTTGGAGTGGATATTACAACTGCTTAATGGATCAAAGTAGTTGTACTTAGCTACTGGCAAGGCAGCGCTTATTTGTAAGCAAATATCAAAAAAGTAAAAGGAAGAAGACTCATGCCCATTTTTATAAAATATAGAAGAGCACTGCTCTGCAGGCATGCGCTGGGCAACGTGACTGGGCAAAAACAAAGAAAAAAAAAGGAACAGAAGTCAAAAGACTTCAAAAACAATTCCAACTTCTCCCCAAAGTCTTTAAATTTCTATGATGTTTTTCATCCTCTTCATCTTGATCTCTTGTTTCATCTTTTAATATTTCTCCACCCTTTGAAGTTGCTTTCACTATGAAAGAAAATCAAAATGAGGAGGATTTCAGTGCCGTGTCCAGGCTGCCTTTTACTCGCGCTCCTTCAGGTGCTTGTAGGAAAGTGGTGTGACAGCAGCGATCTGGAAACAACACAAGATGACAGACTTTTACTTTGTGCTTTCAATCATGAGCTGGAGGCGACAGGAGAAAATTGAGCCATGTAACGAGCTTAAAACACCACAGAATCAACAGTGAGTGGCTACAAAACAATGAAGAAGAAAGCTACAGTGATTACAACATCACCACCACTGATAGCTGACACACATTAGTAAAGAAAATCATCCCATTTTCCCCTCATGTCAGCTGATCTATTGAAGCTGAGAAGGCAGATCACGACACACAGTTAGCGCTGTCGTTGAGGTTTACCTGGAAGCTTGTAGGAGGCCACCCTCTGCCAGCTAGAGGGAGAATAAAAACCAGGTTAAAAGTCAAACATTCTTACAAGAAGCTGTGTGCTACTGCGAGGCAGCCAGGGACACTGGTGAACAGTGGCAGTGAAGTGTGACCAGTCTCCTTAGCATTATGTTCAGGGGACAGACAGGTATGAATGTACAATGCCCTGTTAAGATTATTAACTGAAATTTTTTGCATTTTGTCTTTTAACAACAAGAATCTCCTATGTAAATTATTGTGATTTTATGTAATAGACCAAATCAGATTAGTGCATAACTGTGATGAGGATGAAAAATTACACATTGTTTTGGACATTAGATATAACTGAAAAACGTTTCACAATATAAGGGTTTCACATCAGTCGATATCAATGATTATTGATTAGTTTTTGTTTTAAATATCTGAAACACTGCCAAACTGGTGACGTAGTCTTTTCAATGTTTTATCCACCTTCCTCTCTAGCTGTCACACTCATTTTGTCCCTTCACTCCATGTTGCTGTTTTAAAATTTTTACACAGTTATGAAGCACGGGAGCAAAACCTTAAACTGCTGCTGCGCAAGTTACTCAACAGATTGTTGCTAGGTAACCCAAGAGTGAGTGAGTTGCTAGGTAATCAAAGAGTGAGTGAGTTCATGCTACCAACCTTGCTCAGCTAGCTGTGAGAAGTTTAGTGGCTAAAGTCTTTCCTCTGCCTACATCCCCCAGAATGCTTTGTGGCTCTGGGTCGGAACTCAGTGAAATTATTGAACATTATATCAAATGTATTATCTACTAATACTGATTATGTGTCTATCACATATGGACACATCGCTCATCTATCTAAGTTTGGGATGTCATCTCATAACATGAGCATCTCTCAAAATACTCCACAGCTATTTTCCTGACCTGCCTGGTATTCATCAATGTCCTCTAACAAACCTCTGAAGACTTCACAGAACAGCTGAATCCTAACGATAACTGGCTGACGTAGATTTCACTTAGAGGTACCAGAGTAAAGGGGGGCAAATATAGTTGCGTAATACAAGTTTCAGATTTTTATTGGTTTGATTTAAAAAAGGGTTTCCTTCCAGTGTATAATCATGTTTATCTTTGTGTTACATACAATCTTTAAATACTTTAAAGTTTGTGACTGTAAAAAGACAAGATGTAAAAGATTTCAGCTGGTATAAATCCTTTAGCAAGGTTGTATAAAAACACATTGAGGGACAAAGGAGTTTTCGGAAGTTTTATCCATTTTTTTTCTATGTAATTTGGATGTCTGCACCCTATAATTCAGCAACATTTAGGCTAAGTTTGTGTCAGAGTAACTTCATGCACCAAACCCAAGGATAACAAGCACAAATGCATCCACTATTTACCAAACAAATAAGCAGGCGATGAATAACAGAGATGACCTAACCCAAAGAAACAAAGGCAACATTGCAAATGGCACAAGAATGCTGGAAAGTGGAGCAGTACAGTGACCAGCCCTGTGGTTTGACACCACGAGATAGGAAGGAAAAAGAAGGACAGCTCAGACTCCAAATCAGGAGAACAACTGACTGGAAGAAAGTAAATAAAGACGGAGACATCAGAAGGACATGCAAATAGAAATTTAAGCTTTGCATCGAAAGGAAGGCTGAAAGGAGCATGTGTCTGTGCAAAAATGTGAACCCAAGTTTGCAATCATAGATGAAACACATGCATTATTTAACCATATCATACGAGAGTTTTGGTCCAGAATGACAGAAATATAATAAGTGCCTCTCTTCAGCCAGCCTAATTCAGCTTTCACAACACAGACAAGAAGAAAAACACTTGTTCATTATTAAATATGTTTTATAGGCCATTGGGGTTTTGATTACCTTATTAGAACTTAGCATTAAAAATAAGATGAGCAGCTAGAGGGGTTTAAAATCAAACACGAGTCCCCGATTAAGTTGAATGACCTAAAAGTGGGATGGTACCTGTTTAAATGACAGTATTGGATTCATCTGAAAAGGTTCTCGTGAGCAGGGGCCTGGCTGAAGACTGGGGAGACTGGGGGTCCCCCGCACTCGACTTTTTCTAGAAGGGTGAGGCAGAACACACTGTTGACTTCACTACGCCGCCAGGCACAGACATGCTTCTCCGTATTCTCCTTCCTCTAGCACGCTTACACACAAACATATACATTCACACGAGACTAAAAGTAGACAAATGGGCAATAAAAGTTAGTCAACTCTATAAGAGTAGACAACTCTTGGCAAAAAAAACCTTCAGTTAAACAATTTTTTATAATGTATTTTTTCATATACTTGGATATTTCTCAAAACAAAATTCATGAGACTAAACACAGAACAAGCTGTGGGCTGTGGGTTGAGGATCCAGGATGAGGTTGTGGACTCGTGCCTCATGCAGTTGCGTTTGGGTGCTTTGAGGTGCTGCAGTCACCCGGCGGGACATGCAGAGGCAGCAGGCATTGGAGCAGCAAGGCAGCTGGGAGGAGACACTGAATAATAAAACTGTACAGACAAGAATGAAAGACTGACTGCACACTCAGCACAGACTGCCTGTCCTACTCCACACTGCAGGAAGAGCTGGCAGCACACCCCTCCTCCCAATTTAATAAATTATAACTAGATTAAGCCATTTGAGTCAATGTAAAACAGAGGCATCCAAGCCAGCTTGAATAAATTTATATAAGGAAGGAGACAGTGGGAGAGGGAGGACACAGTGAGAAGGAAACAAGCAAGTTTCCAAGCAAACAGAAAATCCTCAGAACGAGAATAAAGTTTAAATGTCAACAGAGAGAAAACAGGAGACCTCAGTCGCTCCATGAGAAGCTGTGAGTGCTAGCTGTCTGAGACAGCATGAAGATAGTAGAAGTCCCCGAGGACGGAAGGCGATGCTTCATCTTTGGGGAGGAAAGTACAGAGAGGAAGAGAAGGAAAAATAGGAAGGTGACAGGTAAGAATGTGTGACAGCACAGAGAAGTCAGATTGGAAACTAAAAAAAAGTCAAGGTAAATAGGAGAACCAAGAACCAAGTATTTGAAATTCAGACTGGAAGGAAATCAGTTAATCATAGATGTAACAGTACTACAAATCAAGCAAATCTTAAATTTTCAATGATGGTATACAAGAGTAAAAATGATAAAATACCACTAAGACTCCAGCAAATGTACCCTGTAATTCCAGTGCAAACATAAGACTGACAGGATGGAAACTGGAAAGATTTGTTTTCATTTACCTGGTTCTACCAATTAGTATGAGTGACTCTTCTTTGCATTTTGAAGGTAAAAAAAACTTTTGATAATGCTTTTCCTCCTACAAAATTTCTAACAAATTCAAAATTACACAATTTTCCAGACTCAAATGTAGAAAGTACCTAATTTTTCAACAAACAGTTATTACTGTGAATAATTAGAGATTATAGAGAAAATAGAGATAGCTAGTCATAACAGCTACCTGTGAAACTTAGCACTAGCTGTAAATATCAGTCATAAATCTAGTCAAACATCCTTCAAAAGGTATTCCAAATGACTCAACTAGAAAATTTGTTCCCTGAGGAAACAAATTCATTTGCTAAAGTGAGCGTTGAAAGTACACAGAAAAAAAAAAATCGGTGGGTGTGTACGTGCAGTTCCGCGTTACCTGTCGAGCGTGGGGTCCACGGGGCTTGCGGAGCACCACAAGCAGGATCTCTGGCAGTAGACTGAGGAGGATGAGCAAGATGATGACGAGCCACGCTGACACAGAGCTCAGCATGTTGGCAAACACAAAGTACAAACGCTGGTGCTTCAGGAAAGGCCTGCTGAAGAATACACACTTCAGATCACATTATCTGTTTCTGATGGCTGACAAAAGGTCAGCTGCAACAAACTTTTGTGTGAATTTTCTGACCATATGATTCCTCCCCAGAAGAAGCTGAAAAACACATAAAAAGCCAGGGAGCCCCATATTACAAAGTGGTTGATCCATGTCCAATGCCGTGTGTCCAGAGCCAGCTGTAAAAAATAGGAGAAGTTGATTAAAAACTACACACAAAAAACATGTTTACACCACAAAATCCTAATTTTACTCTACTTTTAGTCTCTTGTTTGTGTTAAAGTTACAGCTTAGAACAGGAAATACATTTACCTTTAGCGTTACAGTGAAGACGAGGACAGTGAACACAATGGTTCCATATGACCAGTTTCCAAAAACCTGGATCCAAAAAAGACAAACAGGATGTGGTGAGGAGACGGAGATTAATCGATCAGTTTGTCTCATTTATGTTCAGCAGTTGAGTGAAATCAAACCTGGCCGTTGTCCTGCAGAGCTGGGTTACTGAACAAAAACCGAACACCAAAGAAGAAGACTAATCCATGGAAGATTCCAAGCGCAGTCCAATAAAGGAATAGTTTCCACCGCAGCATTGCATTCTTAGCAATGTCTCTGAAATTAATTAAAGGGGGGGAGGGGGGGGGGAATCACACAGTAACTTTATAAAAATTTACAACAGTGAGTTTAGGGTATGTTGTTTAGAGTTAATTAAGTAGCTTTTAAATACTTTTAAATATATATTTCTAATTGGGTTTTTTTATTAAAAGCACTATAAAAGTGGAGCTGAGGGACCAAAACCGAACCTTTATTTTACAGAGGCTAAACTTAAAGTTCTAGCCAAAGGTTTACAAGCATTCATCTGCATGGATATCAAGTTTTAACGTTGAATTTGAACAGTTTTTTTTTGTATAAAACGAATGAATAGATAAGATAAAACTGCAGTGATTTAAAAAAAAAAGAACTGGGTGGACAAGTTTGAATCTTTGGCGTATTTTCTCAAATCCACTGTCAAAATTATACATAAAGGCTGAAATATACATGCACTCCCACATCTTCTTAAATGTCCTATGGCAACCACATAATTTCTGCAGCCATCATCATCATAGTTCTGGTTAGATATTTAACTACTATTACTGGAAGAACTGGCAGAGTTCATTTAAATTGGTTGCTTTTCTGGCATGGAAAACACTTTCAAAGATGAACCAAACTTCAATAAAGTTTACTTCATGGTTACGAAAAAGTCATTCATTTATACATTTATTCAGTTGTTAATAAACCCAGTAATTAGGTATACTTACTTAAGCATGTCTGTATAATGGATTTGGGGAAATTGTTAAAGGTTGGTTGTTTAATTTTACAGTCTATTCACAAAAAAATATTAATAATGGATAGTTCAAAACCCTAAATCAATTTGAAAATAATGAGCACATGAAAACCACTAACAAGACCTACACTTTTAAAAAGGTGCAATACCACCAACTTACCTGTAGAGGGTGGAGTGTTCCAAAAGAACCTCAATGCAAATGTGCTGCTCCAAAAGGCTGTAAGCCAGGATGGGCATAGAGGTGAAGCAGATGTTGTACATCGTCAGATAGGCTGCATCGTACAGGGGCTGGGGAGGACGGAGCAGGAGGAAGGGTTGAAGGGGGAGGATGGAGGAAGGAGGAGAAGGGGTGGGGTGTCTGGGGATTAATATAAAGGAGTAGAAAAAAACTCAAAACACCTATATGTCTTAAAAGGAAGCCATCTGAGGAAGCATAAATATTACTTTCAGGAACTTATAACAGATCTGTTTGTGGGTCACAAGAAAGAATAGCAGAGGCATAAAAAAGTGTTTGAAGCTTTACAGACTTTTTCATTTTTGCATTTTCAGCACTTAGAGTCAGTGATATCTCAGTAAATATAAGTGATTATGTTGTTTGGAAGGGGAAAAAATCTAAACCAATCTTTCCCTACATGAAAATATAATTTGAGAGAAGAAGAAAAAAAAAAAAAAAACCACACACCAATAGTAAAGCATAGTGGTGGCAGTGTGATGGTCTTGGTATGATTTGCTTCTGCAAGGCCTGAAAAACTTGCCTCAATTGATGTAACTATGAATTATACGCTATTGGAAAACATCCATCAATCATCTTGCCTTAAGATCAAGCATACTTGGGCTTTGATCTAAATGATCCAAAACACACCAACAAGACATGGTAGAAAATCCTCCAATGTTAGTTTGGACAGTTTTTTTCCCCTCAATAAAAAAGAAAAATGATTTAAAAACTGCAGCTTTAGGTTTCTCAGACGTTTTCTTTGTCTTATATTAAAATCTGGTTATCAGAGTGACAAAAAGAAATAAAAACAGAAGAAATCTGTAAGTGCAAATATTTTTTCACACCACTGCATTTTCCCTGTGGTGCAACCATAACAAAATTCTTGTTATAACTTCATAACAGTTTGATTGCACAAACACATCACCTGGATTGTGATGTATGGATTTGTATTATTTCAACAGAAGTCAAAGGTCACAGGGCCAGTGGGGGTGGGGTAATTTGAGGGAAACGGGCTCAGTCACCTTTAATGATCGTAACATTTTCAAACCTCATTGTCGCTAAGGAAAAACTCACTTGCTGGGAATATCCACAGAAGAACTGGTACAGAAACTGAGGTAAGATGAAGCAAAGATTCTGTGGTAAAAAAAATAATAAAAAAAAGTTGTTCAAAGTTATGAGTAGTTTAATTTAACTCAAAGGTTTGTTGTTTTGTTATTTCTAGAAAATGTCTCGCAAAAAGTAACTGATTAATACATGTTTTGAATACGAATACAGCAAGCAGCAAGTTATTAGAACATTAAAAAGGCAAAATCAGTTTTGGTTACCTTGTAAAAGAAGTACTGCACTAGGTGTGCAATGCGAACGTAGTAAAGATGTCCATGAGCCAACAAAAGTTTCTTGAGGTGTTTGAGTTTGGGGATAGCGTAATCACTGTTCTTTACTGCCTGCCGACCCTCTTTACCCTTAATACCTGAAACACCAGGGCCAAACAAAGACAAAGATATACAGAGGGTCAACGTAACCTGCACCAAATGATAGCAGTTCCCCACATTTACATTGATTCCTTACCAATGCCAACATGAGCTTCCAAGATCATGCTAACATCATTTGCTCCATCTCCAACGGAAAGAGTAATTGGGTTGCCTTTGGAGTTCTTCACCAGTTTAACAATCTACAGATGGGAATAAAACAGAGAGCTAAATGTTGCCAAGCGTTTGTTGTAAAACTGATAAATCCACTTTACTGAAATAACCGGATCTGACCTGAGCCTTCTGCAGAGGGGCCATGCGGCAGCAGAGAACAGCCGTGCAGTTCTGACAGATCTGCAGAAACAGGTTCTTGTATCTTCTGGAGTTTGGTTCAGAGGAAGAGCTGAGAACCATCGACAAAGAAGCTCCATCGATGATGAAACCGTAATCATGTCCGGCTACAGACCAACTCCTGCAACAAACAGCAGGAAAAAAAGGAAGGAGCTATAACTTCTGATACAAAAACCTTTTAATAACTTTACACAACTTCTTCACATTTTGTTGTTCCACAAACATAATATTCAAAGGGTTGCTATTTTTTTCCCTGTTCAGCGTTGATGAGAAGATGTATCAAAGTGAGAACGTATGGCAAAATTTGAAAAATGATTTTCTCAAGCACTTACCGTCCAATTTGAGCTTGAGCTGTTTCGCAAATAAAAATGGGAAAAATTGCTAGTCTTTAGATGTGCACAGCTGTCTTAAAACATGTATAGCTGTAACTGTATTAGTGACTCAGGGTATAGTCTCACATTTGAGATGTTTATTTGTAGAACATTTAAGAACTATGAATCATTTTCTTTCCACTTTGCAGATTTGTGTTGGTCTATCGCACAAAAACTCCATAAAACACATTAAATTTTGTGGTTGTAATGAGACAAAATGTGAAAACGTTTAGTGTTTCTTATTTTGTAATGGTAAGATACCAACCTAGTAATTCCTAATTTCACAGGTGGGGCATCTTGAACAGCTTTCTTATGGTACTCAAGTAACAGATCATGCAGCCTTTCCTCCCGACTCCTTCCTCCATCCTCAAGAGTGCGCAGCGTTAGCTCCAGCAGTTCTGTGTTTTTCTTAAACAATCCACAAGCATAGCAGGTGGACTTGGCCGTCTCCATCTTGTCCCCGGTCAGAACCCAGACCTTCATGCCTGCTCCCTGCAGAGCTTCCATGGTCTGTGCCGCCTCGTCCTGAAGCCTTTTGGGCAAAAAGAGACACATTAGAGGAGAATGAGCACACTTTGCTAAGTAAAACACAAAAAAGGAGTTATACCCATTTATGTTAATTGTGTCCAACAAGTTGAGCTAAATTGATCAATATTTTGGAAGTTTTGTTTTATTAATAATGAAAATATTTAACATATAAAACCAATAATTTGTTTTAGCATTTTGAAATCTTAAGATTGTGAAGCAGTACATAACCACATGGTGGCAGTGTAAGATGATAAAGAGTTATTGGCACAAGCTAATGTTAAAGAAAATTTAACAGAAGGAACTCCTAACTAAGACAAAAGAAGGGCACTTAGAAAACCTTGTCAATAGCTTTAGATTTTAAATGAGGTCATTTGCAACTTATAAAACCTTTTAAAGTAAAATACGATCTGGATGACAGGACATGCTTTTTAAAACACTACTTCATCAGTGTTTGACTACAGTATGAGGAGTTAGCACCCACTGATCTTCCACAGCAGTAGCTCCTATTAAAATCATATCAGTCTCCACTCGGTTGTAAACAGCCATAAGCTTCTCCTCTCTGTCCTGGAGAGCCAGTCTAGCTTCTCTCAAGTCTGCATCTGCCCTGGCGTACTCCTGTGCGTTGAGATGTTTGTAGGCTACACACAATGTGCGATAGCCCTCCTGAACAGAGAGAAAAAACAATGTTGCCACAGAAAACCTTGGCACTGTTTGGAGAAGAAGCTACAACAGTTTCTTTTTCACTCACGGTTGCGTTGCGTTCCACATGCATGCGTATCCTCTCCACCTCCTCCTGTCTGACTTGAGGGAACATAGAAGAATCTGCCCCCTTACAGAAAAGCAATATGTCACCTGAACACAAACATAAACAATTACAGACACGGTGAACATGGAAAATCAACAGTAAATCAAATAAAAATGCAGAAAATTAAAGTCTTCAGCTCACCTGTTTTGGATCTGACCATTACACTCATCCGCCTTCTCACAGGGTCAAAGTTTAACACATGAAGTAGTTCATACCTTCAAGTAACACAAAACTGAAATTAAGTTTTTAAAAAAAATACACAAGCATCAATTATGACAATCCAAATGTTACTGACTTACGTTTCAACATCTTTATTCCTGTTAAGAATTTTCATGTTTTTACTTTCAAGGCCCAGAAACGTGAAGCCATACCTGCAGATGGAGACAAATGACTGAAAATGTGCCATTTCTTACTCATGTGTTTGTGTGATACATTTTACTTTGGGCTAAATTTGATAATTTAGTTCAGTACTCTTAAAACTACTTAACACTCAAAATTCAGTATCTTAGAAAATATAAATATTACACACCATCATTCAATAATTTCTCAATGCAGACATAATATTGTCCTAGTGAATCATGTGTGAGACTGCTGACTTGACAGTAATAGTCACAAAACCTCATTATTTAAGACGCTGACTGTTCAGAGTTCAGTATTAAAGCATATTAATGCGAAATTAGGGGGAAGGAAAACATGTTGTAACAGCAACAAATCCAACTCTGAAAGGATTGTGAAATGAAGCCTGGACATTTCACAATCCTTTGTTTTTCTTTGATCAGCTTAACTTTGTGTTTCATTAGCTGTCAACCATAATCACCTAAATTACTTGAAATTAACACTTGAAATCTTTATGTAATTTGCTGAACTCATTTGTTATTTTTTTCTTCAAAAATGATTTATTAGTATTCAAACAATATCAACTCAAATTGATTATTTCACAACAGCTCATCTTTTTTACCTCATGGCTCCCTTAACCAGAGCAATCTCATCGGGCGAAGAAGCTATGAAGCCCGTTTCCTTCTGTGGCGGATGCAGAAACTCGTGATCGACCCCTAAGCCATCGACCTGGTCAATCTGGTCAATCTGGTCAATCTGGTCTTGTCTGTGCATTGTAGACTCCTTTATCTGGACAGTGTGGCACAGACAGAGGGCACGAAGGAAAAGCTCCTCCCTCTCCTAACAACAAACAAAAATACAACTCATTAAAGGAAACTAAAATCAAACAAGTTAGCTCATTTCAACACGGCTGAATTTACTTTTTATCAAAATAAGTTCTACAAATAATTATCAGGTGCTTCTTTCCAGAGCAAACATTTTTCCCACTTCATGTTAACTGCATATGTCGACATGTCAGAGACTACACGTGGGTGACCTATGAAGGGTCTTCCTGACCAATGAGCTATGTAATGGCCATATGTTAATGCCTGCGTGACTTCTTGTACCAGATGGTGGGGCAACACAACACTCACCCTGCCAGCTTTCTGCTGGATTTTGTTTACAGGTCCATCTGTGACGCAAAACCCGTCCAACTCTGAGCTCCCGTCCCCATGCTTGTACTGGAAGCCGTCGATGCAGCACTCTATGAACTCCATGTTGTTCTGAGTGAGAGTGCCAGTCTTGTCTGTGAAGATGTACTCCACCTGCAGTAAACATCATGGAGAAAGCACAAAATATAAAACAATAAAAAAAATTATTAGAAAAAGAATTGCACAGCATGTATCAAATTGGTAAGATGCAAATTCTTGTATTTATTTTAAATGCAGTGTAGCTGCTAAAAAAAAAAAAAACACTTTTTGTGATGATCAGATATATAAAAAGAAAATTATTTGCCTGTGTTGCAAATCTACAGCTATGCATCTTTTCTTTGTCTTTTACTGTAACAGGAGTCACTCATAATTCAAGTTAGAATTTTTTTTTTTCAAGTATGCTAATTTTCTGGAATTTCTGCAACAAAAGTTGAGAAAACCCAAATGTTTTTATTTATTTCTACATTTTATACTAACGTTTCAATATTCTTATGGGAATGCAATAAATCCCATATGTCTAAGAATTCGATATGCTGTACAATACAGTTTATCAATTCCAATGAAAAATTGCTTATTTGTTGACAAGCTACTCCATCCAAAGTACTAAATATTAGTAATTACAAATATAACTATAAGCTAGACAGAATTGGTAAAAAAAAATAAAATTAAATTAAAAAATAATGAGACTGAAGCTGTATAGCGCATAGAGTAAGACAGTACCACATTTGCTCTACCTAATGCTGCACACTGCCAGTCTGCTGGCTGAAAGAGGAAACTTGCATTTTTTTATTTTTTTTTTTGTTTTTTTTGCTTACACAAATTTAAACTCAGTTATAATGTGTAAAGAAGTGAAGCATAATCCATCATTCCTGTTGCAGTGACATTGTTATAATATTATATCTGGAAAGCTCCTAGCTGCAGGCTCTACCAGAGCAGGTAGCCCCACTAATCAACACCAGCTTGTTTTACTCCTTGTGTTTCTTTATTAAAAGCAGAGTAGCCAAAAGTAAAATTCTTTGCACAACACGACTAGTAATAAATGTCTCTCACATGTTTATTCTTTCTTTTTACTTAGAAATGTATGTTTGGATAACAATGTTACAAGAAACAACATAAAAAAGAAAAACAGTCAATCAAAAGTGTTATTTGAATGTATCTTGCGGCCTGACCTGTCCCAACTCCTCATTAAGGTCTGATGTGTTGACCAGCGCCCCCTCTTGGATTTCAGGGTCGAAGAAATCTTTGTCCCATGCAATGAAAAAGGACCCCAAGAACTTTTGCATCTCAACTGTGACGTACATGGACACCGGAATGATGAAATTGAAGAGCACCATGAAGGACAGGAAGTCTGTGAACATTTTTAGGTACTGTTGATAAAAAAAAAAAAAAAAAAAAAGTTAAAATGAGACACAGGTTTCAAAAACGATAAAACTAACAACTTTTCTACAGTTGAAACGTTCGAAGGTTAGATTTGATTAGTTACAAAACAAAATGATACATAAAAAAATAGCGCATTTAATTGCGATGTAAATGTAAACAAACATGCTGTCAGAACTAGTGTTGAGTAGTAATTTTAATCCAGAATGTTTTTATATGTTTGTCTTTTTAAAAATATTAATCATAAATGTTTAATTCTTTACGAATCAACATTTCTATTTTAATTGAAGAACTTTTTTTATATATATATATTTTGCAAATGTAAATAATAACCATGTCCCACCACTATTTTTTATATACAATATTTATATTTTAAAAGACTGATTTGCAACATTGCAAACAAAATTTCACAAACTATAGCATTGTTTTATTATTGGGAAACAGGAATAAGATATAAAAAACTAAATTCTGCCCCATTTTCAAGACAATGGCACCATGTTGGGTAACTTGTCTTAAGCAACTGACTTTATAAAACTGTGGGTCAATACCAATGACAAAAAATAAAATAAAATAAAATCAGCACCATTCAGTACAATATCAAAGAAAGTACTGGTACGGCACTTGATTTTTTTATGAAGTTGACTTTGTGAAATTTTGATTGAACTGTGCTCGGTGTTCAGAACATTTTGTTTTTCAGCTGAAATCAGCTCCTCCACACAAAGGTTTATACAGCAAATAGGGAACAAGCTTCACAGTTTACTAAAGAACAAATACAAAGAGAAAGGAGCTTGTTGTGATGTAGGTCAGCAGTGGCTAATTCACACGTTTTCTTTGTCCTACACCGTGTAAAACATTATAGATGGGGCAGTGGCCCAAAGGCTGAAGCAATCCCCAGTAAATCTCAACAACAATGTATTAGTATTTAATGTTTCAAATTTGCATTTAGAAGTTGAAGTGAAACCAAAGCACCTGGTCAGCTTTCAGTCTCAAAAAGGACATCCGCAGCCTGGAAAGTTTTATTTAACCAAAGGGTTAGTAAGAGTGAATAAATAAAAAGTTGAAGACTTTCCAGAAGGTTGCATTTAGGTGACAATTATCCTAAAAAAAATATATAGTTTCAATTTAACATTTAATTTATTTATTTAGCAAACAACTTGCCTTGCAAAATTACTCAACTGTTTTGCATTTTTTTTCTCATTAGTGCCGCAAACTGCAACATAGTATATTTGGATTCCATGTGATAGACACACATCGTTTTCAAACTGTCTACAACAATCTGTGTTTCCATTACAGGCAATAATAATTTCCGTAAATGCAACTGAGTCATACCGACTTCTAAACCGAGTTGAAAAATAAACAATTGTTTTTTGTTTCACATAATTTTTTGTCTTTTAAAAGAAGCTGAAAGCTCATTTTCTTATATGACAGTGTACAAAATGTGAAAATATAACTATGTTATAACTGTTATAAAGAAACTGTAGTTATTGACAGGGCAGAACTACACAAATCCACTGTTAAGTTATAGCTTAAACCATAAACTCTGTTTTATAAATCATTTTTGGTTGACGTTTTGTTGTAAGGACAGCAATGCATCAGTTTTAAAATCGTGTACAGACATTTTTCAATGTTTTTTCAAAAAGTTAACAGCACCTGATTAGTGTCCTTCTCCTTCTGCGTTTTCTCGTTGTACCACGGCTCATCGTGTTTGCCCTGCCACACATACTTAAGTGTGGTGCACACAAGAGCTTTGCTCACCAGGATGAAAAGGTAAACCAGAAGGAAGGCGTTGATAGACCTGAAATAACAGTATTAGTTACAACAAGCAGTAAACCAGACATGTTTAATCTCGTCTACAGTTCTCGCTACAGACATACTTCTCCACAGCGGACCGTTTTTGTGATTTTCCCTGGTAGTTGAGGGCCATTTTTGTCTCCATTCCAGTGTAAACTGCGACGCCTTGAGAAGAAAAACAGAAAAAAAGAATCAGCTTTCAGCAGAAAAGCCCACTGAGTGACACTACTTTCATTTGACTCACCACATATCTTCTGAGTGTTCTTCAAATTTGCTCCTTTCAGCAATAGGTTTTCTGGGCCTAAAGATCTGCACAATCACATCAGTGGATTAAACACTTGTGTTGCGATTCAGGAGCTGTGCAATCCACACACTCCTCTATTCTGTAAATGGGAACCTGGCAGGGCATCTGGCATCTGTTCTAAAATACGCAGTGACAGCGGGGCTGCAGTCCAGGTTTACACCCGTCCCAGTGCTCTTCAGAAGGACACTGGAATTTGTTTGTGGCTATTACAAAGTGGTCAATGAGAAATGCCAGTGGGAGTACTTTGGAAGCAGTGGCTAAACCCCTGCCAGCCTGTTTTAATGTTAATGCTTGTTTGCAATGAAGGATCAATAGAGAAGTGATTTGTTAGAGATGCAAAGGGAAACAAATGGGTGCTTAAGGAACCATGTTTTGATTTTGCTCCCATTTAAAGTGGATTGAGATTGCTGTGCATGAGAGCTCTCACCTCACATCCGGCTCCTGACTGTTTCTGTAAATGTGCATACGGCCGACAAATCTGGAACAGAATAACATCCACTTAGTATATACAATGGAAACCAGATATTTAAATACACTCCAAAGAAAGATTGATGACCTTCTTCTCTCACTATCTGACATTAAATCGAACTAAATCTTTGCTAATTATTAGCACAATGAGAGAACATTTTTATGTATCCATCCATCCATCCATCCATTTTCTGTTCACCCTTGTCCCTAATGGGGTCGGGAGGGTTGCTGGTGCCTATCTCCAGCTACGTTCCAGGCGGGATTTTTATGTAATTATTAAAATTTTGAACTTTATGTACAGTACAGACCAAAGGTTTGGACACACTTTCTCATTGAATTCAATGAGAAAGTGTGTCCAAACTTTTGGTCTGTACTGTACACTATATCCAACAATTTAGGAAAACCCTACTGATGATGTCATGGACTGAGAAGCCACCCAGAGAGCAATAAGACATAACTCTAAAAGCAATCTAGAAAGGTTAGCATTTGCAAAGGGACTCACAGACAATAACTTGTGTTTGAGCAAAGCAGCATAAAACATGGAGCTTTTTTATGCTGCTTTTTTTACTTTGCCAGTCAATCGTATCAGTTCTGTCAGGAAGAGTGGGTCAAAATTCAAATAAATTATTGTGAGAAGCTTGTGGAAGGAAATCCTAAATGCTTGACCAAAGTCACATAGCTTAGAGCAATCGTTTCAAATAAATCTCTAAAATGTTTTGTAAAATTTAAATAGTGTTTGTTACCGACCTAAAACAGGAAGTTGAGCTTGAATTATTGTCAAACAGTGATAAAAAAGTTATATTTCTTTCCATAAAGAGCATAAAAATATCTGATTTCAGCTGTTGCTGTATCATCTTCATCTTACTGTTAGACATCAGGCTAGCATTTTCAAAAGACATCATAATCATGTAGTGTAAATCTGTTGAGACCACCTGGTGACTGACTTACTTGTAAAGGTCAGGCTGAGGCTGTTCACACTCAATGGTGGAACTGAGATACTGCAGATCACTCTCTAGGTCTGCCACTGTGTAGTGTGTCTAGAAGATGGAACAAACAAACACAGAGTAAGAACTGAAAGCCAGGACTGAGTAAGGCCAAACGGTCTTTTTAGTTTCCTGTTCTCTTTCTCACTCAGCTAGAGAAAGAGTCGGAGTTTTAAAAAGATACTAAAATGCTGTGACAAATGAATATGAACATAATAATGTAACAGATGAGAGAAGCATGTGATGACTCAATGATACTAGATTTGTTACTCTAAGACCTTCTGATGATACAAGGCATATAAATAGGGATTAGGACAGTAATTGGAGATGAGTAGCAGTGCATCTCACTTTATGGTTGGACTCTCCATCCAGACTTGCTGTGGTAACAAAACATGTGCCATCATCTCGGCTGGACTGCAGCAGTATTAGATCACAGGGAAAGGTCTCGTCTTCTTCTACTTCCACAATATCTCCAACCTGAAGGCACCAGACAACAAAAGACCCAATAACACCAAGTAAAATAGCATAATGAAGTAGAATAACAGACAACATACACAACAATAATTAATGTAAATAAAACAGTAAATTCAATTGGAAATGCAATAGGAATCATAAATATTGGACAGAATCATAGATTTCACAAGAATTTAACAAACGGTAAATATCAGTAATTTTGCATTTCCTGTGCTTAATATTCAGAGGCGTGTAAGTGTGAATGTTTGCAGGCAGACATATGCTTCATAACTGTTGGACACATCATTACAAAAAATAGCAGAACATTTAAAATAAATCATTTCCTGGAAGTTTAATTTTTTTTTTTACCCCTCCAGGGGGTCTTTTGTGGGCTCTAGTGTCCCTTAAGTGACAGTGGGCTGACAGGAAAGGGGAAAGGAGAGGGGGTCCGGGAGTCGAACCCGCGATGGCCGCGTCGAGGACTCAAGGCCTCCAAATATGGGTCGCGCTAACTGCTACGCCACCACGGCACGCCCCGGAAGTTTAATTTTTAGTATGCTTAGCTTGCATACTGGAAAAAAAAAAACAGTAGTGTGACAGCTTGAAACCTTGGTATACCCGCATATAAAGCCCGACGTATAAATAGCACCAGTTTATCTTGAGTTTTTCAGCCTCCATATGCTGAAATTATTTTATAGGTTGCTTTACAAACAGAGCAAACCCAACTCTTAATATTGACATTAAATCAGAGTGAACAGCAACAGAAGACACACATTGATATTGATTATCAGCCCTCTCACTCTAACAACTTCTCACTGCAAAAATATTGTTATTTTTATTCCTACTGATCTAAGTTAGGATGTGTGTGCAAAAAGTTACCTTAATTTTAGCACTCATTTTCCGTATCCTCCGGCCATCCTCTAGTACAGACACCCGGTACTCATTCACCTCCCGGTCAGCCTTGTGCCGCAGCCAGTCCTCATATCCCTGTGGCAATGTGTCAAAAAAAATCTAGATAGGTTTATCTGCTGAGCAAACAAAAAATGGTAAACTTTCACTGACCCATTAATACCCATGAGACACTAAGAGCTGTGAGATCAATAGAAAGTCACAGAATGCGAAAAAAGTGGGGCATGAACACAATTATGACCTTTGAAAATGACAAAAGAACAATTCCTGTAACGTGACTGGTTGATGTTACTTGGCCAAAAGAACTACTAAACAGCAGATCATGAAGATACACTAAGCCAGGTACAAAATAATGCACATTCTGCAGTCAAGTAAGAAATAAAATCTGATTTATTCTTAAAATACAGTGAATACAAGAGTACAAGAGATGCTGAGGGTAGAAAGAAAGAGTTCAACCCATGCCAACACTGATCTTGAGCCAAAATGTGAGATTACAGGGAAAGGTGATGGGAAGAGAAAGTCTGGTTGATTAACAGAAGAATAACGCCAGGGAGAGGATGAAGAGAGGCAGCAGAAATCACTTCAGTCACAGTAATAAAGTTGGGCAGACCTCCTTGGAATCTCTCATCAAAACCTGGCTGAAAGTGCTCCGCTAATATGAGTGGTTCCCTTGTATTTTTGCAGGGAAGTCCAACCACTATTGTCCATTTCAAAGTCCCAGCAGTGGTGCAACTAAAAAGCTGATCCTAAAACAATACATCTGACACTGGGATGTTGCAGCAACAGAGAGGAAGAAACGAACACTCCCCCTGATAATTTGTATCTCTGTAAAAGACTGGCTCGCTCATTCTCTCTACATTTACCCACACTTCCCAGGAGCCCATTTCATCTTCACCCCAATCAGAACTCACCAGCAAAGCACATTAGTACAGAACCCAAGAGACCATTAGTCGAGTACTTTATACAAAAAACAACGTGGGAGTTATAAAAACAACAAAATTTAATGTGTTATATGGAGAGTGGGGGGCATAATGCAGTAGAAGACAATGAGGACATTGCAATGGAGAGCTAATAACATTTCTGTTATCAGCACTGATCTGCCTCATTAGACAGGGTCTTACCTGTTTGACAGCAGTTACTGTGATGACAAAAAATAAAGGTAGGCCACTGGTGACTGGGCTGGTGGGGGTGTCCACTATCACCTGCAGGGAAAGAAAAAAAGGAAAACAGTGTGCATTTAAAGCATTAATTATAAATTCCCACGGCGACGTGTTATTTCTATGGCAGGGACATTATGTGCTGATAGTTGAAAGGATTGGTTTAACCCTCTAAATTCAGGGTGTAATCCATTTCTCTAAGATGCTTACACCATACCACATATTTGGCCATAAGGAGAAACATGAGGGAGACATTTATATTTTGGAGGGAAGCAAAGGAGGTTCTGGGCCAAAGAACTTTTAATCAAGAGAGCCTGGGACAGAGTGCTTAATCTGCAGGCATGCCAACACTTTTGTGTCTCTGCCAAGGCATAGTAGAAGGCCAGCAAGGAGCTTTGTCAAATTCCCGTTACCTCGCCCCCCCCACCCCCAGCAATGTGGAGGAGAATACAATGTGTGCTTCCACTGAAGCTCTATGCATCTTATGAGTTTAGATCTGGTAATATCCCAAAAAACCACTTCAAAAAAGGCTCCAACTAAAGTCTAATGAGACAATCAGTTCTATGTACTCATGTGTCCCTATAAACCAACTAATGGATTTACTCTGGCATTCTTGATCCCACATAATACAGATTTGCCCCCCTACATCGTGCCACCTAAGTCTCCTTTCTGGCTGAACAGTCAGTTTCATTATGACAGCGTGCACAGACATGGCATACTCAAGTCATTTATATTCAGGCAACAACAACTAGAAAGTTTTATGTTGCTGTGTTTCTCAATTGCATGACCTAAAACTGGAGCAACATTTCCAAATCAACAGGAATGCAAAGCCACAATAAATACGCAGTAAGAAACCCGTTCACATGCACGTAAAAGTGTTGTCAAGTCTAACAAAAATAACATAACTTGGGCATAAATTAATTTGACACACAGTGGTGCCAAATTTATAACAGCTAACCTCTTTGTTCTAAAAGAACTGAAGTAAATACTCATAAATCATCCAGATGTGGTAGGATATACAAAAACACTCCAAACTTATAGAAAGCAGTTTGAATGCATAAAAATGATACACATGTACAGTACCTGCTTCAAGTGTCTCAAAGCTGCAAGTTACTGTAAGCTGGTGGATTACTGAATTGAGTAACACATTGTTCTCTCTAATCATTTAAGTTATGCACTGATTAACAAGCTCAGACGTCATGTTCTGAAACATTATTGTGATTAAAGCAGAAGCAATTGAAGCAATCTATACCCCCTTTTGAAATCCAACGTTTCTTCAGACAATTTTTAGCATCACCAAACTAACACAAACAAACAGGGACGACTCAAATAAAGCAAAATTTTTTATGAGTTTGGAAGAGAAGTACATCAAAAACTTTTTTAGATGCCAGCTGCTGAAAACGCTTCTTCTTATAAGAAATTTTTAAGCAGGATGAAACACAACACCCAGAATGTACAGTTTAAATGTACAGCTCTGCCAAATAATGAATTAATTTATGTAGCTCTCTGAATTAATTGAAAGCAATAAATTATCTCTGGCATTTGCCAAGTGTAAATAATTCTGAACTAAAACGTTTAGGTCAGTTTAGTGTGGCTTAATGTCGGATGTCGAGAAAAAAAGGGTTATTTCTAGTCTTTTCACACAATGTAAGTAAACACAACTTACATAACAAGATGTGATGTTTTATAAAATAAGCTTCACTTACTCACATTTGGAGCCACATACAAAGCATTTTAGACATGCCAACAAACACGTTTGCAAGACCATAAAGTAAACTAAAGCTTAAACAATGACAAAATATCCCAGTTTTCAAGAACCCTTCACAATATTTAAATGTCTAATAAAAGTGGGAACAACCACAACCACAAGAGCCAAAAAGAGGATACCCAAATGATGATGCATTCAGAAGGCCACACAGCTCAGACTGAAACTAAAGCATGCAAAGCAATCTTTACTGCACTTTGCGTCTTTTAAAGCTATTTTTAAACTGCAGAACTTTGGTCAGGAGCAGTTGTTTAAACTATGGTTTATAAATAACCTTTACTTGAACAATCTCAGCACTATTTTGGTGTATCTCAAGTGTACAATAAAGGACTAAAAAAAGAAACTGGATGGTAGGGGCTTTTTTAGTTTCTGGGTGTAAAAGTTAGATCTAAAAGATCCATCCTCTTTTCACAACAAAACTGTGAGAAGCTTTTGTTGACAAGCTTCTCACACTCAAAAGCATCATGATAGTTTTAATAATTCAAACAGGAACAGAGGAAACAAGGCTGTAGCTGGTTTCCATTACATTAATTTTTTTGTTAATATGTGTAGGTCTTTGTTATTAAAGGTTTTCTGCAGAGGGTTTTTTAGTCCTTGTTATGGGGATAGACAGTCTGAACAAGATGAAACTAAAAAAATAATTTTAAAGAAAAAGGTCTTGGAAAGAAAGACATAATAAAATAAAGATTATTTTTAGTAAATAACACTGTAATGAGTAAACAGACTTTGTAAGTTGTACATTATCAACAGTTTTTCTTGATGAGCTGAGCAGCCAGCTTTATTAGATAACCCACTGAAAGCTAGAGCTAATAATCGATCTAAACTTCAGATACACAAATATCTGTGTATTTGAGGTAGAAGAAGTAATAAAGTATGTGAGAAATGCTCCTTTTCAATTTTTAAAGTATTATTAAAAACTAAGCTTTTCCATTGGTGAACCATCTAACATGCAGAATGCCTTGCTAAATTTAACTCAGCATGGCTTTCAGGCAGGAGTTTTAATAGAACAGCAGAATTTAACTTTAGAAGAACTGCAGTAATATGGAAAAACACTTTGCATTTAAAATAGCTTCATGGTGACGACTGATGTCTCCATTCGTGAGTGGATAATTCAATCCATTCATTGGTGTGTATAAAGTGGTCTAGAACCTACATAAGTTTATAATTAATTTTTCACAAAAATTGTTGTTCTCATTAGTTTTTACTCAACTCCAAAGGTGAACAACGCATACTAAGATTTTCTGACTGTATGTTCGTAGCATTTTATAACTGTGATCGGTAAAGAACTGATTGTTACACAACAAATGATCAGTTATATGTTTTTAACAAGTTTTGAATGAGATGGTGATGGTGTTTGATGATCAAAAAAAATAAAATTAATATGAAGTTGTCTAAACACAGAAAATCTTGTGTTTGAGTTGTAATTGAATACAGTAAAATGTAGACTGAGGAACTCGTCTCAACACAACACTTTCACTGGGTTGTTCATTATGCCAAGTATGTTTACATTTAGGTAAATCCATCTGAAGTGAGACAACTACATGTTTTACTGCTGTAGGTAAAAAAGGAAAACGCTTTAGTTCAATTCACCTTTCTCCACACATTGTCTTCCAAGACTGAGCCATTGGCAGGTCAAGGAGGGAAACACGTTTCTCTCTCTATTGACACTCCAGTCCATTCTGGAGGATCACAAGCCATTCACAGGTCAGAACAGACTGTCCCTACAGTGAGTTCTGGGTCTGCACCAATGAGTCCTGGTAGGATATGTCTGGAAATCCTGATCAGATGGCAGAACAACCTCATCCAGTTTATTTCAATGAAGAGGAACAGCAGTTCTCAGCCAATAATGCAAAAGGCACAGCCACCCTTCAGAAAAAGTCAATTTCATCCATTTGTATCCAGTATCTTGTTCTTTTGGTCACGATTTGATATCTCGAAGAGGAAGGTCGGAGCGCAAACATGTTACTACATCAAGATGTTCGCATAACATCCCATTTTCCATGTCACTGAGAAATTGTAATGCCAAATAGGAGTCCTTAAACTCTGGCTTAGCTATTCTCCAGACTGTTGAGTTCTGGTTTCACTCTAAGTTGTTACCTTTTAAAAAAAAAAAAATCACACAATGGGTCTTGGGAACATTAGAGTTCCCCATCAAAAGATGCCCTGCATGATTAGAGTTATAAAGACACTGAGTTTGTATGCCTGTATTTTAGACCACTATCCAGGATTTATAACAATTAAAATGTACATGGCTAAAACCTTAATTGTTACACAAGGCTTGGTGAATTCCACAAATATCTAAAAGTTTCGAGCATCATGGCTCATCACTCTGCTCTGTGTCAAACAATCCAAACCCTCTGAAAACCCTTTTCACCTCTTCACACCTGTGGTGGCGCTGCACCAAGAACTACTGAAGTAAACAACAGCCAAACTTCCAAAGAAGACATGTACTTTTCTTCTTCACCAAATATAAACAAAAATGGAGTGGTGTCAGATTTAACCGTTGTAAGATTTCTCTTTTATCTTTGGTAAAAGACCGCGAGCCATTTCTTCCAGCAGTACTACACTCGATTTTGTTTGGGTTGTATTTACCCAGAATGGACTGCGCTGTTGTTCTCATCTTGCTTTTGGAGCGGATTCCGGTCCACTTGTCATTCACATATGCATTCAAACTGCACCAGAGTTCACTTCAATCAAACTGAGACAGAGGCTTTTAGGTGAACCAGAGTTTGATTGCACTTTCACACCTCCTCAAACAATCCGGACTTTCTAGGCAAACAAACTAAATTTGGATTGAAGAGGACAAAACAGGGCTAGTTTGAATGCACCCTAAGAAAACTAAAATCTACACAAGTCTTTCAGGTTCAGTGATTTTGCCAAACAGTCCTTAGTCGTCAAAAATATTATGCACATCATGTTTCCTGCACAAAAAAACACTTTCAGTTCTCCCACCGCCTTTCTCCAATGCACCAAATGCAATGCCAGAAAATATATAAATAAATAAAGTAAAACTCTGCAGTATGAGTGAACTGTGTACTCCTGCTGATATGCGGGTGTGATTTCAAAGCAGCAGCGCACAGCGGCACTTCATCTGATGCAGGAAATGTGTCAGGGTGAGCAACAGACAGCAGGTCTCCGGGGTCCCCATTTCTGTGCCGTGGGTCTTGATGTCCTCCTACCCCGGCACCCCCCGTTCCCTCCCGCTCTTCCGTTCTCATTTTCAGTTTCTGTCTCTCACAGTGCTCTATTCGTGTTCGACTGAACTCCCAGGCAAAGACATTCAGGGGCTATTTATAGAAGAGTGGTGCTTTTTTATCAGCCTGTGTC